>NC_086323.1:177831274-178562575 GCF_036172605.1 Pelobates fuscus | reverse complement strand
GGCTGCCTGCCTGCCTGCTTCCATGTCTCCCTCCAGCTGTAGAACCGAAAGCTAGACCCCTGGCGGGCGTCTGCGTGGCCCAAAACCGAGAAAAGACTTCAGGGGACATAGGCGCGAAATCCCTGGAACTATTTTCGGCATGAAAACCTTGCGTTTTGCCGGTTGTTATCCAGCGGGACTTGGCCGCGATTCTATGGAACTAATTTTGATTACGGGAGCCTGGCGGTTACCGCTAAAATTATGACTTCCATGAAATTCCTGAACCCCTGCAGGGATCTGGCTGATTTTTGGATATGTTGGTCACCCAGGTGGGGGCTGTCAGGGGATGCAACTTGAGGGGCTGCTGTGTGCTGAAATGTATTTATTTTTCTATTTTTAAATGTGCAAAATATTTTCTAAGTCCCCACTTTTCAGGATGAAAGATTTTCAAAGTCCCCACCTTTCCAGGCAAAAAAAAGTTCTAAGTCCCCACTTATATATATGTATGTTTCCTGTGCCTGGGGATGACGGAGGTGGCCGAACGGGAGGGGTCGGAGGCGGCTGAGCAGGCCGTGAAATGAGGGGGCTTATAAAAAAAAAAACTCCAGCATTGCGGCCAGCTAGTGCAGCAGGGCCTTGGAGGGACAACTTGACATATAAGTCATCTGCGACTTCTGACATGGGCGCCATTGCGCACTTTGGGTGCGTGAACTAGGCTTCCATGCCTCCAGGGTCTTAAGGCCCGAGCGGAGGGGAGAAATCACCAAAGGGGGCTTAAGGCCCGAGCGGAAGGGACCGTCACCAGAGGGGGCTTAAGGCACGGAGGTGGCCGAATGGGAGGGGTGGGAGGCGGTTGAGCAGGCCGTGAAATGAGGGGGCTTAACCCTGGTCGTCCCACAGGGCAGGGAAGGCTGCTGAATGTAAGCTCAAAGACCTACGTAGGCAGTACTGCCTGCCTGCCTGCCTGGCTGCCTGCCTGCCTGCCTGCTTCCCTGTCTCCCTCCAGCGGTAGAACCGAAAGCTAGACCCCTGGCGGGCGTCTGCGTGGCCCAAAACCGAGAAAAGACTTCAGGGGACATAGGCGCGAAATCCCTGGAACTATTTTCGGCATGAAAACCTTGCGTTTTGCCGGTTGTTATCCAGCGGCACTTGGCAGCGATTCTATGGAACTAATTTCGTTTACGGGAGCCTGGCGGTTACCGCTAAAATTATGACTTCCATGAAATTCCTGAACCCCTGCAGGGATCTGGCTGATTTTTGGATATGTTGGTCACCCAGGTGGGGGCTGTCAGGGGATGCAACTTGAGGGGCTGCTGTGTGCTGAAATGTATTTATTTTTCTATTTTTAAATGTGCAAAATATTTTCTAAGTCCCCACTTTTCAGGCGAAAAAAAGTTCTAAGTCCCCACTTTTCAGGATGAAAGATTTTCAAAGTCCCCACCTTTCCAGGCAAAAAAAAGTTCTAAGTCCCCACTTATATATATATGTATGTTTCCTGTGCCTGGGGATGACGGAGGTGGCCGAACGGGAGGGGTCGGAGGCGGCTGAGCAGGCCGTGAAATGAGGGGGCTTATAAAAAAAAAAACTCCAGCATTGTGGCCAGCTAGTGCAGCAGGGCCTTGGAGGGACAACTTGACATATAAGTAAGTCATCTGCGACTTCTGACATGGGCGCCACTGCGCACTTTGGGTGCGTGAACTAGGCTTCCATGCCTCCAGGGTCTCAGGGGCGGGGGGCATAAGGCCCGAGCGGAGGGGAGCAATCACCAAAGGGGGCTTAAGGCCCGAGCGGAAGGGACCGTCACCAGAGGGGGCTTAAGGCACGGAGGTGGCCGAACGGGAGGGGTGGGAGGCGGTTGAGCAGGCCGTGAAATGAGGGGGCTTAACCCTGGTCGTCCCACAGGGCAGGGGAGGCTGCTGAATGTAAGCTCAAAGACCTATGTAGGCAGTACTGCCTGCCTGCCTGCCTGCCTGGCTGCCTGCCTGCCTGCTTCCCTGTCTCCCTCCAGCTGTAGAACCGAAAGCTAGACCCCTGGCGGGCGTCTGCGTGGCCCAAAACCGAGAAAAGACTTCAGGGGACATAGGCGCGAAATCCCTGGAACTATTTTCGGCATGAAAACCTTGCGTTTTGCCGGTTGTTATCCAGCGGGACTTGGCCGCGATTCTATGGAACTAATTTTGGTTACGGGAGCCTGGCGGTTACCGCTAAAATTATGACTTCCATGAAATTCCTGAACCCCTGCAGGGATCTGGCTGATTTTTGGATATGTTGGTCACCCAGGTGGGGGCTGTCAGGGGATGCAACTTGAAGGGCTGCTGGGTGCTGAAATGTATTTATTTTTCTATTTTTAAATGTGCAAAATATTTTCTAAGTCCCCACTTTTCAGGATGAAAGATTTTCAAAGTCCCCACCTTTCCAGGCAAAAAAAAGTTCTAAGTCCCCACTTATATATATGTATGTTTCCTGTGCCTGGGGATGACGGAGGTGGCCGAACGGGAGGGGTCGGAGGCGGCTGAGCAGGCCGTGAAATGAGGGGGCTTATAAAAAAAAAAACTCCAGCATTGCGGCCAGCTAGTGCAGCAGGGCCTTGGAGGGACAACTTGACATATAAGTCATCTGCGACTTCTGACATGGGCGCCATTGCGCACTTTGGGTGCGTGAACTAGGCTTCAATGTCTCCAGGGTCTCAGGGGCGGGGGGCTTAAGGCCCGAGCGGAGGGGAGCAATCACCAAAGGGGGCTTAAGGCCCGAGCGGAAGGGACCGTCACCAGAGGGGGCTTAAGGCACGGAGGTGGCCGAATGGGAGGGGTGGGAGGCGGTTGAGCAGGCCGTGAAATGAGGGGGCTTAACCCTGGTCGTCCCACAGGGCAGGGGAGGCTGCTGAATGTAAGCTCAAAGACCTACGTAGGCAGTACTGCCTGCCTGCCTGCCTGCCTGCCTGGCTGCCTGCCTGCCTGCCTGCTTCCCTGTCTCCCTCCAGCGGTAGAACCGAAAGCTAGACCCCTGGCGGGCGTCTGCGTGGCCCAAAACCGAGAAAAGACTTCAGGGGACATAGACGCGAAATCCCTGGAACTATTTTCGGCATGAAAACCTTGCGTTTTGCCGGTTGTTATCCAGCGGCACTTGGCAGCGATTCTATGGAACTGATTTCGGTTACGGGAGCCTGGCGGTTACCGCTAAAATTATGACTTCCATGAAATTCCTGAACCCCTGCAGGGATCTGGCTGATTTTTGGATATGTTGGTCACCCAGGTGGGGGCTGTCAGGGGATGCAACTTGAGGGGCTGCTGTGTGCTGAAATGTATTTATTTTTCTATTTTTAAATGTGCAAAATATTTTCTAAGTCCCCACTTTTCAGGCGAAAAAAAGTTCTAAGTCCCCACTTTTCAGGATGAAAGATTATCAAAGTCCCCACCTTTCCAGGCAAAAAAAAGTTCTAAGTCCCCACTTATATATATGTATGTTTCCTGTGCCTGGGGATGACGGAGGTGGCCGAACGGGAGGGGTCGGAGGCGGCTGAGCAGGCCGTGAAATGAGGGGGCTTATAAAAAAAAAAACTCCAGCATTGCGGCCAGCTAGTGCAGCAGGGCCTTGGAGGGACAACTTGACATATAAGTCATCTGCGACTTCTGACATGGGCGCCACTGCGCACTTTGGGTGCGTGAACTAGGCTTCCATGCCTCCAGGGTCTCAGGGGCGGGGGGCTTAAGGCCCGAGCGGAGGGGAGCAATCACCAAAGGGGGCTTAAGGCCCGAGCGGAAGGGACCGTCACCAGAGGGGGCTTAAGGCACGGAGGTGGCCGAATGGGAGGGGTGGGAGGCGGTTGAGCAGGCCGTGAAATGAGGGGGCTTAACCCTGGTCGTCCCACAGGGCAGGGGAGGCTGCTGAATGTAAGCTCAAAGACCTACATAGGCAGTACTGCCTGCCTGCCTGCCTGGCTGCCTGGCTGCCTGCCTGCCTGCTTCCCTGTCTCCCTCCAGCGGTAGAACCGAAAGCTAGACCCCTGGCGGGCGTCTGCGTGGCCCAAAACCGAGAAAAGACTTCAGGGGACATAGGCGCGAAATCCCTGGAACTATTTTCGGCATGAAAACCTTGCGTTTTGCCGGTTGTTATCCAGCGGCACTTGGCCGCGATTCTATGGAACTAATTTTGGTTACGGGAGCCTGGCGGTTACCGCTAAAATTATGACTTCCATGAAATTCTTGATCTGGCTGATTTTTGGATATGTTGGTCACCCAGGTGGGGGCTGTCAGGGGATGCAACTTGAGGGGCTGCTGTGTGCTGAAATGTATTTATTTTTCTATTTTTAAATGTGCAAAATATTTTCTAAGTCCCCACTTTTCAGGATGAAAGATTTTCAAAGTCCCCACCTTTCCAGGCAAAAAAAAGTTCTAAGTCCCCACTTATATATATGTATGTTTCCTTTGCCTGGGGATGACGGAGGTGGCCGAACGGGAGGGGTCGGAGGCGGCTGAGCAGGCCGTGAAATGAGGAGGCTTATAAAAAAAACAACACTCCAGCATTGTGGCCAGCTAGTGCAGCAGGGCCTTGGAGGGACAACTTGACATATAAGTCATCTGCGACTTCTGACATGGGCGCCACTGCGCACTTTGGGTGCGTGAACTAGGCTTCCATGCCTCCAGGGTCTCAGGGGCGGGGGGCTTAAGGCCCGAGCGGAGGGGAGCAATCACCAAAGGGGGCTTAAGGCCCGAGCGGAAGGGACCGTCACCAGAGGGGGCTTAAGGCACGGAGGTGGCCGAATGGGAGGGGTGGGAGGCGGTTGAGCAGGCCGTGAAATGAGGGGGCTTAACCCTGGTCGTCCCACAGGGCAGGGGAGGCTGCTGAATGTAAGCTCAAAGACCTACGTAGGCAGTACTGCCTGCCTGCCTGCCTGCCTGCCTGGCTGCCTGGCTGCCTGCCTGCTTCCCTGTCTCCCTCCAGCGGTAGAACCGAAAGCTAGACCCCTGGCGGGCGTCTGCGTGGCCCAAAACCGAGAAAAGACTTCAGGGGACATAGGCGCGAAATCCCTGGAACTATTTTCGGCATGAAAACCTTGCGTTTTGCCGGTTGTTATCCAGCAGCACTTGGCCGCGATTCTATGGAACTAATTTTGGTTACGGGAGCCTGGCGGTTACCGCTAAAATTATGACTTCCATGAAATTCCTGAACCCCTACAGGGATCTGGCTGATTTTTGGATATGTTGGTCACCCAGGTGGGGGCTGTCAGGGGATGCAACTTGAGGTGCTGCTGTGTGCTGAAATGTATTTATTTTTCTATTTTTAAATGTGCAAAATATTTTCTAAGTCCCCACTTTTCAGGATGAAAGATTTTCAAAGTCCCCACCTTTCCAGGCAAAAAAAAGTTCTAAGTCCCCACTTATATATATGTATGTTTCCTGTGCCTGGGGATGACGGAGGTGGCCGAACGGGAGGGGTCGGAGGCGGCTGAGCAGGCCGTGAAATGAGGGGGCTTATAAAAAAAAAAACTCCAGCATTGCGGCCAGCTAGTGCAGCAGGGCCTTGGAGGGACAACTTGACATATAAGTCATCTGCGACTTCTGACATGGGCGCCATTGCGCACTTTGGGTGCGTGAACTAGGCTTCCATGCCTCCAGGGTCTCAGGGGCGGGGGGCTTAAGGTCCGAGCGGAGGGGAGCAATCACCAAAGGGGGCTTAAGGCCCGAGCGGAAGGGACCGTCACCAGAGGGGGCTTAAGGCACGGAGGTGGCCGAATGGGAGGGGTGGGAGGCGGTTGAGCAGGCCGTGAAATGAGGGGGCCTAACCCTGGTCGTCCCACAGGGCAGGGGAGGCTGCTGAATGTAAGCTCAAAGACCTACGTAGGCAGTACTGCCTGCCTGCGTGCCTGCCTGCCTGCCTGCCTGGCTGCCTGGCTGCCTGCCTGCCTGCTTCCCTGTCTCCCTCCAGCGGTAGAACCGAAAGCTAGACCCCTGGCGGGCGTCTGCGTGGCCCAAAACCGAGAAAAGACTTCAGGGGACATAGGCGCGAAATCCCTGGAACTATTTTCGGCATGAAAACCTTGCGTTTTGCCGGTTGTTATCCAGCAGCACTTGGCCGCGATTCTATGGAACTAATTTTGGTTACGGGAGCCTGGCGGTTACCGCTAAAATTATGACTTCCATGAAATTCTTGATCTGGCTGATTTTTGGATATGTTGGTCACCCAGGTGGGGGCTGTCAGGGGATGCAACTTGAGGGGCTGCTGTGTGCTGAAATGTATTTATTTTTCTATTTTTAAATGTGCAAAATATTTTCTAAGTCCCCACTTTTCAGGATGAAAGATTTTCAAAGTCCCCACCTTTCCAGGCAAAAAAAAGTTCTAAGTCCCCACTTATATATATGTATGTTTCCTTTGCCTGGGGATGACGGAGGTGGCCGAACGGGAGGGGTGGGAGGCGGTTGAGCAGGCCGTGAAATGAGGGGGCTTAGCCCTGGTCGTCCCACAGGGCAGGGGAGGCTGCTGAATGTAAGCTCAAAGACCTACGTAGGCAGTACTGCCTTCCTGCCTGCCTGGCTGCCTGCCTGCCTGCCTTCTTCCCTGTCTCCCTCCAGCTGTAGAACCGAAAGCAAGACCCCTGGCGGGCGTCTGCGTGGCCCAAAACCGAGAAAAGACTTCAGGGGACATAGGCGCGAAATCCCTGGAACTATTTTCGGCATGAAAACCTTGCGTTTTGCCGGTTGTTATCCAGCGGCACTTGGCCGCGATTCTATGGAACTAATTTTGCTTACGGGAGCCTGGCGGTTACCGCTAAAATTATGACTTCCATGAAATTCCTGAACCCCTACAGGGATCTGGCTGATTTTTGGATATGTTGGTCACCCAGGTGGGGGCTGTCAGGGGATGCAACTTGAGGGGCTGCTGTGTGCTGAAATGTATTTATTTTTCTATTTTTAAATGTGCAAAATATTTTCTAAGTCCCCACTTTTCAGGATGAAAGATTTTCAAAGTCCCCACCTTTCCAGGCAAAAAAAAGTTCTAAGTCCCCACTTATATATATATGTATGTTTCCTGTGCCTGGGGATGACGGAGGTGGCCGAACGGGAGGGGTCGGAGGCGGCTGAGCAGGCCGTGAAATGAGGGGGCTTATAAAAAAAAAAACTCCAGCATTGTGGCCTGCTAGTGCAGCAGGGCCTTGGAGGGACAACTTGACATATAAGTCATCTGCGACTTCTGACATGGGCGCCACTGCGCACTTTGGGTGCGTGAACTAGGCTTCCATGCCTCCAGGGTCTCAGGGGCGGGGGGCTTAAGGCCCGAGCGGAGGGGAGCAATCACCAAAGGGGGCTTAAGGCCCGAGCGGAAGGGACCGTCACCAGAGGGGGCTTAAGGCACGGAGGTGGCCGAACGGGAGGGGTGGGAGGCGGTTGAGCAGGCCGTGAAATGAGGGGGCTTAACCCTGGTCGTCCCACAGGGCAGGGGAGGCTGCTGAATGTAAGCTCAAAGACCTACGTAGGCAGTACTGCCTGCCTGCCTGCCTGGCTGCCTGCCTGCCTGCTTCCCTGTCTCCCTCCAGCGGTAGAACCGAAAGCTAGACCCCTGGCGGGCGTCTGCGACGGAGGTGGCCGAACGGGAGGGGTCGGAGGCGGCTGAGCAGGCCGTGAAATGAGGGGGCTTATAAAAAAAAAAAACTCCAGCATTGTGGCCAGCTAGTGCAGCAGGGCCTTGGATGGACAACTTGACATATAAGTCATCTGCGACTTCTGACATGGGCGCCACTGCGCACTTTGGGTGCGTGAACTAGGCTTCCATGCCTCCAGGGTCTCAGGGGCGGGGGGCTTAAGGCCCGAGCGGAGGGGAGCAATCACCAAAGGGGGCTTAAGGCCCGAGCGGAAGGGACCGTCACCAGAGGGGGCTTAAGGCACGGAGGTGGCCGAATGGGAGGGGTGGGAGGCGGTTGAGCAGGCCGTGAAATGAGGGGGCTTAACCCTGGTCATCCCACAGGGCAGGGGAGGCTGCTGAATGTAAGCTCAAAGACCTACGTAGGCAGTACTGCCTGCCTGCCTGCCTGGCTGCCTGCCTGCCTGCCTGCTTCCCTGTCTCCCTCCAGCGGTAGAACCGAAAGCTAGACCCCTGGCGGGCGTCTGCGTGGCCCAAAACCGAGAAAAGACTTCAGGGGACATAGGCGCGAAATCCCTGGAACTATTTTCGGCATGAAAACCTTGCGTTTTGCCGGTTGTTATCCAGCAGCACTTGGCCGCGATTCTATGGAACTAATTTTGGTTACGGGAGCCTGGCGGTTACCGCTAAAATTATGACTTCCATGAAATTCTTGATCTGGCTGATTTTTGGATATGTTGGTCACCCAGGTGGGGGCTGTCAGGGGATGCAACTTGAGGGGCTGCTGTGTGCTGAAATGTATTTATTTTTCTATTTTTAAATGTGCAAAATATTTTCTAAGTCCCCACTTTTCAGGATGAAAGATTTTCAAAGTCCCCACCTTTCCAGGCAAAAAAAAGTTCTAAGTCCCCACTTATATATATGTATGTTTCCTGTGCCTGGGGATGACGGAGGTGGCCGAACGGGAGGGGTCGGAGGCGGCTGAGCAGGCCGTGACATGAGGGGGCTTATAAAAAAAAAAACTCCAGCATTGCGGCCAGCTAGTGCAGCAGGGCCTTGGAGGGACAACTTGACATATAAGTCATCTGCGACTTCTGACATGGGCGCCATTGCGCACTTTGGGTGCGTGAACTAGGCTTCCATGCCTCCAGGGTCTTAAGGCCCGAGCGGAGGGGAGCAATCACCAAAGGGGGCTTAAGGCCCGAGCGGAAGGGACCGTCACCAGAGGGGGCTTAAGGCACGGAGGTGGCCGAATGGGAGGGGTGGGAGGCGGTTGAGCAGGCCGTGAAATGAGGGGGCTTAACCCTGGTCGTCCCACAGGGCAGGGGAGGCTGCTGAATGTAAGCTCAAAGACCTACGTAGGCAGTACTGCCTGCCTGCCTGCCTGGCTGCCTGGCTGCCTGCCTGCTTCCCTGTCTCCCTCCAGCGGTAGAACCGAAAGCTAGACCCCTGGCGGGCGTCTGCGTGGCCCAAAACCGAGAAAAGACTTCAGGGGACATAGGCGCGAAATCCCTGGAACTATTTTCGGCATGAAAACCTTGCGTTTTGCCGGTTGTTATCCAGCGGCACTTGGCAGCGATTCTATGGAACTAATTTCGTTTACGGGAGCCTGGCGGTTACCGCTAAAATTATGACTTCCATGAAATTCCTGAACCCCTGCAGGGATCTGGCTGATTTTTGTATATGTTGGTCACCCAGGTGGGGGCTGTCAGGGGATGCAACTTGAGGGGCTGCTGTGTGCTGAAATGTATTTATTTTTCTATTTTTAAATGTGCAAAATATTTTCTAAGTCCCCACTTTTCAGTAGTAATTTAGGCGCGAAATCCCTGGAACTATTTTCGTCATGAAAACCTTGCGTTTTGCCGGTTGTTATCCAGCGGCACTTGGCCGCGATTCTATGGAACTAATTTTGGTTACGGGAGCCTGGCGGTTACCGCTAAAATTATGACTTCCATGAAATTCCTGAACCCCTGCAGGGATCTGGCTGATTTTTGGATATGTTGGTCACCCAGGTGGGGGCTGTCAGGGGATGCAACTTGAGGGGCTGCTGTGTGCTCAAATGTATTTATTTTTCTATTTTTAAATGTGCAAAATATTTTCTAAGTCCCCACTTTTCAGGATGAAAGATTTTCAAAGTCCCCACCTTTCCAGGCAAAAAAAAGTTCTAAGTCCCCACTTATATATATGTATGTTTCCTGTGCCTGGGGATGACGGAGGTGGCCGAACGGGAGGGGTCGGAGGCGGCTGAGCAGGCCGTGAAATGAGGGGGCTTATAAAAAACAAAACTCCAGCATTGCGGCCAGCTAGTGCAGCAGGGCCTTGGAGGGACAACTTGACATATAAGTCATCTGCGACTTCTGACATGGGCGCCATTGCGCACTTTGGGTGCGTGAACTAGGCTTCAATGCCTCCAGGGTCTCAGGGGCGGGGGGCTTAAGGCCCGAGCGGAGGGGAGCAATCACCAAAGGGGGCTTAAGGCCCGAGCGGAAGGGACCGTCACCAGAGGGGGCTTAAGGCACGGAGGTGGCCGAATGGGAGGGGTGGGAGGCGGTTGAGCAGGCCGTGAAATGAGGGGGCTTAACCCTGGTCGTCCCACAGGGCAGGGGAGGCTGCTGAATGTAAGCTCAAAGACCTACGTAGGCAGTACTGCCTGCCTGCCTGCCTGGCTGCCTGCCTGCCTGCTTCCATGTCTCCCTCCAGCTGTAGAACCGAAAGCTAGACCCCTGGCGGGCGTCTGCGTGGCCCAAAACCGAGAAAAGACTTCAGGGGACATAGGCGCGAAATCCCTGGAACTATTTTCGGCATGAAAACCTTGCGTTTTGCCGGTTGTTATCCAGCGGGACTTGGCCGCGATTCTATGGAACTAATTTTGATTACGGGAGCCTGGCGGTTACCGCTAAAATTATGACTTCCATGAAATTCCTGAACCCCTGCAGGGATCTGGCTGATTTTTGGATATGTTGGTCACCCAGGTGGGGGCTGTCAGGGGATGCAACTTGAGGGGCTGCTGTGTGCTGAAATGTATTTATTTTTCTATTTTTAAATGTGCAAAATATTTTCTAAGTCCCCACTTTTCAGGATGAAAGATTTTCAAAGTCCCCACCTTTCCAGGCAAAAAAAAGTTCTAAGTCCCCACTTATATATATGTATGTTTCCTGTGCCTGGGGATGACGGAGGTGGCCGAACGGGAGGGGTCGGAGGCGGCTGAGCAGGCCGTGAAATGAGGGGGCTTATAAAAAAAAAAACTCCAGCATTGCGGCCAGCTAGTGCAGCAGGGCCTTGGAGGGACAACTTGACATATAAGTCATCTGCGACTTCTGACATGGGCGCCATTGCGCACTTTGGGTGCGTGAACTAGGCTTCCATGCCTCCAGGGTCTTAAGGCCCGAGCGGAGGGGAGAAATCACCAAAGGGGGCTTAAGGCCCGAGCGGAAGGGACCGTCACCAGAGGGGGCTTAAGGCACGGAGGTGGCCGAATGGGAGGGGTGGGAGGCGGTTGAGCAGGCCGTGAAATGAGGGGGCTTAACCCTGGTCGTCCCACAGGGCAGGGGAGGCTGCTGAATGTAAGCTCAAAGACCTACGTAGGCAGTACTGCCTGCCTGCCTGCCTGGCTGCCTGCCTGCCTGCCTGCTTCCCTGTCTCCCTCCAGCGGTAGAACCGAAAGCTAGACCCCTGGCGGGCGTCTGCGTGGCCCAAAACCGAGAAAAGACTTCAGGGGACATAGGCGCGAAATCCCTGGAACTATTTTCGGCATGAAAACCTTGCGTTTTGCCGGTTGTTATCCAGCGGCACTTGGCAGCGATTCTATGGAACTAATTTCGTTTACGGGAGCCTGGCGGTTACCGCTAAAATTATGACTTCCATGAAATTCCTGAACCCCTGCAGGGATCTGGCTGATTTTTGTATATGTTGGTCACCCAGGTGGGGGCTGTCAGGGGATGCAACTTGAGGGGCTGCTGTGTGCTGAAATGTATTTATTTTTCTATTTTTAAATGTGCAAAATATTTTCTAAGTCCCCACTTTTCAGTAGTAATTTAGGCGCGAAATCCCTGGAACTATTTTCGGCATGAAAACCTTGCGTTTTGCCGGTTGTTATCCAGCGGCACTTGGCCGCGATTCTATGGAACTAATTTTGGTTACGGGAGCCTGGCGGTTACCGCTAAAATTATGACTTCCATGAAATTCCTGAACCCCTGCAGGGATCTGGCTGATTTTTGGATATGTTGGTCACCCAGGTGGGGGCTGTCAGGGGATGCAACTTGAGGGGCTGCTGTGTGCTGAAATGTATTTATTTTTCTATTTTTAAATGTGCAAAATATTTTCTAAGTCCCCACTTTTCAGGCGAAAAAAAGTTCTAAGTCCCCACTTTTCAGGATGAAAGATTTTCAAAGTCCCCACCTTTCCAGGCAAAAAAAAGTTCTAAGTCCCCACTTATATATATATGTATGTTTCCTGTGCCTGGGGATGACGGAGGTGGCCGAACGGGAGGGGTCGGAGGCGGCTGAGCAGGCCGTGAAATGAGGGGGCTTATAAAAAAAAAACTCCAGCATTGTGGCCAGCTAGTGCAGCAGGGCCTTGGAGGGACAACTTGACATATAAGTAAGTCATCTGCGACTTCTGACATGGGCGCCACTGCGCACTTTGGGTGCGTGAACTAGGCTTCCATGCCTCCAGGGTCTCAGGGGCGGGGGGCATAAGGCCCGAGCGGAGGGGAGCAATCACCAAAGGGGGCTTAAGGCCCGAGCGGAAGGGACCGTCACCAGAGGGGGCTTAAGGCACGGAGGTGGCCGAACGGGAGGGGTGGGAGGCGGTTGAGCAGGCCGTGAAATGAGGGGGCTTAACCCTGGTCGTCCCACAGGGCAGGGGAGGCTGCTGAATGTAAGCTCAAAGACCTATGTAGGCAGTACTGCCTGCCTGCCTGCCTGCCTGGCTGCCTGCCTGCCTGCTTCCCTGTCTCCCTCCAGCTGTAGAACCGAAAGCTAGACCCCTGGCGGGCGTCTGCGTGGCCCAAAACCGAGAAAAGACTTCAGGGGACATAGGCGCGAAATCCCTGGAACTATTTTCGCCATGAAAACCTTGCGTTTTGCCGGTTGTTATCCAGCGGGACTTGGCCGCGATTCTATGGAACTAATTTTGGTTACGGGAGCCTGGCGGTTACCGCTAAAATTATGACTTCCATGAAATTCCTGAACCCCTGCAGGGATCTGGCTGATTTTTGGATATGTTGGTCACCCAGGTGGGGGCTGTCAGGGGATGCAACTTGAAGGGCTGCTGGGTGCTGAAATGTATTTATTTTTCTATTTTTAAATGTGCAAAATATTTTCTAAGTCCCCACTTTTCAGGATGAAAGATTTTCAAAGTCCCCACCTTTCCAGGCAAAAAAAGTTCTAAGTCCCCACTTATATATATGTATGTTTCCTGTGCCTGGGGATGACGGAGGTGGCCGAACGGGAGGGGTCGGAGGCGGCTGAGCAGGCCGTGACATGAGGGGGCTTATAAAAAAAAAAAACTCCAGCATTGCGGCCAGCTAGTGCAGCAGGGCCTTGGAGGGACAACTTGACATATAAGTCATCTGCGACTTCTGACATGGGCGCCATTGCGCACTTTGGGTGCGTGAACTAGGCTTCCATGCCTCCAGGGTCTTAAGGCCCGAGCGGAGGGGAGCAATCACCAAAGGGGGCTTAAGGCCCGAGCGGAAGGGACCGTCACCAGAGGGGGCTTAAGGCACGGAGGTGGCCGAATGGGAGGGGTGGGAGGCGGTTGAGCAGGCCGTGAAATGAGGGGGCTTAACCCTGGTGTCCCACAGGGCAGGGGAGGCTGCTGAATGTAAGCTCAAAGACCTACGTAGGCAGTACTGCCTGCCTGCCTGCCTGGCTGCCTGCCTGCTTCCCTGTCTCCCTCCAGCGGTAGAACCGAAAGCTAGACCCCTGGCGGGCGTCTGCGTGGCCCAAAACCGAGAAAAGACTTCAGGGGACATAGGCGCGAAATCCCTGGAACTATTTTCGGCATGAAAACCTTGCGTTTTGCCGGTTGTTATCCAGCGGCACTTGGCAGCGATTCTATGGAACTAATTTCATT
Organism: Pelobates fuscus; assembly: GCF_036172605.1. Taxonomy (NCBI): domain Eukaryota; kingdom Metazoa; phylum Chordata; class Amphibia; order Anura; family Pelobatidae; genus Pelobates; species Pelobates fuscus. The sequence goes on along the minus strand of NC_086323.1, from coordinate 178,548,943 downwards.
TACGGGAGCCTGGCGGTTACCGCTAAAATTATGACTTCCATGAAATTCCTGAACCCCTGCAGGGATCTGGCTGATTTTTGTATATGTTGGTCACCCAGGTGGGGGCTGTCAGGGGATGCAACTTGAGGGGCTGCTGTGTGCTGAAATGTATTTATTTTTCTATTTTTAAATGTGCAAAATATTTTCTAAGTCCCCACTTTTCAGTAGTAATTTAGGCGCGAAATCCCTGGAACTATTTTCGGCATGAAAACCTTGCGTTTTGCCGGTTGTTATCCAGCGGCACTTGGCCGCGATTCTATGGAACTAATTTTGGTTACGGGAGCCTGGCGGTTACCGCTAAAATTATGACTTCCATGAAATTCCTGAACCCCTGCAGGGATCTGGCTGATTTTTGGATATGTTGGTCACCCAGGTGGGGGCTGTCAGGGGATGCAACTTGAGGGGCTGCTGTGTGCTGAAATGTATTTATTTTTCTATTTTTAAATGTGCAAAATATTTTCTAAGTCCCCACTTTTCAGGATGAAAGATTTTCAAAGTCCCCACCTTTCCAGGCAAAAAAAAGTTCTAAGTCCCCACTTATATATATGTATGTTTCCTGTGCCTGGGGATGACGGAGGTGGCCGAACGGGAGGGGTCGGAGGCGGCTGAGCAGGCCGTGAAATGAGGGGGCTTATAAAAAAAAAAACTCCAGCATTGCGGCCAGCTAGTGCAGCAGGGCCTTGGAGGGACAACTTGACATATAAGTCATCTGCGACTTCTGACATGGGCGCCATTGCGCACTTTGGGTGCGTGAACTAGGCTTCAATGCCTCCAGGGTCTCAGGGGCGGGGGGCTTAAGGCCCGAGCGGAGGGGAGCAATCACCAAAGGGGGCTTAAGGCCCGAGCGGAAGGGACCGTCACCAGAGGGGGCTTAAGGCACGGAGGTGGCCGAATGGGAGGGGTGGGAGGCGGTTGAGCAGGCCGTGAAATGAGGGGGCTTAACCCTGGTCGTCCCACAGGGCAGGGGAGGCTGCTGAATGTAAGCTCAAAGACCTACGTAGGCAGTACTGCCTGCCTGCCTGCCTGCCTGCTTCCCTGTCTCCCTCCAGCTGTAGAACCGAAAGCAAGACCCCTGGCGGGCGTCTGCGTGGCCCAAAACCGAGAAAAGACTTCAGGGGACATAGGCGCGAAATCCCTGGAACTATTTTCGGCATGAAAACCTTGCGTTTTGCCGGTTGTTATCCAGCGGGACTTGGCCGCGATTCTATGGAACTAATTTTGGTTACGGGAGCCTGGCGGTTACCGCTAAAATTATGACTTCCATGAAATTCCTGAACCCCTGCAGGGATCTGGCTGATTTTTGGATATGTTGGTCACCCAGGTGGGGGCTGTCAGGGGATGCAACTTGAGGGGCTGCTGTGTGCTGAAATGTATTTATTTTTCTATTTTTAAATGTGCAAAATATTTTCTAAGTCCCCACTTTTCAGGATGAAAGATTTTCAAAGTCCCCACCTTTCCAGGCAAAAAAAAGTTCTAAGTCCCCACTTATATATATGTATGTTTCCTGTGCCTGGGGATGACGGAGGTGGCCGAACGGGAGGGGTCGGAGGCGGCTGAGCAGGCCGTGAAATGAGGGGGCTTATAAAAAAAAAAACTCCAGCATTGCGGCCAGCTAGTGCAGCAGGGCCTTGGAGGGACAACTTGACATATAAGTCATCTGCGACTTCTGACATGGGCGCCATTGCGCACTTTGGGTGCGTGAACTAGGCTTCCATGCCTCCAGGGTCTTAAGGCCCGAGCGGAGGGGAGCAATCACCAAAGGGGGCTTAAGGCCCGAGCGGAAGGGACCGTCACCAGAGGGGGCTTAAGGCACGGAGGTGGCCGAATGGGAGGGGTGGGAGGCGGTTGAGCAGGCCGTGAAATGAGGGGGCTTAACCCTGGTCGTCCCACAGGGCAGGGGAGGCTGCTGAATGTAAGCTCAAAGACCTACGTAGGCAGTACTGCCTGCCTGCCTGCCTGGCTGCCTGCCTGCCTGCCTGCTTCCCTGTCTCCCTCCAGCGGTAGAACCGAAAGCTAGACCCCTGGCGGGCGTCTGCGTGGCCCAAAACCGAGAAAAGACTTCAGGGGACATAGGCGCGAAATCCCTGGAACTATTTTCGGCATGAAAACCTTGCGTTTTGCCGGTTGTTATCCAGCGGCACTTGGCAGCGATTCTATGGAACTAATTTCGTTTACGGGAGCCTGGCGGTTACCGCTAAAATTATGACTTCCATGAAATTCCTGAACCCCTGCAGGGATCTGGCTGATTTTTGTATATGTTGGTCACCCAGGTGGGGGCTGTCAGGGGATGCAACTTGAGGGGCTGCTGTGTGCTGAAATGTATTTATTTTTCTATTTTTAAATGTGCAAAATATTTTCTAAGTCCCCACTTTTCAGTAGTAATTTAGGCGCGAAATCCCTGGAACTATTTTCGGCATGAAAACCTTGCGTTTTGCCGGTTGTTATCCAGCGGCACTTGGCCGCGATTCTATGGAACTAATTTTGGTTACGGGAGCCTGGCGGTTACCGCTAAAATTATGACTTCCATGAAATTCCTGAACCCCTGCAGGGATCTGGCTGATTTTTGGATATGTTGGTCACCCAGGTGGGGGCTGTCAGGGGATGCAACTTGAGGGGCTGCTGTGTGCTGAAATGTATTTATTTTTCTATTTTTAAATGTGCAAAATATTTTCTAAGTCCCCACTTTTCAGGCGAAAAAAAGTTCTAAGTCCCCACTTTTCAGGATGAAAGATTTTCAAAGTCCCCACCTTTCCAGGCAAAAAAAAGTTCTAAGTCCCCACTTATATATATATGTATGTTTCCTGTGCCTGGGGATGACGGAGGTGGCCGAACGGGAGGGGTCGGAGGCGGCTGAGCAGGCCGTGAAATGAGGGGGCTTATAAAAAAAAAAACTCCAGCATTGTGGCCAGCTAGTGCAGCAGGGCCTTGGAGGGACAACTTGACATATAAGTAAGTCATCTGCGACTTCTGACATGGGCGCCACTGCGCACTTTGGGTGCGTGAACTAGGCTTCCATGCCTCCAGGGTCTCAGGGGCGGGGGGCATAAGGCCCGAGCGGAGGGGAGCAATCACCAAAGGGGGCTTAAGGCCCGAGCGGAAGGGACCGTCACCAAAGGGGGCTTAAGGCACGGAGGTGGCCGAACGGGAGGGGTGGGAGGCGGTTGAGCAGGCCGTGAAATGAGGGGGCTTAACCCTGGTCGTCCCACAGGGCAGGGGAGGCTGCTGAATGTAAGCTCAAAGACCTATGTAGGCAGTACTGCCTGCCTGCCTGCCTGCCTGGCTGCCTGCCTGCCTGCTTCCCTGTCTCCCTCCAGCTGTAGAACCGAAAGCTAGACCCCTGGCGGGCGTCTGCGTGGCCCAAAACCGAGAAAAGACTTCAGGGGACATAGGCGCGAAATCCCTGGAACTATTTTCGGCATGAAAACCTTGCGTTTTGCCGGTTGTTATCCAGCGGGACTTGGCCGCGATTCTATGGAACTAATTTTGGTTACGGGAGCCTGGCGGTTACCGCAAAAATTATGACTTCCATGAAATTCCTGAACCCCTGCAGGGATCTGGCTGATTTTTGGATATGTTGGTCACCCAGGTGGGGGCTGTCAGGGGATGCAACTTGAAGGGCTGCTGGGTGCTGAAATGTATTTATTTTTCTATTTTTAAATGTGCAAAATATTTTCTAAGTCCCCACTTTTCAGGATGAAAGATTTTCAAAGTCCCCACCTTTCCAGGCAAAAAAAAGTTCTAAGTCCCCACTTATATATATGTATGTTTCCTGTGCCTGGGGATGACGGAGGTGGCCGAACGGGAGGGGTCGGAGGCGGCTGAGCAGGCCGTGACATGAGGGGGCTTATAAAAAAAAAAAACTCCAGCATTGCGGCCAGCTAGTGCAGCAGGGCCTTGGAGGGACAACTTGACATATAAGTCATCTGCGACTTCTGACATGGGCGCCATTGCGCACTTTGGGTGCGTGAACTAGGCTTCCATGCCTCCAGGGTCTTAAGGCCCGAGCGGAGGGGAGCAATCACCAAAGGGGGCTTAAGGCCCGAGCGGAAGGGACCGTCACCAGAGGGGGCTTAAGGCACGGAGGTGGCCGAATGGGAGGGGTGGGAGGCGGTTGAGCAGGCCGTGAAATGAGGGGGCTTAACCCTGGTGTCCCACAGGGCAGGGGAGGCTGCTGAATGTAAGCTCAAAGACCTACGTAGGCAGTACTGCCTGCCTGCCTGCCTGGCTGCCTGCCTGCTTCCCTGTCTCCCTCCAGCGGTAGAACCGAAAGCTAGACCCCTGGCGGGCGTCTGCGTGGCCCAAAACCGAGAAAAGACTTCAGGGGACATAGGCGCGAAATCCCTGGAACTATTTTCGGCATGAAAACCTTGCGTTTTGCCGGTTGTTATCCAGCGGCACTTGGCAGCGATTCTATGGAACTAATTTCATTTACGGGAGCCTGGCGGTTACCGCTAAAATTATGACTTCCATGAAATTCCTGAACCCCTGCAGGGATCTGGCTGATTTTTGTATATGTTGGTCACCCAGGTGGGGGCTGTCAGGGGATGCAACTTGAGGGGCTGCTGTGTGCTGAAATGTATTTATTTTTCTATTTTTAAATGTGCAAAATATTTTATAAGTCCCCACTTTTCAGTAGTAATTTAGGCGCGAAATCCCTGGAACTATTTTCGGCATGAAAACCTTGCGTTTTGCCGGTTGTTATCCAGCGGCACTTGGCCGCGATTCTATGGAACTAATTTTGGTTACGGGAGCCTGGCGGTTACCGCTAAAATTATGACTTCCATGAAATTCCTGAACCCCTGCAGGGATCTGGCTGATTTTTGGATATGTTGGTCACCCAGGTGGGGGCTGTCAGGGGATGCAACTTGAGGGGCTGCTGTGTGCTCAAATGTATTTATTTTTCTATTTTTAAATGTGCAAAATATTTTCTAAGTCCCCACTTTTCAGGATGAAAGATTTTCAAAGTCCCCACCTTTCCAGGCAAAAAAAAGTTCTAAGTCCCCACTTATATATATGTATGTTTCCTGTGCCTGGGGATGACGGAGGTGGCCGAACGGGAGGGGTCGGAGGCGGCTGAGCAGGCCGTGAAATGAGGGGGCTTATAAAAAAAAAAACTCCAGCATTGCGGCCAGCTAGTGCAGCAGGGCCTTGGAGGGACAACTTGACATATAAGTCATCTGCGACTTCTGACATGGGCGCCATTGCGCACTTTGGGTGCGTGAACTAGGCTTCAATGCCTCCAGGGTCTCAGGGGCGGGGGGCTTAAGGCCCGAGCGGAGGGGAGCAATCACCAAAGGGGGCTTAAGGCCCGAGCGGAAGGGACCGTCACCAGAGGGGGCTTAAGGCACGGAGGTGGCCGAACGGGAGGGGTGGGAGGCGGTTGAGCAGGCCGTGAAATGAGGGGGCTTAACCCTGGTCGTCCCACAGGGCAGGGGAGGCTGCTGAATGTAAGCTCAAAGACCTACGTAGGCAGTACTGCCTGCCTGCCTGCCTGGCTGCCTGCCTGCCTGCTTCCCTGTCTCCCTCCAGCGGTAGAACCGAAAGCTAGACCCCTGGCGGGCGTCTGCGACGGAGGTGGCCGAACGGGAGGGGTCGGAGGCGGCTGAGCAGGCCGTGAAATGAGGGGGCTTATAAAAAAAAAAAACTCCAGCATTGTGGCCAGCTAGTGCAGCAGGGCCTTGGATGGACAACTTGACATATAAGTCATCTGCGACTTCTGACATGGGCGCCACTGCGCACTTTGGGTGCGTGAACTAGGCTTCCATGCCTCCAGGGTCTCAGGGGCGGGGGGCTTAAGGCCCGAGCGGAGGGGAGCAATCACCAAAGGGGGCTTAAGGCCCGAGCGGAAGGGACCGTCACCAGAGGGGGCTTAAGGCACGGAGGTGGCCGAATGGGAGGGGTGGGAGGCGGTTGAGCAGGCCGTGAAATGAGGGGGCTTAACCCTGGTCATCCCACAGGGCAGGGGAGGCTGCTGAATGTAAGCTCAAAGACCTACGTAGGCAGTACTGCCTGCCTGCCTGCCTGCCTGCCTGCCTGGCTGCCTGGCTGCCTGCCTGCTTCCCTGTCTCCCTCCAGCGGTAGAACCGAAAGCTAGACCCCTGGCGGGCGTCTGCGTGGCCCAAAACCGAGAAAAGACTTCAGGGGACATAGGCGCGAAATCCCTGGAACTATTTTCGGCATGAAAACCTTGCGTTTTGCCGGTTGTTATCCAGCAGCACTTGGCCGCGATTCTATGGAACTAATTTTGGTTACGGGAGCCTGGCGGTTACCGCTAAAATTATGACTTCCATGAAATTCTTGATCTGGCTGATTTTTGGATATGTTGGTCACCCAGGTGGGGGCTGTCAGGGGATGCAACTTGAGGGGCTGCTGTGTGCTGAAATGTATTTATTTTTCTATTTTTAAATGTGCAAAATATTTTCTAAGTCCCCACTTTTCAGGATGAAAGATTTTCAAAGTCCCCACCTTTCCAGGCAAAAAAAAGTTCTAAGTCCCCACTTATATATATGTATGTTTCCTGTGCCTGGGGATGACGGAGGTGGCCGAACGGGAGGGGTCGGAGGCGGCTGAGCAGGCCGTGACATGAGGGGGCTTATAAAAAAAAAAACTCCAGCATTGCGGCCAGCTAGTGCAGCAGGGCCTTGGAGGGACAACTTGACATATAAGTCATCTGCGACTTCTGACATGGGCGCCATTGCGCACTTTGGGTGCGTGAACTAGGCTTCCATGCCTCCAGGGTCTTAAGGCCCGAGCGGAGGGGAGCAATCACCAAAGGGGGCTTAAGGCCCGAGCGGAAGGGACCGTCACCAGAGGGGGCTTAAGGCACGGAGGTGGCCGAATGGGAGGGGTGGGAGGCGGTTGAGCAGGCCGTGAAATGAGGGGGCTTAACCCTGGTCGTCCCACAGGGCAGGGGAGGCTGCTGAATGTAAGCTCAAAGACCTACGTAGGCAGTACTGCCTGCCTGCCTGCCTGGCTGCCTGCCTGCCTGCCTGCTTCCCTGTCTCCCTCCAGCGGTAGAACCGAAAGCTAGACCCCTGGCGGGCGTCTGCGTGGCCCAAAACCGAGAAAAGACTTCAGGGGACATAGGCGCGAAATCCCTGGAACTATTTTCGGCATGAAAACCTTGCGTTTTGCCGGTTGTTATCCAGCGGCACTTGGCAGCGATTCTATGGAACTAATTTCGTTTACGGGAGCCTGGCGGTTACCGCTAAAATTATGACTTCCATGAAATTCCTGAACCCCTGCAGGGATCTGGCTGATTTTTGTATATGTTGGTCACCCAGGTGGGGGCTGTCAGGGGATGCAACTTGAGGGGCTGCTGTGTGCTGAAATGTATTTATTTTTCTATTTTTAAATGTGCAAAATATTTTCTAAGTCCCCACTTTTCAGTAGTAATTTAGGCGCGAAATCCCTGGAACTATTTTCGTCATGAAAACCTTGCGTTTTGCCGGTTGTTATCCAGCGGCACTTGGCCGCGATTCTATGGAACTAATTTTGGTTACGGGAGCCTGGCGGTTACCGCTAAAATTATGACTTCCATGAAATTCCTGAACCCCTGCAGGGATCTGGCTGATTTTTGGATATGTTGGTCACCCAGGTGGGGGCTGTCAGGGGATGCAACTTGAGGGGCTGCTGTGTGCTCAAATGTATTTATTTTTCTATTTTTAAATGTGCAAAATATTTTCTAAGTCCCCACTTTTCAGGATGAAAGATTTTCAAAGTCCCCACCTTTCCAGGCAAAAAAAAGTTCTAAGTCCCCACTTATATATATGTATGTTTCCTGTGCCTGGGGATGACGGAGGTGGTCGAACGGGAGGGGTCGGAGGCGGCTGAGCAGGCCGTGAAATGAGGGGGCTTATAAAAAACAAAACTCCAGCATTGCGGCCAGCTAGTGCAGCAGGGCCTTGGAGGGACAACTTGACATATAAGTCATCTGCGACTTCTGACATGGGCGCCATTGCGCACTTTGGGTGCGTGAACTAGGCTTCAATGCCTCCAGGGTCTCAGGGGCGGGGGGCTTAAGGCCCGAGCGGAGCAATCACCAAAGGGGGCTTAAGGCCCGAGCGGAAGGGACCGTCACCAGAGGGGGCTTAAGGCACGGAGGTGGCCGAATGGGAGGGGTGGGAGGCGGTTGAGCAGGCCGTGAAATGAGGGGGCTTAACCCTGGTCGTCCCACAGGGCAGGGGAGGCTGCTGAATGTAAGCTCAAAGACCTACGTAGGCAGTACTGCCTGCCTGCCTGCCTGCCTGCTTCCCTGTCTCCCTCCAGCGGTAGAACCGAAAGCTAGACCCCTGGCGGGCGTCTGCGTGGCCCAAAACCGAGAAAAGACTTCAGGGGACATAGACGCGAAATCCCTGGAACTGTTTTCGGCATGAAAACCTTGCGTTTTGCCGGTTGTTATCCAGCGGCACTTGGCAGCGATTCTATGGAACTAATTTTGGTTACGGGAGCCTGGCGGTTACCGCTAAAATTATGACTTCCATGAAATTCCTGAACCCCTGCAGGGATCTGGCTGATTTTTGGATATGTTGGTCACCCAGGTGGGGGCTGTCAGGGGATGCAACTTGAGGGGCTGCTGTGTGCTGAAATGTATTTATTTTTCTATTTTTAAATGTGCAAAATATTTTCTAAGTCCCCACTTTTCAGGATGAAAGATTTTCAAAGTCCCCACCTTTCCAGGCAAAAAAAAGTTCTAAGTCCCCACTTATATATATATGTATGTTTCCTGTGCCTGGGGATGACGGAGGTGGCCGAACGGGAGGGGTCGGAGGCGGCTGAGCAGGCCGTGAAATGAGGGGGCTTATAAAAAAAAAAAACTCCAGCATTGTGGCCAGCTAGTTCAGCAGGGCCTTGGAGGGACAACTTGACATATAAGTCATCTGCGACTTCTGACATGGGCGCCACTGCGCACTTTGGGTGCGTGAACTAGGCTTCCATGCCTCCAGGGTCTCAGGGGCGGGGGGCTTAAGGCCCGAGCGGAGGGGAGCAATCACCAAAGGGGGCTTAAGGCCCGAGCGGAAGGGACCGTCACCAGAGGGGGCTTAAGGCATGGAGGTGGCCGAACGGGAGGGGTGGGAGGCGGTTGAGCAGGCCGTGAAATGAGGGGGCTTAACCCTGGTCATCCCACAGGGCAGGGGAGGCTGCTGAATGTAAGCTCAAAGACCTACGTAGGCAGTACTGCCTGCCTGCCTGCCTGGCTGCCTGCCTGCCTGCTTCCATGTCTCCCTCCAGCTGTAGAACCGAAAGCTAGACCCCTGGCGGGCGTCTGCGTGGCCCAAAACCGAGAAAAGACTTCAGGGGACATAGGCGCGAAATCCCTGGAACTATTTTCGGCATGAAAACCTTGCGTTTTGCCGGTTGTTATCCAGCGGGACTTGGCCGCGATTCTATGGAACTAATTTTGATTACGGGAGCCTGGCGGTTACCGCTAAAATTATGACTTCCATGAAATTCCTGAACCCCTGCAGGGATCTGGCTGATTTTTGGATATGTTGGTCACCCAGGTGGGGGCTGTCAGGGGATGCAACTTGAGGGGCTGCTGTGTGCTGAAATGTATTTATTTTTCTATTTTTAAATGTGCAAAATATTTTCTAAGTCCCCACTTTTCAGGATGAAAGATTTTCAAAGTCCCCACCTTTCCAGGCAAAAAAAAGTTCTAAGTCCCCACTTATATATATGTATGTTTCCTGTGCCTGGGGATGACGGAGGTGGCCGAACGGGAGGGGTCGGAGGCGGCTGAGCAGGCCGTGAAATGAGGGGGCTTATAAAAAAAAAAACTCCAGCATTGCGGCCAGCTAGTGCAGCAGGGCCTTGGAGGGACAACTTGACATATAAGTCATCTGCGACTTCTGACATGGGCGCCATTGCGCACTTTGGGTGCGTGAACTAGGCTTCCATGCCTCCAGGGTCTTAAGGCCCGAGCGGAGGGGAGAAATCACCAAAGGGGGCTTAAGGCCCGAGCGGAAGGGACCGTCACCAGAGGGGGCTTAAGGCACGGAGGTGGCCGAATGGGAGGGGTGGGAGGCGGTTGAGCAGGCCGTGAAATGAGGGGGCTTAACCCTGGTCGTCCCACAGGGCAGGGGAGGCTGCTGAATGTAAGCTCAAAGACCTACGTAGGCAGTACTGCCTGCCTGCCTGCCTGGCTGCCTGCCTGCCTGCCTGCTTCCCTGTCTCCCTCCAGCGGTAGAACCGAAAGCTAGACCCCTGGCGGGCGTCTGCGTGGCCCAAAACCGAGAAAAGACTTCAGGGGACATAGGCGCGAAATCCCTGGAACTATTTTCGGCATGAAAACCTTGCGTTTTGCCGGTTGTTATCCAGCGGCACTTGGCAGCGATTCTATGGAACTAATTTCGTTTACGGGAGCCTGGCGGTTACCGCTAAAATTATGACTTCCATGAAATTCCTGAACCCCTGCAGGGATCTGGCTGATTTTTGTATATGTTGGTCACCCAGGTGGGGGCTGTCAGGGGATGCAACTTGAGGGGCTGCTGTGTGCTGAAATGTATTTATTTTTCTATTTTTAAATGTGCAAAATATTTTCTAAGTCCCCACTTTTCAGTAGTAATTTAGGCGCGAAATCCCTGGAACTATTTTCGGCATGAAAACCTTGCGTTTTGCCGGTTGTTATCCAGCGGCACTTGGCCGCGATTCTATGGAACTAATTTTGGTTACGGGAGCCTGGCGGTTACCGCTAAAATTATGACTTCCATGAAATTCCTGAACCCCTGCAGGGATCTGGCTGATTTTTGGATATGTTGGTCACCCAGGTGGGGGCTGTCAGGGGATGCAACTTGAGGGGCTGCTGTGTGCTGAAATGTATTTATTTTTCTATTTTTAAATGTGCAAAATATTTTCTAAGTCCCCACTTTTCAGGCGAAAAAAAGTTCTAAGTCCCCACTTTTCAGGATGAAAGATTTTCAAAGTCCCCACCTTTCCAGGCAAAAAAAAGTTCTAAGTCCCCACTTATATATATATGTATGTTTCCTGTGCCTGGGGATGACGGAGGTGGCCGAACGGGAGGGGTCGGAGGCGGCTGAGCAGGCCGTGAAATGAGGGGGCTTATAAAAAAAAAAACTCCAGCATTGTGGCCAGCTAGTGCAGCAGGGCCTTGGAGGGACAACTTGACATATAAGTAAGTCATCTGCGACTTCTGACATGGGCGCCACTGCGCACTTTGGGTGCGTGAACTAGGCTTCCATGCCTCCAGGGTCTCAGGGGCGGGGGGCATAAGGCCCGAGCGGAGGGGAGCAATCACCAAAGGGGGCTTAAGGCCCGAGCGGAAGGGACCGTCACCAGAGGGGGCTTAAGGCACGGAGGTGGCCGAACGGGAGGGGTGGGAGGCGGTTGAGCAGGCCGTGAAATGAGGGGGCTTAACCCTGGTCGTCCCACAGGGCAGGGGAGGCTGCTGAATGTAAGCTCAAAGACCTATGTAGGCAGTACTGCCTGCCTGCCTGCCTGCCTGGCTGCCTGCCTGCCTGCTTCCCTGTCTCCCTCCAGCTGTAGAACCGAAAGCTAGACCCCTGGCGGGCGTCTGCGTGGCCCAAAACCGAGAAAAGACTTCAGGGGACATAGGCGCGAAATCCCTGGAACTATTTTCGGCATGAAAACCTTGCGTTTTGCCGGTTGTTATCCAGCGGGACTTGGCCGCGATTCTATGGAACTAATTTTGGTTACGGGAGCCTGGCGGTTACCGCTAAAATTATGACTTCCATGAAATTCCTGAACCCCTGCAGGGATCTGGCTGATTTTTGGATATGTTGGTCACCCAGGTGGGGGCTGTCAGGGGATGCAACTTGAAGGGCTGCTGGGTGCTGAAATGTATTTATTTTTCTATTTTTAAATGTGCAAAATATTTTCTAAGTCCCCACTTTTCAGGATGAAAGATTTTCAAAGGCCCCACCTTTCCAGGCAAAAAAAGTTCTAAGTCCCCACTTATATATATGTATGTTTCCTGTGCCTGGGGATGACGGAGGTGGCCGAACGGGAGGGGTCGGAGGCGGCTGAGCAGGCCGTGACATGAGGGGGCTTATAAAAAAAAAAAACTCCAGCATTGCGGCCAGCTAGTGCAGCAGGGCCTTGGAGGGACAACTTGACATATAAGTCATCTGCGACTTCTGACATGGGCGCCATTGCGCACTTTGGGTGCGTGAACTAGGCTTCCATGCCTCCAGGGTCTTAAGGCCCGAGCGGAGGGGAGCAATCACCAAAGGGGGCTTAAGGCCCGAGCGGAAGGGACCGTCACCAGAGGGGGCTTAAGGCACGGAGGTGGCCGAATGGGAGGGGTGGGAGGCGGTTGAGCAGGCCGTGAAATGAGGGGGCTTAACCCTGGTGTCCCACAGGGCAGGGGAGGCTGCTGAATGTAAGCTCAAAGACCTACGTAGGCAGTACTGCCTGCCTGCCTGCCTGGCTGCCTGCCTGCTTCCCTGTCTCCCTCCAGCGGTAGAACCGAAAGCTAGACCCCTGGCGGGCGTCTGCGTGGCCCAAAACCGAGAAAAGACTTCAGGGGACATAGGCGCGAAATCCCTGGAACTATTTTCGGCATGAAAACCTTGCGTTTTGCCGGTTGTTATCCAGCGGCACTTGGCAGCGATTCTATGGAACTAATTTCATTTACGGGAGCCTGGCGGTTACCGCTAAAATTATGACTTCCATGAAATTCCTGAACCCCTGCAGGGATCTGGCTGATTTTTGTATATGTTGGTCACCCAGGTGGGGGCTGTCAGGGGATGCAACTTGAGGGGCTGCTGTGTGCTGAAATGTATTTATTTTTCTATTTTTAAATGTGCAAAATATTTTCTAAGTCCCCACTTTTCAGTAGTAATTTAGGCGCGAAATCCCTGGAACTATTTTCGGCATGAAAACCTTGCGTTTTGCCGGTTGTTATCCAGCGGCACTTGGCCGCGATTCTATGGAACTAATTTTGGTTACGGGAGCCTGGCGGTTACCGCTAAAATTATGACTTCCATGAAATTCCTGAACCCCTGCAGGGATCTGGCTGATTTTTGTATATGTTGGTCACCCAGGTGGGGGCTGTCAGGGGATGCAACTTGAGGGGCTGCTGTGTGCTGAAATGTATTTATTTTTCTATTTTTAAATGTGCAAAATATTTTCTAAGTCCCCACTTTTCAGGATGAAAGATTTTCAAAGTCCCCACCTTTCCAGGCAAAAAAAAGTTCTAAGTCCCCACTTATATATATGTATGTTTCCTGTGCCTGGGGATGACGGAGGTGGCCGAACGGGAGGGGTCGGAGGCGGCTGAGCAGGCCGTGAAATGAGGGGGCTTATAAAAAAAAAAACTCCAGCATTGCGGCCAGCTAGTGCAGCAGGGCCTTGGAGGGACAACTTGACATATAAGTCATCTGCGACTTCTGACATGGGCGCCATTGCGCACTTTGGGTGCGTGAACTAGGCTTCAATGCCTCCAGGGTCTCAGGGGCGGGGGGCTTAAGGCCCGAGCGGAGGGGAGCAATCACCAAAGGGGGCTTAAGGCCCGAGCGGAAGGGACCGTCACCAGAGGGGGCTTAAGGCACGGAGGTGGCCGAATGGGAGGGGTGGGAGGCGGTTGAGCAGGCCGTGAAATGAGGGGGCTTAACCCTGGTCGTCCCACAGGGCAGGGGAGGCTGCTGAATGTAAGCTCAAAGACCTACGTAGGCAGTACTGCCTGCCTGCCTGCCTGCCTGCTTCCCTGTCTCCCTCCAGCTGTAGAACCGAAAGCAAGACCCCTGGCGGGCGTCTGCGTGGCCCAAAACCGAGAAAAGACTTCAGGGGACATAGGCGCGAAATCCCTGGAACTATTTTCGGCATGAAAACCTTGCGTTTTGCCGGTTGTTATCCAGCGGGACTTGGCCGCGATTCTATGGAACTAATTTTGGTTACGGGAGCCTGGCGGTTACCGCTAAAATTATGACTTCCATGAAATTCCTGAACCCCTGCAGGGATCTGGCTGATTTTTGGATATGTTGGTCACCCAGGTGGGGGCTGTCAGGGGATGCAACTTGAGGGGCTGCTGTGTGCTGAAATGTATTTATTTTTCTATTTTTAAATGTGCAAAATATTTTCTAAGTCCCCACTTTTCAGGATGAAAGATTTTCAAAGTCCCCACCTTTCCAGGCAAAAAAAAGTTCTAAGTCCCCACTTATATATATGTATGTTTCCTGTGCCTGGGGATGACGGAGGTGGCCGAACGGGAGGGGTCGGAGGCGGCTGAGCAGGCCGTGAAATGAGGGGGCTTATAAAAAAAAAAACTCCAGCATTGCGGCCAGCTAGTGCAGCAGGGCCTTGGAGGGACAACTTGACATATAAGTCATCTGCGACTTCTGACATGGGCGCCATTGCGCACTTTGGGTGCGTGAACTAGGCTTCCATGCCTCCAGGGTCTTAAGGCCCGAGCGGAGGGGAGCAATCACCAAAGGGGGCTTAAGGCCCGAGCGGAAGGGACCGTCACCAGAGGGGGCTTAAGGCACGGAGGTGGCCGAATGGGAGGGGTGGGAGGCGGTTGAGCAGGCCGTGAAATGAGGGGGCTTAACCCTGGTCGTCCCACAGGGCAGGGGAGGCTGCTGAATGTAAGCTCAAAGACCTACGTAGGCAGTACTGCCTGCCTGCCTGCCTGGCTGCCTGCCTGCCTGCCTGCTTCCCTGTCTCCCTCCAGCGGTAGAACCGAAAGCTAGACCCCTGGCGGGCGTCTGCGTGGCCCAAAACCGAGAAAAGACTTCAGGGGACATAGGCGCGAAATCCCTGGAACTATTTTCGGCATGAAAACCTTGCGTTTTGCCGGTTGTTATCCAGCGGCACTTGGCAGCGATTCTATGGAACTAATTTCGTTTACGGGAGCCTGGCGGTTACCGCTAAAATTATGACTTCCATGAAATTCCTGAACCCCTGCAGGGATCTGGCTGATTTTTGTATATGTTGGTCACCCAGGTGGGGGCTGTCAGGGGATGCAACTTGAGGGGCTGCTGTGTGCTGAAATGTATTTATTTTTCTATTTTTAAATGTGCAAAATATTTTCTAAGTCCCCACTTTTCAGTAGTAATTTAGGCGCGAAATCCCTGGAACTATTTTCGGCATGAAAACCTTGCGTTTTGCCGGTTGTTATCCAGCGGCACTTGGCCGCGATTCTATGGAACTAATTTTGGTTACGGGAGCCTGGCGGTTACCGCTAAAATTATGACTTCCATGAAATTCCTGAACCCCTGCAGGGATCTGGCTGATTTTTGGATATGTTGGTCACCCAGGTGGGGGCTGTCAGGGGATGCAACTTGAGGGGCTGCTGTGTGCTGAAATGTATTTATTTTTCTATTTTTAAATGTGCAAAATATTTTCTAAGTCCCCACTTTTCAGGCGAAAAAAAGTTCTAAGTCCCCACTTTTCAGGATGAAAGATTTTCAAAGTCCCCACCTTTCCAGGCAAAAAAAAGTTCTAAGTCCCCACTTATATATATATGTATGTTTCCTGTGCCTGGGGATGACGGAGGTGGCCGAACGGGAGGGGTCGGAGGCGGCTGAGCAGGCCGTGAAATGAGGGGGCTTATAAAAAAAAAAACTCCAGCATTGTGGCCAGCTAGTGCAGCAGGGCCTTGGAGGGACAACTTGACATATAAGTAAGTCATCTGCGACTTCTGACATGGGCGCCACTGCGCACTTTGGGTGCGTGAACTAGGCTTCCATGCCTCCAGGGTCTCAGGGGCGGGGGGCATAAGGCCCGAGCGGAGG
Organism: Pelobates fuscus; assembly: GCF_036172605.1. Taxonomy (NCBI): domain Eukaryota; kingdom Metazoa; phylum Chordata; class Amphibia; order Anura; family Pelobatidae; genus Pelobates; species Pelobates fuscus. Next base: position 178,533,194 of record NC_086323.1, on the reverse strand, counting down.
GGAGCAATCACCAAAGGGGGCTTAAGGCCCGAGCGGAAGGGACCGTCACCAAAGGGGGCTTAAGGCACGGAGGTGGCCGAACGGGAGGGGTGGGAGGCGGTTGAGCAGGCCGTGAAATGAGGGGGCTTAACCCTGGTCGTCCCACAGGGCAGGGGAGGCTGCTGAATGTAAGCTCAAAGACCTATGTAGGCAGTACTGCCTGCCTGCCTGCCTGCCTGGCTGCCTGCCTGCCTGCTTCCCTGTCTCCCTCCAGCTGTAGAACCGAAAGCTAGACCCCTGGCGGGCGTCTGCGTGGCCCAAAACCGAGAAAAGACTTCAGGGGACATAGGCGCGAAATCCCTGGAACTATTTTCGGCATGAAAACCTTGCGTTTTGCCGGTTGTTATCCAGCGGGACTTGGCCGCGATTCTATGGAACTAATTTTGGTTACGGGAGCCTGGCGGTTACCGCTAAAATTATGACTTCCATGAAATTCCTGAACCCCTGCAGGGATCTGGCTGATTTTTGGATATGTTGGTCACCCAGGTGGGGGCTGTCAGGGGATGCAACTTGAAGGGCTGCTGGGTGCTGAAATGTATTTATTTTTCTATTTTTAAATGTGCAAAATATTTTCTAAGTCCCCACTTTTCAGGATGAAAGATTTTCAAAGTCCCCACCTTTCCAGGCAAAAAAAAGTTCTAAGTCCCCACTTATATATATGTATGTTTCCTGTGCCTGGGGATGACGGAGGTGGCCGAACGGGAGGGGTCGGAGGCGGCTGAGCAGGCCGTGACATGAGGGGGCTTATAAAAAAAAAAAACTCCAGCATTGCGGCCAGCTAGTGCAGCAGGGCCTTGGAGGGACAACTTGACATATAAGTCATCTGCGACTTCTGACATGGGCGCCATTGCGCACTTTGGGTGCGTGAACTAGGCTTCCATGCCTCCAGGGTCTTAAGGCCCGAGCGGAGGGGACCGTCACCAGAGGGGGCTTAAGGCACGGAGGTGGCCGAATGGGAGGGGTGGGAGGCGGTTGAGCAGGCCGTGAAATGAGGGGGCTTAACCCTGGTGTCCCACAGGGCAGGGGAGGCTGCTGAATGTAAGCTCAAAGACCTACGTAGGCAGTACTGCCTGCCTGCCTGCCTGGCTGCCTGCCTGCTTCCCTGTCTCCCTCCAGCGGTAGAACCGAAAGCTAGACCCCTGGCGGGCGTCTGCGTGGCCCAAAACCGAGAAAAGACTTCAGGGGACATAGGCGCGAAATCCCTGGAACTATTTTCGGCATGAAAACCTTGCGTTTTGCCGGTTGTTATCCAGCGGCACTTGGCAGCTATTCTATGGAACTAATTTCATTTACGGGAGCCTGGCGGTTACCGCTAAAATTATGACTTCCATGAAATTCCTGAACCCCTGCAGGGATCTGGCTGATTTTTGTATATGTTGGTCACCCAGGTGGGGGCTGTCAGGGGATGCAACTTGAGGGGCTGCTGTGTGCTGAAATGTATTTATTTTTCTATTTTTAAATGTGCAAAATATTTTATAAGTCCCCACTTTTCAGTAGTAATTTAGGCGCGAAATCCCTGGAACTATTTTCGGCATGAAAACCTTGCGTTTTGCCGGTTGTTATCCAGCGGCACTTGGCCGCGATTCTATGGAACTAATTTTGGTTACGGGAGCCTGGCGGTTACCGCTAAAATTATGACTTCCATGAAATTCCTGAACCCCTGCAGGGATCTGGCTGATTTTTGGATATGTTGGTCACCCAGGTGGGGGCTGTCAGGGGATGCAACTTGAGGGGCTGCTGTGTGCTCAAATGTATTTATTTTTCTATTTTTAAATGTGCAAAATATTTTCTAAGTCCCCACTTTTCAGGATGAAAGATTTTCAAAGTCCCCACCTTTCCAGGCAAAAAAAAGTTCTAAGTCCCCACTTATATATATGTATGTTTCCTGTGCCTGGGGATGACGGAGGTGGCCGAACGGGAGGGGTCGGAGGCGGCTGAGCAGGCCGTGAAATGAGGGGGCTTATAAAAAAAAAAACTCCAGCATTGCGGCCAGCTAGTGCAGCAGGGCCTTGGAGGGACAACTTGACATATAAGTCATCTGCGACTTCTGACATGGGCGCCATTGCGCACTTTGGGTGCGTGAACTAGGCTTCAATGCCTCCAGGGTCTCAGGGGCGGGGGGCTTAAGGCCCGAGCGGAGGGGAGCAATCACCAAAGGGGGCTTAAGGCCCGAGCGGAAGGGACCGTCACCAGAGGGGGCTTAAGGCACGGAGGTGGCCGAATGGGAGGGGTGGGAGGCGGTTGAGCAGGCCGTGAAATGAGGGGGCTTAACCCTGGTCGTCCCACAGGGCAGGGGAGGCTGCTGAATGTAAGCTCAAAGACCTACGTAGGCAGTACTGCCTGCCTGCCTGCCTGCCTGCTTCCCTGTCTCCCTCCAGCGGTAGAACCGAAAGCTAGACCCCTGGCGGGCGTCTGCGTGGCCCAAAACCGAGAAAAGACTTCAGGGGACATAGACGCGAAATCCCTGGAACTGTTTTCGGCATGAAAACCTTGCGTTTTGCCGGTTGTTATCCAGCGGCACTTGGCAGCGATTCTATGGAACTAATTTTGGTTACGGGAGCCTGGCGGTTACCGCTAAAATTATGACTTCCATGAAATTCCTGAACCCCTGCAGGGATCTGGCTGATTTTTGGATATGTTGGTCACCCAGGTGGGGGCTGTCAGGGGATGCAACTTGAGGGGCTGCTGTGTGCTGAAATGTATTTATTTTTCTATTTTTTTTTTTTTTTTTTTTTAATTCTTTATTTTTGGTGTGCATAAAAGGTTTACAACATTGCTTGTTCAGCCACAACAGCTCTCACAAGCGCAAGTTTCAAATAAAAAAAAAGAACTAGTACGTGGTCTGCAAAGAAACTGCACACATTTTTTGTTAGGAGCTTACTTAACATTGTGTCATCAACAAGTTGAACAAAATTAAAAATACTTAACTAGACAGTCGTTACTTCAGACTAGGTGTGGATAAAGTTAAGTGAAATAAAGACGTTTAACAGCGCTATTACGTCTACGCTAGAGTAGGTAGATTGCAATCAAGGTTTGCAGCAAAGCAGTGGTTAGTTCTGACATGGTGCATAATTACGTGATGCTATGGGTATGTAGCTGAGGGGGTTTCTCATTAAAGTGAACATTGCCAGTAACTTGCCTATAATATATACTATGTTTTAACATCGCTATTCTCTCTAGGTGCTTGCCCTGTAAAACGTTGCTATGTCCAGCCTGTCATTCCAAATAGCTGTCCTATGCATCCCAGGCATGGGTATCAACAAAACTTTTAGGTACCGGCCGAGCAGAGAGGCCCGATAGTTAGGGAAAGATTGCCTCGTGGTTATAGCCCGCCTGGTGAAAACAGGCCTTATCTCCTCCGTTGTGGCTGTAGGAGAGAACTAAACGGTTAAGTTGCAGAATAGGCTTGAATGAAATAGGGTAAAGTTAAATAAAACAAAACAAAAAAATAAATAAAAATAATGCTAAACGTTGATCCTTGCTAGATCGCTTATTTTAGAGAAGGTATAAGGTAGACACACTTTAAAGCAGTGTCTTGGTACAATGCAATGCCCATAGACGTTATGTTGTAAGCGTTTAGGCTAAGAGTCCTTGCTTCGTGGATAGTAGCGTTAAACCTTGCTTACCCCATAAAGTATTATTGCTAATACAACAGTAATATAACAGCATATCATCAGGCATTAAGCCACTGGAGACAAGTCCAGTCACAAATATCACCTCGAGCACCGGTGAATGCCTGCCTGGAGGTAGAGATTACACATGATGTGCCTGAGGCTTCTGTGTCTTAGTGTCTCGTCATTATAAAGGCACAGAACAGTCCGGGCCAGGAAAGCCCGTGTAGGGTGGCACAAAGGGTGCCTCATCCGACACCTACTTCTGGAAAGTCCCTCCGCTTGTCACTTTCCGCTTCTCCCTTGTCCCCCCTTGGCTTACTGGTATCACTTCGAGGGCCGGCTCCAGCAGAGCCCCCTGGAGAATGTTGCCTTGCCATCGCTTGGGTGTCGTCGTTCTGCTTGCAGAGTCGGATTTCTTTGCGCCGGATGCCGAGACTGTGGTTAGGTGAGATACCTGTCTGTATCCTTTGCTTTGTGGTCCCAGGTACTTGAGAGTGCGGGTGGGAGGGTGCGCCCGATATGCCTGCCTTTGCCTTCCGGCGTTGGGCCCGCTGGTATCTGCGCTGCCGGACAGCCATTTTGGATGCCTGTGGGGTCTTCCTGTAATAGCTGCGTCGTGCAGCAGGCCGGATCCAAGCGGTTACCATTGCCTCTGCCTTGCTGTATGTCGCCCCTCTGCTCTGTAGGGTATTTCTAAAGCTTGTGCACAGATGATCAAATGTCTCCAGGGGAGACCTGGGTATCTGAGTGCATGTGTTCCGGTCTCCGTGCTTATGTTGTGTGGCCATCTTGGGTCTGCCTTGTGGGCCGTTTTCCCCAAAGTGACTCGTGGCTTGATCGCTTGTCCTTCCTGGCCGTTGTGTCCAGTGGGGACCGGGATATCCCCCGCCGGTCCAAAGGGGGGGGGTGGGGGGGTGGTAAATTGCAAAGCTGCTGCTTGAAGGCTCTTAAGCCGAGGAGGGCTGCCGCCGCTCCTCAGTTCCAGCTCCTGTAGGCCGCGTGTAGAATTTCGTGTTCCCCGCTTTGATGGGCCACGGGGTGGTATCTTTGGGTTCTTGGGGGCACCCCCGACGTGGGTGGCGCACCCCTGCGTGGTTTTGGGCCAAGTGGCCGCTGCTTTTGCCCCGAAATGTGCCCGCTCGGCCGGAGCTCGTATCAGGCACGTCTGCCTGGCTCGGTGGTCAGGCCCCGCCCCCCTATTTTTCTATTTTTAAATGTGCAAAATATTTTCTAAGTCCCCACTTTTCAGGATGAAAGATTTTCAAAGTCCCCACCTTTCCAGGCAAAAAAAAGTTCTAAGTCCCCACTTATATATATATGTATGTTTCCTGTGCCTGGGGATGACGGAGGTGGCCGAACGGGAGGGGTCGGAGGCGGCTGAGCAGGCCGTGAAATGAGGGGGCTTATAAAAAAAAAAAAACTCCAGCATTGTGGCCAGCTAGTGCAGCAGGGCCTTGGAGGGACAACTTGACATATAAGTCATCTGCGACTTCTGACATGGGCGCCACTGCGCACTTTGGGTGCGTGAACTAGGCTTCCATGCCTCCAGGGTCTCAGGGGCGGGGGGCTTAAGGCCCGAGCGGAGGGGAGCAATCACCAAAGGGGGCTTAAGGCCCGAGCGGAAGGGACCGTCACCAGAGGGGGCTTAAGGCACGGAGGTGGCCGAACGGGAGGGGTGGGAGGCGGTTGAGCAGGCCGTGAAATGAGGGGGCTTAACCCTGGTCGTCCCACAGGGCAGGGGAGGCTGCTGAATGTAAGCTCAAAGACCTACGTAGGCAGTACTGCCTGCCTGCCTGCCTGGCTGCCTGCCTGCCTGCCTGCTTCCCTGTCTCCCTCCAGCGGTAGAACCGAAAGCTAGACCCCTGGCGGGCGTCTGCGTGGCCCAAAACCGAGAAAAGACTTCAGGGGACATAGGCACGAAATCCCTGGAACTATTTTCGGCATGAAAACCTTGAATTTTGCCGGTTGTTATCCAGCGGCACTTGGCAGCGATTCTATGGAACTAATTTCGGTTACGGGAGCCTGGCGGTTACCGCTAAAATTATGACTTCCATGAAATTCCTGAACCCCTGCAGGGATCTGGCTGATTTTTGGATATGTTGGTCACCCAGGTGGGGGCTGTCAGGGGATGCAACTTGAGGGGCTGCTGTGTGCTGAAATGTATTTATTTTTCTATTTTTAAATGTGCAAAATATTTTCTAAGTCCCCACTTTTCAGGCGAAAAAAAGTTCTAAGTCCCCACTTTTCAGGATGAAAGATTTTCAAAGTCCCCACCTTTCCAGGCAAAAAAAAGTTCTAAGTCCCCACTTATATATATGTATGTTTCCTGTGCCTGGGGATGACGGAGGTGGCCGAACGGGAGGGGTCGGAGGCGGCTGAGCAGGCCGTGAAATGAGGGGGCTTATAAAAAAAAAAAAACTCCAGCATTGTGGCCAGCTAGTGCAGCAGGGCCTTGGAGGGACAACTTGACATATAAGTCATCTGCGACTTCTGACATGGGCGCCACTGCGCACTTTGGGTGCGTGAACTAGGCTTCCATGCCTCCAGGGTCTCAGGGGCGGGGGGCTTAAGGCCCGAGCGGAGGGGAGCAATCACCAAAGGGGGCTTAAGGCCCGAGCGGAAGGGACCGTCACCAGAGGGGGCTTAAGGCACGGAGGTGGCCGAACGGGAGGGGTGGGAGGCGGTTGAGCAGGCCGTGAAATGAGGGGGCTTAACCCTGGTCGTCCCACAGGGCAGGGGAGGCTGCTGAATGTAAGCTCAAAGACCTACGTAGGCAGTACTGCCTGCCTGCCTGCCTGGCTGCCTGCCTGCCTGCTTCCCTGTCTCCTTCCAGCGGTAGAACCGAAAGCTAGACCCCTGGCGGGCGTCTGCGTGGCCCAAAACCGAGAAAAGACTTCAGGGGACATAGGCGCGAAATCCCTGGAACTATTTTCGGCATGAAAACCTTGCATTTTGCCGGTTGTTATCCAGCGGCACTTGGCAGCGATTCTATGGAACTAATTTCGTTTACGGGAGCCTGGCGGTTACCGCTAAAATTATGACTTCCATGAAATTCCTGAACCCCTGCAGGGATCTGGCTGATTTTTGTATATGTTGGTCACCCAGGTGGGGGCTGTCAGGGGATGCAACTTGAGGGGCTGCTGTGTGCTGAAATGTATTTATTTTTCTATTTTTAAATGTGCAAAATATTTTCTAAGTCCCCACTTTTCAGGATGAAAGATTTTCAAAGTCCCCACCTTTCCAGGCAAAAAAAAGTTCTAAGTCCCCACTTATATATATGTATGTTTCCTGTGCCTGGGGATGACGGAGGTGGCCGAACGGGAGGGGTCGGAGGCGGCTGAGCAGGCCGTGAAATGAGGGGGCTTATAAAAAAAAAAAACTCCAGCATTGCGGCCAGCTAGTGCAGCAGGGCCTTGGAGGGACAACTTGACATATAAGTCATCTGCGACTTCTGACATGGGCGCCATTGCGCACTTTGGGTGCGTGAACTAGGCTTCAATGCCTCCAGGGTCTCAGGGGCGGGGGGCTTAAGGCCCGAGCGGAGGGGAGCAATCACCAAAGGGAGCTTAAGGCCCGAGCGGAAGGGACCGTCACCAGAGGGGGCTTAAGGCACGGAGGTGGCCGAATGGGAGGGGTGGGAGGCGGTTGAGCAGGCCGTGAAATGAGGGGGCTTAACCCTGGTCGTCCCACAGGGCAGGGGAGGCTGCTGAATGTAAGCTCAAAGACCTACGTAGGCAGTACTGCCTGCCTGCCTGCCTGCCTGCTTCCCTGTCTCCCTCCAGCGGTAGAACCGAAAGCTAGACCCCTGGCGGGCGTCTGCGTGGCCCAAAACCGAGAAAAGACTTCAGGGGACATAGACGCGAAATCCCTGGAACTGTTTTCGGCATGAAAACCTTGCATTTTGCCGGTTGTTATCCAGCGGCACTTGGCAGCGATTCTATGGAACTAATTTCGGTTACGGGAGCCTGGCGGTTACCGCTAAAATTATGACTTCCATGAAATTCCTGAACCCCTGCAGGGATCTGGCTGATTTTTGGATATGTTGGTCACCCAGGTGGGGGCTGTCAGGGGATGCAACTTGAGGGGCTGCTGTGTGCTGAAATGTATTTATTTTTCTATTTTTAAATGTGCAAAATATTTTCTAAGTCCCCACTTTTCAGGATGAAAGATTTTCAAAGTCCCCACCTTTCCAGGCAAAAAAAAGTTCTAAGTCCCCACTTATATATATATGTATGTTTCCTGTGCCTGGGGATGACAGAGGTGGCCGAACGGGAGGGGTCGGAGGCGGCTGAGCAGGCCGTGAAATGAGGGGGCTTATAAAAAAAAAAAACTCCAGCATTGTGGCCAGCTAGTGCAGCAGGGCCTTGGAGGGACAACTTGACATATAAGTCATCTGCGACTTCTGACATGGGCGCCACTGCGCACTTTGGGTGCGTGAACTAGGCTTCCATGCCTCCAGGGTCTCAGGGGCGGGGGGCTTAAGGCCCGAGCGGAGGGGAGCAATCACCAAAGGGGGCTTAAGGCCCGAGCGGAAGGGACCGTCACCAGAGGGGGCTTAAGGCACGGAGGTGGCCGAACGGGAGGGGTGGGAGGCGGTTGAGCAGGCCGTGAAATGAGGGGGCTTAACCCTGGTCGTCCCACAGGGCAGGGGAGGCTGCTGAATGTAAGCTCAAAGACCTACGTAGGCAGTACTGCCTGCCTGCCTGCCTGGCTGCCTGCCTGCCTGCCTGCTTCCCTGTCTCCCTCCAGCGGTAGAACCGAAAGCTAGACCCCTGGCGGGCGTCTGCGTGGCCCAAAACCGAGAAAAGACTTCAGGGGACATAGGCACGAAATCCCTGGAACTATTTTCGGCATGAAAACCTTGCATTTTGCCGGTTGTTATCCAGCGGCACTTGGCAGCGATTCTATGGAACTAATTTCGGTTACGGGAGCCTGGCGGTTACCGCTAAAATTATGACTTCCATGAAATTCCTGAACCCCTGCAGGGATCTGGCTGATTTTTGGATATGTTGGTCACCCAGGTGGGGGCTGTCAGGGGATGCAACTTGAGGGGCTGCTGTGTGCTGAAATGTATTTATTTTTCTATTTTTAAATGTGCAAAATATTTTCTAAGTCCCCACTTTTCAGGCGAAAAAAAGTTCTAAGTCCCCACTTTTCAGGATGAAAGATTTTCAAAGTCCCCACCTTTCCAGGCAAAAAAAAGTTCTAAGTCCCCACTTATATATATGTATGTTTCCTGTGCCTGGGGATGACGGAGGTGGCCGAACGGGAGGGGTCGGAGGCGGCTGAGCAGGCCGTGAAATGAGGGGGCTTATAAAAAAAAAAAACTCCAGCATTGTGGCCAGCTAGTGCAGCAGGGCCTTGGAGGGACAACTTGACATATAAGTCATCTGCGACTTCTGACATGGGCGCCACTGCGCACTTTGGGTGCGTGAACTAGGCTTCCATGCCTCCAGGGTCTCAGGGGCGGGGGGCTTAAGGCCCGAGCGGAGGGGAGCAATCACCAAAGGGGGCTTAAGGCCCGAGCGGAAGGGACCGTCACCAGAGGGGGCTTAAGGCACGGAGGTGGCCGAACGGGAGGGGTGGGAGGCGGTTGAGCAGGCCGTGAAATGAGGGGGCTTAACCCTGGTCGTCCCACAGGGCAGGGGAGGCTGCTGAATGTAAGCTCAAAGACCTACGTAGGCAGTACTGCCTGCCTGCCTGCCTGGCTGCCTGCCTGCCTGCCTGCTTCCCTGTCTCCCTCCAGCGGTAGAACCGAAAGCTAGACCCCTGGCGGAAGTCTGCGTGGCCCAAAACCGAGAAAAGACTTCAGGGGACATAGGCACGAAATCCCTGGAACTATTTTCGGCATGAAAACCTTGCATTTTGCCGGTTGTTATCCAGTGGCACTTGGCAGCGATTCTATGGAACTAATTTCGGTTACGGGAGCCTGGCGGTTACCGCTAAAATTATGACTTCCATGAAATTCCTGAACCCCTGCAGGGATCTGGCTGATTTTTGGATATGTTGGTCACCCAGGTGGGGGCTGTCAGGGGATGCAACTTGAGGGGCTGCTGTGTGCTGAAATGTATTTATTTTTCTATTTTTAAATGTGCAAAATATTTTCTAAGTCCCCACTTTTCAGGATGAAAGATTTTCAAAGTCCCCACCTTTCCAGGCAAAAAAAAGTTCTAAGTCCCCACTTATATATATATGTATGTTTCCTGTGCCTGGGGATGACGGAGATGGCCGAACGGGAGGGGTCGGAGGCGGCTGAGCAGGCCGTGAAATGAGGGGGCTTATAAAAAAAAAAAACTCCAGCATTGTGGCCAGCTAGTGCAGCAGGGCCTTGGAGGGACAACTTGACATATAAGTCATCTGCGACTTCTGACATGGGCGCCACTGCGCACTTTGGGTGCGTGAACTAGGCTTCCATGCCTCCAGGGTCTCAGGGGCGGGGGGCTTAAGGCCCGAGCGGAGGGGAGCAATCACCAAAGGGGGCTTAAGGCCCGAGCGGAAGGGACCGTCACCAGAGGGGGCTTAAGGCACGGAGGTGGCCGAACGGGAGGGGTGGGAGGCGGTTGAGCAGGCCGTGAAATGAGGGGGCTTAACCCTGGTCGTCCCACAGGGCAGGGGAGGCTGCTGAATGTAAGCTCAAAGACCTACGTAGGCAGTACTGCCTGCCTGCCTGCCTGGCTGCCTGCCTGCCTGCCTGCTTCCCTGTCTCCCTCCAGCGGTAGAACCGAAAGCTAGACCCCTGGCGGGCGTCTGCGTGGCCCAAAACCGAGAAAAGACTTCAGGGGACATAGGCACGAAATCCCTGGAACTATTTTCGGCATGAAAACCTTGAATTTTGCCGGTTGTTATCCAGCGGCACTTGGCAGCGATTCTATGGAACTAATTTCGATTACGGGAGCCTGGCGGTTACCGCTAAAATTATGACTTCCATGAAATTCCTGAACCCCTGCAGGGATCTGGCTGATTTTTGGATATGTTGGTCACCCAGGTGGGGGCTGTCAGGGGATGCAACTTGAGGGGCTGCTGTGTGCTGAAATGTATTTATTTTTCTATTTTTAAATGTGCAAAATATTTTCTAAGTCCCCACTTTTCAGGCGAAAAAAAGTTCTAAGTCCCCACTTTTCAGGATGAAAGTCCCCACCTTTCCAGGCAAAAAAAAGTTCTAAGTCCCCACTTATATATATGTATGTTTCCTGTGCCTGGGGATGACGGAGGTGGCCGAACGGGAGGGGTCGGAGGCGGCTGAGCAGGCCGTGAAATGAGGGGGCTTATAAAAAAAAAAAACTCCAGCATTGTGGCCAGCTAGTGCAGCAGGGCCTTGGAGGGACAACTTGACATATAAGTCATCTGCGACTTCTGACATGGGCGCCACTGCGCACTTTGGGTGCGTGAACTAGGCTTCCATGCCTCCAGGGTCTCAGGGGCGGGGGGCTTAAGGCCCGAGCGGAGGGGAGCAATCACCAAAGGGGGCTTAAGGCCCGAGCGGAAGGGACCGTCACCAGAGGGGGCTTAAGGCACGGAGGTGGCCGAACGGGAGGGGTGGGAGGCGGTTGAGCAGGCCGTGAAATGAGGGGGCTTAACCCTGGTCGTCCCACAGGGCAGGGGAGGCTGCTGAATGTAAGCTCAAAGACCTACGTAGGCAGTACTGCCTGCCTGCCTGCCTGGCTGCCTGCCTGCCTGCTTCCCTGTCTCCCTCCAGCGGTAGAACCGAAAGCTAGACCCCTGGCGGGCGTCTGCGTGGCCCAAAACCGAGAAAAGACTTCAGGGGACATAGGCACGAAATCCCTGGAACTATTTTCGGCATGAAAACCTTGCATTTTGCCGGTTGTTATCCAGTGGCACTTGGCAGCGATTCTATGGAACTAATTTCGGTTACGGGAGCCTGGCGGTTACCGCTAAAATTATGACTTCCATGAAATTCCTGAACCCCTGCAGGGATCTGGCTGATTTTTGGATATGTTGGTCACCCAGGTGGGGGCTGTCAGGGGATGCAACTTGAGGGGCTGCTGTGTGCTGAAATGTATTTATTTTTCTATTTTTAAATGTGCAAAATATTTTCTAAGTCCCCACTTTTCAGGATGAAAGATTTTCAAAGTCCCCACCTTTCCAGGCAAAAAAAAGTTCTAAGTCCCCACTTATATATATATGTATGTTTCCTGTGCCTGGGGATGACGGAGGTGGCCGAACGGGAGGGGTCGGAGGCGGCTGAGCAGGCCGTGAAATGAGGGGGCTTATAAAAAAAAAAAAACTCCAGCATTGCGGCCAGCTAGTGCAGCAGGGCCTTGGAGGGACAACTTGACATATAAGTCATCTGCGACTTCTGACATGGGCGCCACTGCGCACTTTGGGTGCGTGAACTAGGCTTCCATGCCTCCAGGGTCTCAGGGGCGGGGGGCTTAAGGCCCGAGCGGAGGGGAGCAATCACCAAAGGGGGCTTAAGGCCCGAGCGGAAGGGACCGTCACCAGAGGGGGCTTAAGGCACGGAGGTGGCCGAACGGGAGGGGTGGGAGGCGGTTGAGCAGGCCGTGAAATGAGGGGGCTTAACCCTGGTCGTCCCACAGGGCAGGGGAGGCTGCTGAATGTAAGCTCAAAGACCTACGTAGGCAGTACTGCCTGCCTGCCTGCCTGGCTGCCTGCCTGCCTGCCTGCTTCCCTGTCTCCCTCCAGCGGTAGAACCGAAAGCTAGACCCCTGGCGGGCGTCTGCGTGGCCCAAAACCGAGAAAAGACTTCAGGGGACATAGGCACGAAATCCCTGGAACTATTTTCGGCATGAAAACCTTGCATTTTGCCGGTTGTTATCCAGTGGCACTTGGCAGCGATTCTATGGAACTAATTTCGGTTACGGGAGCCTGGCGGTTACCGCTAAAATTATGACTTCCATGAAATTCCTGAACCCCTGCAGGGATCTGGCTGATTTTTGGATATGTTGGTCACCCAGGTGGGGGCTGTCAGGGGATGCAACTTGAGGGGCTGCTGTGTGCTGAAATGTATTTATTTTTCTATTTTTAAATGTGCAAAATATTTTCTAAGTCCCCACTTTTCAGGATGAAAGATTTTCAAAGTCCCCACCTTTCCAGGCAAAAAAAAGTTATAAGTCCCCACTTATATATATATGTATGTTTCCTGTGCCTGGGGATGACGGAGGTGGCCGAACGGGAGGGGTCGGAGGCGGCTGAGCAGGCCGTGAAATGAGGGGGCTTATAAAAAAAAAAAAACTCCAGCATTGCGGCCAGCTAGTGCAGCAGGGCCTTGGAGGGACAACTTGACATATAAGTCATCTGCGACTTCTGACATGGGCGCCACTGCGCACTTTGGGTGCGTGAACGAGGCTTCCATGCCTCCAGGGTCTCAGGGGCGGGGGGCTTAAGGCCCGAGCGGAGGGGAGCAATCACCAAAGGGGGCTTAAGGCCCGAGCGGAAGGGACCGTCACCAGAGGGGGCTTAAGGCATGGAGGTGGCCGAACGGGAGGGGTGGGAGGCGGTTGAGCAGGCCGTGAAATGAGGGGGCTTAACCCTGGTCATCCCACAGGGCAGGGGAGGCTGCTGAATGTAAGCTCAAAGACCTACGTAGGCAGTACTGCCTGCCTGCCTGCCTGCCTGGCTGCCTGCCTGCCTGCTTCCCTGTCTCCCTCCAGCTGTAGAACCGAAAGCTAGACCCCTGGCGGGCGTCTGCGTGGCCCAAAACCGAGAAAAGACTTCAGGGGACATAGGCGCGAAATCCCTGGAACTATTTTCGGCATGAAAACCTTGCGTTTTGCCGGTTGTTATCCAGCGGCACTTGGCCGCGATTCTATGGAACTAATTTTGGTTACGGGAGCCTGGCGGTTACCGCTAAAATTATGACTTCCATGAAATTCCTGAACCCCTGCAGGGATCTGGCTGATTTTTGGATATGTTGGTCACCCAGGTGGGGGCTGTCAGGGGATGCAACTTGAGGGGCTGCTGTGTGCTGAAATGTATTTATTTTTCTATTTTTAAATGTGCAAAATATTTTCTAAGTCCCCACTTTTCAGGATGAAAGATTTTCAAAGTCCCCACCTTTCCAGGCAAAAAAAAGTTCTAAGTCCCCACTTATATATATGTATGTTTCCTGTGCCTGGGGATGACGGAGGTGGCCGAACGGGAGGGGTCGGAGGCGGCTGAGCAGGCCGTGAAATGAGGGGGCTTATAAAAAAAAAAACTCCAGCATTGCGGCCAGCTAGTGCAGCAGGGCCTTGGAGGGACAACTTGACATATAAGTCATCTGCGACTTCTGACATGGGCGCCATTGCGCACTTTGGGTGCGTGAACTAGGCTTCCATGCCTCCAGGGTCTTAAGGCCCGAGCGGAGGGGAGCAATCACCAAAGGGGGCTTAAGGCCCGAGCGGAAGGGACCGTCACCAGAGGGGGCTTAAGGCACGGAGGTGGCCGAATGGGAGGGGTGGGAGGCGGTTGAGCAGGCCGTGAAATGAGGGGGCTTAACCCTGGTCGTCCCACAGGGCAGGGGAGGCTGCTGAATGTAAGCTCAAAGACCTACGTAGGCAGTACTGCCTGCCTGCCTGCCTGCCTGCCTGCCTGGCTGCCTGGCTGCCTGCCTGCCTGCTTCCCTGTCTCCCTCCAGCGGTAGAACCGAAAGCTAGACCCCTGGCGGGCGTCTGCGTGGCCCAAAACCGAGAAAAGACTTCAGGGGACATAGGCGCGAAATCCCTGGAACTATTTTCGGCATGAAAACCTTGCGTTTTGCCGGTTGTTATCCAGCAGCACTTGGCCGCGATTCTATGGAACTAATTTTGGTTACGGGAGCCTGGCGGTTACCGCTAAAATTATGACTTCCATGAAATTCTTGATCTGGCTGATTTTTGGATATGTTGGTCACCCAGGTGGGGGCTGTCAGGGGATGCAACTTGAGGGGCTGCTGTGTGCTGAAATGTATTTATTTTTCTATTTTTAAATGTGCAAAATATTTTCTAAGTCCCCACTTTTCAGGATGAAAGATTTTCAAAGTCCCCACCTTTCCAGGCAAAAAAAAGTTCTAAGTCCCCACTTATATATATGTATGTTTCCTTTGCCTGGGGATGACGGAGGTGGCCGAACGGGAGGGGTGGGAGGCGGTTGAGCAGGCCGTGAAATGAGGGGGCTTAGCCCTGGTCGTCCCACAGGGCAGGGGAGGCTGCTGAATGTAAGCCCACCAAACCAGTCATGGCTCCCTTGATCGCACCATCTGCCACTTGGATAACTGCGGTAACTCCAGAGCCAATACATGCCGACGAGAGGTCTTTGGAGGTCTTTGGACCTACGTAGGCAGTACTGCCTGCCTGCCTGCCTGGCTGCCTGCCTGCCTGCCTTCTTCCCTGTCTCCCTCCAGCTGTAGAACCGAAAGCAAGACCCCTGGCGGGCGTCTGCGTGGCCCAAAACCGAGAAAAGACTTCAGGGGACATAGGCGCGAAATCCCTGGAACTATTTTCGGCATGAAAACCTTGCGTTTTGCCGGTTGTTATCCAGCGGCACTTGGCCGCGATTCTATGGAACTAATTTTGCTTACGGGAGCCTGGCGGTTACCGCTAAAATTATGACTTCCATGAAATTCCTGAACCCCTACAGGGATCTGGCTGATTTTTGGATATGTTGGTCACCCAGGTGGGGGCTGTCAGGGGATGCAACTTGAGGTGCTGCTGTGTGCTGAAATGTATTTATTTTTCTATTTTTAAATGTGCAAAATATTTTCTAAGTCCCCACTTTTCAGGATGAAAGATTTTCAAAGTCCCCACCTTTCCAGGCAAAAAAAAGTTCTAAGTCCCCACTTATATATATGTATGTTTCCTGTGCCTGGGGATGACGGAGGTGGCCGAACGGGAGGGGTCGGAGGCGGCTGAGCAGGCCGTGAAATGAGGGGGCTTATAAAAAAAAAAACTCCAGCATTGCGGCCAGCTAGTGCAGCAGGGCCTTGGAGGGACAACTTGACATATAAGTCATCTGCGACTTCTGACATGGGCGCCATTGCGCACTTTGGGTGCGTGAACTAGGCTTCCATGCCTCCAGGGTCTCAGGGGCGGGGGGCTTAAGGTCCGAGCGGAGGGGAGCAATCACCAAAGGGGGCTTAAGGCCCGAGCGGAAGGGACCGTCACCAGAGGGGGCTTAAGGCACGGAGGTGGCCGAATGGGAGGGGTGGGAGGCGGTTGAGCAGGCCGTGAAATGAGGGGGCTTAACCCTGGTCGTCCCACAGGGCAGGGGAGGCTGCTGAATGTAAGCTCAAAGACCTACGTAGGCAGTACTGCCTGCCTGCGTGCCTGCCTGCCTGCCTGCCTGGCTGCCTGGCTGCCTGCCTGCCTGCTTCCCTGTCTCCCTCCAGCGGTAGAACCGAAAGCTAGACCCCTGGCGGGCGTCTGCGTGGCCCAAAACCGAGAAAAGACTTCAGGGGACATAGGCGCGAAATCCCTGGAACTATTTTCGGCATGAAAACCTTGCGTTTTGCCGGTTGTTATCCAGCAGCACTTGGCCGCGATTCTATGGAACTAATTTTGGTTACGGGAGCCTGGCGGTTACCGCTAAAATTATGACTTCCATGAAATTCTTGATCTGGCTGATTTTTGGATATGTTGGTCACCCAGGTGGGGGCTGTCAGGGGATGCAACTTGAGGGGCTGCTGTGTGCTGAAATGTATTTATTTTTCTATTTTTAAATGTGCAAAATATTTTCTACGTCCCCACTTTTCAGGATGAAAGATTTTCAAAGTCCCCACCTTTCCAGGCAAAAAAAAGTTCTAAGTCCCCACTTATATATATGTATGTTTCCTTTGCCTGGGGATGACGGAGGTGGCCGAACGGGAGGGGTGGGAGGCGGTTGAGCAGGCCGTGAAATGAGGGGGCTTAGCCCTGGTCGTCCCACAGGGCAGGGGAGGCTGCTGAATGTAAGCTCAAAGACCTACGTAGGCAGTACTGCCTTCCTGCCTGCCTGGCTGCCTGCCTGCCTGCCTTCTTCCCTGTCTCCCTCCAGCTGTAGAACCGAAAGCAAGACCCCTGGCGGGCGTCTGCGTGGCCCAAAACCGAGAAAAGACTTCAGGGGACATAGGCGCGAAATCCCTGGAACTATTTTCGGCATGAAAACCTTGCGTTTTGCCGGTTGTTATCCAGCGGCACTTGGCCGCGATTCTATGGAACTAATTTTGCTTACGGGAGCCTGGCGGTTACCGCTAAAATTATGACTTCCATGAAATTCCTGAACCCCTACAGGGATCTGGCTGATTTTTGGATATGTTGGTCACCCAGGTGGGGGCTGTCAGGGGATGCAACTTGAGGGGCTGCTGTGTGCTGAAATGTATTTATTTTTCTATTTTTAAATGTGCAAAATATTTTCTAAGTCCCCACTTTTCAGGATGAAAGATTTTCAAAGTCCCCACCTTTCCAGGCAAAAAAAAGTTCTAAGTCCCCACTTATATATATATGTATGTTTCCTGTGCCTGGGGATGACGGAGGTGGCCGAACGGGAGGGGTCGGAGGCGGCTGAGCAGGCCGTGAAATGAGGGGGCTTATAAAAAAAAAAAACTCCAGCATTGTGGCCTGCTAGTGCAGCAGGGCCTTGGAGGGACAACTTGACATATAAGTCATCTGCGACTTCTGACATGGGCGCCACTGCGCACTTTGGGTGCGTGAACTAGGCTTCCATGCCTCCAGGGTCTCAGGGGCGGGGGGCTTAAGGCCCGAGCGGAGGGGAGCAATCACCAAAGGGGGCTTAAGGCCCGAGCGGAAGGGACCGTCACCAGAGGGGGCTTAAGGCACGGAGGTGGCCGAACGGGAGGGGTGGGAGGCGGTTGAGCAGGCCGTGAAATGAGGGGGCTTAACCCTGGTCGTCCCACAGGGCAGGGGAGGCTGCTGAATGTAAGCTCAAAGACCTACGTAGGCAGTACTGCCTGCCTGCCTGCCTGGCTGCCTGCCTGCCTGCTTCCCTGTCTCCCTCCAGCGGTAGAACCGAAAGCTAGACCCCTGGCGGGCGTCTGCGACGGAGGTGGCCGAACGGGAGGGGTCGGAGGCGGCTGAGCAGGCCGTGAAATGAGGGGGCTTATAAAAAAAAAAACTCCAGCATTGTGGCCAGCTAGTGCAGCAGGGCCTTGGATGGACAACTTGACATATAAGTCATCTGCGACTTCTGACATGGGCGCCACTGCGCACTTTGGGTGCGTGAACTAGGCTTCCATGCCTCCAGGGTCTCAGGGGCGGGGGGCTTAAGGCCCGAGCGGAGGGGAGCAATCACCAAAGGGGGCTTAAGGCCCGAGCGGAAGGGACCGTCACCAGAGGGGGCTTAAGGCACGGAGGTGGCCGAATGGGAGGGGTGGGAGGCGGTTGAGCAGGCCGTGAAATGAGGGGGCTTAACCCTGGTCATCCCACAGGGCAGGGGAGGCTGCTGAATGTAAGCTCAAAGACCTACGTAGGCAGTACTGCCTGCCTGCCTGCCTGCCTGCCTGCCTGGCTGCCTGGCTGCCTGCCTGCCTGCTTCCCTGTCTCCCTCCAGCGGTAGAACCGAAAGCTAGACCCCTGGCGGGCGTCTGCGTGGCCCAAAACCGAGAAAAGACTTCAGGGGACATAGGCGCGAAATCCCTGGAACTATTTTCGGCATGAAAACCTTGCGTTTTGCCGGTTGTTATCCAGCAGCACTTGGCCGCGATTCTATGGAACTAATTTTGGTTACGGGAGCCTGGCGGTTACCGCTAAAATTATGACTTCCATGAAATTCTTGATCTGGCTGATTTTTGGATATGTTGGTCACCCAGGTGGGGGCTGTCAGGGGATGCAACTTGAGGGGCTGCTGTGTGCTGAAATGTATTTATTTTTCTATTTTTAAATGTGCAAAATATTTTCTAAGTCCCCACTTTTCAGGATGAAAGATTTTCAAAGTCCCCACCTTTCCAGGCAAAAAAAAGTTCTAAGTCCCCACTTATATATATGTATGTTTCCTGTGCCTGGGGATGACGGAGGTGGCCGAACGGGAGGGGTCGGAGGCGGCTGAGCAGGCCGTGACATGAGGGGGCTTATAAAAAAAAAAACTCCAGCATTGCGGCCAGCTAGTGCAGCAGGGCCTTGGAGGGACAACTTGACATATAAGTCATCTGCGACTTCTGACATGGGCGCCATTGCGCACTTTGGGTGCGTGAACTAGGCTTCCATGCCTCCAGGGTCTTAAGGCCCGAGCGGAGGGGAGCAATCACCAAAGGGGGCTTAAGGCCCGAGCGGAAGGGACCGTCACCAGAGGGGGCTTAAGGCACGGAGGTGGCCGAATGGGAGGGGTGGGAGGCGGTTGAGCAGGCCGTGAAATGAGGGGGCTTAACCCTGGTCGTCCCACAGGGCAGGGGAGGCTGCTGAATGTAAGCTCAAAGACCTACGTAGGCAGTACTGCCTGCCTGCCTGCCTGGCTGCCTGCCTGCCTGCCTGCTTCCCTGTCTCCCTCCAGCGGTAGAACCGAAAGCTAGACCCCTGGCGGGCGTCTGCGTGGCCCAAAACCGAGAAAAGACTTCAGGGGACATAGGCGCGAAATCCCTGGAACTATTTTCGGCATGAAAACCTTGCGTTTTGCCGGTTGTTATCCAGCGGCACTTGGCAGCGATTCTATGGAACTAATTTCGTTTACGGGAGCCTGGCGGTTACCGCTAAAATTATGACTTCCATGAAATTCCTGAACCCCTGCAGGGATCTGGCTGATTTTTGTATATGTTGGTCACCCAGGTGGGGGCTGTCAGGGGATGCAACTTGAGGGGCTGCTGTGTGCTGAAATGTATTTATTTTTCTATTTTTAAATGTGCAAAATATTTTCTAAGTCCCCACTTTTCAGTAGTAATTTAGGCGCGAAATCCCTGGAACTATTTTCGTCATGAAAACCTTGCGTTTTGCCGGTTGTTATCCAGCGGCACTTGGCCGCGATTCTATGGAACTAATTTTGGTTACGGGAGCCTGGCGGTTACCGCTAAAATTATGACTTCCATGAAATTCCTGAACCCCTGCAGGGATCTGGCTGATTTTTGGATATGTTGGTCACCCAGGTGGGGGCTGTCAGGGGATGCAACTTGAGGGGCTGCTGTGTGCTCAAATGTATTTATTTTTCTATTTTTAAATGTGCAAAATATTTTCTAAGTCCCCACTTTTCAGGATGAAAGATTTTCAAAGTCCCCACCTTTCCAGGCAAAAAAAAGTTCTAAGTCCCCACTTATATATATGTATGTTTCCTGTGCCTGGGGATGACGGAGGTGGCCGAACGGGAGGGGTCGGAGGCGGCTGAGCAGGCCGTGAAATGAGGGGGCTTATAAAAAACAAAACTCCAGCATTGCGGCCAGCTAGTGCAGCAGGGCCTTGGAGGGACAACTTGACATATAAGTCATCTGCGACTTCTGACATGGGCGCCATTGCGCACTTTGGGTGCGTGAACTAGGCTTCAATGCCTCCAGGGTCTCAGGGGCGGGGGGCTTAAGGCCCGAGCGGAGGGGAGCAATCACCAAAGGGGGCTTAAGGCCCGAGCGGAAGGGACCGTCACCAGAGGGGGCTTAAGGCACGGAGGTGGCCGAATGGGAGGGGTGGGAGGCGGTTGAGCAGGCCGTGAAATGAGGGGGCTTAACCCTGGTCGTCCCACAGGGCAGGGGAGGCTGCTGAATGTAAGCTCAAAGACCTACGTAGGCAGTACTGCCTGCCTGCCTGCCTGCCTGCTTCCCTGTCTCCCTCCAGCGGTAGAACCGAAAGCTAGACCCCTGGCGGGCGTCTGCGTGGCCCAAAACCGAGAAAAGACTTCAGGGGACATAGACGCGAAATCCCTGGAACTGTTTTCGGCATGAAAACCTTGCGTTTTGCCGGTTGTTATCCAGCGGCACTTGGCAGCGATTCTATGGAACTAATTTTGGTTACGGGAGCCTGGCGGTTACCGCTAAAATTATGACTTCCATGAAATTCCTGAACCCCTGCAGGGATCTGGCTGATTTTTGGATATGTTGGTCACCCAGGTGGGGGCTGTCAGGGGATGCAACTTGAGGGGCTGCTGTGTGCTGAAATGTATTTATTTTTCTATTTTTAAATGTGCAAAATATTTTCTAAGTCCCCACTTTTCAGGATGAAAGATTTTCAAAGTCCCCACCTTTCCAGGCAAAAAAAAGTTCTAAGTCCCCACTTATATATATATGTATGTTTCCTGTGCCTGGGGATGACGGAGGTGGCCGAACGGGAGGGGTCGGAGGCGGCTGAGCAGGCCGTGAAATGAGGGGGCTTATAAAAAAAAAAAACTCCAGCATTGTGGCCAGCTAGTTCAGCAGGGCCTTGGAGGGACAACTTGACATATAAGTCATCTGCGACTTCTGACATGGGCGCCACTGCGCACTTTGGGTGCGTGAACTAGGCTTCCATGCCTCCAGGGTCTCAGGGGCGGGGGGCTTAAGGCCCGAGCGGAGGGGAGCAATCACCAAAGGGGGCTTAAGGCCCGAGCGGAAGGGACCGTCACCAGAGGGGGCTTAAGGCATGGAGGTGGCCGAACGGGAGGGGTGGGAGGCGGTTGAGCAGGCCGTGAAATGAGGGGGCTTAACCCTGGTCGTCCCACAGGGCAGGGGAGGCTGCTGAATGTAAGCTCAAAGACCTACGTAGGCAGTACTGCCTGCCTGCCTGCCTGGCTGCCTGCCTGCCTGCTTCCATGTCTCCCTCCAGCTGTAGAACCGAAAGCTAGACCCCTGGCGGGCGTCTGCGTGGCCCAAAACCGAGAAAAGACTTCAGGGGACATAGGCGCGAAATCCCTGGAACTATTTTCGGCATGAAAACCTTGCGTTTTGCCGGTTGTTATCCAGCGGGACTTGGCCGCGATTCTATGGAACTAATTTTGATTACGGGAGCCTGGCGGTTACCGCTAAAATTATGACTTCCATGAAATTCCTGAACCCCTGCAGGGATCTGGCTGATTTTTGGATATGTTGGTCACCCAGGTGGGGGCTGTCAGGGGATGCAACTTGAGGGGCTGCTGTGTGCTGAAATGTATTTATTTTTCTATTTTTAAATGTGCAAAATATTTTCTAAGTCCCCACTTTTCAGGATGAAAGATTTTCAAAGTCCCCACCTTTCCAGGCAAAAAAAAGTTCTAAGTCCCCACTTATATATATGTATGTTTCCTGTGCCTGGGGATGACGGAGGTGGCCGAACGGGAGGGGTCGGAGGCGGCTGAGCAGGCCGTGAAATGAGGGGGCTTATAAAAAACAAAACTCCAGCATTGCGGCCAGCTAGTGCAGCAGGGCCTTGGAGGGACAACTTGACATATAAGTCATCTGCGACTTCTGACATGGGCGCCATTGCGCACTTTGGGTGCGTGAACTAGGCTTCAATGCCTCCAGGGTCTCAGGGGCGGGGGGCTTAAGGCCCGAGCGGAGGGGAGCAATCACCAAAGGGGGCTTAAGGCCCGAGCGGAAGGGACCGTCACCAGAGGGGGCTTAAGGCACGGAGGTGGCCGAATGGGAGGGGTGGGAGGCGGTTGAGCAGGCCGTGAAATGAGGGGGCTTAACCCTGGTCGTCCCACAGGGCAGGGGAGGCTGCTGAATGTAAGCTCAAAGACCTACGTAGGCAGTACTGCCTGCCTGCCTGCCTGCCTGCTTCCCTGTCTCCCTCCAGCGGTAGAACCGAAAGCTAGACCCCTGGCGGGCGTCTGCGTGGCCCAAAACCGAGAAAAGACTTCAGGGGACATAGACGCGAAATCCCTGGAACTGTTTTCGGCATGAAAACCTTGCGTTTTGCCGGTTGTTATCCAGCGGCACTTGGCAGCGATTCTATGGAACTAATTTTGGTTACGGGAGCCTGGCGGTTACCGCTAAAATTATGACTTCCATGAAATTCCTGAACCCCTGCAGGGATCTGGCTGATTTTTGGATATGTTGGTCACCCAGGTGGGGGCTGTCAGGGGATGCAACTTGAGGGGCTGCTGTGTGCTGAAATGTATTTATTTTTCTATTTTTAAATGTGCAAAATATTTTCTAAGTCCCCACTTTTCAGGATGAAAGATTTTCAAAGTCCCCACCTTTCCAGGCAAAAAAAAGTTCTAAGTCCCCACTTATATATATATGTATGTTTCCTGTGCCTGGGGATGACGGAGGTGGCCGAACGGGAGGGGTCGGAGGCGGCTGAGCAGGCCGTGAAATGAGGGGGCTTATAAAAAAAAAAAACTCCAGCATTGTGGCCAGCTAGTTCAGCAGGGCCTTGGAGGGACAACTTGACATATAAGTCATCTGCGACTTCTGACATGGGCGCCACTGCGCACTTTGGGTGCGTGAACTAGGCTTCCATGCCTCCAGGGTCTCAGGGGCGGGGGGCTTAAGGCCCGAGCGGAGGGGAGCAATCACCAAAGGGGGCTTAAGGCCCGAGCGGAAGGGACCGTCACCAGAGGGGGCTTAAGGCATGGAGGTGGCCGAACGGGAGGGGTGGGAGGCGGTTGAGCAGGCCGTGAAATGAGGGGGCTTAACCCTGGTCGTCCCACAGGGCAGGGGAGGCTGCTGAATGTAAGCTCAAAGACCTACGTAGGCAGTACTGCCTGCCTGCCTGCCTGGCTGCCTGCCTGCCTGCTTCCATGTCTCCCTCCAGCTGTAGAACCGAAAGCTAGACCCCTGGCGGGCGTCTGCGTGGCCCAAAACCGAGAAAAGACTTCAGGGGACATAGGCGCGAAATCCCTGGAACTATTTTCGGCATGAAAACCTTGCGTTTTGCCGGTTGTTATCCAGCGGGACTTGGCCGCGATTCTATGGAACTAATTTTGATTACGGGAGCCTGGCGGTTACCGCTAAAATTATGACTTCCATGAAATTCCTGAACCCCTGCAGGGATCTGGCTGATTTTTGGATATGTTGGTCACCCAGGTGGGGGCTGTCAGGGGATGCAACTTGAGGGGCTGCTGTGTGCTGAAATGTATTTATTTTTCTATTTTTAAATGTGCAAAATATTTTCTAAGTCCCCACTTTTCAGGATGAAAGATTTTCAAAGTCCCCACCTTTCCAGGCAAAAAAAAGTTCTAAGTCCCCACTTATATATATGTATGTTTCCTGTGCCTGGGGATGACGGAGGTGGCCGAACGGGAGGGGTCGGAGGCGGCTGAGCAGGCCGTGAAATGAGGGGGCTTATAAAAAAAAAAACTCCAGCATTGCGGCCAGCTAGTGCAGCAGGGCCTTGGAGGGACAACTTGACATATAAGTCATCTGCGACTTCTGACATGGGCGCCATTGCGCACTTTGGGTGCGTGAACTAGGCTTCCATGCCTCCAGGGTCTTAAGGCCCGAGCGGAGGGGAGCAATCACCAAAGGGGGCTTAAGGCCCGAGCGGAAGGGACCGTCACCAGAGGGGGCTTAAGGCACGGAGGTGGCCGAATGGGAGGGGTGGGAGGCGGTTGAGCAGGCCGTGAAATGAGGGGGCTTAACCCTGGTCGTCCCACAGGGCAGGGGAGGCTGCTGAATGTAAGCTCAAAGACCTACGTAGGCAGTACTGCCTGCCTGCCTGCCTGGCTGCCTGCCTGCCTGCCTGCTTCCCTGTCTCCCTCCAGCGGTAGAACCGAAAGCTAGACCCCTGGCGGGCGTCTGCGTGGCCCAAAACCGAGAAAAGACTTCAGGGGTCATAGGCGCGAAATCCCTGGAACTATTTTCGGCATGAAAACCTTGCGTTTTGCCGGTTGTTATCCAGCGGCACTTGGCAGCGATTCTATGGAACTAATTTCGTTTACGGGAGCCTGGCGGTTACCGCTAAAATTATGACTTCCATGAAATTCCTGAACCCCTGCAGGGATCTGGCTGATTTTTGTATATGTTGGTCACCCAGGTGGGGGCTGTCAGGGGATGCAACTTGAGGGGCTGCTGTGTGCTGAAATGTATTTATTTTTCTATTTTTAAATGTGCAAAATATTTTCTAAGTCCCCACTTTTCAGTAGTAATTTAGGCGCGAAATCCCTGGAACTATTTTCGGCATGAAAACCTTGCGTTTTGCCGGTTGTTATCCAGCGGCACTTGGCCGCGATTCTATGGAACTAATTTTGGTTACGGGAGCCTGGCGGTTACCGCTAAAATTATGACTTCCATGAAATTCCTGAACCCCTGCAGGGATCTGGCTGATTTTTGGATATGTTGGTCACCCAGGTGGGGGCTGTCAGGGGATGCAACTTGAGGGGCTGCTGTGTGCTGAAATGTATTTATTTTTCTATTTTTAAATGTGCAAAATATTTTCTAAGTCCCCACTTTTCAGGCGAAAAAAAGTTCTAAGTCCCCACTTTTCAGGATGAAAGATTTTCAAAGTCCCCACCTTTCCAGGCAAAAAAAAGTTCTAAGTCCCCACTTATATATATATGTATGTTTCCTGTGCCTGGGGATGACGGAGGTGGCCGAACGGGAGGGGTCGGAGGCGGCTGAGCAGGCCGTGAAATGAGGGGGCTTATAAAAAAAAAAACTCCAGCATTGTGGCCAGCTAGTGCAGCAGGGCCTTGGAGGGACAACTTGACATATAAGTAAGTCATCTGCGACTTCTGACATGGGCGCCACTGCGCACTTTGGGTGCGTGAACTAGGCTTCCATGCCTCCAGGGTCTCAGGGGCGGGGGGCATAAGGCCCGAGCGGAGGGGAGCAATCACCAAAGGGGGCTTAAGGCCCGAGCGGAAGGGACCGTCACCAGAGGGGGCTTAAGGCACGGAGGTGGCCGAACGGGAGGGGTGGGAGGCGGTTGAGCAGGCCGTGAAATGAGGGGGCTTAACCCTGGTCGTCCCACAGGGCAGGGGAGGCTGCTGAATGTAAGCTCAAAGACCTATGTAGGCAGTACTGCCTGCCTGCCTGCCTGCCTGGCTGCCTGCCTGCCTGCTTCCCTGTCTCCCTCCAGCTGTAGAACCGAAAGCTAGACCCCTGGCGGGCGTCTGCGTGGCCCAAAACCGAGAAAAGACTTCAGGGGACATAGGCGCGAAATCCCTGGAACTATTTTCGGCATGAAAACCTTGCGTTTTGCCGGTTGTTATCCAGCGGGACTTGGCCGCGATTCTATGGAACTAATTTTGGTTACGGGAGCCTGGCGGTTACCGCTAAAATTATGACTTCCATGAAATTCCTGAACCCCTGCAGGGATCTGGCTGATTTTTGGATATGTTGGTCACCCAGGTGGGGGCTGTCAGGGGATGCAACTTGAAGGGCTGCTGGGTGCTGAAATGTATTTATTTTTCTATTTTTAAATGTGCAAAATATTTTCTAAGTCCCCACTTTTCAGGATGAAAGATTTTCAAAGTCCCCACCTTTCCAGGCAAAAAAAAGTTCTAAGTCCCCACTTATATATATGTATGTTTCCTGTGCCTGGGGATGACGGAGGTGGCCGAACGGGAGGGGTCGGAGGCGGCTGAGCAGGCCGTGACATGAGGGGGCTTATAAAAAAAAAAAACTCCAGCATTGCGGCCAGCTAGTGCAGCAGGGCCTTGGAGGGACAACTTGACATATAAGTCATCTGCGACTTCTGACATGGGCGCCATTGCGCACTTTGGGTGCGTGAACTAGGCTTCCATGCCTCCAGGGTCTTAAGGCCCGAGCGGAGGGGAGCAATCACCAAAGGGGGCTTAAGGCCCGAGCGGAAGGGACCGTCACCAGAGGGGGCTTAAGGCACGGAGGTGGCCGAATGGGAGGGGTGGGAGGCGGTTGAGCAGGCCGTGAAATGAGGGGGCTTAACCCTGGTGTCCCACAGGGCAGGGGAGGCTGCTGAATGTAAGCTCAAAGACCTACGTAGGCAGTACTGCCTGCCTGCCTGCCTGGCTGCCTGCCTGCTTCCCTGTCTCCCTCCAGCGGTAGAACCGAAAGCTAGACCCCTGGCGGGCGTCTGCGTGGCCCAAAACCGAGAAAAGACTTCAGGGGACATAGGCGCGAAATCCCTGGAACTATTTTCGGCATGAAAACCTTGCGTTTTGCCGGTTGTTATCCAGCGGCACTTGGCAGCGATTCTATGGAACTAATTTCATTTACGGGAGCCTGGCGGTTACCGCTAAAATTATGACTTCCATGAAATTCCTGAACCCCTGCAGGGATCTGGCTGATTTTTGTATATGTTGGTCACCCAGGTGGGGGCTGTCAGGGGATGCAACTTGAGGGGCTGCTGTGTGCTGAAATGTATTTATTTTTCTATTTTTAAATGTGCAAAATATTTTCTAAGTCCCCACTTTTCAGTAGTAATTTAGGCGCGAAATCCCTGGAACTATTTTCGGCATGAAAACCTTGCGTTTTGCCGGTTGTTATCCAGCGGCACTTGGCCGCGATTCTATGGAACTAATTTTGGTTACGGGAGCCTGGCGGTTACCGCTAAAATTATGACTTCCATGAAATTCCTGAACCCCTGCAGGGATCTGGCTGATTTTTGGATATGTTGGTCACCCAGGTGGGGGCTGTCAGGGGATGCAACTTGAGGGGCTGCTGTGTGCTGAAATGTATTTATTTTTCTATTTTTAAATGTGCAAAATATTTTCTAAGTCCCCACTTTTCAGGATGAAAGATTTTCAAAGTCCCCACCTTTCCAGGCAAAAAAAAGTTCTAAGTCCCCACTTATATATATGTATGTTTCCTGTGCCTGGGGATGACGGAGGTGGCCGAACGGGAGGGGTCGGAGGCGGCTGAGCAGGCCGTGAAATGAGGGGGCTTATAAAAAAAAAAACTCCAGCATTGCGGCCAGCTAGTGCAGCAGGGCCTTGGAGGGACAACTTGACATATAAGTCATCTGCGACTTCTGACATGGGCGCCATTGCGCACTTTGGGTGCGTGAACTAGGCTTCAATGCCTCCAGGGTCTCAGGGGCGGGGGGCTTAAGGCCCGAGCGGAGGGGAGCAATCACCAAAGGGGGCTTAAGGCCCGAGCGGAAGGGACCGTCACCAGAGGGGGCTTAAGGCACGGAGGTGGCCGAATGGGAGGGGTGGGAGGCGGTTGAGCAGGCCGTGAAATGAGGGGGCTTAACCCTGGTCGTCCCACAGGGCAGGGGAGGCTGCTGAATGTAAGCTCAAAGACCTACGTAGGCAGTACTGCCTGCCTGCCTGCCTGCCTGCTTCCCTGTCTCCCTCCAGCGGTAGAACCGAAAGCTAGACCCCTGGCGGGCGTCTGCGTGGCCCAAAACCGAGAAAAGACTTCAGGGGACATAGACGCGAAATCCCTGGAACTGTTTTCGGCATGAAAACCTTGCGTTTTGCCGGTTGTTATCCAGCGGCACTTGGCAGCGATTCTATGGAACTAATTTTGGTTACGGGAGCCTGGCGGTTACCGCTAAAATTATGACTTCCATGAAATTCCTGAACCCCTGCAGGGATCTGGCTGATTTTTGGATATGTTGGTCACCCAGGTGGGGGCTGTCAGGGGATGCAACTTGAGGGGCTGCTGTGTGCTGAAATGTATTTATTTTTCTATTTTTAAATGTGCAAAATATTTTCTAAGTCCCCACTTTTCAGGATGAAAGATTTTCAAAGTCCCCACCTTTCCAGGCAAAAAAAAGTTCTAAGTCCCCACTTATATATATATGTATGTTTCCTGTGCCTGGGGATGACGGAGGTGGCCGAACGGGAGGGGTCGGAGGCGGCTGAGCAGGCCGTGAAATGAGGGGGCTTATAAAAAAAAAAAACTCCAGCATTGTGGCCAGCTAGTGCAGCAGGGCCTTGGAGGGACAACTTGACATATAAGTCATCTGCGACTTCTGACATGGGCGCCACTGCGCACTTTGGGTGCGTGAACTAGGCTTCCATGCCTCCAGGGTCTCAGGGGCGGGGGGCTTAAGGCCCGAGCGGAGGGGAGCAATCACCAAAGGGGGCTTAAGGCCCGAGCGGAAGGGACCGTCACCAGAGGGGGCTTAAGGCATGGAGGTGGCCGAACGGGAGGGGTGGGAGGCGGTTGAGCAGGCCGTGAAATGAGGGGGCTTAACCCTGGTCGTCCCACAGGGCAGGGGAGGCTGCTGAATGTAAGCTCAAAGACCTACGTAGGCAGTACTGCCTGCCTGCCTGCCTGGCTGCCTGCCTGCCTGCTTCCATGTCTCCCTCCAGCTGTAGAACCGAAAGCTAGACCCCTGGCGGGCGTCTGCGTGGCCCAAAACCGAGAAAAGACTTCAGGGGACATAGGCGCGAAATCCCTGGAACTATTTTCGGCATGAAAACCTTGCGTTTTGCCGGTTGTTATCCAGCGGGACTTGGCCGCGATTCTATGGAACTAATTTTGGTTACGGGAGCCTGGCGGTTACCGCTAAAATTATGACTTCCATGAAATTCCTGAACCCCTGCAGGGATCTGGCTGATTTTTGGATATGTTGGTCACCCAGGTGGGGGCTGTCAGGGGATGCAACTTGAGGGGCTGCTGTGTGCTGAAATGTATTTATTTTTCTATTTTTAAATGTGCAAAATATTTTCTAAGTCCCCACTTTTCAGGATGAAAGATTTTCAAAGTCCCCACCTTTCCAGGCAAAAAAAAGTTCTAAGTCCCCACTTATATATATGTATGTTTCCTGTGCCTGGGGATGACGGAGGTGGCCGAACGGGAGGGGTCGGAGGCGGCTGAGCAGGCCGTGAAATGAGGGGGCTTATAAAAAAAAAAACTCCAGCATTGCGGCCAGCTAGTGCAGCAGGGCCTTGGAGGGACAACTTGACATATAAGTCATCTGCGACTTCTGACATGGGCGCCATTGCGCACTTTGGGTGCGTGAACTAGGCTTCCATGCCTCCAGGGTCTTAAGGCCCGAGCGGAGGGGAGCAATCACCAAAGGGGGCTTAAGGCCCGAGCGGAAGGGACCGTCACCAGAGGGGGCTTAAGGCACGGAGGTGGCCGAATGGGAGGGGTGGGAGGCGGTTGAGCAGGCCGTGAAATGAGGGGGCTTAACCCTGGTCGTCCCACAGGGCAGGGGAGGCTGCTGAATGTAAGCTCAAAGACCTACGTAGGCAGTACTGCCTGCCTGCCTGCCTGGCTGCCTGCCTGCCTGCCTGCTTCCCTGTCTCCCTCCAGCGGTAGAACCGAAAGCTAGACCCCTGGCGGGCGTCTGCGTGGCCCAAAACCGAGAAAAGACTTCAGGGGACATAGGCGCGAAATCCCTGGAACTATTTTCGGCATGAAAACCTTGCGTTTTGCCGGTTGTTATCCAGCGGCACTTGGCAGCGATTCTATGGAACTAATTTCGTTTACGGGAGCCTGGCGGTTACCGCTAAAATTATGACTTCCATGAAATTCCTGAACCCCTGCAGGGATCTGGCTGATTTTTGTATATGTTGGTCACCCAGGTGGGGGCTGTCAGGGGATGCAACTTGAGGGGCTGCTGTGTGCTGAAATGTATTTATTTTTCTATTTTTAAATGTGCAAAATATTTTCTAAGTCCCCACTTTTCAGTAGTAATTTAGGCGCGAAATCCCTGGAACTATTTTCGGCATGAAAACCTTGCGTTTTGCCGGTTGTTATCCAGCGGCACTTGGCCGCGATTCTATGGAACTAATTTTGGTTACGGGAGCCTAGCGGTTACCGCTAAAATTATGACTTCCATGAAATTCCTGAACCCCTGCAGGGATCTGGCTGATTTTTGGATATGTTGGTCACCCAGGTGGGGGCTGTCAGGGGATGCAACTTGAGGGGCTGCTGTGTGCTGAAATGTATTTATTTTTCTATTTTTAAATGTGCAAAATATTTTCTAAGTCCCCACTTTTCAGGCGAAAAAAAGTTCTAAGTCCCCACTTTTCAGGATGAAAGATTTTCAAAGTCCCCACCTTTCCAGGCAAAAAAAAGTTCTAAGTCCCCACTTATATATATATGTATGTTTCCTGTGCCTGGGGATGACGGAGGTGGCCGAACGGGAGGGGTCGGAGGCGGCTGAGCAGGCCGTGAAATGAGGGGGCTTATAAAAAAAAAAACTCCAGCATTGTGGCCAGCTAGTGCAGCAGGGCCTTGGAGGGACAACTTGACATATAAGTAAGTCATCTGCGACTTCTGACATGGGCGCCACTGCGCACTTTGGGTGCGTGAACTAGGCTTCCATGCCTCCAGGGTCTCAGGGGCGGGGGGCATAAGGCCCGAGCGGAGGGGAGCAATCACCAAAGGGGGCTTAAGGCCCGAGCGGAAGGGACCGTCACCAGAGGGGGCTTAAGGCACGGAGGTGGCCGAACGGGAGGGGTGGGAGGCGGTTGAGCAGGCCGTGAAATGAGGGGGCTTAACCCTGGTCGTCCCACAGGGCAGGGGAGGCTGCTGAATGTAAGCTCAAAGACCTATGTAGGCAGTACTGCCTGCCTGCCTGCCTGCCTGGCTGCCTGCCTGCCTGCTTCCCTGTCTCCCTCCAGCTGTAGAACCGAAAGCTAGACCCCTGGCGGGCGTCTGCGTGGCCCAAAACCGAGAAAAGACTTCAGGGGACATAGGCGCGAAATCCCTGGAACTATTTTCGGCATGAAAACCTTGCGTTTTGCCGGTTGTTATCCAGCGGGACTTGGCCGCGATTCTATGGAACTAATTTTGGTTACGGGAGCCTGGCGGTTACCGCTAAAATTATGACTTCCATGAAATTCCTGAACCCCTGCAGGGATCTGGCTGATTTTTGGATATGTTGGTCACCCAGGTGGGGGCTGTCAGGGGATGCAACTTGAAGGGCTGCTGGGTGCTGAAATGTATTTATTTTTCTATTTTTAAATGTGCAAAATATTTTCTAAGTCCCCACTTTTCAGGATGAAAGATTTTCAAAGTCCCCACCTTTCCAGGCAAAAAAAAGTTCTAAGTCCCCACTTATATATATGTATGTTTCCTGTGCCTGGGGATGACGGAGGTGGCCGAACGGGAGGGGTCGGAGGCGGCTGAGCAGGCCGTGACATGAGGGGGCTTATAAAAAAAAAAAACTCCAGCATTGCGGCCAGCTAGTGCAGCAGGGCCTTGGAGGGACAACTTGACATATAAGTCATCTGCGACTTCTGACATGGGCGCCATTGCGCACTTTGGGTGCGTGAACTAGGCTTCCATGCCTCCAGGGTCTTAAGGCCCGAGCGGAGGGGAGCAATCACCAAAGGGGGCTTAAGGCCCGAGCGGAAGGGACCGTCACCAGAGGGGGCTTAAGGCACGGAGGTGGCCGAATGGGAGGGGTGGGAGGCGGTTGAGCAGGCCGTGAAATGAGGGGGCTTAACCCTGGTGTCCCACAGGGCAGGGGAGGCTGCTGAATGTAAGCTCAAAGACCTACGTAGGCAGTACTGCCTGCCTGCCTGCCTGGCTGCCTGCCTGCTTCCCTGTCTCCCTCCAGCGGTAGAACCGAAAGCTAGACCCCTGGCGGGCGTCTGCGTGGCCCAAAACCGAGAAAAGACTTCAGGGGACATAGGCGCGAAATCCCTGGAACTATTTTCGGCATGAAAACCTTGCGTTTTGCCGGTTGTTATCCAGCGGCACTTGGCAGCGATTCTATGGAACTAATTTCATTTACGGGAGCCTGGCGGTTACCGCTAAAATTATGACTTCCATGAAATTCCTGAACCCCTGCAGGGATCTGGCTGATTTTTGTATATGTTGGTCACCCAGGTGGGGGCTGTCAGGGGATGCAACTTGAGGGGCTGCTGTGTGCTGAAATGTATTTATTTTTCTATTTTTAAATGTGCAAAATATTTTATAAGTCCCCACTTTTCAGTAGTAATTTAGGCGCGAAATCCCTGGAACTATTTTCGGCATGAAAACCTTGCGTTTTGCCGGTTGTTATCCAGCGGCACTTGGCCGCGATTCTATGGAACTAATTTTGGTTACGGGAGCCTGGCGGTTACCGCTAAAATTATGACTTCCATGAAATTCCTGAACCCCTGCAGGGATCTGGCTGATTTTTGGATATGTTGGTCACCCAGGTGGGGGCTGTCAGGGGATGCAACTTGAGGGGCTGCTGTGTGCTCAAATGTATTTATTTTTCTATTTTTAAATGTGCAAAATATTTTCTAAGTCCCCACTTTTCAGGATGAAAGATTTTCAAAGTCCCCACCTTTCCAGGCAAAAAAAAGTTCTAAGTCCCCACTTATATATATGTATGTTTCCTGTGCCTGGGGATGACGGAGGTGGCCGAACGGGAGGGGTCGGAGGCGGCTGAGCAGGCCGTGAAATGAGGGGGCTTATAAAAAAAAAAACTCCAGCATTGCGGCCAGCTAGTGCAGCAGGGCCTTGGAGGGACAACTTGACATATAAGTCATCTGCGACTTCTGACATGGGCGCCATTGCGCACTTTGGGTGCGTGAACTAGGCTTCAATGCCTCCAGGGTCTCAGGGGCGGGGGGCTTAAGGCCCGAGCGGAGGGGAGCAATCACCAAAGGGGGCTTAAGGCCCGAGCGGAAGGGACCGTCACCAGAGGGGGCTTAAGGCACGGAGGTGGCCGAATGGGAGGGGTGGGAGGCGGTTGAGCAGGCCGTGAAATGAGGGGGCTTAACCCTGGTCGTCCCACAGGGCAGGGGAGGCTGCTGAATGTAAGCTCAAAGACCTACGTAGGCAGTACTGCCTGCCTGCCTGCCTGCCTGCTTCCCTGTCTCCCTCCAGCGGTAGAACCGAAAGCTAGACCCCTGGCGGGCGTCTGCGTGGCCCAAAACCGAGAAAAGACTTCAGGGGACATAGACGCGAAATCCCTGGAACTGTTTTCGGCATGAAAACCTTGCGTTTTGCCGGTTGTTATCCAGCGGCACTTGGCAGCGATTCTATGGAACTAATTTTGGTTACGGGAGCCTGGCGGTTACCGCTAAAATTATGACTTCCATGAAATTCCTGAACCCCTGCAGGGATCTGGCTGATTTTTGGATATGTTGGTCACCCAGGTGGGGGCTGTCAGGGGATGCAACTTGAGGGGCTGCTGTGTGCTGAAATGTATTTATTTTTCTATTTTTTTTTTTTTTTTTTTTTAATTCTTTATTTTTGGTGTGCATAAAAGGTTTACAACATTGCTTGTTCAGCCACAACAGCTCTCACAAGCGCAAGTTTCAAATAAAAAAAAAGAACTAGTACGTGGTCTGCAAAGAAACTGCACACATTTTTTGTTAGGAGCTTACTTAACATTGTGTCATCAACAAGTTGAACAAAATTAAAAATACTTAACTAGACAGTCGTTACTTCAGACTAGGTGTGGATAAAGTTAAGTGAAATAAAGACGTTTAACAGCGCTATTACGTCTACGCTAGAGTAGGTAGATTGCAATCAAGGTTTGCAGCAAAGCAGTGGTTAGTTCTGACATGGTGCATAATTACGTGATGCTATGGGTATGTAGCTGAGGGGGTTTCTCATTAAAGTGAACATTGCCAGTAACTTGCCTATAATATATACTATGTTTTAACATCGCTATTCTCTCTAGGTGCTTGCCCTGTAAAACGTTGCTATGTCCAGCCTGTCATTCCAAATAGCTGTCCTATGCATCCCAGGCATGGGTATCAACAAAACTTTTAGGTACCGGCCGAGCAGAGAGGCCCGATAGTTAGGGAAAGATTGCCTCGTGGTTATAGCCCGCCTGGTGAAAACAGGCCTTATCTCCTCCGTTGTGGCTGTAGGAGAGAACTAAACGGTTAAGTTGCAGAATAGGCTTGAATGAAATAGGGTAAAGTTAAATAAAACAAAACAAAAAAATAAATAAAAATAATGCTAAACGTTGATCCTTGCTAGATCGCTTATTTTAGAGAAGGTATAAGGTAGACACACTTTAAAGCAGTGTCTTGGTACAATGCAATGCCCATAGACGTTATGTTGTAAGCGTTTAGGCTAAGAGTCCTTGCTTCGTGGATAGTAGCGTTAAACCTTGCTTACCCCATAAAGTATTATTGCTAATACAACAGTAATATAACAGCATATCATCAGGCATTAAGCCACTGGAGACAAGTCCAGTCACAAATATCACCTCGAGCACCGGTGAATGCCTGCCTGGAGGTAGAGATTACACATGATGTGCCTGAGGCTTCTGTGTCTTAGTGTCTCGTCATTATAAAGGCACAGAACAGTCCGGGCCAGGAAAGCCCGTGTAGGGTGGCACAAAGGGTGCCTCATCCGACACCTACTTCTGGAAAGTCCCTCCGCTTGTCACTTTCCGCTTCTCCCTTGTCCCCCCTTGGCTTACTGGTATCACTTCGAGGGCCGGCTCCAGCAGAGCCCCCTGGAGAATGTTGCCTTGCCATCGCTTGGGTGTCGTCGTTCTGCTTGCAGAGTCGGATTTCTTTGCGCCGGATGCCGAGACTGTGGTTAGGTGAGATACCTGTCTGTATCCTTTGCTTTGTGGTCCCAGGTACTTGAGAGTGCGGGTGGGAGGGTGCGCCCGATATGCCTGCCTTTGCCTTCCGGCGTTGGGCCCGCTGGTATCTGCGCTGCCGGACAGCCATTTTGGATGCCTCTGGGGTCTTCCTGTAATAGCTGCGTCGTGCAGCAGGCCGGATCCAAGCGGTTACCATTGCCTCTGCCTTGCTGTATGTCGCCCCTCTGCTCTGTAGGGTATTTCTAAAGCTTGTGCACAGATGATCAAATGTCTCCAGGGGAGACCTGGGTATCTGAGTGCATGTGTTCCGGTCTCCGTGCTTATGTTGTGTGGCCATCTTGGGTCTGCCTTGTGGGCCGTTTTCCCCAAAGTGACTCGTGGCTTGATCGCTTGTCCTTCCTGGCCGTTGTGTCCAGTGGGGACCGGGATATCCCCCGCCGGTCCAAAGGGGGGGGGTGGGGGGGTGGTAAATTGCAAAGCTGCTGCTTGAAGGCTCTTAAGCCGAGGAGGGCTGCCGCCGCTCCTCAGTTCCAGCTCCTGTAGGCCGCGTGTAGAATTTCGTGTTCCCCGCTTTGATGGGCCACGGGGTGGTATCTTTGGGTTCTTGGGGGCACCCCCGACGTGGGTGGCGCACCCCTGCGTGGTTTTGGGCCAAGTGGCCGCTGCTTTTGCCCCGAAATGTGCCCGCTCGGCCGGAGCTCGTATCAGGCACGTCTGCCTGGCTCGGTGGTCAGGCCCCGCCCCCCTATTTTTCTATTTTTAAATGTGCAAAATATTTTCTAAGTCCCCACTTTTCAGGATGAAAGATTTTCAAAGTCCCCACCTTTCCAGGCAAAAAAAAGTTCTAAGTCCCCACTTATATATATATGTATGTTTCCTGTGCCTGGGGATGACGGAGGTGGCCGAACGGGAGGGGTCGGAGGCGGCTGAGCAGGCCGTGAAATGAGGGGGCTTATAAAAAAAAAAAACTCCAGCATTGTGGCCAGCTAGTGCAGCAGGGCCTTGGAGGGACAACTTGACATATAAGTCATCTGCGACTTCTGACATGGGCGCCACTGCGCACTTTGGGTGCGTGAACTAGGCTTCCATGCCTCCAGGGTCTCAGGGGCGGGGGGCTTAAGGCCCGAGCGGAGGGGAGCAATCACCAAAGGGGGCTTAAGGCCCGAGTGGAAGGGACCGTCACCAGAGGGGGCTTAAGGCACGGAGGTGGCCGAACGGGAGGGGTGGGAGGCGGTTGAGCAGGCCGTGAAATGAGGGGGCTTAACCCTGGTCGTCCCACAGGGCAGGGGAGGCTGCTGAATGTAAGCTCAAAGACCTACGTAGGCAGTACTGCCTGCCTGCCTGCCTGGCTGCCTGCCTGCCTGCCTGCTTCCCTGTCTCCCTCCAGCGGTAGAACCGAAAGCTAGACCCCTGGCGGGCGTCTGCGTGGCCCAAAACCGAGAAAAGACTTCAGGGGACATAGGCACGAAATCCCTGGAACTATTTTCGGCATGAAAACCTTGAATTTTGCCGGTTGTTATCCAGCGGCACTTGGCAGCGATTCTATGGAACTAATTTCGGTTACGGGAGCCTGGCGGTTACCGCTAAAATTATGACTTCCATGAAATTCCTGAACCCCTGCAGGGATCTGGCTGATTTTTGGATATGTTGGTCACCCAGGTGGGGGCTGTCAGGGGATGCAACTTGAGGGGCTGCTGTGTGCTGAAATGTATTTATTTTTCTATTTTTAAATGTGCAAAATATTTTCTAAGTCCCCACTTTTCAGGCGAAAAAAAGTTCTAAGTCCCCACTTTTCAGGATGAAAGATTTTCAAAGTCCCCACCTTTCCAGGCAAAAAAAAGTTCTAAGTCCCCACTTATATATATATATGTATGTTTCCTGTGCCTGGGGATGACGGAGGTGGCCGAACGGGAGGGGTCGGAGGCGGCTGAGCAGGCCGTGAAATGAGGGGGCTTATAAAAAAAAAAAACTCCAGCATTGCGGCCAGCTAGTGCAGCAGGGCCTTGGAGGGACAACTTGACATATAAGTCATCTGCGACTTCTGACATGGGCGCCACTGCGCACTTTGGGTGCGTGAACTAGGCTTCCATGCCTCCAGGGTCTCAGGGGCGGGGGGCTTAAGGCCCGAGCGGAGGGGAGCAATCACCAAAGGGGGCTTAAGGCCCGAGCGGAAGGGACCGTCACCAGAGGGGGCTTAAGGCACGGAGGTGGCCGAACGGGAGGGGTGGGAGGCGGTTGAGCAGGCCGTGAAATGAGGGGGCTTAACCCTGGTCGTCCCACAGGGCAGGGGAGGCTGCTGAATGTAAGCTCAAAGACCTACGTAGGCAGTACTGCCTGCCTGCCTGCCTGCCTGGCTGCCTGCCTGCCTGCTTCCCTGTCTCCCTCCAGCTGTAGAACCGAAAGCTAGACCCCTGGCGGGCGTCTGCGTGGCCCAAAACCGAGAAAAGACTTCAGGGGACATAGGCGCGAAATCCCTGGAACTATTTTCGGCATGAAAACCTTGCGTTTTGCCGGTTGTTATCCAGCGGCACTTGGCCGCGATTCTATGGAACTAATTATGGTTACGGGAGCCTGGCGGTTACCGCTAAAATTATGACTTCCATGAAATTCCTGAACCCCTGCAGGGATCTGGCTGATTTTTGGATATGTTGGTCACCCAGGTGGGGGCTGTCAGGGGATGCAACTTGAGGGGCTGCTGTGTGCTGAAATGTATTTATTTTTCTATTTTTAAATGTGCAAAATATTTTCTAAGTCCCCACTTTTCAGGATGAAAGATTTTCAAAGTCCCCACCTTTCCAGGCAAAAAAAAGTTCTAAGTCCCCACTTATATATATGTATGTTTCCTGTGCCTGGGGATGACGGAGGTGGCCGAACGGGAGGGGTCGGAGGCGGCTGAG
Organism: Pelobates fuscus; assembly: GCF_036172605.1. NCBI lineage: Eukaryota > Metazoa > Chordata > Amphibia > Anura > Pelobatidae > Pelobates > Pelobates fuscus. The sequence continues at coordinate 178,495,505 of NC_086323.1, read as the reverse complement.
CAGGCCGTGAAATGAGGGGGCTTATAAAAAAAAAAACTCCAGCATTGCGGCCAGCTAGTGCAGCAGGGCCTTGGAGGGACAACTTGACATATAAGTCATCTGCGACTTCTGACATGGGCGCCATTGCGCACTTTGGGTGCGTGAACTAGGCTTCCATGCCTCCAGGGTCTTAAGGCCCGAGCGGAGGGGAGCAATCACCAAAGGGGGCTTAAGGCCCGAGCGGAAGGGACCGTCACCAGAGGGGGCTTAAGGCACGGAGGTGGCCGAATGGGAGGGGTGGGAGGCGGTTGAGCAGGCCGTGAAATGAGGGGGCTTAACCCTGGTCGTCCCACAGGGCAGGGGAGGCTGCTGAATGTAAGCTCAAAGACCTACGTAGGCAGTACTGCCTGCCTGCCTGCCTGGCTGCCTGCCTGCCTGCCTTCTTCCCTGTCTCCCTCCAGCGGTAGAACCGAAAGCTAGACCCCTGGCGGGCGTCTGCGTGGCCCGAAACCGAGAAAAGACTTCAGGGGACATAGGCGCGAAATCCCTGGAACTATTTTCGGCATGAAAACCTTGCGTTTTGCCGGTTGTTATCCAGCGGCACTTGGCAGCGATTCTATGGAACTAATTTCGTTTACGGGAGCCTGGCGGTTACCGCTAAAATTATGACTTCCATGAAATTCCTGAACCCCTGCAGGGATCTGGCTGATTTTTGTATATGTTGGTCACCCAGGTGGGGGCTGTCAGGGGATGCAACTTGAGGGGCTGCTGTGTGCTGAAATGTATTTATTTTTCTATTTTTAAATGTGCAAAATATTTTCTAAGTCCCCACTTTTCAGGATGAAAGATTTTCAAAGTCCCCACCTTTCCAGGCAAAAAAAAGTTCTAAGTCCCCACTTATATATATGTATGTTTCCTGTGCCTGGGGATGACGGAGGTGGCCGAACGGGAGGGGTCGGAGGCGGCTGAGCAGGCCGTGAAATGAGGGGGCTTATAAAAAAAAAAAACTCCAGCATTGCGGCCAGCTAGTGCAGCAGGGCCTTGGAGGGACAACTTGACATATAAGTCATCTGCGACTTCTGACATGGGCGCCATTGCGCACTTTGGGTGCGTGAACTAGGCTTCAATGCCTCCAGGGTCTCAGGGGCGGGGGGCTTAAGGCCCGAGCGGAGGGGAGCAATCACCAAAGGGGGCTTAAGGCCCGAGCGGAAGGGACCGTCACCAGAGGGGGCTTAAGGCACGGAGGTGGCCGAATGGGAGGGGTGGGAGGCGGTTGAGCAGGCCGTGAAATGAGGGGGCTTAACCCTGGTCGTCCCACAGGGCAGGGGAGGCTGCTGAATGTAAGCTCAAAGACCTACGTAGGCAGTACTGCCTGCCTGCCTGCCTGCCTGCTTCCCTGTCTCCCTCCAGCGGTAGAACCGAAAGCTAGACCCCTGGCGGGCGTCTGCGTGGCCCAAAACCGAGAAAAGACTTCAGGGGACATAGACGCGAAATCCCTGGAACTGTTTTCGGCATGAAAACCTTGCATTTTGCCGGTTGTTATCCAGCGGCACTTGGCAGCGATTCTATGGAACTAATTTCGGTTACGGGAGCCTGGCGGTTACCGCTAAAATTATGACTTCCATGAAATTCCTGAACCCCTGCAGGGATCTGGCTGATTTTTGGATATGTTGGTCACCCAGGTGGGGGCTGTCAGGGGATGCAACTTGAGGGGCTGCTGTGTGCTGAAATGTATTTATTTTTCTATTTTTAAATGTGCAAAATATTTTCTAAGTCCCCACTTTTCAGGATGAAAGATTTTCAAAGTCCCCACCTTTCCAGGCAAAAAAAAGTTCTAAGTCCCCACTTATATATATATGTATGTTTCCTGTGCCTGGGGATGACAGAGGTGGCCGAACGGGAGGGGTCGGAGGCGGCTGAGCAGGCCGTGAAATGAGGGGGCTTATAAAAAAAAAAAACTCCAGCATTGTGGCCAGCTAGTGCAGCAGGGCCTTGGAGGGACAACTTGACATATAAGTCATCTGCGACTTCTGACATGGGCGCCACTGCGCACTTTGGGTGCGTGAACTAGGCTTCCATGCCTCCAGGGTCTCAGGGGCGGGGGGCTTAAGGCCCGAGCGGAGGGGAGCAATCACCAAAGGGGGCTTAAGGCCCGAGCGGAAGGGACCGTCACCAGAGGGGGCTTAAGGCACGGAGGTGGCCGAACGGGAGGGGTGGGAGGCGGTTGAGCAGGCCGTGAAATGAGGGGGCTTAACCCTGGTCGTCCCACAGGGCAGGGGAGGCTGCTGAATGTAAGCTCAAAGACCTACGTAGGCAGTACTGCCTGCCTGCCTGCCTGGCTGCCTGCCTGCCTGCCTGCTTCCCTGTCTCCCTCCAGCGGTAGAACCGAAAGCTAGACCCCTGGCGGGCGTCTGCGTGGCCCAAAACCGAGAAAAGACTTCAGGGGACATAGGCACGAAATCCCTGGAACTATTTTCGGCATGAAAACCTTGCATTTTGCCGGTTGTTATCCAGCGGCACTTGGCAGCGATTCTATGGAACTAATTTCGGTTACGGGAGCCTGGCGGTTACCGCTAAAATTATGACTTCCATGAAATTCCTGAACCCCTGCAGGGATCTGGCTGATTTTTGGATATGTTGGTCACCCAGGTGGGGGCTGTCAGGGGATGCAACTTGAGGGGCTGCTGTGTGCTGAAATGTATTTATTTTTCTATTTTTAAATGTGCAAAATATTTTCTAAGTCCCCACTTTTCAGGATGAAAGATTTTCAAAGTCCCCACCTTTCCAGGCAAAAAAAAGTTCTAAGTCCCCACTTATATATATGTATGTTTCCTGTGCCTGGGGATGACGGAGGTGGCCGAACGGGAGGGGTCGGAGGCGGCTGAGCAGGCCGTGAAATGAGGGGGCTTATAAAAAAAAAAAACTCCAGCATTGTGGCCAGCTAGTGCAGCAGGGCCTTGGAGGGACAACTTGACATATAAGTCATCTGCGACTTCTGACATGGGCGCCACTGCGCACTTTGGGTGCGTGAACTAGGCTTCCATGCCTCCAGGGTCTCAGGGGCGGGGGGCTTAAGGCCCGAGCGGAGGGGAGCAATCACCAAAGGGGGCTTAAGGCCCGAGCGGAAGGGACCGTCACCAGAGGGGGCTTAAGGCACGGAGGTGGCCGAACGGGAGGGGTGGGAGGCGGTTGAGCAGGCCGTGAAATGAGGGGGCTTAACCCTGGTCGTCCCACAGGGCAGGGGAGGCTGCTGAATGTAAGCTCAAAGACCTACGTAGGCAGTACTGCCTGCCTGCCTGCCTGGCTGCCTGCCTGCCTGCCTGCTTCCCTGTCTCCCTCCAGCGGTAGAACCGAAAGCTAGACCCCTGGCGGAAGTCTGCGTGGCCCAAAACCGAGAAAAGACTTCAGGGGACATAGGCACGAAATCCCTGGAACTATTTTCGGCATGAAAACCTTGCATTTTGCCGGTTGTTATCCAGTGGCACTTGGCAGCGATTCTATGGAACTAATTTCGGTTACGGGAGCCTGGCGGTTACCGCTAAAATTATGACTTCCATGAAATTCCTGAACCCCTGCAGGGATCTGGCTGATTTTTGGATATGTTGGTCACCCAGGTGGGGGCTGTCAGGGGATGCAACTTGAGGGGCTGCTGTGTGCTGAAATGTATTTATTTTTCTATTTTTAAATGTGCAAAATATTTTCTAAGTCCCCACTTTTCAGGATGAAAGATTTTCAAAGTCCCCACCTTTCCAGGCAAAAAAAAGTTCTAAGTCCCCACTTATATATATATGTATGTTTCCTGTGCCTGGGGATGACGGAGATGGCCGAACGGGAGGGGTCGGAGGCGGCTGAGCAGGCCGTGAAATGAGGGGGCTTATAAAAAAAAAAAACTCCAGCATTGTGGCCAGCTAGTGCAGCAGGGCCTTGGAGGGACAACTTGACATATAAGTCATCTGCGACTTCTGACATGGGCGCCACTGCGCACTTTGGGTGCGTGAACTAGGCTTCCATGCCTCCAGGGTCTCAGGGGCGGGGGGCTTAAGGCCCGAGCGGAGGGGAGCAATCACCAAAGGGGGCTTAAGGCCCGAGCGGAAGGGACCGTCACCAGAGGGGGCTTAAGGCACGGAGGTGGCCGAACGGGAGGGGTGGGAGGCGGTTGAGCAGGCCGTGAAATGAGGGGGCTTAACCCTGGTCGTCCCACAGGGCAGGGGAGGCTGCTGAATGTAAGCTCAAAGACCTACGTAGGCAGTACTGCCTGCCTGCCTGCCTGGCTGCCTGCCTGCCTGCCTGCTTCCCTGTCTCCCTCCAGCGGTAGAACCGAAAGCTAGACCCCTGGCGGGCGTCTGCGTGGCCCAAAACCGAGAAAAGACTTCAGGGGACATAGGCACGAAATCCCTGGAACTATTTTCGGCATGAAAACCTTGAATTTTGCCGGTTGTTATCCAGCGGCACTTGGCAGCGATTCTATGGAACTAATTTCGATTACGGGAGCCTGGCGGTTACCGCTAAAATTATGACTTCCATGAAATTCCTGAACCCCTGCAGGGATCTGGCTGATTTTTGGATATGTTGGTCACCCAGGTGGGGGCTGTCAGGGGATGCAACTTGAGGGGCTGCTGTGTGCTGAAATGTATTTATTTTTCTATTTTTAAATGTGCAAAATATTTTCTAAGTCCCCACTTTTCAGGCGAAAAAAAGTTCTAAGTCCCCACTTTTCAGGATGAAAGATTTTCAAAGTCCCCACCTTTCCAGGCAAAAAAAAGTTCTAAGTCCCCACTTATATATATGTATGTTTCCTGTGCCTGGGGATGACGGAGGTGGCCGAACGGGAGGGGTCGGAGGCGGCTGAGCAGGCCGTGAAATGAGGGGGCTTATAAAAAAAAAAAACTCCAGCATTGTGGCCAGCTAGTGCAGCAGGGCCTTGGAGGGACAACTTGACATATAAGTCATCTGCGACTTCTGACATGGGCGCCACTGCGCACTTTGGGTGCGTGAACTAGGCTTCCATGCCTCCAGGGTCTCAGGGGCGGGGGGCTTAAGGCCCGAGCGGAGGGGAGCAATCACCAAAGGGGGCTTAAGGCCCGAGCGGAAGGGACCGTCACCAGAGGGGGCTTAAGGCACGGAGGTGGCCGAACGGGAGGGGTGGGAGGCGGTTGAGCAGGCCGTGAAATGAGGGGGCTTAACCCTGGTCGTCCCACAGGGCAGGGGAGGCTGCTGAATGTAAGCTCAAAGACCTACGTAGGCAGTACTGCCTGCCTGCCTGCCTGGCTGCCTGCCTGCCTGCTTCCCTGTCTCCCTCCAGCGGTAGAACCGAAAGCTAGACCCCTGGCGGGCGTCTGCGTGGCCCAAAACCGAGAAAAGACTTCAGGGGACATAGGCACGAAATCCCTGGAACTATTTTCGGCATGAAAACCTTGCATTTTGCCGGTTGTTATCCAGTGGCACTTGGCAGCGATTCTATGGAACTAATTTCGGTTACGGGAGCCTGGCGGTTACCGCTAAAATTATGACTTCCATGAAATTCCTGAACCCCTGCAGGGATCTGGCTGATTTTTGGATATGTTGGTCACCCAGGTGGGGGCTGTCAGGGGATGCAACTTGAGGGGCTGCTGTGTGCTGAAATGTATTTATTTTTCTATTTTTAAATGTGCAAAATATTTTCTAAGTCCCCACTTTTCAGGATGAAAGATTTTCAAAGTCCCCACCTTTCCAGGCAAAAAAAAGTTCTAAGTCCCCACTTATATATATATGTATGTTTCCTGTGCCTGGGGATGACGGAGGTGGCCGAACGGGAGGGGTCGGAGGCGGCTGAGCAGGCCGTGAAATGAGGGGGCTTATAAAAAAAAAAAAACTCCAGCATTGCGGCCAGCTAGTGCAGCAGGGCCTTGGAGGGACAACTTGACATATAAGTCATCTGCGACTTCTGACATGGGCGCCACTGCGCACTTTGGGTGCGTGAACTAGGCTTCCATGCCTCCAGGGTCTCAGGGGCGGGGGGCTTAAGGCCCGAGCGGAGGGGAGCAATCACCAAAGGGGGCTTAAGGCCCGAGCGGAAGGGACCGTCACCAGAGGGGGCTTAAGGCACGGAGGTGGCCGAACGGGAGGGGTGGGAGGCGGTTGAGCAGGCCGTGAAATGAGGGGGCTTAACCCTGGTCGTCCCACAGGGCAGGGGAGGCTGCTGAATGTAAGCTCAAAGACCTACGTAGGCAGTACTGCCTGCCTGCCTGCCTGGCTGCCTGCCTGCCTGCCTGCTTCCCTGTCTCCCTCCAGCGGTAGAACCGAAAGCTAGACCCCTGGCGGGCGTCTGCGTGGCCCAAAACCGAGAAAAGACTTCAGGGGACATAGGCACGAAATCCCTGGAACTATTTTCGGCATGAAAACCTTGCATTTTGCCGGTTGTTATCCAGTGGCACTTGGCAGCGATTCTATGGAACTAATTTCGGTTACGGGAGCCTGGCGGTTACCGCTAAAATTATGACTTCCATGAAATTCCTGAACCCCTGCAGGGATCTGGCTGATTTTTGGATATGTTGGTCACCCAGGTGGGGGCTGTCAGGGGATGCAACTTGAGGGGCTGCTGTGTGCTGAAATGTATTTATTTTTCTATTTTTAAATGTGCAAAATATTTTCTAAGTCCCCACTTTTCAGGATGAAAGATTTTCAAAGTCCCCACCTTTCCAGGCAAAAAAAAGTTATAAGTCCCCACTTATATATATATGTATGTTTCCTGTGCCTGGGGATGACGGAGGTGGCCGAACGGGAGGGGTCGGAGGCGGCTGAGCAGGCCGTGAAATGAGGGGGCTTATAAAAAAAAAAAAACTCCAGCATTGCGGCCAGCTAGTGCAGCAGGGCCTTGGAGGGACAACTTGACATATAAGTCATCTGCGACTTCTGACATGGGCGCCACTGCGCACTTTGGGTGCGTGAACGAGGCTTCCATGCCTCCAGGGTCTCAGGGGCGGGGGGCTTAAGGCCCGAGCGGAGGGGAGCAATCACCAAAGGGGGCTTAAGGCCCGAGCGGAAGGGACCGTCACCAGAGGGGGCTTAAGGCATGGAGGTGGCCGAACGGGAGGGGTGGGAGGCGGTTGAGCAGGCCGTGAAATGAGGGGGCTTAACCCTGGTCATCCCACAGGGCAGGGGAGGCTGCTGAATGTAAGCTCAAAGACCTACGTAGGCAGTACTGCCTGCCTGCCTGCCTGCCTGGCTGCCTGCCTGCCTGCTTCCCTGTCTCCCTCCAGCTGTAGAACCGAAAGCTAGACCCCTGGCGGGCGTCTGCGTGGCCCAAAACCGAGAAAAGACTTCAGGGGACATAGGCGCGAAATCCCTGGAACTATTTTCGGCATGAAAACCTTGCGTTTTGCCGGTTGTTATCCAGCGGCACTTGGCCGCGATTCTATGGAACTAATTTTGGTTACGGGAGCCTGGCGGTTACCGCTAAAATTATGACTTCCATGAAATTCCTGAACCCCTGCAGGGATCTGGCTGATTTTTGGATATGTTGGTCACCCAGGTGGGGGCTGTCAGGGGATGCAACTTGAGGGGCTGCTGTGTGCTGAAATGTATTTATTTTTCTATTTTTAAATGTGCAAAATATTTTCTAAGTCCCCACTTTTCAGGATGAAAGATTTTCAAAGTCCCCACCTTTCCAGGCAAAAAAAAGTTCTAAGTCCCCACTTATATATATGTATGTTTCCTGTGCCTGGGGATGACGGAGGTGGCCGAACGGGAGGGGTCGGAGGCGGCTGAGCAGGCCGTGAAATGAGGGGGCTTATAAAAAAAAAAACTCCAGCATTGCGGCCAGCTAGTGCAGCAGGGCCTTGGAGGGACAACTTGACATATAAGTCATCTGCGACTTCTGACATGGGCGCCATTGCGCACTTTGGGTGCGTGAACTAGGCTTCCATGCCTCCAGGGTCTTAAGGCCCGAGCGGAGGGGAGCAATCACCAAAGGGGGCTTAAGGCCCGAGCGGAAGGGACCGTCACCAGAGGGGGCTTAAGGCACGGAGGTGGCCGAATGGGAGGGGTGGGAGGCGGTTGAGCAGGCCGTGAAATGAGGGGGCTTAACCCTGGTCGTCCCACAGGGCAGGGGAGGCTGCTGAATGTAAGCTCAAAGACCTACGTAGGCAGTACTGCCTGCCTGCCTGCCTGGCTGCCTGCTTCCCTGTCTCCCTCCAGCAGTAGAACCGAAAGCTAGACCCCTGGCGGGCGTCTGCGTGGCCCAAAACCGAGAAAAGACTTCAGGGGACATAGGCGCGAAATCCCTGGAACTATTTTCGGCATGAAAACCTTGCGTTTTGCCGGTTGTTATCCAGCGGCACTTGGCAGCGATTCTATGGAACTAATTTCGTTTACGGGAGCCTGGCGGTTACCGCTAAAATTATGACTTCCATGAAATTCCTGAACCCCTGCAGGGATCTGGCTGATTTTTGTATATGTTGGTCACCCAGGTGGGGGCTGTCAGGGGATGCAACTTGAGGGGCTGCTGTGTGCTGAAATGTATTTATTTTTCTATTTTTAAATGTGCAAAATATTTTCTAAGTCCCCACTTTTCAGGATGAAAGATTTTCAAAGTCCCCACCTTTCCAGGCAAAAAAAAGTTCTAAGTCCCCACTTATATATATATGTATGTTTCCTGTGCCTGGGGATGACGGAGGTGGCCGAACGGGAGGGGTCGGAGGCGGCTGAGCAGGCCGTGAAATGAGGGGGCTTATAAAAAAAAAAAAACTCCAGCATTGCGGCCAGCTAGTGCAGCAGGGCCTTGGAGGGACAACTTGACATATAAGTCATCTGCGACTTCTGACATGGGCGCCACTGCGCACTTTGGGTGCGTGAACTAGGCTTCCATGCCTCCAGGGTCTCAGGGGCGGGGGGCTTAAGGCCCGAGCGGAGGGGAGCAATCACCAAAGGGGGCTTAAGGCCCGAGCGGAAGGGACCGTCACCAGAGGGGGCTTAAGGCACGGAGGTGGCCGAACGGGAGGGGTGGGAGGCGGTTGAGCAGGCCGTGAAATGAGGGGGCTTAACCCTGGTCGTCCCACAGGGCAGGGGAGGCTGCTGAATGTAAGCTCAAAGACCTACGTAGGCAGTACTGCCTGCCTGCCTGCCTGCCTGGCTGCCTGCCTGCCTGCTTCCCTGTCTCCCTCCAGCTGTAGAACCGAAAGCTAGACCCCTGGCGGGCGTCTGCGTGGCCCAAAACCGAGAAAAGACTTCAGGGGACATAGGCGCGAAATCCCTGGAACTATTTTCGGCATGAAAACCTTGCGTTTTGCCGGTTGTTATCCAGCGGCACTTGGCCGCGATTCTATGGAACTAATTTTGGTTACGGGAGCCTGGCGGTTACCGCTAAAATTATGACTTCCATGAAATTCCTGAACCCCTGCAGGGATCTGGCTGATTTTTGGATATGTTGGTCACCCAGGTGGGGGCTGTCAGGGGATGCAACTTGAGGGGCTGCTGTGTGCTGAAATGTATTTATTTTTCTATTTTTAAATGTGCAAAATATTTTCTAAGTCCCCACTTTTCAGGATGAAAGATTTTCAAAGTCCCCACCTTTCCAGGCAAAAAAAAGTTCTAAGTCCCCACTTATATATATGTATGTTTCCTGTGCCTGGGGATGACGGAGGTGGCCGAACGGGAGGGGTCGGAGGCGGCTGAGCAGGCCGTGAAATGAGGGGGCTTATAAAAAAAAAAACTCCAGCATTGCGGCCAGCTAGTGCAGCAGGGCCTTGGAGGGACAACTTGACATATAAGTCATCTGCGACTTCTGACATGGGCGCCATTGCGCACTTTGGGTGCGTGAACTAGGCTTCCATGCCTCCAGGGTCTTAAGGCCCGAGCGGAGGGGAGCAATCACCAAAGGGGGCTTAAGGCCCGAGCGGAAGGGACCGTCACCAGAGGGGGCTTAAGGCACGGAGGTGGCCGAATGGGAGGGGTGGGAGGCGGTTGAGCAGGCCGTGAAATGAGGGGGCTTAACCCTGGTCGTCCCACAGGGCAGGGGAGGCTGCTGAATGTAAGCTCAAAGACCTACGTAGGCAGTACTGCCTGCCTGCCTGCCTGGCTGCCTGCCTGCCTGCCTTCTTCCCTGTCTGCCTCCAGCGGTAGAACCGAAAGCTAGACCCCTGGCGGGCGTCTGCGTGGCCCAAAACCGAGAAAAGACTTCAGGGGACATAGGCGCGAAATCCCTGGAACTATTTTCGGCATGAAAACCTTGCGTTTTGCCGGTTGTTATCCAGCGGCACTTGGCAGCGATTCTATGGAACTAATTTCGTTTACGGGAGCCTGGCGGTTACCGCTAAAATTATGACTTCCATGAAATTCCTGAACCCCTGCAGGGATCTGGCTGATTTTTGTATATGTTGGTCACCCAGGTGGGGGCTGTCAGGGGATGCAACTTGAGGGGCTGCTGTGTGCTGAAATGTATTTATTTTTCTATTTTTAAATGTGCAAAATATTTTCTAAGTCCCCACTTTTCAGTAGTAATTTAGGCGCGAAATCCCTGGAACTATTTTCGGCATGAAAACCTTGCGTTTTGCCGGTTGTTATCCAGCGGCACTTGGCCGCGATTCTATGGAACTAATTTTGGTTACGGGAGCCTGGCGGTTACCGCTAAAATTATGACTTCCATGAAATTCCTGAACCCCTGCAGGGATCTGGCTGATTTTTGGATATGTTGGTCACCCAGGTGGGGGCTGTCAGGGGATGCAACTTGAGGGGCTGCTGTGTGCTGAAATGTATTTATTTTTCTATTTTTAAATGTGCAAAATATTTTCTAAGTCCCCACTTTTCAGGATGAAAGATTTTCAAAGTCCCCACCTTTCCAGGCAAAAAAAAGTTCTAAGTCCCCACTTATATATATGTATGTTTCCTGTGCCTGGGGATGACGGAGGTGGCCGAACGGGAGGGGTCGGAGGCGGCTGAGCAGGCCGTGAAATGAGGGGGCTTATAAAAAAAAAAACTCCAGCATTGCGGCCAGCTAGTGCAGCAGGGCCTTGGAGGGACAACTTGACATATAAGTCATCTGCGACTTCTGACATGGGCGCCATTGCGCACTTTGGGTGCGTGAACTAGGCTTCAATGCCTCCAGGGTCTCAGGGGCGGGGGGCTTAAGGCCCGAGCGGAGGGGAGCAATCACCAAAGGGGGCTTAAGGCCCGAGCGGAAGGGACCGTCACCAGAGGGGGCTTAAGGCACGGAGGTGGCCGAATGGGAGGGGTGGGAGGCGGTTGAGCAGGCCGTGAAATGAGGGGGCTTAACCCTGGTCGTCCCACAGGGCAGGGGAGGCTGCTGAATGTAAGCTCAAAGACCTACGTAGGCAGTACTGCCTGCCTGCCTGCCTGCCTGCTTCCCTGTCTCCCTCCAGCGGTAGAACCGAAAGCTAGACCCCTGGCGGGCGTCTGCGTGGCCCAAAACCGAGAAAAGACTTCAGGGGACATAGACGCGAAATCCCTGGAACTGTTTTCGGCATGAAAACCTTGCGTTTTGCCGGTTGTTATCCAGCGGCACTTGGCAGCGATTCTATGGAACTAATTTCGTTTACGGGAGCCTGGCGGTTACCGCTAAAATTATGACTTCCATGAAATTCCTGAACCCCTGCAGGGATCTGGCTGATTTTTGGATATGTTGGTCACCCAGGTGGGGGCTGTCAGGGGATGCAACTTGAGGGGCTGCTGTGTGCTGAAATGTATTTATTTTTCTATTTTTAAATGTGCAAAATATTTTCTAAGTCCCCACTTTTCAGGATGAAAGATTTTCAAAGTCCCCACCTTTCCAGGCAAAAAAAAGTTCTAAGTCCCCACTTTTATATATATATGTATGTTTCCTGTGCCTGGGGATGACGGAGGTGGCCGAACGGGAGGGGTCGGAGGCGGCTGAGCAGGCCGTGAAATGAGGGGGCTTATAAAAAAAAAAAAACTCCAGCATTGCGGCCAGCTAGTGCAGCAGGGCCTTGGAGGGACAACTTGACATATAAGTCATCTGCGACTTCTGACATGGGCGCCACTGCGCACTTTGGGTGCGTGAACTAGGCTTCCATGCCTCCAGGGTCTCAGGGGCGGGGGGCTTAAGGCCCGAGCGGAGGGGAGCAATCACCAAAGGGGGCTTAAGGCCCGAGCGGAAGGGACCGTCACCAGAGGGGGCTTAAGGCACGGAGGTGGCCGAACGGGAGGGGTGGGAGGCGGTTGAGCAGGCCGTGAAATGAGGGGGCTTAACCCTGGTCGTCCCACAGGGCAGGGGAGGCTGCTGAATGTAAGCTCAAAGACCTACGTAGGCAGTACTGCCTGCCTGCCTGCCTGCCTGGCTGCCTGCCTGCCTGCTTCCCTGTCTCCCTCCAGCTGTAGAACCGAAAGCTAGACCCCTGGCGGGCGTCTGCGTGGCCCAAAACCGAGAAAAGACTTCAGGGGACATAGGCGCGAAATCCCTGGAACTATTTTCGGCATGAAAACCTTGCGTTTTGCCGGTTGTTATCCAGCGGCACTTGGCCGCGATTCTATGGAACTAATTTTGGTTACGGGAGCCTGGCGGTTACCGCTAAAATTATGACTTCCATGAAATTCCTGAACCCCTGCAGGGATCTGGCTGATTTTTGGATATGTTGGTCACCCAGGTGGGGGCTGTCAGGGGATGCAACTTGAGGGGCTGCTGTGTGCTGAAATTTATTTATTTTTCTATTTTTAAATGTGCAAAATATTTTCTAAGTCCCCACTTTTCAGGATGAAAGATTTTCAAAGTCCCCACCTTTCCAGGCAAAAAAAAGTTCTAAGTCCCCACTTATATATATGTATGTTTCCTGTGCCTGGGGATGACGGAGGTGGCCGAACGGGAGGGGTCGGAGGCGGCTGAGCAGGCCGTGAAATGAGGGGGCTTATAAAAAAAAAAACTCCAGCATTGTGGCCAGCTAGTGCAGCAGGGCCTTGGAGGGACAACTTGACATATAAGTCATCTGCGACTTCTGACATGGGCGCCACTGCGCACTTTGGGTGCGTGAACTAGGCTTCCATGCCTCCAGGGTCTCAGGGGCGGGGGGCTTAAGGCCCGAGCGGAGGGGAGCAATCACCAAAGGGGGCTTAAGGCCCGAGCGGAAGGGACCGTCACCAGAGGGGGCTTAAGGCACGGAGGTGGCCGAACGGGAGGGGTGGGAGGCGGTTGAGCAGGCCGTGAAATGAGGGGGCTTAACCCTGGTCGTCCCACAGGGCAGGGGAGGCTGCTGAATGTAAGCTCAAAGACCTACGTAGGCAGTACTGCCTGCCTGCCTGCCTGGCTGCCTGCCTGCCTGCCTGCTTCCCTGTCTCCCTCCAGCGGTAGAACCGAAAGCTAGACCCCTGGCGGGCGTCTGCGTGGCCCAAAACCGAGAAAAGACTTCAGGGGACATAGGCACGAAATCCCTGGAACTATTTTCGGCATGAAAACCTTGCATTTTGCCGGTTGTTATCCAGTGGCACTTGGCAGCGATTCTATGGAACTAATTTCGGTTACGGGAGCCTGGCGGTTACCGCTAAAATTATGACTTCCATGAAATTCCTGAACCCCTGCAGGGATCTGGCTGATTTTTGGATATGTTGGTCACCCAGGTGGGGGCTGTCAGGGGATGCAACTTGAGGGGCTGCTGTGTGCTGAAATGTATTTATTTTTCTATTTTTAAATGTGCAAAATATTTTCTAAGTCCCCACTTTTCAGGCGAAAAAAAGTTCTAAGTCCCCACTTTTCAGGATGAAAGATTTTCAAAGTCCCCACCTTTCCAGGCAAAAAAAAGTTCTAAGTCCCCACTTATATATATATGTATGTTTCCTGTGCCTGGGGATGACGGAGGTGGCCGAACGGGAGGGGTCGGAGGCGGCTGAGCAGGCCGTGAAATGAGGGGGCTTATAAAAAAAAAAAACTCCAGCATTGCAGCCAGCTAGTGCAGCAGGGCCTTGGAGGGACAACTTGACATATAAGTCATCTGCGACTTCTGACATGGGCGCCACTGCGCACTTTGGGTGCGTGAACTAGGCTTCCATGCCTCCAGGGTCTCAGGGGCGGGGGGCTTAAGGCCCGAGCGGAGGGGAGCAATCACCAAAGGGGGCTTAAGGCCCGAGCGGAAGGGACCGTCACCAGAGGGGGCTTAAGGCATGGAGGTGGCCGAACGGGAGGGGTGGGAGGCGGTTGAGCAGGCCGTGAAATGAGGGGGCTTAACCCTGGTCATCCCACAGGGCAGGGGAGGCTGCTGAATGTAAGCTCAAAGACCTACGTAGGCAGTACTGCCTGCCTGCCTGCCTGGCTGCCTGCCTGCCTGCTTCCCTGTCTCCCTCCAGCTGTAGAACCGAAAGCTAGACCCCTGGCGGGCGTCTGCGTGGCCCAAAACCGAGAAAAGACTTCAGGGGACATAGGCGCGAAATCCCTGGAACTATTTTCGGCATGAAAACCTTGCGTTTTGCCGGTTGTTATCCAGCGGCACTTGGCCGCGATTCTATGGAACTAATTTTGGTTACGGGAGCCTGGCGGTTACCGCTAAAATTATGACTTCCATGAAATTCCTGAACCCCTGCAGGGATCTGGCTGATTTTTGGATATGTTGGTCACCCAGGTGGGGGCTGTCAGGGGATGCAACTTGAGGGGCTGCTGTGTGCTGAAATGTATTTATTTTTCTATTTTTAAATGTGCAAAATATTTTCTAAGTCCCCACTTTTCAGGATGAAAGATTTTCAAAGTCCCCACCTTTCCAGGCAAAAAAAAGTTCTAAGTCCCCACTTATATATATGTATGTTTCCTGTGCCTGGGGATGACGGAGGTGGCCGAACGGGAGGGGTCGGAGGCGGCTGAGCAGGCCGTGAAATGAGGGGGCTTATAAAAAAAAAAACTCCAGCATTGCGGCCAGCTAGTGCAGCAGGGCCTTGGAGGGACAACTTGACATATAAGTCATCTGCGACTTCTGACATGGGCGCCATTGCGCACTTTGGGTGCGTGAACTAGGCTTCCATGCCTCCAGGGTCTTAAGGCCCGAGCGGAGGGGAGCAATCACCAAAGGGGGCTTAAGGCCCGAGCGGAAGGGACCGTCACCAGAGGGGGCTTAAGGCACGGAGGTGGCCGAATGGGAGGGGTGGGAGGTGGTTGAGCAGGCCGTGAAATGAGGGGGCTTAACCCTGGTCGTCCCACAGGGCAGGGGAGGCTGCTGAATGTAAGCTCAAAGACCTACGTAGGCAGTACTGCCTGCCTGCCTGCCTGGCTGCCTGCTTCCCTGTCTCCCTCCAGCGGTAGAACCGAAAGCTAGACCCCTGGCGGGCGTCTGCGTGGCCCAAAACCGAGAAAAGACTTCAGGGGACATAGGCGCGAAATCCCTGGAACTATTTTCGGCATGAAAACCTTGCGTTTTGACGGTTGTTATCCAGCGGCACTTGGCAGCGATTCTATGGAACTAATTTCGTTTACGGGAGCCTGGCGGTTACCGCTAAAATTATGACTTCCATGAAATTCCTGAACCCCTGCAGGGATCTGGCTGATTTTTGTATATGTTGGTCACCCAGGTGGGGGCTGTCAGGGGATGCAACTTGAGGGGCTGCTGTGTGCTGAAATGTATTTATTTTTCTATTTTTAAATGTGCAAAATATTTTCTAAGTCCCCACTTTTCAGTAGTAATTTAGGCGCGAAATCCCTGGAACTATTTTCGGCATGAAAACCTTGCGTTTTGCCGGTTGTTATCCAGCGGCACTTGGCCGCGATTCTATGGAACTAATTTTGTTTACGGGAGCCTGGCGGTTACCGCTAAAATTATGACTTCCATGAAATTCCTGAACCCCTGCAGGGATCTGGCTGATTTTTGGATATGTTGGTCACCCAGGTGGGGGCTGTCAGGGGATGCAACTTGAGGGGCTGCTGTGTGCTGAAATGTATTTATTTTTCTATTTTTAAATGTGCAAAATATTTTCTAAGTCCCCACTTTTCAGGATGAAAGATTTTCAAAGTCCCCACCTTTCCAGGCAAAAAAAAGTTCTAAGTCCCCACTTATATATATGTATGTTTCCTGTGCCTGGGGATGACGGAGGTGGCCGAACGGGAGGGGTCGGAGGCGGCTGAGCAGGCCGTGAAATGAGGGGGCTTATAAAAAAAAAAACTCCAGCATTGCGGCCAGCTAGTGCAGCAGGGCCTGGGAGGGACAACTTGACATATAAGTCATCTGCGACTTCTGACATGGGCGCCATTGCGCACTTTGGGTGCGTGAACTAGGCTTCCATGCCTCCAGGGTCTCAGGGGCGGGGGGCTTAAGGCCCGAGCGGAGGGGAGCAATCACCAAAGGGGGCTTAAGGCCCGAGCGGAAGGGACCGTCACCAGAGGGGGCTTAAGGCACGGAGGTGGCCGAATGGGAGGGGTGGGAGGCGGTTGAGCAGGCCGTGAAATGAGGGGGCTTAACCCTGGTCGTCCCACAGGGCAGGGGAGGCTGCTGAATGTAAGCTCAAAGACCTACGTAGGCAGTACTGCCTGCCTGCCTGCCTGCCTGCTTCCCTGTCTCCCTCCAGCGGTAGAACCGAAAGCTAGACCCCTGGCGGGCGTCTGCGTGGCCCAAAACCGAGAAAAGACTTCAGGGGACATAGGCACGAAATCCCTGGAACTATTTTCGGCATGAAAACCTTGCATTTTGCCGGTTGTTATCCAGCGGCACTTGGCAGCGATTCTATGGAACTAATTTCGGTTACGGGAGCCTGGCGGTTACCGCTAAAATTATGACTTCCATGAAATTCCTGAACCCCTGCAGGGATCTGGCTGATTTTTGGATATGTTGGTCACCCAGGTGGGGGCTGTCAGGGGATGCAACTTGAGGGGCTGCTGTGTGCTGAAATGTATTTATTTTTCTATTTTTAAATGTGCAAAATATTTTCTAAGTCCCCACTTTTCAGGATGAAAGATTTTCAAAGTCCCCACCTTTCCAGGCAAAAAAAAGTTCTAAGTCCCCACTTATATATATATGTATGTTTCCTGTGCCTGGGGATGACGGAGGTGGCCGAACGGGAGGGGTCGGAGGCGGCTGAGCAGGCCGTGAAATGAGGGGGCTTATAAAAAAAAAAAAACTCCAGCATTGCGGCCAGCTAGTGCAGCAGGGCCTTGGAGGGACAACTTGACATATAAGTCATCTGCGACTTCTGACATGGGCGCCACTGCGCACTTTGGGTGCGTGAACTAGGCTTCCATGCCTCCAGGGTCGGGGGGCTTAAGGCCCGAGCGGAGGGGAGCAATCACCAAAGGGGGCTTAAGGCCCGAGCGGAAGGGACCGTCACCAGAGGGGGCTTAAGGCACGGAGGTGGCCGAACGGGAGGGGTGGGAGGCGGTTGAGCAGGCCGTGAAATGAGGGGGCTTAACCCTGGTCGTCCCACAGGGCAGGGGAGGCTGCTGAATGTAAGCTCAAAGACCTACGTAGGCAGTACTGCCTGCCTGCCTGGCTGCCTGCCTGCCTGCTTCCCTGTCTCCCTCCAGCTGTAGAACCGAAAGCTAGACCCCTGGCGGGCGTCTGCGTGGCCCAAAACCGAGAAAAGACTTCAGGGGACATAGGCGCGAAATCCCTGGAACTATTTTCGGCATGAAAACCTTGCGTTTTGCCGGTTGTTATCCAGCGGCACTTGGCCGCGATTCTATGGAACTAATTTTGGTTACGGGAGCCTGGCGGTTACCGCTAAAATTATGACTTCCATGAAATTCCTGAACCCCTGCAGGGATCTGGCTGATTTTTGGATATGTTGGTCACCCAGGTGGGGGCTGTCAGGGGATGCAACTTGAGGGGCTGCTGTGTGCTGAAATGTATTTATTTTTCTATTTTTAAATGTGCAAAATATTTTCTAAGTCCCCACTTTTCAGGATGAAAGATTTTCAAAGTCCCCACCTTTCCAGGCAAAAAAAAGTTCTAAGTCCCCACTTATATATATGTATGTTTCCTGTGCCTGGGGATGACGGAGGTGGCCGAACGGGAGGGGTCGGAGGCGGCTGAGCAGGCCGTGAAATGAGGGGGCTTATAAAAAAAAAAAACTCCAGCATTGTGGCCAGCTAGTGCAGCAGGGCCTTGGAGGGACAACTTGACATATAAGTCATCTGCGACTTCTGACATGGGCGCCACTGCGCACTTTGGGTGCGTGAACTAGGCTTCCATGCCTCCAGGGTCTCAGGGGCGGGGGGCTTAAGGCCCGAGCGGAGGGGAGCAATCACCAAAGGGGGCTTAAGGCCCGAGCGGAAGGGACCGTCACCAGAGGGGGCTTAAGGCACGGAGGTGGCCGAACGGGAGGGGTGGGAGGCGGTTGAGCAGGCCGTGAAATGAGGGGGCTTAACCCTGGTCGTCCCACAGGGCAGGGGAGGCTGCTGAATGTAAGCTCAAAGACCTACGTAGGCAGTACTGCCTGCCTGCCTGCCTGGCTGCCTGCCTGCCTGCCTGCTTCCCTGTCTCCCTCCAGCGGTAGAACCGAAAGCTAGACCCCTGGCGGGCGTCTGCGTGGCCCAAAACCGAGAAAAGACTTCAGGGGACATAGGCACGAAATCCCTGGAACTATTTTCGGCATGAAAACCTTGCATTTTGCCGGTTGTTATCCAGTGGCACTTGGCAGCGATTCTATGGAACTAATTTCGGTTACGGGAGCCTGGCGGTTACCGCTAAAATTATGACTTCCATGAAATTCCTGAACCCCTGCAGGGATCTGGCTGATTTTTGGATATGTTGGTCACCCAGGTGGGGGCTGTCAGGGGATGCAACTTGAGGGGCTGCTGTGTGCTGAAATGTATTTATTTTTCTATTTTTAAATGTGCAAAATATTTTCTAAGTCCCCACTTTTCAGGATGAAAGATTTTCAAAGTCCCCACCTTTCCAGGCAAAAAAAAGTTCTAAGTCCCCACTTATATATATATGTATGTTTCCTGTGCCTGGGGATGACGGAGGTGGCCGAACGGGAGGGGTCGGAGGCGGCTGAGCAGGCCGTGAAATGAGGGGGCTTATAAAAAAAAAAAAACTCCAGCATTGCGGCCAGCTAGTGCAGCAGGGCCTTGGAGGGACAACTTGACATATAAGTCATCTGCGACTTCTGACATGGGCGCCACTGCGCACTTTGGGTGCGTGAACTAGGCTTCCATGCCTCCAGGGTCTCAGGGGCGGGGGGCTTAAGGCCCGAGCGGAGGGGAGCAATCACCAAAGGGGGCTTAAGGCCCGAGCGGAAGGGACCGTCACCAGAGGGGGCTTAAGGCACGGAGGTGGCCGAACGGGAGGGGTGGGAGGCGGTTGAGCAGGCCGTGAAATGAGGGGGCTTAACCCTGGTCGTCCCACAGGGCAGGGGAGGCTGCTGAATGTAAGCTCAAAGACCTACGTAGGCAGTACTGCCTGCCTGCCTGCCTGCCTGGCTGCCTGCCTGCCTGCTTCCCTGTCTCCCTCCAGCTGTAGAACCGAAAGCTAGACCCCTGGCGGGCGTCTGCGTGGCCCAAAACCGAGAAAAGACTTCAGGGGACATAGGCGCGAAATCCCTGGAACTATTTTCGGCATGAAAACCTTGCGTTTTGCCGGTTGTTATCCAGCGGCACTTGGCCGCGATTCTATGGAACTAATTTTGGTTACGGGAGCCTGGCGGTTACCGCTAAAATTATGACTTCCATGAAATTCCTGAACCCCTGCAGGGATCTGGCTGATTTTTGGATATGTTGGTCACCCAGGTGGGGGCTGTCAGGGGATGCAACTTGAGGGGCTGCTGTGTGCTGAAATGTATTTATTTTTCTATTTTTAAATGTGCAAAATATTTTCTAAGTCCCCACTTTTCAGGATGAAAGATTTTCAAAGTCCCCACCTTTCCAGGCAAAAAAAAGTTCTAAGTCCCCACATATATATGTATGTTTCCTGTGCCTGGGGATGACGGAGGTGGCCGAACGGGAGGGGTCGGAGGCGGCTGAGCAGGCCGTGAAATGAGGGGGCTTATAAAAAAAAAAACTCCAGCATTGCGGCCAGCTAGTGCAGCAGGGCCTTGGAGGGACAACTTGACATATAAGTCATCTGCGACTTCTGACATGGGCGCCATTGCGCACTTTGGGTGCGTGAACTAGGCTTCAATGCCTCCAGGGTCTCAGGGGCGGGGGGCTTAAGGCCCGAGCGGAGGGGAGCAATCACCAAAGGGGGCTTAAGGCCCGAGCGGAAGGGACCGTCACCAGAGGGGGCTTAAGGCACGGAGGTGGCCGAATGGGAGGGGTGGGAGGCGGTTGAGCAGGCCGTGAAATGAGGGGGCTTAACCCTGGTCGTCCCACAGGGCAGGGGAGGCTGCTGAATGTAAGCTCAAAGACCTACGTAGGCAGTACTGCCTGCCTGCCTGCCTGCCTGCCTGGCTGCCTGCCTGCCTGCCTGCTTCCCTGTCTCCCTCCAGCGGTAGAACCGAAAGCTAGACCCCTGGCGGGCGTCTGCGTGGCCCAAAACCGAGAAAAGACTTCAGGGGACATAGACGCGAAATCCCTGGAACTATTTTCGGCATGAAAACCTTGCGTTTTGCCGGTTGTTATCCAGCGGCACTTGGCAGCGATTCTATGGAACTAATTTCGGTTACGGGAGCCTGGTGGTTACCGCTAAAATTATGACTTCCATGAAATTCCTGAACCCCTGCAGGGATCTGGCTGATTTTTGGATATGTTGGTCACCCAGGTGGGGGCTGTCAGGGGATGCAACTTGAGGGGCTGCTGTGTGCTGAAATGTATTTATTTTTCTATTTTTAAATGTGCAAAATATTTTCTAAGTCCCCACTTTTCAGGATGAAAGATTTTCAAAGTCCCCACCTTTCCAGGCAAAAAAAAGTTCTAAGTCCCCACTTATATATATATGTATGTTTCCTGTGCCTGGGGATGACGGAGGTGGCCGAACGGGAGGGGTCGGAGGCGGCTGAGCAGGCCGTGAAATGAGGGGGCTTATAAAAAAAAAAAAACTCCAGCATTGCGGCCAGCTAGTGCAGCAGGGCCTTGGAGGGACAACTTGACATATAAGTCATCTGCGACTTCTGACATGGGCGCCACTGCGCACTTTGGGTGCGTGAACTAGGCTTCCATGCCTCCAGGGTCTCAGGGGCGGGGGGCTTAAGGCCCGAGCGGAGGGGAGCAATCACCAAAGGGGGCTTAAGGCCCGAGCGGAAGGGACCGTCACCAGAGGGGGCTTAAGGCACGGAGGTGGCCGAACGGGAGGGGTGGGAGGCGGTTGAGCAGGCCGTGAAATGAGGGGGCTTAACCCTGGTCGTCCCACAGGGCAGGGGAGGCTGCTGAATGTAAGCTCAAAGACCTACGTAGGCAGTACTGCCTGCCTGCCTGCCTGCCTGGCTGCCTGCCTGCCTGCTTCCCTGTCTCCCTCCAGCTGTAGAACCGAAAGCTAGACCCCTGGCGGGCGTCTGCGTGGCCCAAAACCGAGAAAAGACTTCAGGGGACATAGGCGCGAAATCCCTGGAACTATTTTCGGCATGAAAACCTTGCGTTTTGCCGGTTGTTATCCAGCGGCACTTGGCCGCGATTCTATGGAACTAATTTTGGTTACGGGAGCCTGGCGGTTACCGCTAAAATTATGACTTCCATGAAATTCCTGAACCCCTGCAGGGATCTGGCTGATTTTTGGATATGTTGGTCACCCAGGTGGGGGCTGTCAGGGGATGCAACTTGAGGGGCTGCTGTGTGCTGAAATGTATTTATTTTTCTATTTTTAAATGTGCAAAATATTTTCTAAGTCCCCACTTTTCAGGATGAAAGATTTTCAAAGTCCCCACCTTTCCAGGCAAAAAAAAGTTCTAAGTCCCCACTTATATATATGTATGTTTCCTGTGCCTGGGGATGACGGAGGTGGCCGAACGGGAGGGGTCGGAGGCGGCTGAGCAGGCCGTGAAATGAGGGGGCTTATAAAAAAAAAAACTCCAGCATTGCGGCCAGCTAGTGCAGCAGGGCCTTGGAGGGACAACTTGACATATAAGTCATCTGCGACTTCTGACATGGGCGCCATTGCGCACTTTGGGTGCGTGAACTAGGCTTCAATGCCTCCAGGGTCTCAGGGGCGGGGGGCTTAAGGCCCGAGCGGAGGGGAGCAATCACCAAAGGGGGCTTAAGGCCCGAGCGGAAGGGACCGTCACCAGAGGGGGCTTAAGGCACGGAGGTGGCCGAATGGGAGGGGTGGGAGGCGGTTGAGCAGGCCGTGAAATGAGGGGGCTTAACCCTGGTCGTCCCACAGGGCAGGGGAGGCTGCTGAATGTAAGCTCAAAGACCTACGTAGGCAGTACTGCCTGCCTGCCTGCCTGCCTGCTTCCCTGTCTCCCTCCAGCGGTAGAACCGAAAGCTAGACCCCTGGCGGGCGTCTGCGTGGCCCAAAACCGAGAAAAGACTTCAGGGGACATAGGCACGAAATCCCTGGAACTATTTTCGGCATGAAAACCTTGCATTTTGCCGGTTGTTATCCAGCGGCACTTGGCAGCGATTCTATGGAACTAATTTCGGTTACGGGAGCCTGGCGGTTACCGCTAAAATTATGACTTCCATGAAATTCCTGAACCCCTGCAGGGATCTGGCTGATTTTTGGATATGTTGGTCACCCAGGTGGGGGCTGTCAGGGGATGCAACTTGAGGGGCTGCTGTGTGCTGAAATGTATTTATTTTTCTATTTTTAAATGTGCAAAATATTTTCTAAGTCCCCACTTTTCAGGATGAAAGATTTTCAAAGTCCCCACCTTTCCAGGCAAAAAAAAGTTCTAAGTCCCCACTTATATATATATGTATGTTTCCTGTGCCTGGGGATGACGGAGGTGGCCGAACGGGAGGGGTCGGAGGCGGCTGAGCAGGCCGTGAAATGAGGGGGCTTATAAAAAAAAAAAAACTCCAGCATTGCGGCCAGCTAGTGCAGCAGGGCCTTGGAGGGACAACTTGACATATAAGTCATCTGCGACTTCTGACATGGGCGCCACTGCGCACTTTGGGTGCGTGAACTAGGCTTCCATGCCTCCAGGGTCGGGGGGCTTAAGGCCCGAGCGGAGGGGAGCAATCACCAAAGGGGGCTTAAGGCCCGAGCGGAAGGGACCGTCACCAGAGGGGGCTTAAGGCACGGAGGTGGCCGAACGGGAGGGGTGGGAGGCGGTTGAGCAGGCCGTGAAATGAGGGGGCTTAACCCTGGTCGTCCCACAGGGCAGGGGAGGCTGCTGAATGTAAGCTCAAAGACCTACGTAGGCAGTACTGCCTGCCTGCCTGGCTGCCTGCCTGCCTGCTTCCCTGTCTCCCTCCAGCTGTAGAACCGAAAGCTAGACCCCTGGCGGGCGTCTGCGTGGCCCAAAACCGAGAAAAGACTTCAGGGGACATAGGCGCGAAATCCCTGGAACTATTTTCGGCATGAAAACCTTGCGTTTTGCCGGTTGTTATCCAGCGGCACTTGGCCGCGATTCTATGGAACTAATTTTGGTTACGGGAGCCTGGCGGTTACCGCTAAAATTATGACTTCCATGAAATTCCTGAACCCCTGCAGGGATCTGGCTGATTTTTGGATATGTTGGTCACCCAGGTGGTGGCTGTCAGGGGATGCAACTTGAGGTGCTGCTGTGTGCTGAAATGTATTTATTTTTCTATTTTTAAATGTGCAAAATATTTTCTAAGTCCCCACTTTTCAGGCGAAAAAAAGTTCTAAGTCCCCACTTTTCAGGATGAAAGATTTTCAAAGTCCCCACCTTTCCAGGCAAAAAAAAGTTCTAAGTCCCCACTTATATATATGTATGTTTCCTGTGCCTGGGGATGACGGAGGTGGCCGAACGGGAGGGGTCGGAGGCGGCTGAGCAGGCCGTGAAATGAGGGGGCTTATAAAAAAAAAAAACTCCAGCATTGTGGCCAGCTAGTGCAGCAGGGCCTTGGAGGGACAACTTGACATATAAGTCATCTGCGACTTCTGACATGGGCGCCACTGCGCACTTTGGGTGCGTGAACTAGGCTTCAATGCCTCCAGGGTCTCAGGGGCGGGGGGCTTAAGGCCCGAGCGGAGGGGAGCAATCACCAAAGGGGGCTTAAGGCCCGAGCGGAAGGGACCGTCACCAGAGGGGGCTTAAGGCACGGAGGTGGCCGAATGGGAGGGGTGGGAGGCGGTTGAGCAGGCCGTGAAATGAGGGGGCTTAACCCTGGTCGTCCCACAGGGCAGGGGAGGCTGCTGAATGTAAGCTCAAAGACCTACGTAGGCAGTACTGCCTGCCTGCCTGCCTGCCTGCCTGGCTGCCTGCCTGCCTGCTTCCCTGTCTCCCTCCAGCGGTAGAACCGAAAGCTAGACCCCTGGCGGGCGTCTGCGTGGCCCAAAACCGAGAAAAGACTTCAGGGGACATAGACGCGAAATCCCTGGAACTATTTTCGGCATGAAAACCTTGCGTTTTGCCGGTTGTTATCCAGCGGCACTTGGCAGCGATTCTATGGAACTAATTTCGGTTACGGGAGCCTGGTGGTTACCGCTAAAATTATGACTTCCATGAAATTCCTGAACCCCTGCAGGGATCTGGCTGATTTTTGGATATGTTGGTCACCCAGGTGGGGGCTGTCAGGGGATGCAACTTGAGGGGCTGCTGTGTGCTGAAATGTATTTATTTTTCTATTTTTAAATGTGCAAAATATTTTCTAAGTCCCCACTTTTCAGGATGAAAGATTTTCAAAGTCCCCACCTTTCCAGGCAAAAAAAAGTTCTAAGTCCCCACTTATATATATATGTATGTTTCCTGTGCCTGGGGATGACGGAGGTGGCCGAACGGGAGGGGTCGGAGGCGGCTGAGCAGGCCGTGAAATGAGGGGGCTTATAAAAAAAAAAAAACTCCAGCATTGCGGCCAGCTAGTGCAGCAGGGCCTTGGAGGGACAACTTGACATATAAGTCATCTGCGACTTCTGACATGGGCGCCACTGCGCACTTTGGGTGCGTGAACTAGGCTTCCATGCCTCCAGGGTCTCAGGGGCGGGGGGCTTAAGGCCCGAGCGGAGGGGAGCAATCACCAAAGGGGGCTTAAGGCCCGAGCGGAAGGGACCGTCACCAGAGGGGGCTTAAGGCACGGAGGTGGCCGAACGGGAGGGGTGGGAGGCGGTTGAGCAGGCCGTGAAATGAGGGGGCTTAACCCTGGTCGTCCCACAGGGCAGGGGAGGCTGCTGAATGTAAGCTCAAAGACCTACGTAGGCAGTACTGCCTGCCTGCCTGCCTGCCTGGCTGCCTGCCTGCCTGCTTCCCTGTCTCCCTCCAGCTGTAGAACCGAAAGCTAGACCCCTGGCGGGCGTCTGCGTGGCCCAAAACCGAGAAAAGACTTCAGGGGACATAGGCGCGAAATCCCTGGAACTATTTTCGGCATGAAAACCTTGCGTTTTGCCGGTTGTTATCCAGCGGCACTTGGCCGCGATTCTATGGAACTAATTTTGGTTACGGGAGCCTGGCGGTTACCGCTAAAATTATGACTTCCATGAAATTCCTGAACCCCTGCAGGGATCTGGCTGATTTTTGGATATGTTGGTCACCCAGGTGGGGGCTGTCAGGGGATGCAACTTGAGGGGCTGCTGTGTGCTGAAATGTATTTATTTTTCTATTTTTAAATGTGCAAAATATTTTCTAAGTCCCCACTTTTCAGGATGAAAGATTTTCAAAGTCCCCACCTTTCCAGGCAAAAAAAAGTTCTAAGTCCCCACTTATATATATGTATGTTTCCTGTGCCTGGGGATGACGGAGGTGGCCGAACGGGAGGGGTCGGAGGCGGCTGAGCAGGCCGTGAAATGAGGGGGCTTATAAAAAAAAAAACTCCAGCATTGCGGCCAGCTAGTGCAGCAGGGCCTTGGAGGGACAACTTGACATATAAGTCATCTGCGACTTCTGACATGGGCGCCATTGCGCACTTTGGGTGCGTGAACTAGGCTTCAATGCCTCCAGGGTCTCAGGGGCGGGGGGCTTAAGGCCCGAGCGGAGGGGAGCAATCACCAAAGGGGGCTTAAGGCCCGAGCGGAAGGGACCGTCACCAGAGGGGGCTTAAGGCACGGAGGTGGCCGAATGGGAGGGGTGGGAGGCGGTTGAGCAGGCCGTGAAATGAGGGGGCTTAACCCTGGTCGTCCCACAGGGCAGGGGAGGCTGCTGAATGTAAGCTCAAAGACCTACGTAGGCAGTACTGCCTGCCTGCCTGCCTGCCTGCTTCCCTGTCTCCCTCCAGCGGTAGAACCGAAAGCTAGACCCCTGGCGGGCGTCTGCGTGGCCCAAAACCGAGAAAAGACTTCAGGGGACATAGGCACGAAATCCCTGGAACTATTTTCGGCATGAAAACCTTGCATTTTGCCGGTTGTTATCCAGCGGCACTTGGCAGCGATTCTATGGAACTAATTTCGGTTACGGGAGCCTGGCGGTTACCGCTAAAATTATGACTTCCATGAAATTCCTGAACCCCTGCAGGGATCTGGCTGATTTTTGGATATGTTGGTCACCCAGGTGGGGGCTGTCAGGGGATGCAACTTGAGGGGCTGCTGTGTGCTGAAATGTATTTATTTTTCTATTTTTAAATGTGCAAAATATTTTCTAAGTCCCCACTTTTCAGGATGAAAGATTTTCAAAGTCCCCACCTTTCCAGGCAAAAAAAAGTTCTAAGTCCCCACTTATATATATATGTATGTTTCCTGTGCCTGGGGATGACGGAGGTGGCCGAACGGGAGGGGTCGGAGGCGGCTGAGCAGGCCGTGAAATGAGGGGGCTTATAAAAAAAAAAAAACTCCAGCATTGCGGCCAGCTAGTGCAGCAGGGCCTTGGAGGGACAACTTGACATATAAGTCATCTGCGACTTCTGACATGGGCGCCACTGCGCACTTTGGGTGCGTGAACTAGGCTTCCATGCCTCCAGGGTCGGGGGGCTTAAGGCCCGAGCGGAGGGGAGCAATCACCAAAGGGGGCTTAAGGCCCGAGCGGAAGGGACCGTCACCAGAGGGGGCTTAAGGCACGGAGGTGGCCGAACGGGAGGGGTGGGAGGCGGTTGAGCAGGCCGTGAAATGAGGGGGCTTAACCCTGGTCGTCCCACAGGGCAGGGGAGGCTGCTGAATGTAAGCTCAAAGACCTACGTAGGCAGTACTGCCTGCCTGCCTGGCTGCCTGCCTGCCTGCTTCCCTGTCTCCCTCCAGCTGTAGAACCGAAAGCTAGACCCCTGGCGGGCGTCTGCGTGGCCCAAAACCGAGAAAAGACTTCAGGGGACATAGGCGCGAAATCCCTGGAACTATTTTCGGCATGAAAACCTTGCGTTTTGCCGGTTGTTATCCAGCGGCACTTGGCCGCGATTCTATGGAACTAATTTTGGTTACGGGAGCCTGGCGGTTACCGCTAAAATTATGACTTCCATGAAATTCCTGAACCCCTGCAGGGATCTGGCTGATTTTTGGATATGTTGGTCACCCAGGTGGGGGCTGTCAGGGGATGCAACTTGAGGTGCTGCTGTGTGCTGAAATGTATTTATTTTTCTATTTTTAAATGTGCAAAATATTTTCTAAGTCCCCACTTTTCAGGCGAAAAAAAGTTCTAAGTCCCCACTTTTCAGGATGAAAGATTTTCAAAGTCCCCACCTTTCCAGGCAAAAAAAAGTTCTAAGTCCCCACTTATATATATGTATGTTTCCTGTGCCTGGGGATGACGGAGGTGGCCGAACGGGAGGGGTCGGAGGCGGCTGAGCAGGCCGTGAAATGAGGGGGCTTATAAAAAAAAAAAACTCCAGCATTGTGGCCAGCTAGTGCAGCAGGGCCTTGGAGGGACAACTTGACATATAAGTCATCTGCGACTTCTGACATGGGCGCCACTGCGCACTTTGGGTGCGTGAACTAGGCTTCCATGCCTCCAGGGTCTCAGGGGCGGGGGGCTTAAGGCCCGAGCGGAGGGGAGCAATCACCAAAGGGGGCTTAAGGCCCGAGCGGAAGGGACCGTCACCAGAGGGGGCTTAAGGCACGGAGGTGGCCGAACGGGAGGGGTGGGAGGCGGTTGAGCAGGCCGTGAAATGAGGGGGCTTAACCCTGGTCGTCCCACAGGGCAGGGGAGGCTGCTGAATGTAAGCTCAAAGACCTACGTAGGCAGTACTGCCTGCCTGCCTGCCTGGCTGCCTGCCTGCCTGCCTGCTTCCCTGTCTCCCTCCAGCGGTAGAACCGAAAGCTAGACCCCTGGCGGGCGTCTGCGTGGCCCAAAACCGAGAAAAGACTTCAGGGGACATAGGCACGAAATCCCTGGAACTATTTTCGGCATGAAAACCTTGCATTTTGCCGGTTGTTATCCAGTGGCACTTGGCAGCGATTCTATGGAACTAATTTCGGTTACGGGAGCCTGGCGGTTACCGCTAAAATTATGACTTCCATGAAATTCCTGAACCCCTGCAGGGATCTGGCTGATTTTTGGATATGTTGGTCACCCAGGTGGGGGCTGTCAGGGGATGCAACTTGAGGGGCTGCTGTGTGCTGAAATGTATTTATTTTTCTATTTTTAAATGTGCAAAATATTTTCTAAGTCCCCACTTTTCAGGATGAAAGATTTTCAAAGTCCCCACCTTTCCAGGCAAAAAAAAGTTCTAAGTCCCCACTTATATATATATGTATGTTTCCTGTGCCTGGGGATGACGGAGGTGGCCGAACGGGAGGGGTCGGAGGCGGCTGAGCAGGCCGTGAAATGAGGGGGCTTATAAAAAAAAAAAAACTCCAGCATTGCGGCCAGCTAGTGCAGCAGGGCCTTGGAGGGACAACTTGACATATAAGTCATCTGCGACTTCTGACATGGGCGCCACTGCGCACTTTGGGTGCGTGAACTAGGCTTCCATGCCTCCAGGGTCTCAGGGGCGGGGGGCTTAAGGCCCGAGCGGAGGGGAGCAATCACCAAAGGGGGCTTAAGGCCCGAGCGGAAGGGACCGTCACCAGAGGGGGCTTAAGGCACGGAGGTGGCCGAACGGGAGGGGTGGGAGGCGGTTGAGCAGGCCGTGAAATGAGGGGGCTTAACCCTGGTCGTCCCACAGGGCAGGGGAGGCTGCTGAATGTAAGCTCAAAGACCTACGTAGGCAGTACTGCCTGCCTGCCTGCCTGCCTGGCTGCCTGCCTGCCTGCTTCCCTGTCTCCCTCCAGCGGTAGAACCGAAAGCTAGACCCCTGGCGGGCGTCTGCGTGGCCCAAAACCGAGAAAAGACTTCAGGGGACATAGGCGCGAAATCCCTGGAACTATTTTCGGCATGAAAACCTTGCGTTTTGCCGGTTGTTATCCAGCGGCACTTGGCCGCGATTCTATGGAACTAATTTTGGTTACGGGAGCCTGGCGGTTACCGCTAAAATTATGACTTCCATGAAATTCCTGAACCCCTGCAGGGATCTGGCTGATTTTTGGATATGTTGGTCACCCAGGTGGGGGCTGTCAGGGGATGCAACTTGAGGGGCTGCTGTGTGCTGAAATGTATTTATTTTTCTATTTTTAAATGTGCAAAATATTTTCTAAGTCCCCACTTTTCAGGATGAAAGATTTTCAAAGTCCCCACCTTTCCAGGCAAAAAAAAGTTCTAAGTCCCCACTTATATATATGTATGTTTCCTGTGCCTGGGGATGACGGAGGTGGCCGAACGGGAGGGGTCGGAGGCGGCTGAGCAGGCCGTGAAATGAGGGGGCTTATAAAAAAAAAAACTCCAGCATTGCGGCCAGCTAGTGCAGCAGGGCCTTGGAGGGACAACTTGACATATAAGTCATCTGCGACTTCTGACATGGGCGCCATTGCGCACTTTGGGTGCGTGAACTAGGCTTCAATGCCTCCAGGGTCTCAGGGGCGGGGGGCTTAAGGCCCGAGCGGAGGGGAGCAATCACCAAAGGGGGCTTAAGGCCCGAGCGGAAGGGACCGTCACCAGAGGGGGCTTAAGGCACGGAGGTGGCCGAATGGGAGGGGTGGGAGGCGGTTGAGCAGGCCGTGAAATGAGGGGGCTTAACCCTGGTCGTCCCACAGGGCAGGGGAGGCTGCTGAATGTAAGCTCAAAGACCTACGTAGGCAGTACTGCCTGCCTGCCTGCCTGCCTGCTTCCCTGTCTCCCTCCAGCGGTAGAACCGAAAGCTAGACCCCTGGCGGGCGTCTGCGTGGCCCAAAACCGAGAAAAGACTTCAGGGGACATAGGCACGAAATCCCTGGAACTATTTTCGGCATGAAAACCTTGCATTTTGCCGGTTGTTATCCAGCGGCACTTGGCAGCGATTCTATGGAACTAATTTCGGTTACGGGAGCCTGGCGGTTACCGCTAAAATTATGACTTCCATGAAATTCCTGAACCCCTGCAGGGATCTGGCTGATTTTTGGATATGTTGGTCACCCAGGTGGGGGCTGTCAGGGGATGCAACTTGAGGGGCTGCTGTGTGCTGAAATGTATTTATTTTTCTATTTTTAAATGTGCAAAATATTTTCTAAGTCCCCACTTTTCAGGATGAAAGATTTTCAAAGTCCCCACCTTTCCAGGCAAAAAAAAGTTCTAAGTCCCCACTTATATATATATGTATGTTTCCTGTGCCTGGGGATGACGGAGGTGGCCGAACGGGAGGGGTCGGAGGCGGCTGAGCAGGCCGTGAAATGAGGGGGCTTATAAAAAAAAAAAAACTCCAGCATTGCGGCCAGCTAGTGCAGCAGGGCCTTGGAGGGACAACTTGACATATAAGTCATCTGCGACTTCTGACATGGGCGCCACTGCGCACTTTGGGTGCGTGAACTAGGCTTCCATGCCTCCAGGGTCGGGGGGCTTAAGGCCCGAGCGGAGGGGAGCAATCACCAAAGGGGGCTTAAGGCCCGAGCGGAAGGGACCGTCACCAGAGGGGGCTTAAGGCACGGAGGTGGCCGAACGGGAGGGGTGGGAGGCGGTTGAGCAGGCCGTGAAATGAGGGGGCTTAACCCTGGTCGTCCCACAGGGCAGGGGAGGCTGCTGAATGTAAGCTCAAAGACCTACGTAGGCAGTACTGCCTGCCTGCCTGGCTGCCTGCCTGCCTGCTTCCCTGTCTCCCTCCAGCTGTAGAACCGAAAGCTAGACCCCTGGCGGGCGTCTGCGTGGCCCAAAACCGAGAAAAGACTTCAGGGGACATAGGCGCGAAATCCCTGGAACTATTTTCGGCATGAAAACCTTGCGTTTTGCCGGTTGTTATCCAGCGGCACTTGGCCGCGATTCTATGGAACTAATTTTGGTTACGGGAGCCTGGCGGTTACCGCTAAAATTATGACTTCCATGAAATTCCTGAACCCCTGCAGGGATCTGGCTGATTTTTGGATATGTTGGTCACCCAGGTGGGGGCTGTCAGGGGATGCAACTTGAGGTGCTGCTGTGTGCTGAAATGTATTTATTTTTCTATTTTTAAATGTGCAAAATATTTTCTAAGTCCCCACTTTTCAGGCGAAAAAAAGTTCTAAGTCCCCACTTTTCAGGATGAAAGATTTTCAAAGTCCCCACCTTTCCAGGCAAAAAAAAGTTCTAAGTCCCCACTTATATATATGTATGTTTCCTGTGCCTGGGGATGACGGAGGTGGCCGAACGGGAGGGGTCGGAGGCGGCTGAGCAGGCCGTGAAATGAGGGGGCTTATAAAAAAAAAAAACTCCAGCATTGTGGCCAGCTAGTGCAGCAGGGCCTTGGAGGGACAACTTGACATATAAGTCATCTGCGACTTCTGACATGGGCGCCACTGCGCACTTTGGGTGCGTGAACTAGGCTTCCATGCCTCCAGGGTCTCAGGGGCGGGGGGCTTAAGGCCCGAGCGGAGGGGAGCAATCACCAAAGGGGGCTTAAGGCCCGAGCGGAAGGGACCGTCACCAGAGGGGGCTTAAGGCACGGAGGTGGCCGAACGGGAGGGGTGGGAGGCGGTTGAGCAGGCCGTGAAATGAGGGGGCTTAACCCTGGTCGTCCCACAGGGCAGGGGAGGCTGCTGAATGTAAGCTCAAAGACCTACGTAGGCAGTACTGCCTGCCTGCCTGCCTGCCTGGCTGCCTGCCTGCCTGCTTCCCTGTCTCCCTCCAGCTGTAGAACCGAAAGCTAGACCCCTGGCGGGCGTCTGCGTGGCCCAAAACCGAGAAAAGACTTCAGGGGACATAGGCGCGAAATCCCTGGAACTATTTTCGGCATGAAAACCTTGCGTTTTGCGGGTTGTTATCCAGCGGCACTTGGCCGCGATTCTATGGAACTAATTTTGGTTACGGGAGCCTGGCGGTTACCGCTAAAATTATGACTTCCATGAAATTCCTGAACCCCTGCAGGGATCTGGCTGATTTTTGGATATGTTGGTCATCCAGGTGGGGGCTGTCAGGGGATGCAACTTGAGGGGCTGCTGTGTGCTGAAATGTATTTATTTTTCTATTTTTAAATGTGCAAAATATTTTCTAAGTCCCCACTTTTCAGGATGAAAGATTTTCAAAGTCCCCACCTTTCCAGGCAAAAAAAAGTTCTAAGTCCCCACTTATATATATGTATGTTTCCTGTGCCTGGGGATGACGGAGGTGGCCGAACGGGAGGGGTCGGAGGCGGCTGAGCAGGCCGTGAAATGAGGGGGCTTATAAAAAAAAAAACTCCAGCATTGCGGCCAGCTAGTGCAGCAGGGCCTTGGAGGGACAACTTGACATATAAGTCATCTGCGACTTCTGACATGGGCGCCATTGCGCACTTTGGGTGCGTGAACTAGGCTTCAATGCCTCCAGGGTCTCAGGGGCGGGGGGCTTAAGGCCCGAGCGGAGGGGAGCAATCACCAAAGGGGGCTTAAGGCCTGAGCGGAAGGGACCGTCACCAGAGGGGGCTTAAGGCACGGAGGTGGCCGAATGGGAGGGGTGGGAGGCGGTTGAGCAGGCCGTGAAATGAGGGGGCTTAACCCTGGTCGTCCCACAGGGCAGGGGAGGCTGCTGAATGTAAGCTCAAAGACCTACGTAGGCAGTACTGCCTGCCTGCCTGCCTGCCTGCCTGGCTGCCTGGCTGCCTGCCTGCTTCCCTGTCTCCCTCCAGCGGTAGAACCGAAAGCTAGACCCCTGGCGGGCGTCTGCGTGGCCCAAAACCGAGAAAAGACTTCAGGGGACATAGACGCGAAATCCCTGGAACTATTTTCGGCATGAAAACCTTGCGTTTTGCCGGTTGTTATCCAGCGGCACTTGGCCGCGATTCTATGGAACTAATTTTGGTTACGGGAGCCTGGCGGTTACCGCTAAAATTATGACTTCCATGAAATTCCTGAACCCCTGCAGGGATCTGGCTGATTTTTGGATATGTTGGTCACCCAGGTGGGGGCTGTCAGGGGATGCAACTTGAGGGGCTGCTGTGTGCTGAAATGTATTTATTTTTCTATTTTTAAATGTGCAAAATATTTTCTAAGTCCCCACTTTTCAGGATGAAAGATTTTCAAAGTCCCCACCTTTCCAGGCAAAAAAAAGTTCTAAGTCCCCACTTATATATATGTATGTTTCCTGTGCCTGGGGATGACGGAGGTGGCCGAACGGGAGGGGTCGGAGGCGGCTGAGCAGGCCGTGAAATGAGGGGGCTTATAAAAAAAAAAACTCCAGCATTGCGGCCAGCTAGTGCAGCAGGGCCTTGGAGGGACAACTTGACATATAAGTCATCTGCGACTTCTGACATGGGCGCCATTGCGCACTTTGGGTGCGTGAACTAGGCTTCAATGCCTCCAGGGTCTCAGGGGCGGGGGGCTTAAGGCCCGAGCGGAGGGGAGCAATCACCAAAGGGGGCTTAAGGCCCGAGCGGAAGGGACCGTCACCAGAGGGGGCTTAAGGCACGGAGGTGGCCGAATGGGAGGGGTGGGAGGCGGTTGAGCAGGCCGTGAAATGAGGGGGCTTAACCCTGGTCGTCCCACAGGGCAGGGGAGGCTGCTGAATGTAAGCTCAAAGACCTACGTAGGCAGTACTGCCTGCCTGCCTGCCTGGCTGCCTGCCTGCCTGCCTGCTTCCCTGTCTCCCTCCAGCGGTAGAACCGAAAGCTAGACCCCTGGCGGGCGTCTGCGTGGCCCAAAACCGAGAAAAGACTTCAGGGGACATAGACGCGAAATCCCTGGAACTATTTTCGGCATGAAAACCTTGCGTTTTGCCGGTTGTTATACAGCGGCACTTGGCAGCGATTCTATGGAACTAATTTCGGTTACGGGAGCCTGGCGGTTACCGCTAAAATTATGACTTCCATGAAATTCCTGAACCCCTGCAGGGATCTGGCTGATTTTTGGATATGTTGGTCACCCAGGTGGGGGCTGTCAGGGGATGCAACTTGAGGGGCTGCTGTGTGCTGAAATGTATTTATTTTTCTATTTTTAAATGTGCAAAATATTTTCTAAGTCCCCACTTTTCAGGATGAAAGATTTTCAAAGTCCCCACCTTTCCAGGCAAAAAAAAGTTCTAAGTCCCCACTTATATATATATGTATGTTTCCTGTGCCTGGGGATGACGGAGGTGGCCGAACGGGAGGGGTCGGAGGCGGCTGAGCAGGCCATGAAATGAGGGGGCTTATAAAAAAAAAAAACTCCAGCATTGCGGCCAGCTAGTGCAGCAGGGCCTTGGAGGGACAACTTGACATATAAGTCATCTGCGACTTCTGACATGGGCGCCACTGCGCACTTTGGGTGCGTGAACTAGGCTTCCATGCCTCCAGGGTCTCAGGGGCGGGGGGCTTAAGGCCCGAGCGGAGGGGAGCAATCACCAAAGGGGGCTTAAGGCCCGAGCGGAAGGGACCGTCACCAGAGGGGGCTTAAGGCACGGAGGTGGCCGAACGGGAGGGGTGGGAGGCGGTTGAGCAGGCCGTGAAATGAGGGGGCTTAACCCTGGTCGTCCCACAGGGCAGGGGAGGCTGCTGAATGTAAGCTCAAAGACCTACGTAGGCAGTACTGCCTGCCTGCCTGCCTGCCTGGCTGCCTGCCTGCCTGCTTCCCTGTCTCCCTCCAGCTGTAGAACCGAAAGCTAGACCCCTGGCGGGCGTCTGCGTGGCCCAAAACCGAGAAAAGACTTCAGGGGACATAGGCGCGAAATCCCTGGAACTATATTCGGCATGAAAACCTTGCGTTTTGCCGGTTGTTATCCAGCGGCCCTTGGCCGCGATTCTATGGAACTAATTTTGGTTACGGGAGCCTGGCGGTTACCGCTAAAATTATGACTTCCATGAAATTCCTGAACCCCTGCAGGGATCTGGCTGATTTTTGGATATGTTGGTCACCCAGGTGGGGGCTGTCAGGGGATGCAACTTGAGGGGCTGCTGTGTGCTGAAATGTATTTATTTTTCTATTTTTAAATGTGCAAAATATTTTCTAAGTCCCCACTTTTCAGGATGAAAGATTTTCAAAGTCCCCACCTTTCCAGGCAAAAAAAAGTTCTAAGTCCCCACTTATATATATGTATGTTTCCTGTGCCTGGGGATGACGGAGGTGGCCGAACGGGAGGGGTCGGAGGCGGCTGAGCAGGCCGTGAAATGAGGGGGCTTATAAAAAAAAACTCCAGCATTGCGGCCAGCTAGTGCAGCAGGGCCTTGGAGGGACAACTTGACATATAAGTCATCTGCGACTTCTGACATGGGCGCCACTGCGCACTTTGGGTGCGTGAACTAGGCTTCCATGCCTCCAGGGTCTCAGGGGCGGGGGGCTTAACGCCCGAGCGGAGGGGAGCAATCACCAAAGGGGGCTTAAGGCCCGAGCGGAAGGGACCGTCACCAGGGGGCTTAAGGCACGGAGGTGGCCGAACGGGAGGGGTGGGAGGCGGTTGAGCAGGCCGTGAAATGAGGGGGCTTAGCCCTGGTCGTCCCACAGGGCAGGGGAGGCTGCTGAATGTAAGCTCAAAGACCTACGTAGGCAGTACTGCCTGCCTGCCTGCCTGCCTGCCTGCCTGCCTGGCTGCCTGCCTGCCTGCTTCCCTGTCTCCCTCCAGCTGTAGAACCGAAAGCTAGACCCCTGGCGGGCGTCTGCGTGGCCCAAAACCGAGAAAAGACTTCAGGGGACATAGGCGCGAAATCCCTGGAACTATTTTCGGCATGAAAACCTTGCGTTTTGCCGGTTGTTATCCAGCGGCACTTGGCCGCGATTCTATGGAACTAATTTTGGTTACGGGAGCCTGGCGGTTACCGCTAAAATTATGACTTCCATGAAATTCCTGAACCCCTGCAGGGATCTGGCTGATTTTTGGATATGTTGGTCACCCAGGTGGGGGCTGTCAGGGGATGCAACTTGAGGTGCTGCTGTGTGCTGAAATGTATTTATTTTTCTATTTTTAAATGTGCAAAATATTTTCTAAGTCCCCACTTTTCAGGATGAAAGATTTTCAAAGTCCCCACCTTTCCAGGCAAAAAAAAGTTCTAAGTCCCCACTTATATATATGTATGTTTCCTGTGCCTGGGGATGACGGAGGTGGCCGAACGGGAGGGGTCGGAGGCGGCTGAGCAGGCCGTGAAATGAGGGGGCTTATAAAAAAAAAACTCCAGCATTGCGGCCAGCTAGTGCAGCAGGGCCTTGGAGGGACAACTTGACATATAAGTCATCTGCGACTTCTGACATGGGCGCCACTGCACACTTTGGGTGCGTGAACTAGGCTTCCATGCCTCCAGGGTCTCAGGGGCGGGGGGCTTAAGGCCCGAGCGGAGGGGAGCAATCACCAAAGGGGGCTTAAGGCCCGAGCGGAAGGGACCGTCACCAGAGGGGGCTTAAGGCACGGAGGTGGCCGAACGGGAGGGGTGGGAGGCGGTTGAGCAGGCCGTGAAATGAGGGGGCTTAACCCTGGTCGGCCCACAGGGCAGGGGAGGCTGCTGAATGTAAGCTCAAAGACCTACGTAGGCAGTACTGCCTGCCTGCCTGCCTGGCTGCCTGCCTGCCTGCTTCCCTGTCTCCCTCCAGCGGTAGAACCGAAAGCTAGACCCCTGGCGGGCGTCTGCGACGGAGGTGGCCGAACGGGAGGGGTCGGAGGCGGCTGAGCAGGCCGTGAAATGAGGGGGCTTATAAAAAAAAAAAACTCCAGCATTGTGGCCAGCTAGTGCAGCAGGGCCTTGGAGGGACAACTTGACATATAAGTCATCTGCGACTTCTGACATGGGCGCCACTGCGCACTTTGGGTGCGTGAACTAGGCTTCCATGCCTCCAGGGTCTCAGGGGTGGGGGGCTTAAGGCCCGAGCGGAGGGGAGCAATCACCAAAGGGGGCTTAAGGCCCGAGCGGAAGGGACCGTCACCAGAGGGGGCTTAAGGCACGGAGGTGGCCGAACGGGAGGGGTGGGAGGCGGTTGAGCAGGCCGTGAAATGAGGGGGCTTAACCCTGGTCGTCCCACAAGGCAGGGGAGGCTGCTGAATGTAAGCTCAAAGACCTACGTAGGCAGTACTGCCTGCCTGCCTGCCTGCCTGGCTGCCTGCCTGCCTGCCTGCCTGCTTCCTTGTCTCCCTCCAGCGGTAGAACCGAAAGCTAGACCCCTGGCGGGCGTCTGCGTGGCCCAAAACCGAGAAAAGACTTCAGGGGACATAGGCGCGAAATCCCTGGAACTATTTTCGGCATGACAACCTTGCGTTTTGCCGGTTGTTATCCAGCGGCACTTGGCCGCGATTCTATGGAACTAATTTTGGTTACGGGAGCCTGGCGGTTACCGCTAAAATTATGACTTCCATGAAATTCCTGAACCCCTGCAGGGATCTGGCTGATTTTTGGATATGTTGGTCACCCAGGTGGGGGCTGTCAGGGGATGCAACTTGAGGTGCTGCTGTGTGCTGAAATGTATTTATTTTTCTATTTTTAAATGTGCAAAATATTTTCTAAGTCCCCACTTTTCAGGCGAAAAAAAGTTCTAAGTCCCCACTTTTCAGGATGAAAGATTTTCAAAGTCCCCACCTTTCCAGGCAAAAAAAAGTTCTAAGTCCCCACTTATATATATGTATGTTTCCTGTGCCTGGGGATGACGGAGGTGGCCGAACGGGAGGGGTCGGAGGCGGCTGAGCAGGCCGTGAAATGAGGGGGCTTATAAAAAAAAAAAACTCCAGCATTGTGGCCAGCTAGTGCAGCAGGGCCTTGGAGGGACAACTTGACATATAAGTCATCTGCGACTTCTGACATGGGCGCCACTGCGCACTTTGGGTGCGTGAACTAGGCTTCCATGCCTCCAGGGTCTCAGGGGCGGGGGGCTTAAGGCCCGAGCGGAGGGGAGCAATCACCAAAGGGGGCTTAAGGCCCGAGCGGAAGGGACCGTCACCAGAGGGGGCTTAAGGCACGGAGGTGGCCGAACGGGAGGGGTGGGAGGCGGTTGAGCAGGCCGTGAAATGAGGGGGCTTAACCCTGGTCGTCCCACAGGGCAGGGGAGGCTGCTGAATGTAAGCTCAAAGACCTACGTAGGCAGTACTGCCTGCCTGCCTGCCTGGCTGCCTGCCTGCCTGCTTCCCTGTCTCCCTCCAGCGGTAGAACCGAAAGCTAGACCCCTGGCGGGCGTCTGCGTGGCCCAAAACCGAGAAAAGACTTCAGGGGACATAGGCACGAAATCCCTGGAACTATTTTCGGCATGAAAACCTTGCATTTTGCCGGTTGTTATCCAGTGGCACTTGGCAGCGATTCTATGGAACTAATTTCGGTTACGGGAGCCTGGCGGTTACCGCTAAAATTATGACTTCCATGAAATTCCTGAACCCCTGCAGGGATCTGGCTGATTTTTGGATATGTTGGTCACCCAGGTGGGGGCTGTCAGGGGATGCAACTTGAGGGGCTGCTGTGTGCTGAAATGTATTTATTTTTCTATTTTTAAATGTGCAAAATATTTTCTAAGTCCCCACTTTTCAGGATGAAAGATTTTCAAAGTCCCCACCTTTCCAGGCAAAAAAAAGTTCTAAGTCCCCACTTATATATATATGTATGTTTCCTGTGCCTGGGGATGACGGAGGTGGCCGAACGGGAGGGTTCGGAGGCGGCTGAGCAGGCCGTGAAATGAGGGGGCTTATAAATAAAAAAAAACTCCAGCATTGCGGCCAGCTAGTGCAGCAGGGCCTTGGAGGGACAACTTGACATATAAGTCATCTGCGACTTCTGACATGGGCGCCACTGCGCACTTTGGGTGCGTGAACTAGGCTTCCATGCCTCCAGGGTCTCAGGGGCGGGGGGCTTAAGGCCCGAGCGGAGGGGAGCAATCACCAAAGGGGGCTTAAGGCCCGAGCGGAAGGGACCGTCACCAGAGGGGGCTTAAGGCACGGAGGTGGCCGAACGGGAGGGGTGGGAGGCGGTTGAGCAGGCCGTGAAATGAGGGGGCTTAACCCTGGTCGTCCCACAGGGCAGGGGAGGCTGCTGAATGTAAGCTCAAAGACCTACGTAGGCAGTACTGCCTGCCTGCCTGCCTGCCTGGCTGCCTGCCTGCCTGCTTCCCTGTCTCCCTCCAGCGGTAGAACCGAAAGCTAGACCCCTGGCGGGCGTCTGCGTGGCCCAAAACCGAGAAAAGACTTCAGGGGACATAGGCGCGAAATCCCTGGAACTATTTTCGGCATGAAAACCTTGCGTTTTGCCGGTTGTTATCCAGCGGCACTTGGCCGCGATTCTATGGAACTAATTTTGGTTACGGGAGCCTGGCGGTTACCGCTAAAATTATGACTTCCATGAAATTCCTGAACCCCTGCAGGGATCTGGCTGATTTTTGGATATGTTGGTCACCCAGGTGGGGGCTGTCAGGGGATGCAACTTGAGGGGCTGCTGTGTGCT
This sequence comes from Pelobates fuscus, assembly GCF_036172605.1. Taxonomy (NCBI): domain Eukaryota; kingdom Metazoa; phylum Chordata; class Amphibia; order Anura; family Pelobatidae; genus Pelobates; species Pelobates fuscus. Next base: position 178,455,937 of record NC_086323.1, on the reverse strand, counting down.
GAAATGTATTTATTTTTCTATTTTTAAATGTGCAAAATATTTTCTAAGTCCCCACTTTTCAGGATGAAAGATTTTCAAAGTCCCCACCTTTCCAGGCAAAAAAAAGTTCTAAGTCCCCACTTATATATATGTATGTTTCCTGTGCCTGGGGATGACGGAGGTGGCCGAACGGGAGGGGTCGGAGGCGGCTGAGCAGGCCGTGAAATGAGGGGGCTTATAAAAAAAAAAACTCCAGCATTGCGGCCAGCTAGTGCAGCAGGGCCTTGGAGGGACAACTTGACATATAAGTCATCTGCGACTTCTGACATGGGCGCCATTGCGCACTTTGGGTGCGTGAACTAGGCTTCAATGCCTCCAGGGTCTCAGGGGCGGGGGGCTTAAGGCCCGAGCGGAGGGGAGCAATCACCAAAGGGGGCTTAAGGCCCGAGCGGAAGGGACCGTCACCAGAGGGGGCTTAAGGCACGGAGGTGGCCGAATGGGAGGGGTGGGAGGCGGTTGAGCAGGCCGTGAAATGAGGGGGCTTAACCCTGGTCGTCCCACAGGGCAGGGGAGGCTGCTGAATGTAAGCTCAAAGACCTACGTAGGCAGTACTGCCTGCCTGCCTGCCTGCCTGCCTGGCTGCCTGCCTGCCTGCCTGCTTCCCTGTCTCCCTCCAGCGGTAGAACCGAAAGCTAGACCCCTGGCGGGCGTCTGCGTGGCCCAAAACCGAGAAAAGACTTCAGGGGACATAGACGCGAAATCCCTGGAACTATTTTCGGCATGAAAACCTTGCGTTTTGCCGGTTGTTATCCAGCGGCACTTGGCCGCGATTCTATGGAACTAATTTCGGTTACGGGAGCCTGGTGGTTACCGCTAAAATTATGACTTCCATGAAATTCCTGAACCCCTGCAGGGATCTGGCTGATTTTTGGATATGTTGGTCACCCAGGTGGGGGCTGTCAGGGGATGCAACTTGAGGGGCTGCTGTGTGCTGAAATGTATTTATTTTTCTATTTTTAAATGTGCAAAATATTTTCTAAGTCCCCACTTTTCAGGATGAAAGATTTTCAAAGTCCCCACCTTTCCAGGCAAAAAAAAGTTCTAAGTCCCCACTTATATATATGTATGTTTCCTGTGCCTGGGGATGACGGAGGTGGCCGAACGGGAGGGGTCGGAGGCGGCTGAGCAGGCCGTGAAATGAGGGGGCTTATAAAAAAAAAAACTCCAGCATTGCGGCCAGCTAGTGCAGCAGGGCCTTGGAGGGACAACTTGACATATAAGTCATCTGCGACTTCTGACATGGGCGCCATTGCGCACTTTGGGTGCGTGAACTAGGCTTCAATGCCTCCAGGGTCTCAGGGGCGGGGGGCTTAAGGCCCGAGCGGAGGGGAGCAATCACCAAAGGGGGCTTAAGGCCCGAGCGGAAGGGACCGTCACCAGAGGGGGCTTAAGGCACGGAGGTGGCCGAATGGGAGGGGTGGGAGGCGGTTGAGCAGGCCGTGAAATGAGGGGGCTTAACCCTGGTCGTCCCACAGGGCAGGGGAGGCTGCTGAATGTAAGCTCAAAGACCTACGTAGGCAGTACTGCCTGCCTGCCTGCCTGCCTGCTTCCCTGTCTCCCTCCAGCGGTAGAACCGAAAGCTAGACCCCTGGCGGGCGTCTGCGTGGCCCAAAACCGAGAAAAGACTTCAGGGGACATAGGCACGAAATCCCTGGAACTATTTTCGGCATGAAAACCTTGCATTTTGCCGGTTGTTATCCAGCGGCACTTGGCAGCGATTCTATGGAACTAATTTCGGTTACGGGAGCCTGGCGGTTACCGCTAAAATTATGACTTCCATGAAATTCCTGAACCCCTGCAGGGATCTGGCTGATTTTTGGATATGTTGGTCACCCAGGTGGGGGCTGTCAGGGGATGCAACTTGAGGGGCTGCTGTGTGCTGAAATGTATTTATTTTTCTATTTTTAAATGTGCAAAATATTTTCTAAGTCCCCACTTTTCAGGATGAAAGATTTTCAAAGTCCCCACCTTTCCAGGCAAAAAAAAGTTCTAAGTCCCCACTTATATATATATGTATGTTTCCTGTGCCTGGGGATGACGGAGGTGGCCGAACGGGAGGGGTCGGAGGCGGCTGAGCAGGCCGTGAAATGAGGGGGCTTATAAAAAAAAAAAAACTCCAGCATTGCGGCCAGCTAGTGCAGCAGGGCCTTGGAGGGACAACTTGACATATAAGTCATCTGCGACTTCTGACATGGGCGCCACTGCGCACTTTGGGTGCGTGAACTAGGCTTCCATGCCTCCAGGGTCGGGGGGCTTAAGGCCCGAGCGGAGGGGAGCAATCACCAAAGGGGGCTTAAGGCCCGAGCGGAAGGGACCGTCACCAGAGGGGGCTTAAGGCACGGAGGTGGCCGAACGGGAGGGGTGGGAGGCGGTTGAGCAGGCCGTGAAATGAGGGGGCTTAACCCTGGTCGTCCCACAGGGCAGGGGAGGCTGCTGAATGTAAGCTCAAAGACCTACGTAGGCAGTACTGCCTGCCTGCCTGGCTGCCTGCCTGCCTGCTTCCCTGTCTCCCTCCAGCTGTAGAACCGAAAGCTAGACCCCTGGCGGGCGTCTGCGTGGCCCAAAACCGAGAAAAGACTTCAGGGGACATAGGCGCGAAATCCCTGGAACTATTTTCGGCATGAAAACCTTGCGTTTTGCCGGTTGTTATCCAGCGGCACTTGGCCGCGATTCTATGGAACTAATTTTGGTTACGGGAGCCTGGCGGTTACCGCTAAAATTATGACTTCCATGAAATTCCTGAACCCCTGCAGGGATCTGGCTGATTTTTGGATATGTTGGTCACCCAGGTGGGGGCTGTCAGGGGATGCAACTTGAGGTGCTGCTGTGTGCTGAAATGTATTTATTTTTCTATTTTTAAATGTGCAAAATATTTTCTAAGTCCCCACTTTTCAGGCGAAAAAAAGTTCTAAGTCCCCACTTTTCAGGATGAAAGATTTTCAAAGTCCCCACCTTTCCAGGCAAAAAAAAGTTCTAAGTCCCCACTTATATATATGTATGTTTCCTGTGCCTGGGGATGACGGAGGTGGCCGAACGGGAGGGGTCGGAGGCGGCTGAGCAGGCCGTGAAATGAGGGGGCTTATAAAAAAAAAAAACTCCAGCATTGTGGCCAGCTAGTGCAGCAGGGCCTTGGAGGGACAACTTGACATATAAGTCATCTGCGACTTCTGACATGGGCGCCACTGCGCACTTTGGGTGCGTGAACTAGGCTTCCATGCCTCCAGGGTCTCAGGGGCGGGGGGCTTAAGGCCCGAGCGGAGGGGAGCAATCACCAAAGGGGGCTTAAGGCCCGAGCGGAAGGGACCGTCACCAGAGGGGGCTTAAGGCACGGAGGTGGCCGAACGGGAGGGGTGGGAGGCGGTTGAGCAGGCCGTGAAATGAGGGGGCTTAACCCTGGTCGTCCCACAGGGCAGGGGAGGCTGCTGAATGTAAGCTCAAAGACCTACGTAGGCAGTACTGCCTGCCTGCCTGCCTGCCTGGCTGCCTGCCTGCCTGCTTCCCTGTCTCCCTCCAGCTGTAGAACCGAAAGCTAGACCCCTGGCGGGCGTCTGCGTGGCCCAAAACCGAGAAAAGACTTCAGGGGACATAGGCGCGAAATCCCTGGAACTATTTTCGGCATGAAAACCTTGCGTTTTGCCGGTTGTTATCCAGCGGCACTTGGCCGCGATTCTATGGAACTAATTTTGGTTACGGGAGCCTGGCGGTTACCGCTAAAATTATGACTTCCATGAAATTCCTGAACCCCTGCAGGGATCTGGCTGATTTTTGGATATGTTGGTCATCCAGGTGGGGGCTGTCAGGGGATGCAACTTGAGGGGCTGCTGTGTGCTGAAATGTATTTATTTTTCTATTTTTAAATGTGCAAAATATTTTCTAAGTCCCCACTTTTCAGGATGAAAGATTTTCAAAGTCCCCACCTTTCCAGGCAAAAAAAAGTTCTAAGTCCCCACTTATATATATGTATGTTTCCTGTGCCTGGGGATGACGGAGGTGGCCGAACGGGAGGGGTCGGAGGCGGCTGAGCAGGCCGTGAAATGAGGGGGCTTATAAAAAAAAAAACTCCAGCATTGCGGCCAGCTAGTGCAGCAGGGCCTTGGAGGGACAACTTGACATATAAGTCATCTGCGACTTCTGACATGGGCGCCATTGCGCACTTTGGGTGCGTGAACTAGGCTTCAATGCCTCCAGGGTCTCAGGGGCGGGGGGCTTAAGGCCCGAGCGGAGGGGAGCAATCACCAAAGGGGGCTTAAGGCCCGAGCGGAAGGGACCGTCACCAGAGGGGGCTTAAGGCACGGAGGTGGCCGAATGGGAGGGGTGGGAGGCGGTTGAGCAGGCCGTGAAATGAGGGGGCTTAACCCTGGTCGTCCCACAGGGCAGGGGAGGCTGCTGAATGTAAGCTCAAAGACCTACGTAGGCAGTACTGCCTGCCTGCCTGCCTGCCTGCCTGGCTGCCTGGCTGCCTGCCTGCTTCCCTGTCTCCCTCCAGCGGTAGAACCGAAAGCTAGACCCCTGGCGGGCGTCTGCGTGGCCCAAAACCGAGAAAAGACTTCAGGGGACATAGACGCGAAATCCCTGGAACTATTTTCGGCATGAAAACCTTGCGTTTTGCCGGTTGTTATCCAGCGGCACTTGGCCGCGATTCTATGGAACTAATTTTGGTTACGGGAGCCTGGCGGTTACCGCTAAAATTATGACTTCCATGAAATTCCTGAACCCCTGCAGGGATCTGGCTGATTTTTGGATATGTTGGTCACCCAGGTGGGGGCTGTCAGGGGATGCAACTTGAGGGGCTGCTGTGTGCTGAAATGTATTTATTTTTCTATTTTTAAATGTGCAAAATATTTTCTAAGTCCCCACTTTTCAGGATGAAAGATTTTCAAAGTCCCCACCTTTCCAGGCAAAAAAAAGTTCTAAGTCCCCACTTATATATATGTATGTTTCCTGTGCCTGGGGATGACGGAGGTGGCCGAACGGGAGGGGTCGGAGGCGGCTGAGCAGGCCGTGAAATGAGGGGGCTTATAAAAAAAAAAACTCCAGCATTGCGGCCAGCTAGTGCAGCAGGGCCTTGGAGGGACAACTTGACATATAAGTCATCTGCGACTTCTGACATGGGCGCCATTGCGCACTTTGGGTGCGTGAACTAGGCTTCAATGCCTCCAGGGTCTCAGGGGCGGGGGGCTTAAGGCCCGAGCGGAGGGGAGCAATCACCAAAGGGGGCTTAAGGCCCGAGCGGAAGGGACCGTCACCAGAGGGGGCTTAAGGCACGGAGGTGGCCGAATGGGAGGGGTGGGAGGCGGTTGAGCAGGCCGTGAAATGAGGGGGCTTAACCCTGGTCGTCCCACAGGGCAGGGGAGGCTGCTGAATGTAAGCTCAAAGACCTACGTAGGCAGTACTGCCTGCCTGCCTGCCTGGCTGCCTGCCTGCCTGCCTGCTTCCCTGTCTCCCTCCAGCGGTAGAACCGAAAGCTAGACCCCTGGCGGGCGTCTGCGTGGCCCAAAACCGAGAAAAGACTTCAGGGGACATAGACGCGAAATCCCTGGAACTATTTTCGGCATGAAAACCTTGCGTTTTGCCGGTTGTTATACAGCGGCACTTGGCAGCGATTCTATGGAACTAATTTCGGTTACGGGAGCCTGGCGGTTACCGCTAAAATTATGACTTCCATGAAATTCCTGAACCCCTGCAGGGATCTGGCTGATTTTTGGATATGTTGGTCACCCAGGTGGGGGCTGTCAGGGGATGCAACTTGAGGGGCTGCTGTGTGCTGAAATGTATTTATTTTTCTATTTTTAAATGTGCAAAATATTTTCTAAGTCCCCACTTTTCAGGATGAAAGATTTTCAAAGTCCCCACCTTTCCAGGCAAAAAAAAGTTCTAAGTCCCCACTTATATATATATGTATGTTTCCTGTGCCTGGGGATGACGGGGGTGGCCGAACGGGAGGGGTCGGAGGCGGCTGAGCAGGCCATGAAATGAGGGGGCTTATAAAAAAAAAAAACTCCAGCATTGCGGCCAGCTAGTGCAGCAGGGCCTTGGAGGGACAACTTGACATATAAGTCATCTGCGACTTCTGACATGGGCGCCACTGCGCACTTTGGGTGCGTGAACTAGGCTTCCATGCCTCCAGGGTCTCAGGGGCGGGGGGCTTAAGGCCCGAGCGGAGGGGAGCAATCACCAAAGGGGGCTTAAGGCCCGAGCGGAAGGGACCGTCACCAGAGGGGGCTTAAGGCACGGAGGTGGCCGAACGGGAGGGGTGGGAGGCGGTTGAGCAGGCCGTGAAATGAGGGGGCTTAACCCTGGTCGTCCCACAGGGCAGGGGAGGCTGCTGAATGTAAGCTCAAAGACCTACGTAGGCAGTACTGCCTGCCTGCCTGCCTGCCTGGCTGCCTGCCTGCCTGCTTCCCTGTCTCCCTCCAGCTGTAGAACCGAAAGCTAGACCCCTGGCGGGCGTCTGCGTGGCCCAAAACCGAGAAAAGACTTCAGGGGACATAGGCGCGAAATCCCTGGAACTATATTCGGCATGAAAACCTTGCGTTTTGCCGGTTGTTATCCAGCGGCCCTTGGCCGCGATTCTATGGAACTAATTTTGGTTACGGGAGCCTGGCGGTTACCGCTAAAATTATGACTTCCATGAAATTCCTGAACCCCTGCAGGGATCTGGCTGATTTTTGGATATGTTGGTCACCCAGGTGGGGGCTGTCAGGGGATGCAACTTGAGGGGCTGCTGTGTGCTGAAATGTATTTATTTTTCTATTTTTAAATGTGCAAAATATTTTCTAAGTCCCCACTTTTCAGGATGAAAGATTTTCAAAGTCCCCACCTTTCCAGGCAAAAAAAAGTTCTAAGTCCCCACTTATATATGTATGTTTCCTGTGCCTGGGGATGACGGAGGTGGCCGAACGGGAGGGGTCGGAGGCGGCTGAGCAGGCCGTGAAATGAGGGGGCTTATAAAAAAAAACTCCAGCATTGCGGCCAGCTAGTGCAGCAGGGCCTTGGAGGGACAACTTGACATATAAGTCATCTGCGACTTCTGACATGGGCGCCACTGCGCACTTTGGGTGCGTGAACTAGGCTTCCATGCCTCCAGGGTCTCAGGGGCGGGGGGCTTAACGCCCGAGCGGAGGGGAGCAATCACCAAAGGGGGCTTAAGGCCCGAGCGGAAGGGACCGTCACCAGAGGGGGCTTAAGGCACGGAGGTGGCCGAATGGGAGGGGTGGGAGGCGGTTGAGCAGGCCGTGAAATGAGGGGGCTTAACCCTGGTCGTCCCACAGGGCAGGGGAGGCTGCTGAATGTAAGCTCAAAGACCTACGTAGGCAGTACTGCCTGCCTGCCTGCCTGGCTGCCTGCCTGCCTGCCTGCTTCCCTGTCTCCCTCCAGCGGTAGAACCGAAAGCTAGACCCCTGGCGGGCGTCTGCGTGGCCCAAAACCGAGAAAAGACTTCAGGGGACATAGACGCGAAATCCCTGGAACTATTTTCGGCATGAAAACCTTGCGTTTTGCCGGTTGTTATACAGCGGCACTTGGCAGCGATTCTATGGAACTAATTTCGGTTACGGGAGCCTGGCGGTTACCGCTAAAATTATGACTTCCATGAAATTCCTGAACCCCTGCAGGGATCTGGCTGATTTTTGGATATGTTGGTCACCCAGGTGGGGGCTGTCAGGGGATGCAACTTGAGGGGCTGCTGTGTGCTGAAATGTATTTATTTTTCTATTTTTAAATGTGCAAAATATTTTCTAAGTCCCCACTTTTCAGGATGAAAGATTTTCAAAGTCCCCACCTTTCCAGGCAAAAAAAAGTTCTAAGTCCCCACTTATATATATATGTATGTTTCCTGTGCCTGGGGATGATGGAGGTGGCCGAACGGGAGGGGTCGGAGGCGGCTGAGCAGGCCATGAAATGAGGGGGCTTATAAAAAAAAAAAACTCCAGCATTGCGGCCAGCTAGTGCAGCAGGGCCTTGGAGGGACAACTTGACATATAAGTCATCTGCGACTTCTGACATGGGCGCCACTGCGCACTTTGGGTGCGTGAACTAGGCTTCCATGCCTCCAGGGTCTCAGGGGCGGGGGGCTTAAGGCCCGAGCGGAGGGGAGCAATCACCAAAGGGGGCTTAAGGCCCGAGCGGAAGGGACCGTCACCAGAGGGGGCTTAAGGCACGGAGGTGGCCGAACGGGAGGGGTGGGAGGCGGTTGAGCAGGCCGTGAAATGAGGGGGCTTAACCCTGGTCGTCCCACAGGGCAGGGGAGGCTGCTGAATGTAAGCTCAAAGACCTACGTAGGCAGTACTGCCTGCCTGCCTGCCTGCCTGGCTGCCTGCCTGCCTGCTTCCCTGTCTCCCTCCAGCTGTAGAACCGAAAGCTAGACCCCTGGCGGGCGTCTGCGTGGCCCAAAACCGAGAAAAGACTTCAGGGGACATAGGCGCGAAATCCCTGGAACTATATTCGGCATGAAAACCTTGCGTTTTGCCGGTTGTTATCCAGCGGCCCTTGGCCGCGATTCTATGGAACTAATTTTGGTTACGGGAGCCTGGCGGTTACCGCTAAAATTATGACTTCCATGAAATTCCTGAACCCCTGCAGGGATCTGGCTGATTTTTGGATATGTTGGTCACCCAGGTGGGGGCTGTCAGGGGATGCAACTTGAGGGGCTGCTGTGTGCTGAAATGTATTTATTTTTCTATTTTTAAATGTGCAAAATATTTTCTAAGTCCCCACTTTTCAGGATGAAAGATTTTCAAAGTCCCCACCTTTCCAGGCAAAAAAAAGTTCTAAGTCCCCACTTATATATATGTATGTTTCCTGTGCCTGGGGATGACGGAGGTGGCCGAACGGGAGGGGTCGGAGGCGGCTGAGCAGGCCGTGAAATGAGGGGGCTTATAAAAAAAACTCCAGCATTGCGGCCAGCTAGTGCAGCAGGGCCTTGGAGGGACAACTTGACATATAAGTCATCTGCGACTTCTGACATGGGCGCCACTGCGCACTTTGGGTGCGTGAACTAGGCTTCCATGCCTCCAGGGTCTCAGGGGCGGGGGGCTTAACGCCCGAGCGGAGGGGAGCAATCACCAAAGGGGGCTTAAGGCCCGAGCGGAAGGGACCGTCACCAGGGGGCTTAAGGCACGGAGGTGGCCGAACGGGAGGGGTGGGAGGCGGTTGAGCAGGCCGTGAAATGAGGGGGCTTAGCCCTGGTCGTCCCACAGGGCAGGGGAGGCTGCTGAATGTAAGCTCAAAGACCTACGTAGGCAGTACTGCCTGCCTGCCTGCCTGCCTGGCTGCCTGCCTGCCTGCTTCCCTGTCTCCCTCCAGCTGTAGAACCGAAAGCTAGACCCCTGGCGGGCGTCTGCGTGGCCCAAAACCGAGAAAAGACTTCAGGGGACATAGGCGCGAAATCCCTGGAACTATTTTCGGCATGAAAACCTTGCGTTTTGCCGGTTGTTATCCAGCGGCACTTGGCCGCGATTCTATGGAACTAATTTTGGTTACGGGAGCCTGGCGGTTACCGCTAAAATTATGACTTCCATGAAATTCCTGAACCCCTGCAGGGATCTGGCTGATTTTTGGATATGTTGGTCACCCAGGTGGGGGCTGTCAGGGGATGCAACTTGAGGTGCTGCTGTGTGCTGAAATGTATTTATTTTTCTATTTTTAAATGTGCAAAATATTTTCTAAGTCCCCACTTTTCAGGATGAAAGATTTTCAAAGTCCCCACCTTTCCAGGCAAAAAAAAGTTCTAAGTCCCCACTTATATATATGTATGTTTCCTGTGCCTGGGGATGACGGAGGTGGCCGAACGGGAGGGGTCGGAGGCGGCTGAGCAGGCCGTGAAATGAGGGGGCTTATAAAAAAAAAACTCCAGCATTGCGGCCAGCTAGTGCAGCAGGGCCTTGGAGGGACAACTTGACATATAAGTCATCTGCGACTTCTGACATGGGCGCCACTGCACACTTTGGGTGCGTGAACTAGGCTTCCATGCCTCCAGGGTCTCAGGGGCGGGGGGCTTAAGGCCCGAGCGGAGGGGAGCAATCACCAAAGGGGGCTTAAGGCCCGAGCGGAAGGGACCGTCACCAGAGGGGGCTTAAGGCACGGAGGTGGCCGAACGGGAGGGGTGGGAGGCGGTTGAGCAGGCCGTGAAATGAGGGGGCTTAACCCTGGTCGGCCCACAGGGCAGGGGAGGCTGCTGAATGTAAGCTCAAAGACCTACGTAGGCAGTACTGCCTGCCTGCCTGCCTGGCTGCCTGCCTGCCTGCTTCCCTGTCTCCCTCCAGCGGTAGAACCGAAAGCTAGACCCCTGGCGGGCGTCTGCGACGGAGGTGGCCGAACGGGAGGGGTCGGAGGCGGCTGAGCAGGCCGTGAAATGAGGGGGCTTATAAAAAAAAAAAACTCCAGCATTGTGGCCAGCTAGTGCAGCAGGGCCTTGGAGGGACAACTTGACATATAAGTCATCTGCGACTTCTGACATGGGCGCCACTGCGCACTTTGGGTGCGTGAACTAGGCTTCCATGCCTCCAGGGTCTCAGGGGTGGGGGGCTTAAGGCCCGAGCGGAGGGGAGCAATCACCAAAGGGGGCTTAAGGCCCGAGCGGAAGGGACCGTCACCACTGCGCACTTTGGGTGCGTGAACTAGGCTTCCATGCCTCCAGGGTCTCAGGGGCGGGGGGCTTAACGCCCGAGCGGAGGGGAGCAATCACCAAAGGGGGCTTAAGGCCCGAGCGGAAGGGACCGTCACCAGGGGGCTTAAGGGGGCTTTCTGACATGGGCGCCACTGCGCACCAGGGGGCTTTCTGACATGGGCGCCACTGCGCACTTTGGGTGCGTGAACTAGGCTTCCATGCCTCCAGGGTCTCAGGGGCGGGGGGCTTAACGCCCGAGCGGAGGGGAGCAATCACCAAAGGGGGCTTAAGGCCCGAGCGGAAGGGACCGTCACCAGGGGGCTTAAGGCACGGAGGTGGCCGAACGGGAGGGGTGGGAGGCGGTTGAGCAGGCCGTGAAATGAGGGGGCTTAGCCCTGGTCGTCCCACAGGGCAGGGGAGGCTGCTGAATGTAAGCTCAAAGACCTACGTAGGCAGTACTGCCTGCCTGCCTGCCTGCCTGGCTGCCTGCCTGCCTGCTTCCCTGTCTCCCTCCAGCTGTAGAACCGAAAGCTAGACCCCTGGCGGGCGTCTGCGTGGCCCAAAACCGAGAAAAGACTTCAGGGGACATAGGCGCGAAATCCCTGGAACTATTTTCGGCATGAAAACCTTGCGTTTTGCCGGTTGTTATCCAGCGGCACTTGGCCGCGATTCTATGGAACTAATTTTGGTTACGGGAGCCTGGCGGTTACCGCTAAAATTATGACTTCCATGAAATTCCTGAACCCCTGCAGGGATCTGGCTGATTTTTGGATATGTTGGTCACCCAGGTGGGGGCTGTCAGGGGATGCAACTTGAGGTGCTGCTGTGTGCTGAAATGTATTTATTTTTCTATTTTTAAATGTGCAAAATATTTTCTAAGTCCCCACTTTTCAGGATGAAAGATTTTCAAAGTCCCCACCTTTCCAGGCAAAAAAAAGTTCTAAGTCCCCACTTATATATATGTATGTTTCCTGTGCCTGGGGATGACGGAGGTGGCCGAACGGGAGGGGTCGGAGGCGGCTGAGCAGGCCGTGAAATGAGGGGGCTTATAAAAAAAAAACTCCAGCATTGCGGCCAGCTAGTGCAGCAGGGCCTTGGAGGGACAACTTGACATATAAGTCATCTGCGACTTCTGACATGGGCGCCACTGCACACTTTGGGTGCGTGAACTAGGCTTCCATGCCTCCAGGGTCTCAGGGGCGGGGGGCTTAAGGCCCGAGCGGAGGGGAGCAATCACCAAAGGGGGCTTAAGGCCCGAGCGGAAGGGACCGTCACCAGAGGGGGCTTAAGGCACGGAGGTGGCCGAACGGGAGGGGTGGGAGGCGGTTGAGCAGGCCGTGAAATGAGGGGGCTTAACCCTGGTCGGCCCACAGGGCAGGGGAGGCTGCTGAATGTAAGCTCAAAGACCTACGTAGGCAGTACTGCCTGCCTGCCTGCCTGGCTGCCTGCCTGCCTGCTTCCCTGTCTCCCTCCAGCGGTAGAACCGAAAGCTAGACCCCTGGCGGGCGTCTGCGACGGAGGTGGCCGAACGGGAGGGGTCGGAGGCGGCTGAGCAGGCCGTGAAATGAGGGGGCTTATAAAAAAAAAAAACTCCAGCATTGTGGCCAGCTAGTGCAGCAGGGCCTTGGAGGGACAACTTGACATATAAGTCATCTGCGACTTCTGACATGGGCGCCACTGCGCACTTTGGGTGCGTGAACTAGGCTTCCATGCCTCCAGGGTCTCAGGGGTGGGGGGCTTAAGGCCCGAGCGGAGGGGAGCAATCACCAAAGGGGGCTTAAGGCCCGAGCGGAAGGGACCGTCACCAGAGGGGGCTTAAGGCACGGAGGTGGCCGAACGGGAGGGGTGGGAGGCGGTTGAGCAGGCCGTGAAATGAGGGGGCTTAACCCTGGTCGTCCCACAAGGCAGGGGAGGCTGCTGAATGTAAGCTCAAAGACCTACGTAGGCAGTACTGCCTGCCTGCCTGCCTGCCTGGCTGCCTGCCTGCCTGCCTGCCTGCTTCCTTGTCTCCCTCCAGCGGTAGAACCGAAAGCTAGACCCCTGGCGGGCGTCTGCGTGGCCCAAAACCGAGAAAAGACTTCAGGGGACATAGGCGCGAAATCCCTGGAACTATTTTCGGCATGAAAACCTTGCGTTTTGCCGGTTGTTATCCAGCGGCACTTGGCCGCGATTCTATGGAACTAATTTTGGTTACGGGAGCCTGGCGGTTACCGCTAAAATTATGACTTCCATGAAATTCCTGAACCCCTGCAGGGATCTGGCTGATTTTTGGATATGTTGGTCACCCAGGTGGGGGCTGTCAGGGGATGCAACTTGAGGGGCTGCTGTGTGCTGAAATGTATTTATTTTTCTATTTTTAAATGTGCAAAATATTTTCTAAGTCCCCACTTTTCAGGATGAAAGATTTTCAAAGTCCCCACCTTTCCAGGCAAAAAAAAGTTCTAAGTCCCCACTTATATATATGTATGTTTCCTGTGCCTGGGGATGACGGAGGTGGCCGAACGGGAGGGGTCGGAGGCGGCTGAGCAGGCCGTGAAATGAGGGGGCTTATAAAAAAAAAAACTCCAGCATTGCGGCCAGCTAGTGCAGCAGGGCCTTGGAGGGACAACTTGACATATAAGTCATCTGCGACTTCTGACATGGGCGCCACTGCGCACTTTGGGTGCGTGAACTAGGCTTCCATGCCTCCAGGGTCTCAGGGGCGGGGGGCTTAAGGCCCGAGCGGAGGGGAGCAATCACCAAAGGGGGCTTAAGGCCCGAGCGGAAGGGACCGTCACCAGAGGGGGCTTAAGGCACGGAGGTGGCCGAACGGGAGGGGTGGGAAGCGCTTGAGCAGGCCGTGAAATGAGGGGGCTTAACCCTGGTCGTCCCACAGGGCAGGGGAGGCTGCTGAATGTAAGCTCAAAGACCTACGTAGGCAGTACTGCCTGCCTGCCTGCCTGCCTGCCTGGCTGCCTGCCTGCCTGCTTCCCTGTCTCCCTCCAGCGGTAGAACCGAAAGCTAGACCCCTGGCGGGCGTCTGCGTGGCCCAAAACCGAGAAAAGACTTCAGGGGACATAGGCGCGAAATCCCTGGAACTATTTTCGGCATGACAACCTTGCGTTTTGCCGGTTGTTATCCAGCGGCACTTGGCCGCGATTCTATGGAACTAATTTTGGTTACGGGAGCCTGGCGGTTACCGCTAAAATTATGACTTCCATGAAATTCCTGAACCCCTGCAGGGATCTGGCTGATTTTTGGATATGTTGGTCACCCAGGTGGGGGCTGTCAGGGGATGCAACTTGAGGGGCTGCTGTGTGCTGAAATGTATTTATTTTTCTATTTTTAAATGTGCAAAATATTTTCTAAGTCCCCACTTTTCAGGATGAAAGATTTTCAAAGTCCCCACCTTTCCAGGCAAAAAAAAGTTCTAAGTCCCCACTTATATATATATGTATGTTTCCTGTGCCTGGGGATGACGGAGGTGGCCGAACGGGAGGGGTCGGAGGCGGCTGAGCAGGCCGTGAAATGAGGGGGCTTATAAAAAAAAAAAACTCCAGCATTGTGGCCAGCTAGTGCAGCAGGGCCTTGGATGGACAACTTGACATATAAGTCATCTGCGACTTCTGACATGGGCGCCACTGCGCACTTTGGGTGCGTGAACTAGGCTTCCATGCCTCCAGGGTCTCAGGGGTGGGGGGCTTAAGGCCCAAGCGGAGGGGAGCAATCACCAAAGGGGGCTTAAGGCCCGAGCGGAAGGGACCGTCACCAGAGGGGGCTTAAGGCACGGAGGTGGCCGAACGGGAGGGGTGGGAGGCGGTTGAGCAGGCCGTGAAATGAGGGGGCTTAACCCTGGTCGTCCCACAAGGCAGGGGAGGCTGCTGAATGTAAGCTCAAAGACCTACGTAGGCAGTACTGCCTGCCTGCCTGCCTGCCTGCCTGCCTGGCTGCCCGCCTGCCTGCTTCCCTGTCTCCCTCCAGCGGTAGAACCGAAAGCTAGACCCCTGGCGGGCGTCTGCGTGGCCCAAAACCGAGAAAAGACTTCAGGGGACATAGGCGCGAAATCCCTGGAACTATTTTCGGCATGAAAACCTTGCGTTTTGCCGGTTGTTATCCAGCGGCACTTGGCCGCGATTCTATGGAACTAATTTTGGTTACGGGAGCCTGGCGGTTACCGCTAAAATTATGACTTCCATGAAATTCCTGAACCCCTGCAGGGATCTGGCTGATTTTTGGATATGTTGGTCACCCAGGTGGGGGCTGTCAGGGGATGCAACTTGAGGTGCTGCTGTGTGCTGAAATGTATTTATTTTTCTATTTTTAAATGTGCAAAATATTTTCTAAGTCCCCACTTTTCAGGCGAAAAAAAGTTCTAAGTCCCCACTTTTCAGGATGAAAGATTTTCAAAGTCCCCACCTTTCCAGGCAAAAAAAAGTTCTAAGTCCCCACTTATATATATGTATGTTTCCTGTGCCTGGGGATGACGGAGGTGGCCGAACGGGAGGGGTCGGAGGCGGCTGAGCAGGCCGTGAAATGAGGGGGCTTATAAAAAAAAAACTCCAGCATTGCGGCCAGCTAGTGCAGCAGGGCCTTGGAGGGACAACTTGACATATAAGTCATCTGGGACTTCTGACATGGGCGCCACTGTGCACTTTGGGTGCGTGAACTAGGCTTCCATGCCTCCAGTGTCTCACGGGCGGGGGGCTTAAGGCCCGAGCGGAGGGGAGCAATCACCAAAGGGGGCTTAAGGCCCGAGCGGAAGGGACCGTCACCAGAGGGGGCTTAAGGCACGGAGGTGGCCGAACGGGAGGGGTGGGAGGCGGTTGAGCAGGCCGTGAAATGAGGGGGCTTAACCCTGGTCGTCCCGCAGGGGAGGCTGCTGAATGTAAGCTCAAAGACCTATGTAGGCAGTACTGCCTGCCTGCCTGCCTGGCTGCCTGCCTGCCTGCTTCCCTGTCTCCCTCCAGCGGTAGAACCGAAAGCTAGACCCCTGGCGGGCGTCTGCGACGGAGGTGGCCGAACGGGAGGGGTCGGAGGCGGCTGAGCAGGCCGTGAAATGAGGGGGCTTATAAAAAAAAAAAACTCCAGCATTGTGGCCAGCTAGTGCAGCAGGGCCTTGGATGGACAACTTGACATATAAGTCATCTGCGACTTCTGACATGGGCGCCACTGCGCACTTTGGGTGCGTGAACTAGGCTTCCATGCCTCCAGGGTCTCAGGGGTGGGGGGCTTAAGGCCCGAGCGGAGGGGAGCAATCACCAAAGGGGGCTTAAGGCCCGAGCGGAAGGGACCGTCACCAGAGGGGGCTTAAGGCACGGAGGTGGCCGAACGGGAGGGGTGGGAGGCGGTTGAGCAGGCCGTGAAATGAGGGGGCTTAACCCTGGTCGTCCCACAAGGCAGGGGAGGCTGCTGAATGTAAGCTCAAAGACCTACGTAGGCAGTACTGCCTGCCTGCCTGCCTGCCTGCTTCCCTGTCTCCCTCCAGCGGTAGAACCGAAAGCTAGACCCCTGGCGGGCGTCTGCGTGGCCCAAAACCGAGAAAAGACTTCAGGGGACATAGGCGCGAAATCCCTGGAACTATTTTCGGCATGACAACCTTGCGTTTTGCCGGTTGTTATCCAGCGGCACTTGGCCGCGATTCTATGGAACTAATTTTGGTTACGGGAGCCTGGCGGTTACCGCTAAAATTATGACTTCCATGAAATTCCTGAACCCCTGCAGGGATCTGGCTGATTTTTGGATATGTTGGTCACCCAGGTGGGGGCTGTCAGGGGATGCAACTTGAGGTGCTGCTGTGTGCTGAAATGTATTTATTTTTCTATTTTTAAATGTGCAAAATATTTTCTAAGTCCCCACTTTTCAGGATGAAAGATTTTCAAAGTCCCCACCTTTCCAGGCCAAAAAAAGTTCTAAGTCCCCACTTATATATATGTATGTTTCCTGTGCCTGGGGATGACGGAGGTGGCCGAACGGGAGGGGTCGGAGGCGGCTGAGCAGGCCGTGAAATGAGGGGGCTTATAAAAAAAAACTCCAGCATTGTGGCCAGCTAGTGCAGCAGGGCCTTGGAGGGACAACTTGACATATAAGTCATCTGCGACTTCTGACATGGGCGCCACTGCGCACTTTGGGTGCGTGAACTAGGCTTCCATGCCTCCAGGGTCTCAGGGGCGGGGGGCTTAAGGCCCGAGTGGAGGGGAGCAATCACCAAAGGGGGCTTAAGGCCCGAGCGGAAGGGACCGTCACCAGAGGGGACTTAAGGCACGGAGGTGGCCGAATGGGAGGGGTGGGAAGCGGTTGAGCAGGCCGTGAAATGAGGGGGCTTAACCCTGGTCGTCCCACAGGGCAGGGGAGGCTGCTGAATGTAAGCTCAAAGACCTACGTAGGCAGTACTGCCTGCCTGCCTGCCTGCCTGCCTGCCTGGCTGCCTGCCTGCCTGCCTGCTTCCCTGTCTCCCTCCAGCGGTAGAACCGAAAGCTAGACCCCTGGCGGACGTCTGCGTGGCCCAAAACCGAGAAAAGACTTCAGGGGACATAGGCGCGAAATCCCTGGAACTATTTTCGGCATGAAAACCTTGCGTTTTGCCGGTTGTTATCCAGCGGCACTTGGCAGCGATTCTATGGAACTAATTTCGTTTACGGGAGCCTGGCGGTTACCGCTAAAATTATGACTTCCATGAAATTCCTGAACCCCTGCAGGGATCTGGCTGATTTTTGGATATGTTGGTCACCCAGGTGGGGGCTGTCAGGGGATGCAACTTGAGGGGCTGCTGTGTGCTGAAATGTATTTATTTTTCTATTTTTAAATGTGCAAAATATTTTCTAAGTCCCCACTTTTCAGGATGAAAGATTTTCAAAGTCCCCACCTTTCCAGGCAAAAAAAAGTTCTAAGTCCCCACTTATATATATATGTATGTTTCCTGTGCCTGGGGATGACGGAGGTGGCCGAACGGGAGGGGTCGGAGGCGGCTGAGCAGGCCGTGAAATGAGGGGGCTTATAAAAAAAAAAAACTCCAGCATTGCGGCCAGCACTAGCCGCAGCAGGGCCTTGGAGGGACAACTTGACATATAAGTCATCTGCGACTTCTGACATGGGCGCCACTGCGCACTTTGGGTGCGTGAACTAGGCTTCCATGCCTCCAGGGTCTCAGGGGCGGGGGGCTTAACGCCCGAGCGGAGGGGAGCAATCACCAAAGGGGGCTTAAGGCCCGAGCGGAAGGGACCGTCACCAGAGGGGGCTTAAGGCACGGAGGTGGCCGAACGGGAGGGGTGGGAGGCGGTTGAGCAGGCCGTGAAATGAGGGGGCTTAACCCTGGTCGTCCCACAGGGCAGGGGAGGCTGCTGAATGTAAGCTCAAAGACCTACGTAGGCAGTACTGCCTGCCTGCCTGCCTGCCTGCCTGGCTGCCTGCCTGCCTGCTTCCCTGTCTCCCTCCAGCTGTAGAACCGAAAGCTAGACCCCTGGCGGGCGTCTGCGTGGCCCAAAACCGAGAAAAGACTTCAGGGGACATAGGCGCGAAATCCCTGGAACTATTTTCGGCATGAAAACCTTGCGTTTTGCCGGTTGTTATCCAGCGGCACTTGGCCGCGATTCTATGGAACTAATTTTGGTTACGGGAGCCTGGCGGTTACCGCTAAAATTATGACTTCCATGAAATTCCTGAACCCCTGCAGGGATCTGGCTGATTTTTGGATATGTTGGTCACCCAGGTGGGGGCTGTCAGGGGATGCAACTTGAGGTGCTGCTGTGTGCTGAAATGTATTTATTTTTCTATTTTTAAATGTGCAAAATATTTTCTAAGTCCCCACTTTTCAGGCGAAAAAAAGTTCTAAGTCCCCACTTTTCAGGATGAAAGATTTTCAAAGTCCCCACCTTTCCAGGCAAAAAAAAGTTCTAAGTCCCCACTTATATATATGTATGTTTCCTGTGCCTGGGGATGACGGAGGTGGCCGAACGGGAGGGGTCGGAGGCGGCTGAGCAGGCCGTGAAATGAGGGGGCTTATAAAAAAAAAAACTCCAGCATTGCGGCCAGCTAGTGCAGCAGGGCCTTGGAGGGACAACTTGACATATAAGTCATCTGCGACTTCTGACATGGGCGCCACTGCGCACTTTGGGTGCGTGAACTAGGCTTCCATGCCTCCAGGGTCTCAGGGGCGGGGGGCTTAAGGCCCGAGCGGAGGGGAGCAATCACCAAAGGGGGCTTAAGGCCCGAGCGGAAGGGACCGTCACCAGAGGGGGCTTAAGGCACGGAGGTGGCCGAACGGGAGGGGTGGGAAGCGCTTGAGCAGGCCGTGAAATGAGGGGGCTTAACCCTGGTCGTCCCACAGGGCAGGGGAGGCTGCTGAATGTAAGCTCAAAGACCTACGTAGGCAGTACTGCCTGCCTGCCTGCCTGCCTGCCTGGCTGCCTGCCTGCCTGCCTGCTTCCCTGTCTCCCTCCAGCGGTAGAACCGAAAGCTAGACCCCTGGCGGGCGTCTGCGTGGCCCAAAACCGAGAAAAGACTTCAGGGGACATAGACGCGAAATCCCTGGAACTATTTTCGGCATGAAAACCTTGCGTTTTGCCGGTTGTTATCCAGCGGCACTTGGCAGCGATTCTATGGAACTAATTTCGGTTACGGGAGCCTGGCGGTTACCGCTAAAATTATGACTTCCATGAAATTCCTGAACCCCTGCAGGGATCTGGCTGATTTTTGGATATGTTGGTCACCCAGGTGGGGGCTGTCAGGGGATGCAACTTGAGGGGCTGCTGTGTGCTGAAATGTATTTATTTTTCTATTTTTAAATGTGCAAAATATTTTCTAAGTCCCCACTTTTCAGGATGAAAGATTTTCAAAGTCCCCACCTTTCCAGGCAAAAAAAAGTTCTAAGTCCCCACTTATATATATATGTATGTTTCCTGTGCCTGGGGATGACGGAGGTGGCCGAACGGGAGGGGTCGGAGGCGGCTGAGCAGGCCGTGAAATGAGGGGGCTTATAAAAAAAAAAAACTCCAGCATTGCGGCCAGCTAGTGCAGCAGGGCCTTGGAGGGACAACTTGACATATAAGTCATCTGCGACTTCTGACATGGGCGCCACTGCGCACTTTGGGTGCGTGAACTAGGCTTCCATGCCTCCAGGGTCTCAGGGGCGGGGGGCTTAAGGCCCGAGCGGAGGGGAGCAATCACCAAAGGGGGCTTAAGGCCCGAGCGGAAGGGACCGTCACCAGAGGGGGCTTAAGGCACGGAGGTGGCCGAACGGGAGGGGTGGGAAGCGCTTGAGCAGGCCGTGAAATGAGGGGGCTTAACCCTGGTCGTCCCACAGGGCAGGGGAGGCTGCTGAATGTAAGCTCAAAGACCTACGTAGGCAGTACTGCCTGCCTGCCTGCCTGCCTGCCTGGCTGCCTGCCTGCCTGCTTCCCTGTCTCCCTCCAGCGGTAGAACCGAAAGCTAGACCCCTGGCGGGCGTCTGCGTGGCCCAAAACCGAGAAAAGACTTCAGGGGACATAGGCGCGAAATCCCTGGAACTATTTTCGGCATGACAACCTTGCGTTTTGCCGGTTGTTATCCAGCGGCACTTGGCCGCGATTCTATGGAACTAATTTTGGTTACGGGAGCCTGGCGGTTACCGCTAAAATTATGACTTCCATGAAATTCCTGAACCCCTGCAGGGATCTGGCTGATTTTTGGATATGTTGGTCACCCAGGTGGGGGCTGTCAGGGGATGCAACTTGAGGGGCTGCTGTGTGCTGAAATGTATTTATTTTTCTATTTTTAAATGTGCAAAATATTTTCTAAGTCCCCACTTTTCAGGATGAAAGATTTTCAAAGTCCCCACCTTTCCAGGCAAAAAAAAGTTCTAAGTCCCCACTTATATATATATGTATGTTTCCTGTGCCTGGGGATGACGGAGGTGGCCGAACGGGAGGGGTCGGAGGCGGCTGAGCAGGCCGTGAAATGAGGGGGCTTATAAAAAAAAAAAAACTCCAGCATTGCGGCCAGCTAGTGCAGCAGGGCCTTGGAGGGACAACTTGACATATAAGTCATCTGCGACTTCTGACATGGGCGCCACTGCGCACTTTGGGTGCGTGAACTAGGCTTCCATGCCTCCAGGGTCTCAGGGGCGGGGGGCTTAAGGCCCGAGCGGAGGGGAGCAATCACCAAAGGGGGCTTAAGGCCCGAGCGGAAGGGACCGTCACCAGAGGGGGCTTAAGGCACGGAGGTGGCCGAATGGGAGGGGTGGGAGGCGGTTGAGCAGGCCGTGAAATGAGGGGGCTTAACCCTGGTCGTCCCACAGGGCAGGGGAGGCTGCTGAATGTAAGCTCAAAGACCTACGTAGGCAGTACTGCCTGCCTGCCTGCCTGCCTGGCTGCCTGCCTGCCTGGCTGCTTCCCTGTCTCCCTCCAGCGGTAGAACCGAAAGCTAGACCCCTGGCGGACGTCTGCGTGGCCCAAAACCGAGAAAAGACTTCAGGGGACATAGACGCGAAATCCCTGGAACTATTTTCGGCATGAAAACCTTGCGTTTTGCCGGTTGTTATCCAGCGGCACTTGGCAGCGATTCTATGGAACTAATTTCGGTTACGGGAGCCTGGCGGTTACCGCTAAAATTATGACTTCCATGAAATTCCTGAACCCCTGCAGGGATCTGGCTGATTTTTGGATATGTTGGTCACCCAGGTGGGGGCTGTCAGGGGATGCAACTTGAGGGGCTGCTGTGTGCTGAAATGTATTTATTTTTCTATTTTTAAATGTGCAAAATATTTTCTAAGTCCCCACTTTTCAGGATGAAAGATTTTCAAAGTCCCCACCTTTCCAGGCAAAAAAAAGTTCTAAGTCCCCACTTATATATATATGTATGTTTCCTGTGCCTGGGGATGACGGAGGTGGCCGAACGGGAGGGGTCGGAGGCGGCTGAGCAGGCCGTGAAATGAGGGGGCTTATAAAAAAAAAAAAACTCCAGCATTGCGGCCAGCTAGTGCAGCAGGGCCTTGGAGGGACAACTTGACATATAAGTCATCTGCGACTTCTGACATGGGCGCCACTGCGCACTTTGGGTGCGTGAACTAGGCTTCCATGCCTCCAGGGTCTCAGGGGCGGGGGGCTTAAGGCCCGAGCGGAGGGGAGCAATCACCAAAGGGGGCTTAAGGCCCGAGCGGAAGGGACCGTCACCAGAGGGGGCTTAAGGCACGGAGGTGGCCGAACGGGAGGGGTGGGAAGCGCTTGAGCAGGCCGTGAAATGAGGGGGCTTAACCCTGGTCGTCCCACAGGGCAGGGGAGGCTGCTGAATGTAAGCTCAAAGACCTACGTAGGCAGTACTGCCTGCCTGCCTGCCTGCCTGCCTGGCTGCCTGCCTGCCTGCTTCCCTGTCTCCCTCCAGCGGTAGAACCGAAAGCTAGACCCCTGGCGGGCGTCTGCGTGGCCCAAAACCGAGAAAAGACTTCAGGGGACATAGGCGCGAAATCCCTGGAACTATTTTCGGCATGACAACCTTGCGTTTTGCCGGTTGTTATCCAGCGGCACTTGGCCGCGATTCTATGGAACTAATTTTGGTTACGGGAGCCTGGCGGTTACCGCTAAAATTATGACTTCCATGAAATTCCTGAACCCCTGCAGGGATATGGCTGATTTTTGGATATGTTGGTCACCCAGGTGGGGGCTGTCAGGGGATGCAACTTGAGGGGCTGCTGTGTGCTGAAATGTATTTATTTTTCTATTTTTAAATGTGCAAAATATTTTCTAAGTCCCCACTTTTCAGGATGAAAGATTTTCAAAGTCCCCACCTTTCCAGGCAAAAAAAAGTTCTAAGTCCCCACTTATATATATATGTATGTTTCCTGTGCCTGGGGATGACGGAGGTGGCCGAACGGGAGGGGTCGGAGGCGGCTGAGCAGGCCGTGAAATGAGGGGGCTTATAAAAAAAAAAAACTCCAGCATTGTGGCCAGCTAGTGCAGCAGGGCCTTGGATGGACAACTTGACATATAAGTCATCTGCGACTTCTGACATGGGCGCCACTGCGCACTTTGGGTGCGTGAACTAGGCTTCCATGCCTCCAGGGTCTCAGGGGTGGGGGGCTTAAGGCCCGAGCGGAGGGGAGCAATCACCAAAGGGGGCTTAAGGCCCGAGCGGAAGGGACCGTCACCAGAGGGGGCTTAAGGCACGGAGGTGGCCGAACGGGAGGGGTGGGAGGCGGTTGAGCAGGCCGTGAAATGAGGGGGCTTAACCCTGGTCGTCCCACAAGGCAGGGGAGGCTGCTGAATGTAAGCTCAAAGACCTACGTAGGCAGTACTGCCTGCCTGCCTGCCTGCCTGCCTGGCTGCCTGCCTGCCTGCTTCCCTGTCTCCCTCCAGCGGTAGAACCGAAAGCTAGACCCCTGGCGGGCGTCTGCGTGGCCCAAAACCGAGAAAAGACTTCAGGGGACATAGGCGCGAAATCCCTGGAACTATTTTCGGCATGACAACCTTGCGTTTTGCCGGTTGTTATCCAGCGGCACTTGGCCGCGATTCTATGGAACTAATTTTGGTTACGGGAGCCTGGCGGTTACCGCTAAAATTATGACTTCCATGAAATTCCTGAACCCCTGCAGGGATCTGGCTGATTTTTGGATATGTTGGTCACCCAGGTGGGGGCTGTCAGGGGATGCAACTTGAGGTGCTGCTGTGTGCTGAAATGTATTTATTTTTCTATTTTTAAATGTGCAAAATATTTTCTAAGTCCCCACTTTTCAGGCGAAAAAAAGTTCTAAGTCCCCACTTTTCAGGATGAAAGATTTTCAAAGTCCCCACCTTTCCAGGCAAAAAAAAGTTCTAAGTCCCCACTTATATATATGTATGTTTCCTGTGCCTGGGGATGACGGAGGTGGCCGAACGGGAGGGGTCGGAGGCGGCTGAGCAGGCCGTGAAATGAGGGGGCTTATAAAAAAAAACTCCAGCATTGCGGCCAGCTAGTGCAGCAGGGCCTTGGAGGGACAACTTGACATATAAGTCATCTGCGACTTCTGACATGGGCGCCACTGCGCACTTTGGGTGCGTGAACTAGGCTTCCATGCCTCCAGGGTCTCAGGGGCGGGGGGCTTAAGGCCCGAGCGGAGGGGAGCAATCACCAAAGGGGGCTTAAGGCCCGAGCGGAAGGGACCGTCACCAGAGGGGACTTAAGGCACGGAGGTGGCCGAATGGGAGGGGTGGGAAGCGGTTGAGCAGGCCGTGAAATGAGGGGGCTTAACCCTGGTCGTCCCACAGGGCAGGGGAGGCTGCTGAATGTAAGCTCAAAGACCTACGTAGGCAGTACTGCCTGCCTGCCTGCCTGGCTGCCTGCCTGCCTGCTTCCCTGTCTCCCTCCAGCGGTAGAACCGAAAGCTAGACCCCTGGCGGGCGTCTGCGAC
Source organism: Pelobates fuscus (assembly GCF_036172605.1). Classification (NCBI taxonomy): domain Eukaryota; kingdom Metazoa; phylum Chordata; class Amphibia; order Anura; family Pelobatidae; genus Pelobates; species Pelobates fuscus. The sequence goes on along the minus strand of NC_086323.1, from coordinate 178,431,959 downwards.
GGAGGTGGCCGAACGGGAGGGGTCGGAGGCGGCTGAGCAGGCCGTGAAATGAGGGGGCTTATAAAAAAAAAAAACTCCAGCATTGTGGCCAGCTAGTGCAGCAGGGCCTTGGATGGACAACTTGACATATAAGTCATCTGCGACTTCTGACATGGGCGCCACTGCGCACTTTGGGTGCGTGAACTAGGCTTCCATGCCTCCAGGGTCTCAGGGGTGGGGGGCTTAAGGCCCGAGCGGAGGGGAGCAATCACCAAAGGGGGCTTAAGGCCCGAGCGGAAGGGACCGTCACCAGAGGGGGCTTAAGGCACGGAGGTGGCCGAACGGGAGGGGTGGGAGGCGGTTGAGCAGGCCGTGAAATGAGGGGGCTTAACCCTGGTCGTCCCACAAGGCAGGGGAGGCTGCTGAATGTAAGCTCAAAGACCTACGTAGGCAGTACTGCCTGCCTGCCTGCCTGCCTGCCTGCCTGCCTGCTTCCCTGTCTCCCTCCAGCGGTAGAACCGAAAGCTAGACCCCTGGCGGGCGTCTGCGTGGCCCAAAACCGAGAAAAGACTTCAGGGGACATAGGCGCGAAAACCCTGGAACTATTTTCGGCATGACAACCTTGCGTTTTGCCGGTTGTTATCCAGCGGCACTTGGCCGCGATTCTATGGAACTAATTTTGGTTACGGGAGCCTGGCGGTTACCGCTAAAATTATGACTTCCATGAAATTCCTGAACCCCTGCAGGGATCTGGCTGATTTTTGGATATGTTGGTCACCCAGGTGGGGGCTGTCAGGGGATGCAACTTGAGGTGCTGCTGTGTGCTGAAATGTATTTATTTTTCTATTTTTAAATGTGCAAAATATTTTCTAAGTCCCCACTTTTCAGGCGAAAAAAAGTTCTAAGTCCCCACTTTTCAGGATGAAAGATTTTCAAAGTCCCCACCTTTCCAGGCAAAAAAAAGTTCTAAGTCCCCACTTATATATATGTATGTTTCCTGTGCCTGGGGATGACGGAGGTGGCCGAACGGGAGGGGTCGGAGGCGGCTGAGCAGGCCGTGAAATGAGGGGGCTTATAAAAAAAAAACACTCCAGCATTGTGGCCAGCTAGTGCAGCAGGGCCTTGGAGGGACAACTTGACATATAAGTCATCTGTGACTTCTGACATGGGCGCCACTGCGCACTTTGGGTGCGTGAACTAGGCTTCCATGCCTCCAGGGTCTCAGGGGCGGGGGATTAACGCCCGAGCGGAGGGGAGCAATCACCAAAGGGGGCTTAAGGCCCGAGCGGAAGGGACCGTCACCAGAGGGGGCTTAAGGCACGGAGGTGGCCGAACGGGAGGGGTGGGAGGTGGTTGAGCAGGCCGTGAAATGAGGGGGCTTAACCCTGGTCGTCCCACAGGGCAGGGGAGGCTGCTGAATGTAAGCTCAAAGACCTACGTAGGCAGTACTGCCTGCCTGCCTGCCTGCCTGCCTGCCTGCCTGCCTGGGTGCCTGCCTGCCTGCTTGGCTGCCTGCTTCCCTGTCTCCCTCCAGCTGTAGAACCGAAAGCTAGACCCCTGGCGGGCGTCTGCGTGGCCCAAAACCGAGAAAAGACTTCGGGGGACATAGGCGCGAAATCCCTGGAACTATTTTCGGCATGAAAACCTTGCGTTTTGCCGGTTGTTATCCAGCGGCCCTTGGCCGCGATTCTATGGAACTAATTTTGGTTACGGGAGCCTGGCGGTTACCGCTAAAATTATGACTTCCATGAAATTCCTGAACCCCTGCAGGGATCTGGCTGATTTTTGGATATGTTGGTCACCCAGGTGGGGGCTGTCAGGGGATGCAACTTGAGGTGCTGCTGTGTGCTGAAATGTATTTATTTTTCTATTTTTAAATGTGCAAAATATTTTCTAAGTCCCCACTTTTCAGGATGAAAGATTTTCAAAGTCCCCACCTTTCCAGGCCAAAAAAAGTTCTAAGTCCCCACTTATATATATGTATGTTTCCTGTGCCTGGGGATGACGGAGGTGGCCGAACGGGAGGGGTCGGAGGCGGCTGAGCAGGCCGTGAAATGAGGGGGCTTATAAAAAAAAACTCCAGCATTGCGGCCAGCTAGTGCAGCAGGGCCTTGGAGGGACAACTTGACATATAAGTCATCTGCGACTTCTGACATGGGCGCCACTGCGCACTTTGGGTGCGTGAACTAGGCTTCCATGCCTCCAGGGTCTCAGGGGCGGGGGGCTTAAGGCCCGAGCGGAGGGGAGCAATCACCAAAGGGGGCTTAAGGCCCGAGCGGAAGGGACCGTCACCAGAGGGGACTTAAGGCACGGAGGTGGCCGAATGGGAGGGGTGGGAAGCGGTTGAGCAGGCCGTGAAATGAGGGGGCTTAACCCTGGTCGTCCCACAGGGCAGGGGAGGCTGCTGAATGTAAGCTCAAAGACCTACGTAGGCAGTACTGCCTGCCTGCCTGCCTGGCTGCCTGCCTGCCTGCTTCCCTGTCTCCCTCCAGCGGTAGAACCGAAAGCTAGACCCCTGGCGGGCGTCTGCGACGGAGGTGGCCGAACGGGAGGGGTCGGAGGCGGCTGAGCAGGCCGTGAAATGAGGGGGCTTATAAAAAAAAAAAACTCCAGCATTGTGGCCAGCTAGTGCAGCAGGGCCTTGGAGGGACAACTTGACATATAAGTCATCTGCGACTTCTGACATGGGCGCCACTGCGCACTTTGGGTGCGTGAACTAGGCTTCCATGCCTCCAGGGTCTCAGGGGTGGGGGGCTTAAGGCCCGAGCGGAGGGGAGCAATCACCAAAGGGGGCTTAAGGCCCGAGCGGAAGGGACCGTCACCAGAGGGGGCTTAAGGCACGGAGGTGGCCGAACGGGAGGGGTGGGAGGCGGTTGAGCAGGCCGTGAAATGAGGGGGCTTAACCCTGGTCGTCCCACAAGGCAGGGGAGGCTGCTGAATGTAAGCTCAAAGACCTACGTAGGCAGTACTGCCTGCCTGCCTGCCTGGCTGCCTGCCTGCCTGCCTGCCTGCTTCCCTGTCTCCCTCCAGCGGTAGAACCGAAAGCTAGACCCCTGGCGGGCGTCTGCGTGGCCCAAAACCGAGAAAAGACTTCAGGGGACATAGGCGCGAAATCCCTGGAACTATTTTCGGCATGACAACCTTGCGTTTTGCCGGTTGTTATCCAGCGGCACTTGGCCGCGATTCTATGGAACTAATTTTGGTTACGGGAGCCTGGCGGTTACCGCTAAAATTATGACTTCCATGAAATTCCTGAACCCCTGCAGGGATCTGGCTGATTTTTGGATATGTTGGTCACCCAGGTGGGGGCTGTCAGGGGATGCAACTTGAGGTGCTGCTGTGTGCTGAAATGTATTTATTTTTCTATTTTTAAATGTGCAAAATATTTTCTAAGTCCCCACTTTTCAGGCGAAAAAAAGTTCTAAGTCCCCACTTTTCAGGATGAAAGATTTTCAAAGTCCCCACCTTTCCAGGCAAAAAAAAGTTCTAAGTCCCCACTTATATATATGTATGTTTCCTGTGCCTGGGGATGACGGAGGTGGCCGAACGGGAGGGGTCGGAGGCGGCTGAGCAGGCCGTGAAATGAGGGGGCTTATAAAAAAAAAAACTCCAGCATTGCGGCCAGCTAGTGCAGCAGGGCCTTGGAGGGACAACTTGACATATAAGTCATCTGCGACTTCTGACATGGGCGCCACTGCGCACTTTGGGTGCGTGAACTAGGCTTCCATGCCTCCAGGGTCTCAGGGGCGGGGGGCTTAAGGCCCGAGCGGAGGGGAGCAATCACCAAAGGGGGCTTAAGGCCCGAGCGGAAGGGACCGTCACCAGAGGGGGCTTAAGGCACGGAGGTGGCCGAACGGGAGGGGTGGGAAGCGCTTGAGCAGGCCGTGAAATGAGGGGGCTTAACCCTGGTCGTCCCACAGGGCAGGGGAGGCTGCTGAATGTAAGCTCAAAGACCTACGTAGGCAGTACTGCCTGCCTGCCTGCCTGCCTGCCTGGCTGCCTGCCTGCCTGCCTGCTTCCCTGTCTCCCTCCAGCGGTAGAACCGAAAGCTAGACCCCTGGCGGGCGTCTGCGTGGCCCAAAACCGAGAAAAGACTTCAGGGGACATAGACGCGAAATCCCTGGAACTATTTTCGGCATGAAAACCTTGCGTTTTGCCGGTTGTTATCCAGCGGCACTTGGCAGCGATTCTATGGAACTAATTTCGGTTACGGGAGCCTGGCGGTTACCGCTAAAATTATGACTTCCATGAAATTCCTGAACCCCTGCAGGGATCTGGCTGATTTTTGGATATGTTGGTCACCCAGGTGGGGGCTGTCAGGGGATGCAACTTGAGGGGCTGCTGTGTGCTGAAATGTATTTATTTTTCTATTTTTAAATGTGCAAAATATTTTCTAAGTCCCCACTTTTCAGGATGAAAGATTTTCAAAGTCCCCACCTTTCCAGGCAAAAAAAAGTTCTAAGTCCCCACTTATATATATATGTATGTTTCCTGTGCCTGGGGATGACGGAGGTGGCCGAACGGGAGGGGTCGGAGGCGGCTGAGCAGGCCGTGAAATGAGGGGGCTTATAAAAAAAAAAAACTCCAGCATTGCGGCCAGCTAGTGCAGCAGGGCCTTGGAGGGACAACTTGACATATAAGTCATCTGCGACTTCTGACATGGGCGCCACTGCGCACTTTGGGTGCGTGAACTAGGCTTCCATGCCTCCAGGGTCTCAGGGGCGGGGGGCTTAAGGCCCGAGCGGAGGGGAGCAATCACCAAAGGGGGCTTAAGGCCCGAGCGGAAGGGACCGTCACCAGAGGGGGCTTAAGGCACGGAGGTGGCCGAACGGGAGGGGTGGGAAGCGCTTGAGCAGGCCGTGAAATGAGGGGGCTTAACCCTGGTCGTCCCACAGGGCAGGGGAGGCTGCTGAATGTAAGCTCAAAGACCTACGTAGGCAGTACTGCCTGCCTGCCTGCCTGCCTGCCTGGCTGCCTGCCTGCCTGCTTCCCTGTCTCCCTCCAGCGGTAGAACCGAAAGCTAGACCCCTGGCGGGCGTCTGCGTGGCCCAAAACCGAGAAAAGACTTCAGGGGACATAGGCGCGAAATCCCTGGAACTATTTTCGGCATGACAACCTTGCGTTTTGCCGGTTGTTATCCAGCGGCACTTGGCCGCGATTCTATGGAACTAATTTTGGTTACGGGAGCCTGGCGGTTACCGCTAAAATTATGACTTCCATGAAATTCCTGAACCCCTGCAGGGATCTGGCTGATTTTTGGATATGTTGGTCACCCAGGTGGGGGCTGTCAGGGGATGCAACTTGAGGGGCTGCTGTGTGCTGAAATGTATTTATTTTTCTATTTTTAAATGTGCAAAATATTTTCTAAGTCCCCACTTTTCAGGATGAAAGATTTTCAAAGTCCCCACCTTTCCAGGCAAAAAAAAGTTCTAAGTCCCCACTTATATATATATGTATGTTTCCTGTGCCTGGGGATGACGGAGGTGGCCGAACGGGAGGGGTCGGAGGCGGCTGAGCAGGCCGTGAAATGAGGGGGCTTATAAAAAAAAAAAAACTCCAGCATTGCGGCCAGCTAGTGCAGCAGGGCCTTGGAGGGACAACTTGACATATAAGTCATCTGCGACTTCTGACATGGGCGCCACTGCGCACTTTGGGTGCGTGAACTAGGCTTCCATGCCTCCAGGGTCTCAGGGGCGGGGGGCTTAAGGCCCGAGCGGAGGGGAGCAATCACCAAAGGGGGCTTAAGGCCCGAGCGGAAGGGACCGTCACCAGAGGGGGCTTAAGGCACGGAGGTGGCCGAATGGGAGGGGTGGGAGGCGGTTGAGCAGGCCGTGAAATGAGGGGGCTTAACCCTGGTCGTCCCACAGGGCAGGGGAGGCTGCTGAATGTAAGCTCAAAGACCTACGTAGGCAGTACTGCCTGCCTGCCTGCTTGCCTGGCTGCCTGGCTGCCTGCCTGCCTGCTTCCCTGTCTCCCTCCAGCTGTAGAACCGAAAGCTAGACCCCTGGCGGGCGTCTGCGTGGCCCAAAACCGAGAAAAGACTTCAGGGGACATAGGCGCGAAATCCCTGGAACTATTTTCGGCCTGAAAACCTTGCGTTTTGCCGGTTGTTATCCAGCGGCACTTGGCCGCGATTCTATGGAACTAATTTTGGTTACGGGAGCCTGGCGGTTACCGCTAAAATTATGACTTCCATGAAATTCCTGAACCCCTGCAGGGATCTGGCTGATTTTTGGATATGTTGGTCACCCAGGTGGGGGCTGTCAGGGGATGCAACTTGAGGTGCTGCTGTGTGCTGAAATGTATTTATTTTTCTATTTTTAAATGTGCAAAATATTTTCTAAGTCCCCACTTTTCAGGCGAAAAAAAGTTCTAAGTCCCCACTTTTCAGGATGAAAGATTTTCAAAGTCCCCACCTTTCCAGGCAAAAAAAAGTTCTAAGTCCCCACTTATATATATGTATGTTTCCTGTGCCTGGGGATGACGGAGGTGGCCGAACGGGAGGGGTCGGAGGCGGCTGAGCAGGCCGTGAAATGAGGGGGCTTATAAAAAAAAAACTCCAGCATTGCGGCCAGCTAGTGCAGCAGGGCCTTGGAGGGACAACTTGACATATAAGTCATCTGGGACTTCTGACATGGGCGCCACTGCGCACTTTGGGTGCGTGAACTAGGCTTCCATGCCTCCAGTGTCTCACGGGCGGGGGGCTTAAGGCCCGAGCGGAGGGGAGCAATCACCAAAGGGGGCTTAAGGCCCGAGCGGAAGGGACCGTCACCAGAGGGGGCTTAAGGCACGGAGGTGGCCGAACGGGAGGGGTGGGAGGCGGTTGAGCAGGCCGTGAAATGAGGGGGCTTAACCCTGGTCGTCCCGCAGGGGAGGCTGCTGAATGTAAGCTCAAAGACCTATGTAGGCAGTACTGCCTGCCTGCCTGCCTGGCTGCCTGCCTGCCTGCTTCCCTGTCTCCCTCCAGCGGTAGAACCGAAAGCTAGACCCCTGGCGGGCGTCTGCGACGGAGGTGGCCGAACGGGAGGGGTCGGAGGCGGCTGAGCAGGCCGTGAAATGAGGGGGCTTATAAAAAAAAAAAACTCCAGCATTGTGGCCAGCTAGTGCAGCAGGGCCTTGGATGGACAACTTGACATATAAGTCATCTGCGACTTCTGACATGGGCGCCACTGCGCACTTTGGGTGCGTGAACTAGGCTTCCATGCCTCCAGGGTCTCAGGGGTGGGGGGCTTAAGGCCCGAGCGGAGGGGAGCAATCACCAAAGGGGGCTTAAGGCCCGAGCGGAAGGGACCGTCACCAGAGGGGGCTTAAGGCACGGAGGTGGCCGAACGGGAGGGGTGGGAGGCGGTTGAGCAGGCCGTGAAATGAGGGGGCTTAACCCTGGTCGTCCCACAAGGCAGGGGAGGCTGCTGAATGTAAGCTCAAAGACCTACGTAGGCAGTACTGCCTGCCTGCCTGCCTGCCTGCCTGGCTGCCTGCCTGCCTGCTTCCCTGTCTCCCTCCAGCGGTAGAACCGAAAGCTAGACCCCTGGCGGGCGTCTGCGTGGCCCAAAACCGAGAAAAGACTTCAGGGGACATAGGCGCGAAATCCCTGGAACTATTTTCGGCATGACAACCTTGCGTTTTGCCGGTTGTTATCCAGCGGCACTTGGCCGCGATTCTATGGAACTAATTTTGGTTACGGGAGCCTGGCGGTTACCGCTAAAATTATGACTTCCATGAAATTCCTGAACCCCTGCAGGGATCTGGCTGATTTTTGGATATGTTGGTCACCCAGGTGGGGGCTGTCAGGGGATGCAACTTGAGGTGCTGCTGTGTGCTGAAATGTATTTATTTTTCTATTTTTAAATGTGCAAAATATTTTCTAAGTCCCCACTTTTCAGGCGAAAAAAAGTTCTAAGTCCCCACTTTTCAGGATGAAAGATTTTCAAAGTCCCCACCTTTCCAGGCAAAAAAAAGTTCTAAGTCCCCACTTATATATATGTATGTTTCCTGTGCCTGGGGATGTGGCCGAACGGGAGGGGTCGGAGGCGGCTGAGCAGGCCGTGAAATGAGGGGGCTTATAAAAAAAAAAACTCCAGCATTGCGGCCAGCTAGTGCAGCAGGGCCTTGGAGGGACAACTTGACATATAAGTCATCTGCGACTTCTGACATGGGCGCCATTGCGCACTTTGGGTGCGTGAACTAGGCTTCCATGCCTCCAGGGTCTCAGGGGCGGGGGGCTTAAGGCCCGAGCGGAGGGGAGCAATCACCAAAGGGGGCTTAAGGCCCGAGCGGAAGGGACCGTCACCAGAGGGGGCTTAAGGCACGGAGGTGGCCGAACGGGAGGGGTGGGAGGCGGTTGAGCAGGCCGTGAAATGAGGGGGCTTAACCCTGGTCGTCCCACACGGCAGGGGAGGCTGCTGAATGTAAGCGCAAAGACCTACGTAGGCAGTACTGCCTGCCTGCCTGCCTGGCTGCCTGCCTGCCTGCTTCCCTGTCTCCCTCCAGCTGTAGAACCCAAAGCTAGACCCCTGGCGGGCGTCTGCGTGGCCCAAAACCGAGAAAAGACTTCAGGGGACATAGGCGCGAAATCCCTGGAACTATTTTCGGCATGAAAACCTTGCGTTTTGCCGGTTGTTATCCAGCGGCACTTGGCCGCGATTCTATGGAACTAATTTTGGTTACGGGAGCCTGGCGGTTACCGCTAAAATTATGACTTCCATGAAATTCCTGAACCCCTGCAGGGATCTGGCTGATTTTTGGATATGTTGGTCACCCAGGTGGGGGCTGTCAGGGGATGCAACTTGAGGGGCTGCTGTGTGCTGAAATGTATTTATTTTTCTATTTTTAAATGTGCAAAATATTTTCTAAGTCCCCACTTTTCAGGATGAAAGATTTTCAAAGTCCCCACCTTTCCAGGCAAAAAAAAAGTTCTAAGTCCCCACTTATATATATGTATGTTTCCTTTGCCTGGGGATGACGGAGGTGGCCGAACGGGAGGGGTCGGAGGCGGCTGAGCAGGCCGTGAAATGAGGGGGCTTATAAAAAAAAAAACACTCCAGCACTGTGGCCAGCTAGTGCAGCAGGGCCTTGGAGGGACAACTTGACATATAAGTCATCTGCGACTTCTGACATGGGCGCCATTGCGCACTTTGGGTGCGTGAACTAGGCTTCAATGCCTCCAGGGTCTCAGGGGCGGGGGGCTTAAGGCCCGAGCGGAGGGGAGCAATCACCAAAGGGGGCTTAAGGCCCGAGCGGAAGGGACCGTCACCAGAGGGGGCTTAAGGCACGGAGGTGGCCGAATGGGAGGGGTGGGAAGCGGTTGAGCAGGCCGTGAAATGAGGGGGCTTAACCCTGGTCGTCCCACAGGGCAGGGGAGGCTGCTGAATGTAAGCTCAAAGACCTACGTAGGCAGTACTGCCTGCCTGCCTGCCTGCCTGCCTGGCTGCCTGCCTGCTTCCCTGTCTCCCTCCAGCGGTAGAACCGAAAGCTAGACCCCTGGCGGACGTCTGCGTGGCCCAAAACCGAGAAAAGACTTCAGGGGACATCGACGCGAAATCCCTGGAACTATTTTCGTCATGAAAACCTTGCGTTTTGCCGGTTGTTATCCAGCGGCACTTGGCAGCGATTCTATGGAACTAATTTCGGTTACGGGAGCCTGGCGGTTTCCGCTAAAATTATGACTTCCATGAAATTCCTGAACCCCTGCAGGGATCTGGCTGATTTTTGGATATGTTGGTCACCCAGGTGGGGGCTGTCAGGGGATGCAACTTGAGGGGCTGCTGTGTGCTGAAATGTATTTATTTTTCTATTTTTAAATGTGCAAAATATTTTCTAAGTCCCCACTTTTCAGGATGAAAGATTTTCAAAGTCCCCACCTTTCCAGGCAAAAAAAAAGTTCTAAGTCCCCACATATATATATATGTATGTTTCCTTTGCCTGGGGATGACGGAGGTGGCCGAACGGGAGGGGTCGGAGGCGGCTGAGCAGGCCGTGAAATGAGGGGGCTTATAAAAAAAAAAACACTCCAGCACTGTGGCCAGCTAGTGCAGCAGGGCCTTGGAGGGACAACTTGACATATAAGTCATCTGCGACTTCTGACATGGGCGCCACTGCGCACTTTGGGTGCGTGAACTAGGCTTCCATGCCTCCAGGGTCTCAGGGGCGGGGGGCTTAAGGCCCGAGCGGAGGGGAGCAATCACCAAAGGGGGCTTAAGGCCCGAGCGGAAGGGACCGTCACCAGAGGGGACTTAAGGCACGGAGGTGGCCGAATGGGAGGGGTGGGAGGCGGTTGAGCAGGCCGTGAAATGAGGGGGCTTAACCCTGGTCGTCCCACAGGGCAGGGGAGGCTGCTGAATGTAAGCTCAAAGACCTACGTAGGCAGTACTGCCTGCCTGCCTGCCTGCCTGCCTGCCTGGCTGCCTGCCTGCCTGCCTGCTTCCCTGTCTCCCTCCAGCGGTAGAACCGAAAGCTAGACCCCTGGCGGACGTCTGCGTGGCCCAAAACCGAGAAAAGACTTCAGGGGACATAGGCGCGAAATCCCTGGAACTATTTTCGGCATGAAAACCTTGCGTTTTGCCGGTTGTTATCCAGCGGCACTTGGCAGCGATTCTATGGAACTAATTTCGGTTACGGGAGCCTGGCGGTTACCGCTAAAATTATGACTTCCATGAAATTCCTGAACCCCTGCAGGGATCTGGCTGATTTTTGGATATGTTGGTCACCCAGGTGGGGGCTGTCAGGGGATGCAACTTGAGGTGCTGCTGTGTGCTGAAATGTATTTATTTTTCTATTTTTAAATGTGCAAAATATTTTCTAAGTCCCCACTTTTCAGGATGAAAGATTTTCAAAGTCCCCACCTTTCCAGGCAAAAAAAAGTTCTAAGTCCCCACTTATATATATGTATGTTTCCTGTGCCTGGGGATGACGGAGGTGGCCGAACGGGAGGGGTCGGAGGCGGCTGAGCAGGCCGTGAAATGAGGGGGCTTATAAAAAAAAAACACTCCAGCATTGTGGCCAGCTAGTGCAGCAGGGCCTTGGAGGGACAACTTGACATATAAGTCATCTGTGACTTCTGACATGGGCGCCACTGCGCACTTTGGGTGCGTGAACTAGGCTTCCATGCCTCCAGGGTCTCAGGGGCGGGGGATTAACGCCCGAGCGGAGGGGAGCAATCACCAAAGGGGGCTTAAGGCCCGAGCGGAAGGGACCGTCACCAGAGGGGGCTTAAGGCACGGAGGTGGCCGAACGGGAGGGGTGGGAGGTGGTTGAGCAGGCCGTGAAATGAGGGGGCTTAACCCTGGTCGTCCCACAGGGCAGGGGAGGCTGCTGAATGTAAGCTCAAAGACCTACGTAGGCAGTACTGCCTGCCTGCCTGCCTGCCTGCCTGCCTGCCTGGCTGCCTGCCTGCTTGGCTGCCTGCTTCCCTGTCTCCCTCCAGCTGTAGAACCGAAAGCTAGACCCCTGGCGGGCGTCTGCGTGGCCCAAAACCGAGAAAAGACTTCAGGGGACATAGGCGCGAAATCCCTGGAACTATTTTCGGCATGAAAACCTTGCGTTTTGCCGGTTGTTATCCAGCGGCACTTGGCCGCGATTCTATGGAACTAATTTTGATTACGGGAGCCTGGCGGTTACCGCTAAAATTATGACTTCCATGAAATTCCTGAACCCCTGCAGGGATCTGGCTGATTTTTGGATATGTTGGTCACCCAGGTGGGGGCTGTCAGGGGATGCAACTTGAGGTGCTGCTGTGTGCTGAAATGTATTTATTTTTCTATTTTTAAATGTGCAAAATATTTTCTAAGTCCCCACTTTTCAGGATGAAAGATTTTCAAAGTCCCCACCTTTCCAGGCAAAAAAAAGTTCTAAGTCCCCACTTATATATATGTATGTTTCCTGTGCCTGGGGATGACGGAGGTGGCCGAACGGGAGGGGTCGGAGGCGGCTGAGCAGGCCGTGAAATGAGGGGGCTTATAAAAAAAAAACACTCCAGCATTGTGGCCAGCTAGTGCAGCAGGGCCTTGGAGGGACAACTTGACATATAAGTCATCTGTGACTTCTGACATGGGCGCCACTGCGCACTTTGGGTGCGTGAACTAGGCTTCCATGCCTCCAGGGTCTCAGGGGCGGGGGATTAACGCCCGAGCGGAGGGGAGCAATCACCAAAGGGGGCTTAAGGCCCGAGCGGAAGGGACCGTCACCAGAGGGGGCTTAAGGCACGGAGGTGGCCGAACGGGAGGGGTGGGAGGTGGTTGAGCAGGCCGTGAAATGAGGGGGCTTAACCCTGGTCGTCCCACAGGGCAGGGGAGGCTGCTGAATGTAAGCTCAAAGACCTACGTAGGCAGTACTGCCTGCCTGCCTGCCTGCCTGCCTGCCTGCCTGGCTGCCTGCCTGCTTGGCTGCCTGCTTCCCTGTCTCCCTCCAGCTGTAGAACCGAAAGCTAGACCCCTGGCGGGCGTCTGCGTGGCCCAAAACCGAGAAAAGACTTCAGGGGACATAGGCGCGAAATCCCTGGAACTATTTTCGGCATGAAAACCTTGCGTTTTGCCGGTTGTTATCCAGCGGCACTTGGCCGCGATTCTATGGAACTAATTTTGATTACGGGAGCCTGGCGGTTACCGCTAAAATTATGACTTCCATGAAATTCCTGAACCCCTGCAGGGATCTGGCTGATTTTTGGATATGTTGGTCACCCAGGTGGGGGCTGTCAGGGGATGCAACTTGAGGTGCTGCTGTGTGCTGAAATGTATTTATTTTTCTATTTTTAAATGTGCAAAATATTTTCTAAGTCCCCACTTTTCAGGATGAAAGATTTTCAAAGTCCCCACCTTTCCAGGCAAAAAAAAGTTCTAAGTCCCCACTTATATATATGTATGTTTCCTGTGCCTGGGGATGACGGAGGTGGCCGAACGGGAGGGGTCGGAGGCGGCTGAGCAGGCCGTGAAATGAGGGGGCTTATAAAAAAAAAAAACTCCAGCATTGTGGCCAGCTAGTGCAGCAGGGCCTTGGATGGACAACTTGACATATAAGTCATCTGCGACTTCTGACATGGGCGCCACTGCGCACTTTGGGTGCGTGAACTAGGCTTCCATGCCTCCAGGGTCTCAGGGGTGGGGGGCTTAAGGCCCGAGCGGAGGGGAGCAATCACCAAAGGGGGCTTAAGGCCCGAGCGGAAGGGACCGTCACCAGAGGGGGCTTAAGGCACGGAGGTGGCCGAACGGGAGGGGTGGGAGGCGGTTGAGCAGGCCGTGAAATGAGGGGGCTTAACCCTGGTCGTCCCACAAGGCAGGGGAGGCTGCTGAATGTAAGCTCAAAGACCTACGTAGGCAGTACTGCCTGCCTGCCTGCCTGCCTGCCTGCCTGGCTGCCTGCCTGCCTGCTTCCCTGTCTCCCTCCAGCGGTAGAACCGAAAGCTAGACCCCTGGCGGGCGTCTGCGTGGCCCAAAACCGAGAAAAGACTTCAGGGGACATAGGCGCGAAATCCCTGGAACTATTTTCGGCATGACAACCTTGCGTTTTGCCGGTTGTTATCCAGCGGCACTTGGCCGCGATTCTATGGAACTAATTTTGGTTACGGGAGCCTGGCGGTTACCGCTAAAATTATGACTTCCATGAAATTCCTGAACCCCTGCAGGGATCTGGCTGATTTTTGGATATGTTGGTCACCCAGGTGGGGGCTGTCAGGGGATGCAACTTGAGGGGCTGCTGTGTGCTGAAATGTATTTATTTTTCTATTTTTAAATGTGCAAAATATTTTCTAAGTCCCCACTTTTCAGGCGAAAAAAAGTTCTAAGTCCCCACTTTTCAGGATGAAAGATTTTCAAAGTCCCCACCTTTCCAGGCAAAAAAAAGTTCTAAGTCCCCACTTATATATATGTATGTTTCCTGTGCCTGGGGATGTGGCCGAACGGGAGGGGTCGGAGGCGGCTGAGCAGGCCGTGAAATGAGGGGGCTTATAAAAAAAAAAACTCCAGCATTGCGGCCAGCTAGTGCAGCAGGGCCTTGGAGGGACAACTTGACATATAAGTCATCTGCGACTTCTGACATGGGCGCCATTGCGCACTTTGGGTGCGTGAACTAGGCTTCCATGCCTCCAGGGTCTCAGGGGCGGGGGGCTTAAGGCCCGAGCGGAGGGGAGCAATCACCAAAGGGGGCTTAAGGCCCGAGCGGAAGGGACCGTCACCAGAGGGGGCTTAAGGCACGGAGGTGGCCGAACGGGAGGGGTGGGAGGCGGTTGAGCAGGCCGTGAAATGAGGGGGCTTAACCCTGGTCGTCCCACACGGCAGGGGAGGCTGCTGAATGTAAGCGCAAAGACCTACGTAGGCAGTACTGCCTGCCTGCCTGCCTGCCTGGCTGCCTGCCTGCCTGCTTCCCTGTCTCCCTCCAGCTGTAGAACCCAAAGCTAGACCCCTGGCGGGCGTCTGCGTGGCCCAAAACCGAGAAAAGACTTCAGGGGACATAGGCGCGAAATCCCTGGAACTATTTTCGGCATGAAAACCTTGCGTTTTGCCGGTTGTTATCCAGCGGCACTTGGCCGCGATTCTATGGAACTAATTTTGGTTACGGGAGCCTGGCGGTTACCGCTAAAATTATGACTTCCATGAAATTCCTGAACCCCTGCAGGGATCTGGCTGATTTTTGGATATGTTGGTCACCCAGGTGGGGGCTGTCAGGGGATGCAACTTGAGGGGCTGCTGTGTGCTGAAATGTATTTATTTTTCTATTTTTAAATGTGCAAAATATTTTCTAAGTCCCCACTTTTCAGGATGAAAGATTTTCAAAGTCCCCACCTTTCCAGGCAAAAAAAAAGTTCTAAGTCCCCACTTATATATATGTATGTTTCCTTTGCCTGGGGATGACGGAGGTGGCCGAACGGGAGGGGTCGGAGGCGGCTGAGCAGGCCGTGAAATGAGGGGGCTTATAAAAAAAAAACACTCCAGCACTGTGGCCAGCTAGTGCAGCAGGGCCTTGGAGGGACAACTTGACATATAAGTCATCTGCGACTTCTGACATGGGCGCCATTGCGCACTTTGGGTGCGTGAACTAGGCTTCAATGCCTCCAGGGTCTCAGGGGCGGGGGGCTTAAGGCCCGAGCGGAGGGGAGCAATCACCAAAGGGGGCTTAAGGCCCGAGCGGAAGGGACCGTCACCAGAGGGGGCTTAAGGCACGGAGGTGGCCGAATGGGAGGGGTGGGAAGCGGTTGAGCAGGCCGTGAAATGAGGGGGCTTAACCCTGGTCGTCCCACAGGGCAGGGGAGGCTGCTGAATGTAAGCTCAAAGACCTACGTAGGAAGTACTGCCTGCCTGCCTGCCTGCCTGCCTGCCTGCCTGCCTGCCTGCCTGCTTCCCTGTCTCCCTCCAGCGGTAGAACCGAAAGCTAGACCCCTGGCGGGCGTCTGCGTGGCCCAAAACCGAGAAAAGACTTCAGGGGACATAGACGCGAAATCCCTGGAACTATTTTCGGCATGAAAACCTTGCGTTTTGCCGGTTGTTATCCAGCGGCACTTGGCAGCGATTCTATGGAACTAATTTCGGTTACGGGAGCCTGGCGGTTACCGCTAAAATTATGACTTCCATGAAATTCCTGAACCCCTGCAGGGATCTGGCTGATTTTTGGATATGTTGGTCACCCAGGTGGGGGCTGTCAGGGGATGCAACTTGAGGGGCTGCTGTGTGCTGAAATGTATTTATTTTTCTATTTTTAAATGTGCAAAATATTTTCTAAGTCCCCACTTTTCAGGATGAAAGATTTTCAAAGTCCCCACCTTTCCAGGCAAAAAAAAGTTCTAAGTCCCCACTTATATATATGTATGTTTCCTGTGCCTGGGGATGACGGAGGTGGCCGAACGGGAGGGGTGGGAGGCGGCTGAGCAGGCCGTGAAATGAGGGGGCTTATAAAAAAAAAACTCCAGCATTGCGGCCAGCTAGTGCAGCAGGGCCTTGGAGGGACAACTTGACATATAAGTCATCTGCGACTTCTGACATGGGCGCCACTGCGCACTTTGGGTGCGTGAACTAGGCTTCTATGCCTCCAGGGTCTCAGGGGCGGGGGGCTTAAGGCCCGAGCGGAGGGGAGCAATCATCAAAGGGGGCTTAAGGCCCGAGCGGAAGAGACCGTCACCAGGGGGCTTAAGGCACGGAGGTGGCCGAATGGGAGGGGTGGGAGGCGGTTGAGCAGGCCGTGAAATGAGGGGGCTTAGCCCTGGTCGTCCCACAGGGCAGGGGAGGCTGCTGAATGTAAGCTCAAAGACCTACGTAGGCAGTACTGCCTGCCTGCCTGCCTGCCTGCCTGGCTGCCTGCCTGCTTCCCTGTCTCCCTCCAGCTGTAGAACCGAAAGTTAGACCCCTGGCGGGCGTCTGCGTGGCCCAAAACCGAGAAAAGACTTCGGGGGACATAGGCGCGAAATCCCTGGAACTATTTTCGGCATGAAAACCTTGCGTTTTGCCGGTTGTTATCCAGCGGCCCTTGGCCGCGATTCTATGGAACTAATTTTGGTTACGGGAGCCTGGCGGTTACCGCTAAAATTATGACTTCCATGAAATTCCTGAACCCCTGCAGGGATCTGGCTGATTTTTGGATATGTTGGTCACCCAGGTGGGGGCTGTCAGGGGATGCAACTTGAGGTGCTGCTGTGTGCTGAAATGTATTTATTTTTCTATTTTTAAATGTGCAAAATATTTTCTAAGTCCCCACTTTTCAGGATGAAAGATTTTCAAAGTCCCCACCTTTCCAGGCCAAAAAAAGTTCTAAGTCCCCACTTATATATATGTATGTTTCCTGTGCCTGGGGATGACGGAGGTGGCCGAACGGGAGGGGTCGGAGGCGGCTGAGCAGGCCGTGAAATGAGGGGGCTTATAAAAAAAAACTCCAGCATTGCGGCCAGCTAGTGCAGCAGGGCCTTGGAGGGACAACTTGACATATAAGTCATCTGCGACTTCTGACATGGGCGCCACTGCGCACTTTGGGTGCGTGAACTAGGCTTCCATGCCTCCAGGGTCTCAGGGGCGGGGGGCTTAAGGCCCGAGCGGAGGGGAGCAATCACCAAAGGGGGCTTAAGGCCCGAGCGGAAGGGACCGTCACCAGAGGGGACTTAAGGCACGGAGGTGGCCGAATGGGAGGGGTGGGAAGCGGTTGAGCAGGCCGTGAAATGAGGGGGCTTAACCCTGGTCGTCCCACAGGGCAGGGGAGGCTGCTGAATGTAAGCTCAAAGACCTACGTAGGCAGTACTGCCTGCCTGCCTGCCTGCCTGCCTGCCTGGCTGCCTGCCTGCCTGCCTGCTTCCCTGTCTCCCTCCAGCGGTAGAACCGAAAGCTAGACCCCTGGCGGACGTCTGCGTGGCCCAAAACCGAGAAAAGACTTCAGGGGACATAGGCGCGAAATCCCTGGAACTATTTTCGGCATGAAAACCTTGCGTTTTGCCGGTTGTTATCCAGCGGCACTTGGCAGCGATTCTATGGAACTAATTTCGTTTACGGGAGCCTGGCGGTTACCGCTAAAATTATGACTTCCATGAAATTCCTGAACCCCTGCAGGGATCTGGCTGATTTTTGGATATGTTGGTCACCCAGGTGGGGGCTGTCAGGGGATGCAACTTGAGGTGCTGCTGTGTGCTGAAATGTATTTATTTTTCTATTTTTAAATGTGCAAAATATTTTCTAAGTCCCCACTTTTCAGGATGAAAGATTTTCAAAGTCCCCACCTTTCCAGGCAAAAAAAAGTTCTAAGTCCCCACTTATATATATGTATGTTTCCTGTGCCTGGGGATGACGGAGGTGGCCGAACGGGAGGGGTCGGAGGCGGCTGAGCAGGCCGTGAAATGAGGGGGCTTATAAAAAAAAAAACTCCAGCATTGCGGCCAGCTAGTGCAGCAGGGCCTTGGAGGGACAACTTGACATATAAGTCATCTGCGACTTCTGACATGGGCGCCACTGCGCACTTTGGGTGCGTGAACTAGGCTTCCATGCCTCCAGGGTCTCAGGGGCGGGGGGCTTAAGGCCCGAGCGGAGGGGAGCAATCACCAAAGGGGGCTTAAGGCCCGAGCGGAAGGGACCGTCACCAGAGGGGGCTTAAGGCACGGAGGTGGCCGAACGGGAGGGGTGGGAGGCGGTTGAGCAGGCCGTGAAATGAGGGGGCTTAACCCTGGTCGTCCCACAGGGCAGGGGAGGCTGCTGAATGTAAGCTCAAAGACCTACGTAGGCAGTACTGCCTGCCTGCCTGCCTGCCTGCCTGCTTGCCTGGCTGCCTGGCTGCCTGCCTGCTTCCCTGTCTCCCTCCAGCTGTAGAACCGAAAGCTAGACCCCTGGCGGGCGTCTGCGTGGCCCAAAACCGAGAAAAGACTTCAGTGGACATAGGCGCGAAATCCCTGGAACTATTTTCGGCATGAAAACCTTGCGTTTTGCCGGTTGTTATCCAGCGGCACTTGGCCGCGATTCTATGGAACTAATTTTGGTTACGGGAGCCTGGCGGTTACCGCTAAAATTATGACTTCCATGAAATTCCTGAACCCCTGCAGGGATCTGGCTGATTTTTGGATATGTTGGTCACCCAGGTGGGGGCTGTCAGGGGATGCAACTTGAGGGGCTGCTGTGTGCTGAAATGTATTTATTTTTCTATTTTTAAATGTGCAAAATATTTTCTAAGTCCCCACTTTTCAGGCGAAAAAAAGTTCGAAGTCCCCACTTTTCAGGATGAAAGATTTTCAAAGTCCCCACCTTTCCAGGCAAAAAAAAGTTCTAAGTCCCCACTTATATATATGTATGTTTCCTTTGCCTGGGGATGACGGAGGTGGCCGAACGGGAGGGGTCGGAGGCGGCTGAGCATGCCGTGAAATGAGGGGGCTTATAAAAAAAAAACACTCCAGCATTGTGGCCAGCTAGTGCAGCAGGGCCTTGGAGGGACAACTTGACATATAAGTCATCTGTGACTTCTGACATGGGCGCCACTGCGCACTTTGGGTGCGTGAACTAGGCTTCCATGCCTCCAGGGTCTCAGGGGCGGGGGATTAACGCCCGAGCGGAGGGGAGCAATCACCAAAGGGGGCTTAAGGCCCGAGCGGAAGGGACCGTCACCAGAGGGGGCTTAAGGCACGGAGGTGGCCGAACGGGAGGGGTGGGAGGCGGTTGAGCAGGCCGTGAAATGAGGGGGCTTAACCCTGGTCGTCCCACAGGGCAGGGGAGGCTGCTGAATGTAAGCTCAAAGACCTACGTAGGCAGTACTGCCTGCCTGCCTGCCTGCCTGCTTGCCTGGCTGCCTGGCTGCCTGCCTGCTTCCCTGTCTCCCTCCAGCTGTAGAACCGAAAGCTAGACCCCTGGCGGGCGTCTGCGTGGCCCAAAACCGAGAAAAGACTTCAGGGGACATAGGCGCGAAATCCCTGGAACTATTTTCGGCATGAAAACCTTGCGTTTTGCCGGTTGTTATCCAGCGGCACTTGGCCGCGATTCTATGGAACTAATTTTGGTTACGGGAGCCTGGCGGTTACCGCTAAAATTATGACTTCCATGAAATTCCTGAACCCCTGCAGGGATCTGGCTGATTTTTGGATATGTTGGTCACCCAGGTGGGGGCTGTCAGGGGATGCAACTTGAGGGGCTGCTGTGTGCTGAAATGTATTTATTTTTCTATTTTTAAATGTGCAAAATATTTTCTAAGTCCCCACTTTTCAGGCGAAAAAAAGTTCGAAGTCCCCACTTTTCAGGATGAAAGATTTTCAAAGTCCCCACCTTTCCAGGCAAAAAAAAGTTCTAAGTCCCCACTTATATATATGTATGTTTCCTTTGCCTGGGGATGACGGAGGTGGCCGAACGGGAGGGGTCGGAGGCGGCTGAGCATGCCGTGAAATGAGGGGGCTTATAAAAAAAAAACACTCCAGCATTGTGGCCAGCTAGTGCAGCAGGGCCTTGGAGGGACAACTTGACATATAAGTCATCTGTGACTTCTGACATGGGCGCCACTGCGCACTTTGGGTGCGTGAACTAGGCTTCCATGCCTCCAGGGTCTCAGGGGCGGGGGATTAACGCCCGAGCGGAGGGGAGCAATCACCAAAGGGGGCTTAAGGCCCGAGCGGAAGGGACCGTCACCAGAGGGGGCTTAAGGCACGGAGGTGGCCGAACGGGAGGGGTGGGAGGTGGTTGAGCAGGCCGTGAAATGAGGGGGCTTAACCCTGGTCGTCCCACAGGGCAGGGGAGGCTGCTGAATGTAAGCTCAAAGACCTACGTAGGCAGTACTGCCTGCCTGCCTGCCTGCCTGCCTGCCTGCCTGGCTGCCTGCCTGCCTGCCTGGCTGCCTGCTTCCCTGTCTCCCTCCAGCTGTAGAACCGAAAGCTAGACCCCTGGCGGGCGTCTGCGTGGCCCAAAACCGAGAAAAGACTTCAGGGGACATAGGCGCGAAATCCCTGGAACTATTTTCGGCATGAAAACCTTGCGTTTTGCCGGTTGTTTTCCAGCGGCACTTGGCCGCGATTCTATGGAACTAATTTTGGTTACGGGAGCCTGGCGGTTACCGCTAAAATTATGACTTCCATGAAATTCCTGAACCCTGCAGGGATCTGGCTGATTTTTGGATATGTTGGTCACCCAGGTGGGGGCTGTCAGGGGATGCAACTTGAGGTGCTGCTGTGTGCTGAAATGTATTTATTTTTCTATTTTTAAATGTGCAAAATATTTTCTAAGTCCCCACTTTTCAGGCGAAAAAAAGTTCTAAGTCCCCACTTTTCAGGATGAAAGATTTTCAAAGTCCCCACCTTTCCAGGCAAAAAAAAGTTCTAAGTCCCCACTTATATATATGTATGTTTCCTGTGCCTGGGGATGACGGAGGTGGCCGAACGGGAGGGGTGGGAGGCGGCTGAGCAGGCCGTGAAATGAGGGGGCTTATAAAAAAAAAAAACTCCAGCATTGCGGCCAGCTAGTGCAGCAGGGCCTTGGAGGGACAACTTGACATATAAGTCATCTGCGACTTCTGACATGGGCGCCACTGCGCACTTTGGGTGCGTGAACTAGGCTTCTATGCCTCCAGGGTCTCAGGGGCGGGGGGCTTAAGGCCCGAGCGGAGGGGAGCAATCACCAAAGGGGGCTTAAGGCCCGAGCGGAAGGGACCGTCACCAGAGGGGGCTTAAGGCACGGAGGTGGCCGAATGGGAGGGGTGGGAGGCGGTTGAGCAGGCCGTGAAATGAGGGGGCTTAACCCTGGTCGTCCCACAGGGCAGGGGAGGCTGCTGAATGTAAGCTCAAAGACCTACGTAGGCAGTACTGCCTGCCTGCCTGCTTGCCTGGCTGCCTGGCTGCCTGCCTGCCTGCTTCCCTGTCTCCCTCCAGCTGTAGAACCGAAAGCTAGACCCCTGGCGGGCGTCTGCGTGGCCCAAAACCGAGAAAAGACTTCAGGGGACATAGGCAAGAAATCCCTGGAACTATTTTCGGCGTGAAAACCTTGCGTTTTGCCGGTTGTTATCCAGTGGCACTTGGCCGCGATTCTATGGAACTAATTTTGGTTACGGGAGCCTGGCGGTTACCGCTAAAATTATGACTTCCATGAAATTCCTGAACCCCTGCAGGGATCTGGCTGATTTTTGGATATGTTATGTTATATATCTTGTTTGCCTATCTTGCTTTTGAGGGCCTTATCAGATATCCCAATGTATTTTCTTGCCATGAGCGTGCATATATTTGAAAAGTTTACACCCCACAGTAGTTGAAGAACGTGTGTGGAGGTAACTGTTCAATCCTCAATTTTACACACGCACACCGCTTTTTGACTGTGATTTAGGAGAGCCCGCTGTTGGTTATTGTAAGAACACACCCCGGGTTGTTTTCTGCGAGGCCTCCTAAGGACACCCATGCCCCCCCCCATGCATAGGTCTGCCAGGATTTGGGGAAGGTACGGTTACAATTGAATGACTTGCCATTTGAGTTGAAATTGAGAGTATGTCTTCTGATAGGCCTATCTTTAGCTTGGGGCTTATCACATACCCCAGTTTTATATATCGCCACAAAAGGGTACATACTTGAAACGTAGACACGTACACCGCTTTTTTACTGTGGAACACACCCCGGGTTTATCACGATTCCGGGAACCTAACACGCTAACAGACACACACACACACACACACACACACACACACACACAGAAAAGGTGCCGTACCGGACCTTAGAGTGGCCCGGCTAAGCACACACAGAATAGTCAGGAGACAAGCCGAGTCATGGGAACCAGAAAACAGAATAACGAGAAACAAGCCGAGGTCAAAGGGTAGGAGAAAGTCACAAAGTCAGTTTAACAAGCCAGAGAGTACGTAACCACAAATCACAAGTTCAGAATCAATACTATACAGCAAAGACCACAACAGGGCAGGGAGGAACAGGAAAGGTGAGTATAAATACCCTAGGTTAAATTCTGATTGGATAACTTCCAATCAGAATTAACAATCACATGTGGGAGATATCTAAGCCTCCCACTGTGATTGTGGTACTGTTGCTTTAATGCCGGGTCACTCACGTGACCCCGGCGTTTGCATAAATCAACGACCTTCCAGCGTGCAGCGTTATACATGCTGCCCCTGGGAGGCGTGACGGATGCGAGCGGCGAGCGGCGGAGAGGAGACGCCGCTCGCCGACAGGTAGGAGGAGGGGAGACCGCGGGCGGCGATGGACTGAGGGTGAGTGCTGCGAGTTGCGAGCAGCCTCCCTACTAGCCGCCCGCGGACCCCTGACAGGGTTGTTTTCTGCGAGGCCTCCTAAGGACACCCATGCCCCCCATGCACGGGGTAAATGTAACAACCCCCCCCCAAAGAAAAATACACCAAAAAAAAAAACTGAACGGCAAAAAATAAATTAAAAATGGGCCAGCGTGTGGTATCGTTTGAAACAGTCTCCAATGCAGAGTCCAGGCTGCCCAGGGCAATCAGGACAGTAATATACACTTTTCTCTGCCCCCTCTTAGAACAGACCCTGCATCTTTTTTGGGGATTCTGTTTTGCCGCAGTAGGGGGAATTTTAAAAATAAAATGTGTAGCCCCAACTCTGCTCTCTCCCATCACCGCCCGGGGAGCAGGTGCAACCCGGCATAAAATCCCCGAAATGATCTGGAGCTGAAACTGTAAAAATCTCAGTTGCGTCCCGGGGTTTGCTTTTTTGAACAACAAGAAAGCGTTGTGGGTTGCAATCTGCATTAGGTAGATTGCAACCTTTTTGTACCAGGCCCTTGTCTTTCGTATAACTAGGTAGGGCTGCAGCAGCTGATCTGCCAGATCAACCCCACCCATATGACGGTTATAGGCCTTGATGCACACTGGCTTCCTCGTTCTCTCAGCTCTGCCACGTACAGGGACCTCCACAGTCCCCTCAGTGTGGATGGTGGTAAGAAGGTATACATCCTTCTTGTCTCTGTACTTAACTGCCAACAGCTCCTCTTGGCGCAGAGCTGAGGTCTCCCCCCTCCGTAGCCGGGTGCGTGCAAGTTGTCCTGGGAAACCTGTGCTGTTCTTTTTAATTGTGCCGCAAGCTACTGTATCAAAACAGTACAGTAGCTTGAACAAAGGGACACTTGTATAAAAATTGTCAGTATACAAGTGGTACCCTTTGTTCATCAGGGGGAATATCAGGTCCCAGACAATCTTGCCACTGGTTCCCATATGTTCTGGGCAACCTGGAGGGTCAAAGTGGCTATCCTTTCCCTCGTACACCCGGAAGGCCCAGTCTCGCTATCACAGAGCTTATACATCTTTACACCATACCTAGAGCGCTTGGAAGGAACATACTGCTTGAATCCCAGCCTTCCCTTATACTTCATCAGGGATTCATCCACGCATATATTCCTTCCAGGTGTATAAGCCTCTGCAAACCTGGCAGCAAAGTGGGTAATCAGGGGGCGGATTTTATGCAGCCTGTCAAACTGGGGATGCTCCCTAGGGGGACACAGGCTGTTGTCGCTGAAGTGCATGAAATGCAGAATCATTTCATACCTCTTCCTCAACATACATTGGGAGTAAATGGGGGTAGAGCAGATGGGGCTACTGCTCCAGTAGGAGCGGATGGAGGGCTTTATGATGCCCATCAGCATAGTCAATGCCCAGAATCTTTTAAATTCTGGCACATCGATGGGGGCCCATTGCTGCTTTGCCAAAAAAGAGTCCGGTTTTGTAGCTCGGAATTGATGGGCATATAAATTAGTTTGGGGATCAGGTCCTGACATCCGATGTGAGCGGTCGCAAGTGCTGTGAGCTCCCGGTCGGCGGCAACAATACTGGCTTAAAAAAACTGAAAATATCTAATTAATGGGCAACAAAAGGAAACAGACTCAGCCCTTATACACCCAAGAATCGGGCACGCCACGAAACTCGAACGGTCTCGATAAGTATTTCCGAGATACAGTGAAAGTACTCGGAGAAGGCCTAACTGACAACATGGCGACGCCATCTTGCCCGCGCAAAACGCCTGATCCCAGCGAGACAGGAGAAGGGATTTCCCCATCAACCAGCATCGCAGATGGGCTAGCAAACATAAGAGAAACCCTTGCACATCTACCTTCCAGGGATGAACTAGCTAGCAGGATAGCGAAGCTCGAATCCTCCGTGCAAGATCAAGTCTCCGCCATTTCTGCAGACATCAGGCAAGTAAACACGAGGGTGGGAGACCTGGAAGAGGATAGAGATCAAATTTTAGACAGACTCCTCACCCTAGAACATCAACAAAAAAACAGAGACACCAGAACCCTGTACATTATGAGAAACACTGAAGACCTCGACAATAGAGGCAGAAGGAACAACATTAGGATAAGAGGGATCCCAGAATCACAGGAGAATCCTGAAAACCTACATACTATACTACAGTCTCTGTTTAACAAGATTCTACAGAGGCCAGAAGACACCCCAATTCTATTAGATAGAGCACACAGGGCCCTAAGACCCAAAGGCTTACCACAAGACTCCCCCAGGGACATAATATGCAGAGTTCACTATTACACTGAAAAAGAGGACATTATGAGAAACGCCCGAGAATCTTCAGACATAATGTTTAATAATGCGAAAATACTGATCCTCCCTGACCTGGCATGGCTAACCCTAAGGGGCAGACGGGCGCTGAGACCATTAACGCTAGCCCTACAACAAGCCAATATAAAATATAGATGGGGATTCCCCTTTGCACTCACGTCCTCCCACCAAGGAATACAAGCCACCCTAACTTCAGCAGCAGAAGTAGAAGCTTTCACCCAACGCCTAAACATACCTAACATAGAGATACCGGACTGGTACGATATATCGGAACCTGAAAAGACCAAACCGCAAAACATAAGACAGACGGGACAAGTAATGGACACGCGGAGAAGAACGTCATGGAAGACCCCGCCAGCCTCACCATTCCTAAGATCAAGGAAGAATCCAATGACTCCTAGGAAAATAAATTGAAACAAGGCCTAGAAGCAAAAGGGACACAACTTCTAAAGTTAAAAGAGACATATAATTGCCTAAAGTAATATTGAACTTGCCCACCCGCCTAATCATCGACTAAGGGAAGGGTAATTATACTCAGTTAATGCCGATTAGTAATGTGATATATAACTGTAAATAATAATTATACTTACCAGCTAATTAAGAATACATTTGTAACTGCACTAGGATAAAATAGTTAGCTGCTGACCCATATGTATTTGGATTATAGCATATGCATTTGACATGTTGTTATTACGTAAATGACTTGATGTATAATATCAACCAGAAGGGTCAAAACACCATTATATTTTTAGTACTTGTCACATTGATACCTATCCAGAACATCCACCTAAACTACACCTGTTCAAAGCCAGTCAAGGACGACAAGCGTCAAATGGCCGCCATCCGGAGAGTTAACTCAGTACCGGAGGCAAAGAATTAGAAGCACTGTACACGGTGAAATAGTGCTCCAGTTCACTTAAGACACAACCCACGGCCCTGAAGGCCAAGAGCGGTACCAACACACACTTCACTACCTTGCCACAATTCTAAACATCACCTGGGCTAGCCCCTAGTGCTAGACTAACCCAGAGGAGAGTACCGTCTCCTATTTAGAGATTTACCCATAATCAAACTTCTCATTTTACCACAACTCATCTAAAGGTAGATCTCTATAACCACACGAAGGGCCCAAAGTTCTTCCAGAACTCCCCTTCGTAGTACTTCATACCTGCGACTTCATTGAAAGATACCTGTAAATAGTTGATGTTATATTGTTTAATCGTTAATGTACTTATTTTGTATGCCTGTATACTAGCAGTGTTACATACACACAAGCATCCCCGAACAATTACTCCCTAATCGACCATGACCCATACAGTCATCCCA
This sequence comes from Pelobates fuscus, assembly GCF_036172605.1. Taxonomy (NCBI): domain Eukaryota; kingdom Metazoa; phylum Chordata; class Amphibia; order Anura; family Pelobatidae; genus Pelobates; species Pelobates fuscus. The sequence continues at coordinate 178,405,697 of NC_086323.1, read as the reverse complement.
ATTATCGAATAGACAAAATACCAATATAACACTCAACAATGGGCTCACTGAAAATATGCTCCATTAATGTTAGGGGACTGAACACGCCCGAGAAGAGGAAGATGGTCCTAACGGACTTAGCAAAAACCAAAGCAGACATAGTGTTCTTGGAAGAAACACACCTGAAAGGTGCAGAAGCCCCAAAACTCAAGCATCATCAATTCCCCCATGTGTATTACAATAACTACAACCAGAGTAAGTCACGAGGCGTAGCAATATTAATTGGGAAACAAGTCCCATTCACGTACTCAACACATATCACAGACGAATCAGGTAGATTCATTATCCTACAGGGCACAGTGGGGGTGGAACCTATAACCCTTGTGGCAATATACCTACCCAATAAACATCAATGCGGGGCACTGAGGAAGATAATGGCAAAAATAAAGCAAAATACTAAGGGCATTCTCATAATAGGTGGAGACTTTAATATATCACTCGATGCCAATAGAGACAGCACATCAACACATAGTACCCATCTTAACGCCACCAGACTTCAAATGCAACACATCATCAAAACCCACAAACTATCAGACTGCTGGAGGGTATTCCACCCGACGACAAAAGATTATACCCACTACTCCATCCCAAACAAATCATACTCCAGAATAGATTTTTTCCTCATAGAACATAGAGACTTAGGTCTGATATCAGACACTTCGATAGGCCCAATGACCTGGTCCGACCACTCGCCAATATATCTCACAATATCTATCCCTTCACTCCCACGCCCTAAGGGAACGTGGAAATTAAACCCCTTTTTATTACAGACACCAAAAGTGAAAGACTCCGTAGAAAAGTCGATAAAACATTACTTCCACGAAAATAAAACCCCAGCAGTAATTAGAGGGGAACTGATCAAGCTCAACTCAAAAGAGAGAAAAACAAAAAAATCAATGACCTACATAAAGAAATCTCGCAACTAGAGGAAGAACACAAACTATACATAACAGACAAGGCCTATTGCAAACTCCTAGCCCTTAGAACCAAAACCCAAAGCAAAAAAAGCGATTCTCTGGACAAAACAGCTCCATTACGGAGACCCATCATGGAGACAGAAGTGGTAAATTTCTAGCAAAAGCCTTAAAACAAAAACAAATGCTCACATACATACCTAAAATCAAACGCTCAGATGAGACCTACGCACACACCACAGAAGAAATAGCAGACACCTTTCACACCTATTATACATCTCTATATAACCTAAAAGACAAGGAAGGCAACACAAAGGGAATTAAATCATACCTAGAAACCAAATTCGACACTATCCTCCCAGCAGCTGCTACAAGGTCCTTGGAAGAACCATTCACTTTAGACGAAATTAACACAGCTGTAAAACAGACCCCACATAATAAAAGTCCAGGCCCCGATGGGTTCTCAGCCTCATATTATAAATTATTCCAAGCAGAACTAACCCCACACCTATTAGAGGCAATTAACTCTATCCCACAAAAAGAACACATCCCGAAACAGACCTTAGAGGCAACAATAACCCTCATACCCAAACCAGGGAAAGACATTGAGAAATGCACCAGCTATAGACCAATATCCCTAATCAACGTGGATATAAAAATTTTCACCAAAATGCTAGCAACTAGACTCAGACCATTCCTACAAAACCTCATCCACCCGGACCAAGCAGGATTCGTCCCAGCCAGAGAAGCAAAAGATAATACATCAAAAATTATAAACTTAATACATAACACGAAGTACACCAAAGATCCAACCCTGCTCCTAGCAATCGATGCTGAAAAAGCATTCGATAGAGTTGATTGGTCCTTCATGTTCAATACTCTAGAAATGCTGGGATTTGGGCAAAGATGGATAAAATGGATCAAGGCAATCTATTCCGTCCCAACAGCCAGACTTAAGGTAAATGGCCAACTCTCTAGACCATTCACGATAAGCAATGGCACACGTCAGGGGTGCCCGTTATCCCCACTGCTATTCATCCTGACACTAGAACCTCTTCTACAAGCAGTAAGAAACCATCCCGACATTAAAGGTATCACAGTCCAACAAACAGAGTATAAAGTATCTGCGTTTGCAGATGACTTACTCTTCACCATAGAACACCCCATTCTCAGCCTACCCAAATTAATCCAAATCATAGAGGACTACAGTACACACTCAAATTTCAAAATTAACGCAGACAAGTGCGAAATCCTCAATATCACTACACCTCCAGATCAAATAAAGAAATTAAAACAAAAATTCCCCTTCCAATGGGCCAACCACTCCATTAAATACCTAGGGATCAAAGTTACCAATACACATAAAACCCTATATAAAGAAAATTTCCCGGACCTATTAGCAGCAATCCAAAAAGACTTAAATAGATGGGACAAACCACATTTCAGATGGATGGGTAGGATTAACATAATTTCAATGAATGTCCTCCCACGCATTCTATACCTCCTGAACACCATCCCTATACACATCCCGGGGATTTTCTTCAGGAATATACAATCGCTGCTCACCAAATTCATATAGGCCCATAAACGTCCGAGAATTGCCTTCAATTTATTGACCAAACCTAAAGAGAGAGGGGGGCTAGGATGCCCCAATATACAAAGATACCACAAAGCAATTCACCTGGGAAGGATCCTGGAGTGTTCACGGGAGGGGAAATCTAGGAATTGTGCACATTGAACAAGCACAAATACAAATTCCATTAAGGTCACTCCCCTGGTCTCTGCCCATAGACAATGAGAACTCAACAAAAGACCTACCGACCATCACAACCACCCTCCAAATATGGAAAACCATACGCACGAACAAAGACTTTGTCCCGACACCTTCACCCTACTTCCCAATATCCCACAATCCCAGATTCCCCCCAGGCAGGAATAATACACTATTATCTAAACTCCAACTTAGACCTGCAAACAGGGAAGTTATGCTACAAGATCTAGTCACAACAGAAGGACTCATATCACTGACTGACATTATAGGATTAAATCAGCCTACGCTATCACAATCGTTTCAATATCACCAAATTACTCACTTTCTATCCAAGGAAGGCCTGCTACACTGGCAACCCAGAGAGGCCACTAGATTTGAGAAGCTATGCACACGCCCGCCAAAAACTAAAACTATTTCCATATGCTACAAAATACTACAAGATAACACAAATGGCTCACTCCCTTGGTACACAATCAGAAACAATTCTTTTTCCCCAGTGGAGGAAAAAACTTGGAGGGCGATCTTTATGAAAATGATAAAAGCACACTCTAGCGTAACAATCCAAGAAATAAATTATAAATTTCTATCTCAATGGTACACCACTCCAATTGACATCAACAAATATGATTCGAATGCACCAACAATCTGCTGGAGATGCATGAAGGCGCTAGGCAACTACCGCCATTTATGGTGGGATTGCAGCAGAATTAAGGGATTCTGGAAAGAAGTACAGAGAATCACAGAGCTAATAAGCAAAGTACCAATACCACTAACCCCAGAAGCACTCCTTTTCTTCCACATCCCAATCTCCTTGAAACAATTCAAAAACTCAATAATACTCTATCTGTTAACCGCGGCCAAACTTGTAGTAGCAGGGCTATGGAAAACTGATGTTAGACCCTCAAGGCGGGAGTGGTTTCAAAAAATTGAACACATTAATAAAATGGAGGAATTGACAATGTCAGCACTAGACAAATACCTCACTTATTACACAATATGGGATCCATGGAACTCCTTTCTAAGAAACCCTAGTTAATTTAACTTTATTTAATTTAATCCAAGACAGCAGCTAGTAGGGAAAACTGACATATTGTTGGGTATTACTTATTCAAGAAACGCTCAATTCCACCCTCCTTCATGAGCTCACACATATTCACATGTCGATAGGAACTACCTTGTTTTGTCTTTTTGTCTTTAACAGTTCTGTTTCTATGTTTACTCCAGGACTGTTGGGAATTGTCTCACAACACCATTATTTTACATTGAAAGACTTTTGTATTAGTATTACATCTAAGCATCTTGTTTGCACACTGCTAAACCTTTATATGCATACCAATATTGAAATGTGAAATGTATATTTTATGTGTAAAACCAAATAAAAAGAAATTACATTAAAAAAAAAAAATTAGTTTGGGCGACGTTCCCCAATACATCATCGCCCAGAAACATCTCCATAAACTGCTGAGGGCTAAATCCTGTGACATCCAAATTAATGCCAGGATTTGCAGTAAAGGATGGGATGTCTGGCCTCTGGTTATGAGGCACTACCCACTCCTCAGCAGTTCTGCCAGCTGGAGCAGCACGCCTCCTTCTGGCAGGGGGACTAGCAGGCACAGATACAACATCACCAGATACATCACTAGCAGTAGACACTGTATCGAGTGATGATGTATCTGAGCACCTGGCAGGGTCAAAATCAGGGTCAGAGTCTGACATAGACGCGTCAGACTCTAGCGCAAGGGTGGCATATGACTGCTCAGCGCGGGTTGTCTTCCGTGACCCGTGTGCCATGATCACAATTGCTTTACTTAGTGACCTGTCACAAAAAAAAATAAAAAATAGCCCCTGAAAAAATGAACAGACAGCAAAATAAGTGATGCTGTGCAAGAGCCTGTGATCTGTATAGTGATCACTGGCAGGGCAGGGGTTAATCGTTCTGAAAAGAGCTTTTGGGTCTCAAAAAAATCACAAAAAAATGAACCCCTAAAAAAAAAAAGGCACAGACAGCAGAAAAGATCTGCTGTGCAAGAGCCAGTGATTATAGTGATCACTGGCAAGACAGGGGTTAATGGCTCTGAAAAGAGCCTTTGGGTCTCACGATTTTACAAATCCCTACCTATAAATACCTAAATCTCTCTAGCTAAACCACAGATCTCTCTCTCTCTCTCTCTCACACTAAAACACAAGTGAAGAGAGGGAGGCAGATCCACACTAATCAGAGAAATGGGGAACACACTTGGGATGAAATTGCTAATGGGGCAAGCTGTGATTGTAGGACTCCAGCCTGCCCCTTATGATGCGGCATGCTAGGGACGCCCCCAGAAGCCCCATGATTCACTGCCTTTCTAAAAAAAAGGGGGGGGGAGTTAATATTGATCATTTTCTTTATTTTATATTTATTTTTTTTATATATATTATTTTATATGCACGGAGTGCCAGGACCCCTCAAGGCACTCATCACATGCAGTACATCACTGCTATACTATCAGAGCTTCCAGAGCTCAAAATAGGTGCAGACGTACCAGGTACGTCCAAGGTCATTATGGACTGTTTTCTGCCAGACGTACCTGATACGTCCGCTCATAACTCCATCATCCCCCGGCACAGGAAACATACATATATATAAGTGGGGACTTTGAAAATCTTTCAACCTGAAAAGTGGGGACTTAGAACTTTTTTTTGCCTGAAAAGTGGTGACTTAGAAAATATTTTGCACATTTAAAAATAGAAAAATAAATACATTTCAGCCCACAGCAGCCCCTCAAGTTGCATCCCCTGACAGCCCCCACCTGGGTGACCAACATATCCAAAAATCAGCCAGATCCCTGCAGGGATTCAGGAATTTCATGGAAGTCATAATTTTAGCGGTAACCGCCAGGCTCCCGTAAACAAAATTAGTTCCATAGAATCGCGGCCAAGTGCCGCTGGATAACAACCGGCAAAACGCAAGGTTTTCATGAAGAAAATAGTTCCAGGGATTTCGCGCCTATGTCCCCTGAAGTCTTTTCTCGGTTTTGGGCCACGCAGACGCCCGCCAGGGGTCTAGCTTTCGGTTCTACCGCTGGAGGGAGACAGGGCAGCCAGGCAGGCAGCCAGGCAGGCAGGCAGCCAGCCAGGCAGGCAGGCAGGCAGGCTGGCTGTACTGCCTACGTAGGTCTTTGAGCTTACATTCAGCAGCCTCCCCTGCCCTGTGGGACGACCAGGGTTAAGCCCCATCATTTCACGGCCTGCTCAACCGCCTCCCACCCCTCCCGTTCAGCCACCTCCGTGCCTTAAGCCCCCTCTTGTGACGGTCCCTTCCGCTCGGGCCTTAAGCCCCCTTTGGTGATTGCTCCCCTCCGCTCGGGCCCCGCCCCTGAGACCCTGGAGGCATGGAAGCCTAGTTCACGCACCCCAAGTGCGCAGTGGCGCCCATGTCAGAAGTCGCAGATGACTTATATATCAAGTTGTCCCTCCAAGGCCCTGCTGCACTAGCTGACCGCCTTGCTGGATGTTTTTTTTTTTTATTCTTGGCAGTGTCAGCTTCACTCTCCTTCTCACTCTCTTGTGTGTGTGTGTGTGTGTGTGTGGGGGTGGAGGGGTGGGTTAAGTCCCTGGAGGACACCTCTACTTCCTTCTTGCAACACCCACCTATGCCCAACTCTGTATCTCCTGTCCGTGTGTTGTCTCCACACATGTTGGGTATCTTCCAAGGTGCCAAGTTGTCCAGGGAGGCGATAAAATGTGGAGTGAAAGAGGCCAGAAGACACCCCACCCACCACAGATGGCCCGTCCACCAGGGTCACTCTCCCCATTGCCAGGGAGGGAGCAGGCACAGAGAGCCAGACCACATGGGTAGGACGGCGGTGGTCGGGAGAGGAGAGCATCCCCAACCCAACACACCGCTTACCCCCTGGTACAACCTCCATGCCTACACTTCCCAGTGCCTGGCGGCAGGGAGGAAGCGTTCAAAGGGCAGCAAGACCACAGAGGTAAGGGCAGTGTGCAGGAGGAGAGAGCTTCTCCAACCCGTCACACCGCTTGCAACAAGGCCCGTCCACCAGGGCCACTCTCCCCATTGTAGGGTGCCAGGGAGGGAGCAGGCACAGACAACCAGACCAAAGGGGTAGGACGGCGGTTGGCGGGAGGGGAGAGCATCCACAACCCGTCACACCGCTTACCCCCTGGACCTGCCTCCATGCCTACACTCCACGGTGCTGGGTGGCAGGGAGAAAGCCTTCAAAGGGCAACCAGTACGCAGAGGAAGGGTAGTAGTGGAGCTCTTCTCCAAAGCATCACATCACTTGCATCAAGGCCCATCCACAAGTGACACTCTACACATTGTAGGGTGCTGGGGAGGGAGCAGGCACAGACAACCAGACCACAGGGGTAGGACGGCGGTGGGCGGGAGGGGAGAGCATCCACAACCCGTCACACCGCTTACCCCGTGGCCCAACCTCCATGCCTACACTCCCCAGTGCCAGGCAGCAGGGAGGAAGCGTTCAAAGGGCAGCAAGACCACACAGGTAGGGCGGTGGGCGGGAGGAGAGAGCTTCTCCAACCCGTCACACCGCTTCCAACCAGGCCCATCCACCAGGGCCACTCTCCCCATTGTAGGGTGCCGGGGAGGGAGCAGGCACAGACAACCAGACCACAGGGGTAGGACGGCAGTGGGCGGGAGGGGAGAGCATCCACGACCCGTCACACTGCTTACCCCCTGGCGTAAGACAACTTCGGAGCTGGTAAATAAAAAACGCTCTGTGCAGCCACGGGTGAATCCCAGGCATTAAAAGTCGGCCGCTTCTGTCCCCACCAGGATAGGGGACCTCAGCAGGCCACGGGGTACCAGCCTCCTCCACGGCGCACACGGTATCGTACCTCTGCTTTTAGACGGGGCAGGGAGCAAACTCAGTTGGAGGTCACCAGACAGGGAGAGAAGCGCTTGGCTCGCAGACAGGTAGCGCCCTCACTGGCGGAGCCCGGTGTGAGTCCAGGGACCACGCCTGAGGCGGAGGAGAGAAGGACCATTTCGCCTGTTTGCAGGGGGCCACCAGGGACCGCCTCAGCGAAAGCCTCTTCCCAGCTCAGGCGCAGGGAGCCATATCGATTGGAGAAGGTAGTGGGGTAAACATGGAGGTCAAGAAGGTCTGATTCCAATAGAAGACAGGTAAGTGAGATAACCTCCTGTAAGTCTGGAACTCTGTGTAGGCATCAGAGAACTAGCCAGGGTCCCCTGACCACCAAAGGGGGTAAAACTTTCTGTCAGTCTGGAACTCTTCCTGGGCATAGGAGAACCGGCCAGACTCCCCTGCCTATTGTTCAAAATTTTCGCTCCGAGATAATCTCCTCAAGGGTGCCCCCAGCAGTTATCGTGCACTTTCTGCACGCCCGTCATTTAGGGGGACCGAACCAACAAAGTGTCCGACCTCATGGAAGTGGTGCCTGGACACAGCTAGGCAGATCCGACCTCATTTCTGTCAAAGGCCGGAGCTCATGGGACTTAGAAAATGTTTCGCTCTTTTCCGCCGTGCCCTTCCCAGCCACCAGAGGGCGCCACTAGGGTTGCAGGGTGACCGGGGCAGGCTCCCTTCCCCTGCCTGACCTGCCCCCCTGAAGTCCCGCAATGAAGGGAGGTCGTGGAGGGCAGATGAGGATTGCAGACAGGAAAGGGGGGAAACCGCCTGTCCGTCTGGAACTCTTCCTGGGCATAGGAGAACCAGCCAGAGTCCCCTGCCTGCTTGTGGGACTTTGAACATTTTTCAACCTGAAAAGTGGGGACTTTGAAAATATTTCACCATGTGTGAAGAAAAGAGACCTCAGCTAACCTTTTCTTCTATGTTTTGTGTATTTAATTTCACTTTTCTGCCTATAGTATTTTATCCGTTCGGCAGTTTGCATCTACCGAACCACGACCTCCCTCCTTGCTTGTTGTGATTTGAAGCACCGACAATTAAGTGTTCCCTGGGTGGCCGTTGTTCGTATACCCGAACGCCACGAGGAAAAGAAAACGTCTTGTTCGCACGAGGCGAGTCAGCGGGACTTGGTCGTCGAGTGTCTGGAACTAAAATCGGACACTCGACCGTGCGAAGTACCGCTGAAAACTACCGAACGGCCGGTTCTCCCACTTGCCGAACACCCAGAAGAGCGGCATTCGGTAGTTATATCCGTATGAACCAGGGGAACAATCGCTCCTATGAGCCAGGAGGGTATTTTCGGTACTTTTGACCGCTTTCGCCTTTTTCCCCAATTGACCGACCCCACACACTGAATTCGTGGAACTGTTTTGGGCAGGAGCCTCGTGTGTGGTCGGTAAACTAAGACTTCCACACTTAAGAACCCCTGAACCGATCTGGGTGAAATTTGGATATGTTTGCCTCCCAGATCGGGGCTATCAGGGGATATGTATTGTGATACCTGGTGGGGAAAGGGGTGTTCCAATGTTTGGGTAAAATGTGTGCCCTCTGCCTGGAGATAATTGATTTAACCTTTAACTTATCTCACTATCTTCCAGGCAGAGGAAGGGGCGTGTAGTAAGAAAATACTGTACAGTGATTGGTGATATGTTTGTTTGTTTTGGGAGGTCCTCTTGCATGAGGATCCCCATAAAAGCCAGCCTGTTTCAATAAAGCTTTAGTTCTGTTACACCCTTCATGAAGTCTTGGCTCATGTTTGGGGAAAGGATACTCTAACTACTGGGAAGGATTGTCGTGAAGCTGTATTCATCTCTACCCCCTGCTGGAGCTATGATACCCCCTGCTGGAGCTATGATACTCAGCAGCTGAAAAAGGAACAAGGGACCGCAGCAACATCTCCCCTGCAGGTCTTAACAACTGGTTGCAAGCGACGGGATTGAATGGAACGCAGAAAGACAACTGATGAATGGCCCAGCAGTACGAGAAACTAAAAAAGACGACACTACAAGATCTACTGGAAGCCCGAGGCCAGGTGGCAAGCAACAAGAGAAAAGCTACCCTCATAGCAGAACTAATGGAGGGCGACCAAACCAACAGCGTGACGGACGTCAGCCGAGAGGAAGCGGAGTTCCAGCGGAAGGTGATGTGGAGGCTAAATTTATATGGGCCGAACCCACCACCGGAGGCGATAACGCAAATCCTGGCACAAGTGAATGCAGAACGCAGTGCCCTACAGGCCAGCTTGAACCAAGCAGACAATGCATCACTAACAGGATCTATAAATGGAGGACAGCGGAGAAAAATTAACTATGCTGCATTTAAAAGCTTTGCGGACGGAGAAACAGAGATTGACGCATATCTACAGGATTTCGAACGTCAATGCGCTTTGGAGGGTCTGGAATCAGAGCAATGGGCATCGATCTCAAGCAGTAAGCTCACGGGCCGTGCAGCCGAGGCCTACAGAGCAGTTCCTGACACAGCCATACATGACTATGCCAAGGTAAAGGAAATTCTGCTAGCTAGATATGCCGTGACCCCAGAGACTTACAGAAAGAAATTTCGGGCCTTACGGAAAGGGGGCCGAGACTCCTACACTGAGTGGGCTTTTCGGCTGTATCGAGCAGCCCAAAACTGGATACAAGGTACTACAGCTCTTCTTACTTGAACATTTTTTTGAGCACACCCCGACAGACACCAGGGATTGGGTCAGAGACCGAAAACCGGCTACCATCGAAGCCGCAGCCAAGCTGGCGGACGAGCATCATGAAGGCCGAAAGGGGGAAGCTGGTGGGAACCGTCCTCTGGTAAGGTCCAGTGCTCCACCACCAGGACCTGTGACCAACCCCAGACCCAGGTGGGCGAGCCAGCACCCGACTCCGAACAGTGGGCTGTCCTACATGAGGTAGACCTGAGGTAGACCTAGCCCAAGCTGAAATAGACAATCGAGTCCACCACCGACAGTTGGTCACCGTAGACGGTCAAGAAGCAGAGGGGCTCCGAGACACGGGCGCCACCCTTACACTGGTACAACCACATACCGTAGCTGCCAAGGCCCGCACCAACAAGACTGTAGCAGTACGAGTGGCCGGGGGTGCCATCCACAAGATACCCACTGTTCGGGTACAGCTGAATTGGGGCCATGGTGACAGGCCGATGGAAGTAGGCATTATGGCGGGACTACCAGCAGAGGTTTTGTTGGGGAATGATTTAGGGTGCCTAACTTCAAAGCTGGTACAATCCGAACCTGCTGGAGCCTGCGCAGTGACCACTAGGGCGCAAGCCCGCCGAGCTGGACCAACACACTCCGAGGAACCACAGGTAGGAACTGAAAACCCCGTAGTCGCCCCTAACCCTATCCCATTCTGGGGTACCCCCCAAGATTTTGGCCAAACCCAACAAACAGACCCCACCTTAGCCGGTTACAGGAAGGCAGTAGGGACACCCAGAGAAGGGAATAACCACGAGGGATTCCAATGGGATAAGGGGTTGCTGTATAGGGTTACTGGGGGAGTGGGGAGGGGGGCAGCACAAGTGATAAAAAGGCAGCTGGTAGTACCCCGGAAATACAGGGCGGAGCTTCTAAGGCTCAGCCATGATATCCCGCTAGCCGGACATCTGGGTATCAAGAAAACTAAGGACCGCCTTACCCAGACGTTCTTCTGGCCAGGGATATCCACCGATGTGCAGTCTTACTGTAGAACCTGTGATACCTGTCAACGAATAGGGAAAAGGGGGGATCACCCTAGGGCCAAATTAAGACCCCTACCTATAATTGACGAGCCATTCTACCGGGTAGCAGTAGACCTGGTGGGGCCTCTCAGCAAACCCAGCTCCTCCGGAAAGCGCTACATACTCACGGTGGTGGACTATGCCGCCAGATACCCTGAGGCGGTGGCGCTCTCCAACATTGAGGCGGAGACGGTGGCAGAGGCCCTAGTTAAGATCTTTTCCCGAGTAGGGTTCCCCCGGGAAATACTTTCCGACCAAGGGACCCAGTTCACGGCAACTGTAACGCAACAGTTGTGGCAGAGCTGCGGGGTTAAACCCTTATTCAGCTCCCCCTATCACCCACAGACCCAATGGTCTCTGTGAACGATTTAACGGCACTCTTAAGCAAATGCTCACAGCGTTCACGGAGTCCTACGGTCAATGGGAGAAGTTTCTACCTCACCTCCTGTTTGCCTACCGGGAAGTGCCTCACTGGGTTCTCCCCCTTCGAACTCCTCTACGGGAGAAAAGTTTGGGGACCCCTGGACCTCATACGAGAGCACTGGGAGGGCAACACAGGAGAGGAGTGAGTCCCAGTCCTGCCATACGTGCTGGAGTTTCGGGACCGCCTGCAAGCTCTCACCGAGTCCGTTCGGGAGAACTTGCGGGCGGCCCAGAAGCGCCAGAAACAATGGTATGACCACGGGGCAAGAGAAAGGAACCTGGAAATAGGGCAAAGGGTGTTAGCCCTCAGACCATCCAAAAAGAACAAGCTCCAGGCAGCCTGGCAGGGGCTATTTAAAATAGTAGAGAAGATTAGTGACACCACGTATATCGTGGCTAAATGTTGAAGCCCTATCACGGACGCTCGGAAGATGTGGCTGCCATATGCGCCCCATCCACGGACGACAGTGAGGGACTCCCCTTTCCAGACCTACTAGCAGCTAACCCCGGGACGGTAGAACAAGTTGGGTTAGGAGACAAGCTAGACCCCCCTCAGCAGGCAGACGCTAAGCACCTGCTCCAGGAGTACGGTGGGCTATTCTCCTCTCTACCCGGATACACGTCCGCCGCAGTACACCGGGTAGAGACCCAGGGGGAAAACCCCTTGAGACAACAGCCCTATCGTATACCAGCAGCAGTACGCACGAGCATGTGGAAGGAACTCCAGGAAATGCTCGAACTAGGGGTTATTGAGGCTTCCCAAAGTCCCTGGGCGTCTCCGGTAGTGTTAGTACCAAAGCGAGACGGCACCACTCGCTTCTGTATTGACTACCGGAAACTAAATGACAGGACAATCACGGATGCCTACCCTATGCCGCGGATCGACGAATTGCTCGATCGCATGGCTAGTGGACACTTCCTGACTACCCTAGATCTGTGTAAAGGCTATTGGCAAATTCCCCTAGACCCGGCTGCCATCCCTAAGTCAGCCTTCGTCACCCCATTCGGGCTATACCAATTTAAGGTTATGCCGTTTGGGATGAAGAATGCCCCGGCTACATTTCAACGGATGGCGGACCGACTTCTGGAAGGAATGCAGGACTTCGCATGTGCTTACTTGGATGACATCGCCATCTACAGCGGCACATGGGAAGCTCACCTGGGACACTTGGCTTTGGTATTTAACAAATTACAGGAAGCCGGCCTTACCCTGAAACCCGAGAAGTGCCATGTGGGCATGGCAGAAGTCCAGTATTTGGGGCATCGGGTAGGTTCGGGTAAACAGCGGCCCGAGCCCGCACTAAGACTCAGGTCCTAGCTTTCTTAGGTGCCTGGACACAGCTAGGCAGATCCAACCTCATTTCTGTCAAAGGCCGGAGCTCATGGGACTTAGAAATTTTTTCGCTCTTTGCCGCCGTGCCCTTCCCAGCCACCAGGGGGCGCCACTAGGGTTGCAGGGTGACCGGGGCAGGCTCCCTTCCCCTGCCTGACCTGCCCCCCTGAAGTCCCGCAATGAAGGGAGGTCGTGGAGGGCAGATGACGATTGCAGACAGGAAAGGAAATTTCACCATGTAAAGTGGGGAACTTGGATTATATGCTGCACAATCTCCTCGGGGGTGGCGCCACAGCTGACAGCGCGACCGACCCCATGGACGTTTAGACTGGACGCAGCAGGGCAGAACCGACCCCGTTTTTGCCTCACACCTGGAGCTCGCTGAAGGCTGCCCACACAAACCCTGCCTGCCTGCCTGCCTGGCCAGCCTAGCTGGGGACCTTGGTGTCCCTAATCATTTTCGCCAACCAGGGGGTGCTCCACTAGAGGTGCAGGGGACACAGGGCAGGCACCCTTCACCTGCCCAACCAATCCTGGGTGGCTGGGAGCGAGCAGAGGACCTTGGAAACTTTTATCATTTTTGTCCACCGGGGGGCGCCACTAGGGATGCAGGGTGCCCAGGGCAGGCTCCCTTCCCCTCCCCATCAAGGCTTCAAGGCTTGTGGGACTTTGAACATTTTTCAACCTGAAAAGTGGGGACTTAGAAAATATTTTGCACATTTAAAAATAAAAAAATATAAAAAAAATACATTCCAGCACATAGAAGCCCCATTTGCATCCCCTGACAGCCCCCACCTGGGTGACCAACATATCCAAAAATCAGCCAGATCCCTGCAGGGGTTCAGGAATTTCATGGAAGTCATAATTTTAGCGGTAACCGCCAGGCTCCCGTAACCGAAATTAGTTCCATAGAATCGCGGCCAAGTGCCGCTGGATAACAACCGGCAAAACGCAAGGTTTTCATGCCGAAAATAGTTCCAGGGATTTCGCGCCTATGTCCCCCTGAAGTCTTTTCTCGGTTTTGGGCCACGCAGACGCCCGCCAGGGGTCTAGCTTTCGGTTTTACTGCTGTAGGGAGGCAGGGAAGCAGGCAGGCAGGCAGGCAGGTGGCTAAGTGCCGCTGGACACCGATCGGCAACGTTTTCATGCTGAAACTTGTTCCAGGGATTTTGTGGCCATGTCCCCCTGAAGTCTATTCTCGGTTTTGGGCCATGTGAATGGCTCGGTTCTGCTGCTGTACGCAGGGAGGGAAGGAGGCATGAGGACAGGCAGACAGGGAAAGCGGGGACTTTGAAGGTGTTTTCTTTTTACCCTTCTGTAACCCCTTAGTGACCAGGCCATTTTTCAATTTTATTACCGTTAACCCCTTAGTGACCAGGCCATTTTTCAATTGTATTACCGTTAAGGACCAGGGCTCTTTTTACATTTCTGCAGTGGTTGTGTTTAGATGTAATTTGCCTCTTACACATTTACTGCACCCATACATATTATATACCATTTTTCTCGCTATTAAATGTTCATTCTAAAGATACCATCATTTTCATCATATCATATAATTTACTAGAATAAAAAAAGTAAAATATGATAAAAAAACAAACAAAAAAAAACACAGCTGGCCATCATGCACCCATGTCCCAGTTGGAACATGTCTGAAGCCGACCAATGTAATTCACCTCCGTAAAACTGTATGTTTTTGAAAAGTACACACCCTAGGGCATTTCACATGGTGGCATTTGAACACTTTACATGCACTAATTCTACCACCAGTCTCTGTCAAACGTTTTTGTGGTGTTATTTTTCACTCACACATTCTACTTTGTGCATAGATTCTAAGCTCCTGTTAGGTGTTACTGCCAAAGGACACCACAATATGTACTTGGCATCATCTCCCGAGTACAGCGATAACACTCATGTATACGTTTGTCGGGTTCACTGGGGGGGGTGCAAAGCGAAATGTCTGATATGCGTTTTTCAAATTTTATATATCTTGTTTGCCTATCTTGCTTTTGAGGGCCTTATCAGATATCCCAATGTATTTTCTTGCCATGAGCGTGCATATATTTGAAAAGTTTACACCCCACAGTAGTTGAAGAACGTGTGTGGAGGTAACTGTTCAATCCTCAATTTTACACACGCACACCGCTATTTGACTGTGATTTAGGAGAGCCCGCTGTTGGTTATTGCAAGAACACACCCCGGGTTGTTTTCTGCGAGGCCTCCTAAGGACACCCATGCCCCCCCCCCCATGCATAGGTCTGCCAGGATTTGGGGAAGGTACGGTAACAATTGAACGACTTGCCATTTGAGTTGAAATTGAGAGTATGTCTTCTGATAGGCCTATCTTTAGCTTGGGGCTTATCACATACCCCAGTTTTATATATCGCCACAAAAGGGTACATACTTGAAACGTAGACACGCACACCGCTTTTTGACTGTGGAACACACCCCGGGTTTATCACGATTCCGGGAACCTAACACGCTAACAGACACACACACACACACACACAGAAAAGGTGCCGTACCGGACCTTAGAGTGGCCGGGCTAAGCACACACAGAATAGTCAGGAGACAAGCCGAGTCAGGGGAACCAGAAAACAGAATAACGAGAAACAAGCCGAGGTCAAAGGGTAGGAGAAAGTCACAAAGTCAGTTTAACAAGCCAGAGTGTACGTAACCACAAATCACAAGTTCAGAATCAATACTATACAGCAAAGACCACAACAGGGCAGGGAGGAACAGGAAAGGTGAGTATAAATACCCTAGGTTGAATTCTGATTGGATAACTTCCAAACAGAATTAACAATCACATGTGGGAGATATCTAAGCCTCCCACTGTGATTGTGGTACTGTTGCTTTAACGCCGGGTCACTCACGTGACCCCGGCGTTTGCATAAATCAACGACCTTCCAGCGTGCAGCGTTATACATGCTGCCGCTGGGAGGCGTGACGGATGCGAGCGGCGAGCGGCGGAGAGGAGACGCCGCTCGCCGACAGGTAGGAGGAGGGGAGACCGCGGGCGGCGATGGACTGAGGGTGAGTGCTGCGAGTTGCGAGCAGCCTCCCCTACTAGCCGCCCGCGGACCCCTGTTTTCTGCGAGGCCTCCTAAGGACACCCATACCCCCCATGCACGGGGTAAATGTAACAACCACCCCCAAAGAAAAAGACACCCAAAAAAAAAACTGAACGGCAAAAAATAAATTAAAAATGGGCCAGCGTGTGGTATCGTTTGAAACAGTCTCCAATGCAGAGTCCAGGCTGCCCAGGGCAGTCAGGACAGTAATATACACTGTCTTTTCTCTGCCCCTCTTAGAACAGACCCTGCATCTTTTTTGGGGATTCTGTTTTGCCGCAGTAGGGGGAATTTTAAAAATAAAATGTGTAGCCCCAACTCTGCTCTCTCCCATCACCGCCCGGGGAGCAGGTGCATCACGGTACAAAATCCCCGAAATGATCTGGAGCTGAAATTAAAAATCTCAGTTGCTTCCCGGGGTTTGCTTTTTTTGAACAACAAGAAAGCGTTGTGGGTTGCAATCTGCATTAGGTAGATTGCAACCTTTTTGTACCAGGCCCTTGTCTTTCGTATAACTAGGTAGGGCTGCAGCAGCTGATCTGCCAGATCAACCCCACCCATATGACGGTTATAGGCCTTGATGCACACACTGGCTTCCTCGTTCTCTCAGCTCTGCCACGTACAGGGACCTCCACAGTCCCCTCAGTGTGGATGGTGGTAAGAAGGTACACATCCTTCTTGTCTCTGTACTTAACTGCCAACAGCTCCTCTTGGCGCAGAGCTGAGGTCTCCCCCCTCCGTAGCCGGGTGCGTGCAAGTTGTCCTGGGAAACCTGTGCTGTTCTTTTTAATTGTGCCGCAAGCTACTGTATCAAAACAGTACAGTAGCTTGAACAAAGGGACACTTGTATAAAAAAATGTCAGTATACAAGTGGTACCCTTTGTTCATCAGGGGGAATATCAGGTCCCAGACAATCTTGCCACTGGTTCCCATATGTTCTGGGCAACCTGGAGGGTCAAGGTGGCTATCCTTTCCCTCGTACACCCGGAAGGCCTGAGTATACCCAGTCTCGCTATCACAGAGCTTATACATCTTTACACCATACCTAGAGCGCTTGGAAGGAACATACTGCTTGAATCCCAGCCTTCCCTTATACTTCATCAGGGATTCATCCACGCATATATTCCTTCCAGGTGTATAAGCCTCTGCAAACCTGGCAGCAAAGTGGGTAATCAGGGGGCGGATTTTATACAGCCTGTCAAACTGGGGATGCTGTTGTCGCTGAAGTGCATGAAATGCAGAATCATTTCATACCTCTTCCTCGACATACATTGGGAGTAAATGGGGGTAGAGCAGATGGGGCTACTGCTCCAGTAGGAGCGGATGGAGGGCTTCTTTATGATGCCCATCAGCATAGTCAATGCCCAGAATCTTTTAAATTCTGGCACATCGATGGGGGCGCATTGCTGCTTTGCCAAAAAAGAGTCCAGTTTTGTAGCTCGGAATTGATGGGCATATAAATTAGTTTGGGCGACAATGTTCCCCAATACATCATCGCCCAGAAACACCTCCATAAACTGCTGAGGGCTAAATCCTGTGACATCCAAATTAATGCCAGGATTTGCAGTAAAGGATGGGATGTCTGGCCTCTGGTTATGAGGCACTACCCACTCCTCAGCAGTTCTGCCAGCTGGAGCAGCACGTCTCCTTCTGGCAGGGGGACTAGCAGGCACAGATACAACATCCCCAGATACATCACTAGCAGTAGACACTGTATCGAGTGATGATGTATCTGAGCACCTGGCAGGGTCAAAATCAGGGTCAGAGTCTGACTTAGACGCGTCAGACTCTAGCGCAAGGGTGGCATATGACTGCTCAGCGCGGGTTGTCTTCCGTGACCCGTGTGCCATGATCACAATTGCTTTACTTAGTGACCTGTCACAAAAAAAATAAAAAATTAAAAATAACACCTGAAAAAATGAACAGACAGCAAAATAAGTGATGCTGTGCAAGAGCCTGTGATCTGTATAGTGACCACTGGCAGGGCAGGGGTTAATCGTTCTGAAAAGAGCTTTTGGGTCTCAAAAAAATCACAAAAAAAATGAACCACTAAAAAAAAAAAAAAAGGCACAAACAGCAGAAAAGATCTGCTGTGCAAGAGCCAGTGATTATAGTGATCACTTGCAAGACAGGGGTTAATGGCTCTGAAAAGAGCCTTTGGGTCTCAAGATTTTACAAATCCCTACCTATAAATACCTAAATCTCTCTAGCTAAACCACAGATCTCTCTCTCTCTCACACTAAAACACAAGTGAAGAGAGGGAGGCAGATCCACACTAATCAGAGAAATGGGGAACACACTTGGGATGAAATTGCTAATGGGGCAAGCTGTGATTGTATGACTCCAGCCTGCCCCTTATGATGCGGCATGCTAGGGACGCCCCCAGAAGCCCCATGATTCACTGCCTTTCGAAAAAAAAAGGGGGGGGGGAGTTAATATTGATCATTTTCTTTATTTTATATTTATTTTTTTATATATATTATTTTATATGCACGGAGTGCCAGGACCCCTCAAGGCACTCATCACATGCAGTACATCACTGCTATACTATCAGAGCTTCCAGAGCTCAAAATAGGTGCAGACGTACCAGGTACGTCCAAGGTCATTATGGACTGTTTTCTGCCAGACGTACCTGATACGTCCGCTCATAACTCCATCATCCCCCGGCACAGGAAACATACATATATATAAGTGGGGACTTTGAAAATCTTTCAACCTGAAAAGTGGGGACTTAGAACTTTTTTTTGCCTGAAAAGTGGTGACTTAGAAAATATTTTGCACATTTAAAAATAGAAAAATAAATACATTTCAGCCCACAGCAGCCCCTCAAGTTGCATCCCCTGACAGCCCCCACCTGGGTGACCAACATATCCAAAAATCAGCCAGATCCCTGCAGGGATTCAGGAATTTCATGGAAGTCATAATTTTAGCGGTAACCGCCAGGCTCCCGTAAACAAAATTAGTTCCATAGAATTGCGGCCAAGTGCCGCTGGATAACAACCGGCAAAACGCAAGGTTTTCATGAAGAAAATAGTTCCAGGGATTTCGCGCCTATGTCCCCTGAAGTCTTTTCTCGGTTTTGGGCCACGCAGACGCCCGCCAGGGGTCTAGCTTTCGGTTCTACCGCTGGAGGGAGACAGGGCAGCCAGGCAGGCAGCCAGGCAGGCAGGCAGCCAGCCAGGCAGGCAGGCAGGCAGGCTGGCTGTACTGCCTACGTAGGTCTTTGAGCTTACATTCAGCAGCCTCCCCTGCCCTGTGGGACGACCAGGGTTAAGCCCCATCATTTCACGGCCTGCTCAACCGCCTCCCACCCCTCCCGTTCAGCCACCTCCGTGCCTTAAGCCCCCTCTTGTGACGGTCCCTTCCGCTCGGGCCTTAAGCCCCCTTTGGTGATTGCTCCCCTCCGCTCGGGCCTTAAGCCCCCCGCCCCTGAGACCCTGGAGGCATGGAAGCCTAGTTCACGCACCCCAAGTGCGCAGTGGCGCCCATGTCAGAAGTCGCAGATGACTTATATATCAAGTTGTCCCTCCAAGGCCCTGCTGCACTAGCTGACCGCCGTGCTGGATGTTTTTTTTTTTTTATTCTTGGCAGTGTCAGCTTCACTCTCCTTCTCACCCTCTTGTGTGTGTGTGTGTGTGTGGGGGGGGGTGGAGGGGTGGGTTAAGTCCCTGGAGGACACCTCTACTTCCTTCTTGCAACACCCACCTATGCCCAACTCTGTATCTCCTGTCCGTGTGTTGTCTCCACACATGTTGGGTATCTTCCAAGGTGCCAAGTTGTCCAGGGAGGCGATAAAATGTGGAGTGAAAGAGGCCAGAAGACACCCCACCCACCACAGATGGCCCGTCCACCAGGGTCACTCTGCCCATTGCCAGGGAGGGAGCAGGCACAGAGAGCCAGACCACATGGGTAGGACGGCGGTGGTCGGGAGAGGAGAGCATCCCCAACCCAACACACCGCTTACCCCCTGGTACAACCTCCATGCCTACACTTCCCAGTGCCTGGCGGCAGGCAGGAAGCGTTCAAAGGGCAGCAAGACCACAGAGGTAAGGGCAGTGTGCAGGAGGAGAGAGCTTCTCCAACCCGTCACACCGCTTGCAACAAGGCCCGTCCACCAGGGCCACTCTCCCCATTGTAGGGTGCCAGGGAGGGAGCAGGCACAGACAACCAGACCAAAGGGGTAGGACGGCGGTTGGCGGGAGGGGAGAGCATCCACAACCCGTCACACCGCTTACCCCCTGGCCCTGCCTCCATGCCTACACTCCACGGTGCCGGGTGGCAGGGAGAAAGCCTTCAAAGGGCAACCAGTACGCAGAGGAAGGGTAGTAGTGGAGCTCTTCTCCAAAGCATCACATCACTTGCATCAAGGCCCATCCACAAGTGACACTCTACACATTGTAGGGTGCTGGGGAGGGAGCAGGCACAGACAACCAGACCACAGGGGTAGGACGGCGGTGGGCGGGAGGGGAGAGCATCCACAACCCGTCACACCGCTTACCCCGTGGCCCAACCTCCATGCCTACACTCCCCAGTGCCTGGCAGCAGGGAGGAAGCGTTCAAAGGGCAGCAAGACCACACAGGTAGGGCGGTGGGCGGGAGGAGAGAGCTTCTCCAACCCGTCACACCGCTTCCAACCAGGCCCATCCACCAGGGCCACTCTCCCCATTGTAGGGTGCCGGGGAGGGAGCAGGCACAGACAACCAGACCACAGGGGTAGGACGGCAGTGGGCGGGAGGGGAGAGCATCCACGACCCGTCACACTGCTTACCCCCTGGCGTAAGACAACTTCGGAGCTGGTAAATAAAAAACGCTCTGTGCAGCCACGGGTGAATCCCAGGCATTAAAAGTCGGCCGCTTTTGTCCCCACCAGGATAGGGGACCTCAGCAGGCCACGGGGCACCAGCCTCCTCCACGGCGCACACGGTATCGTACCTCTGCTTTTAGACGGGGCAGGGAGCAAACTCAGTTGGAGGTCACCAGACAGGGAGAGAAGCGCTTGGCTCGCAGACAGGTAGCGCCCTCACTGGCGGAGCCCGGTGTGAGTCCAGGGACCACGCCTGAGGCGGAGGAGAGAAGGACCATTTCGCCTGTTTGCAGGGGGCCACCAGGGACCGCCTCAGCGAAAGCCTCTTCCCAGCTCAGGCGCAGGGAGCCATATCGATTGGAGAAGGTAGTGGGGTAAACATGGAGGTCAAGAAGGTCCGATTCCAATAGAAGACAGGTAAGTGAGATAACCTCCTGTAAGTCTGGAACTCTGTGTAGGCATCAGAGAACTAGCCAGGGTCCCCTGACCACCAAAGGGGGTAAAACTTTCTGTCAGTCTGGAACTCTTCCTGGGCATAGGAGAACCGGCCAGACTCCCCTGCCTATTGTTCAAAATTTTCGCTCCGAGATAATCTCCTCAAGGGTGCCCCCAGCAGTTATCGTGCACTTTCTGCACGCCCGTCATTTAGGGGGACCGAACCAACAAAGTGTCCGACCTCATGGAAGTGGTGCCTGGACACAGCTAGGCAGATCCGACCTCATTTCTGTCAAAGGCCGGAGCTCATGGGACTTAGAAAATTTTTCGCTCTTTTCCGCCGTGCCCTTCCCGGCCACCAGAGGGCGCCACTAGGGTTGCAGGGTGACCAGGGCAGGCTCCCTTCCCCTGCCTGACCTGCCCCCCTGAAGTCCCGCAATGAAGGGAGGTCGTGGAGGGCAGATGAGGATTGCAGACAGGAAAGGGGGGAAACCGCCTGTCCGTCTGGAACTCTTCCTGGGCATAGGAGAACCAGCCAGAGTCCCCTGCCTGCTTGTGGGACTTTGAACATTTTTCAACCTGAAAAGTGGGGACTTTGAAAATATTTCACCATGTGTGAAGAAAAGAGACCTCAGCTAACCTTTTCTTCTATGTTTTGTGTATTTAATTTCCCTTTTCTGCCTATAGTATTTTATCCGTTCGGCAGTTTGCATCTACCGAACCACGACCTCCCTCCTTGCTTGTTGTGATTTGAAGCACCGACAATTAAGTGTTCCCTGGGTGGCCGTTGTTCGTATACCCGAACGCCACGAGGAAAAGAAAACGTCTTGTTCGCACGAGGCGAGTCAGCGGGACTTGGTCGTCGAGTGTCTGGAACTAAAATCGGACACTCGACCGTGCGAAGTACCGCTGAAAACTACCGAACGGCCGGTTCTCCCACTTGCCGAACACCCAGAAGAGCGGCATTCGGTAGTTATATCCGTATGAACCAGGGGAACAATCGCTCCTATGAGCCAGGAGGGTATTTTCGGTACTTTTGACCGCTTTCGCCTTTTTCCCCAATTGACCGACCCCACACACTGAATTCGTGGAACTGTTTTGGGCAGGAGCCTCGTGTGTGGTCGGTAAACTAAGACTTCCACACTTTTTAAGAACCCCTGAACCGATCTGGGTGAAATTTGGATATGTTTGCCTCCCAGATCGGGGCTATCAGGGGATATGTATTGTGATACCTGGTGGGGAAAGGGGTGTTCCAATGTTTGGGTAAAATGTGTGCCCTCTGCCTGGAGATAATTGATTTAACCTTTAACTTATCTCACTATCTTCCAGGCAGAGGAAGGGGCGTGTAGTAAGAAAATACTGTACAGTGATTGGTGATATGTTTGTTTGTTTTGGGAGGTCCTCTTGCATGAGGATCCCCATAAAAGCCAGCCTGTTTCAATAAAGCTTTAGTTCTGTTACACCCTTCATGAAGTCTTGGCTCATGTTTGGGGAAAGGATACTCTAACTACTGGGAAGGATTGTCGTGAAGCTGTATTCATCTCTACCCCCTGCTGGAGCTATGATACCCCCTGCTGGAGCTATGATACTCAGCAGCTGAAAAAGGAACAAGGGACCGCAGCAACATCTCCCCTGCAGGTCATAACAACTGGTTGCAAGCGACGGGATTGAATGGAACGCAGAAAGACAACTGATGAATGGCCCAGCAGTACGAGAAACTAAAAAAGACGACGCTACAAGATCTACTGGAAGCCCGAGGCCAGGTGGCAAGCAACAAGAGAAAAGCTACCCTCATAGCAGAACTAATGGAGGGCGACCAAACCAACAGCGTGACGGACGTCAGCCGAGAGGAAGCGGAGTTCCAGCGGAAGGTGATGTGGAGGCTAAATTTATATGGGCCGAACCCACCACCGGAGGCGATAACGCAAATCCTGGCACAAGTGAATGCAGAACGCAGTGCCCTACAGGCCAGCTTGAACCAAGCAGACAATGCATCACTAACAGGATCTATAAATGGAGGACAGCGGAGAAAAATTAACTATGCTGCATTTAAAAGCTTTGCGGACGGAGAAACAGAGATTGACGCATATCTACAGGATTTCGAACGTCAATGCGCTTTGGAGGGTCTGGAATCAGAGCAATGGGCATCGATCTCAAGCAGTAAGCTCACGGGCCGTGCAGCCGAGGCCTACAGAGCAGTTCCTGACACAGCCATACATGACTATGCCAAGGTAAAGGAAATTCTGCTAGCTAGATATGCCGTGACCCCAGAGACTTACAGAAAGAAATTTCGGGCCTTACGGAAAGGGGGCCGAGACTCCTACACTGAGTGGGCTTTTCGGCTGTATCGAGCAGCCCAAAACTGGATACAAGGTACTACAGCTCTTCTTACTTGAACATTTTT
Source organism: Pelobates fuscus (assembly GCF_036172605.1). Taxonomy (NCBI): domain Eukaryota; kingdom Metazoa; phylum Chordata; class Amphibia; order Anura; family Pelobatidae; genus Pelobates; species Pelobates fuscus. Next base: position 178,381,882 of record NC_086323.1, on the reverse strand, counting down.
TTGAGCACACCCCGACAGACACCAGGGATTGGGTCAGAGACCGAAAACCGGCTACCATCGAAGCCGCAGCCAAGCTGGCGGACGAGCATCATGAAGGCCGAAAGGGGGAAGCTGGTGGGAACCGTCCTCTGGTAAGGTCCAGTGCTCCACCACCAGGACCTGTGACCAACCCCAGACCACCCACACCCCAACCTGGTTTTGCCCGGAAACCTCCACCGGTATGTCACCAGTGCAATCAGCCCGGGCACTTCAAGATCCATTGCCCTCAGCGGAGCCGAACCAGCTGGGAACGGCCCCCACAAACCCCAAGGGCGGCCGCTCACCACTATCAGCACACCCAGGTGGGCGAGCCAGCACCCGACTCCGAACAGTGGGCTGTCCTACATGAGGTAGACCTAGCCCAAGCTGAAATAGACAATCGAGTCCACCACCGACAGTTGGTCACCGTAGACGGTCAAGAAGCAGAGGGGCTCCGAGACACGGGCGCCACCCTTACACTGGTACAACCACATACCGTAGCTGCCAAGGCCCGCACCAACAAGACTGTAGCAGTACGAGTGGCCGGGGGTGCCATCCACAAGATACCCACTGTTCGGGTACAGCTGAATTGGGGCCATGGTGACAGGCCGATGGAAGTAGGCATTATGGCGGGACTACCAGCAGAGGTTTTGTTGGGGAATGATTTAGGGTGCCTAACTTCAAAGGATGAAAGATTTTCAAAGTCCCCACCTTTCCAGGCAAAAAAAAGTTCTAAGTCCCCACTTATATATATGTATCTTTCCTGTGCCTGGGGATGACGGAGGTGGCCGAACGGGAGGGGTCGGAGGCGGCTGAGCAGGCCGTGAAATGAGGGGGCTTATAAAAAAAAAAACTCCAGCATTGTGGCCAGCTAGTGCAGCAGGGCCTTGGAGGGACAACTTGACATATAAGTCATCTGCGACTTCTGACATGGGCGCCATTGCGCACTTTGGGTGCGTGAACTAGGCTTCAATGCCTCCAGGGTCTCAGGGGCGGGGGGCTTAAGGCCCGAGCGGAGGGGAGCAATCACCAAAGGGGGCTTAAGGCCCGAGCGGAAGGGACCGTCACCAGAGGGGGCTTAAGGCACGGAGGTGGCCGAATGGGAGGGGTGGGAGGCGGTTGAGCAGGCCGTGAAATGAGGGGGCTTAACCCTGGTCGTCCCACAGGGCAGGGGAGGCTGCTGAATGTAAGCTCAAAGACCTACGTAGGCAGTACTGCCTGCCTGCCTGCCTGCCTGCCTGGCTGCCTGCCTGCCTGCCTGCTTCCCTGTCTCCCTCCAGCGGTAGAACCGAAAGCTAGACCCCTGGCGGGCGTCTGCGTGGCCCAAAACCGAGAAAAGACTTCAGGGGACATAGACGCGAAATCCCTGGAACTATTTTCGGCATGAAAACCTTGCGTTTTGCCGGTTGTTATCCAGCGGCACTTGGCAGCGATTCTATGGAACTAATTTCGGTTACGGGAGCCTGGCGGTTACCGCTAAAATTATGACTTCCATGAAATTCCTGAACCCCTGCAGGGATCTGGCTGATTTTTGGATATGTTGGTCACCCAGGTGGGGGCTGTCAGGGGATGCAACTTGAGGGGCTGCTGTGTGCTGAAATGTATTTATTTTTCTATTTTTAAATGTGCAAAATATTTTCTAAGTCCCCACTTTTCAGGCGAAAAAAAGTTCTAAGTCCCCACTTTTCAGGATGAAAGATTATCAAAGTCCCCACCTTTCCAGGCAAAAAAAAAGTTCTAAGTCCCCACTTATATATATGTATGTTTCCTGTGCCTGGGGATGACGGAGGTGGCCAAACGGGAGGGGTCGGAGGCGGCTGAGCAGGCCGTGAAATGAGGGGGCTTATAAAAAAAAAAACTCCAGCATTGCGGCCAGCTAGTGCAGCAGGGCCTTGGAGGGACAACTTGACATATAAGTCATCTGCGACTTCTGACATGGGCGCCACTGCGCACTTTGGGTGCGTGAACTAGGCTTCCATGCCTCCAGGGTCTCAGGGGCGGGGGGCTTAAGGCCCGAGCGGAGGGGAGCAATCACCAAAGGGGGCTTAAGGCCCGAGCGGAAGGGACCGTCACCAGAGGGGGCTTAAGGCACGGAGGTGGCCGAATGGGAGGGGTGGGAGGCGGTTGAGCAGGCCGTGAAATGAGGGGGCTTAACCCTGGTCGTCCCACAGGGCAGGGGAGGCTGCTGAATGTAAGCTCAAAGACCTACGTAGGCAGTACTGCCTGCCTGCCTGCCTGCCTGGCTGCCTGGCTGCCTGCCTGCCTGCTTCCCTGTCTCCCTCCAGCGGTAGAACCGAAAGCTAGACCCCTGGCGGGCGTCTGCGTGGCCCAAAACCGAGAAAAGACTTCAGGGGACATAGGCGCGAAATCCCTGGAACTATTTTCGGCATGAAAACCTTGCGTTTTGCCGGTTGTTATCCAGCGGCACTTGGCCGCGATTCTATGGAACTAATTTTGGTTACGGGAGCCTGGCGGTTACCGCTAAAATTATGACTTCCATGAAATTCTTGATCTGGCTGATTTTTGGATATGTTGGTCACCCAGGTGGGGGCTGTCAGGGGATGCAACTTGAGGGGCTGCTGTGTGCTGAAATGTATTTATTTTTCTATTTTTAAATGTGCAAAATATTTTCTAAGTCCCCACTTTTCAGGATGAAAGATTTTCAAAGTCCCCACCTTTCCAGGCAAAAAAAAGTTCTAAGTCCCCACTTATATATATGTATGTTTCCTTTGCCTGGGGATGACGGAGGTGGCCGAACGGGAGGGGTCGGAGGCGGCTGAGCAGGCCGTGAAATGAGGGGGCTTATAAAAAAAAAAACACTCTAGCATTGTGGCCAGCTAGTGCAGCAGGGCCTTGGAGGGACAACTTGACATATAAGTCATCTGCGACTTCTGACATGGGCGCCACTGCGCACTTTGGGTGCGTGAACTAGGCTTCCATGCCTCCAGGGTCTCAGGGGCGGGGGGCTTAAGGCCCGAGCGGAGGGGAGCAATCACCAAAGGGGGCTTAAGGCCCGAGCGGAAGGGACCGTCACCAGAGGGGGCTTAAGGCACGGAGGTGGCCGAATGGGAGGGGTGGGAGGCGGTTGAGCAGGCCGTGAAATGAGGGGGCTTAGCCCTGGTCGTCCCACAGGGCAGGGGAGGCTGCTGAATGTAAGCTCAAAGACCTACGTAGGCAAAACTGCCTGCCTGCCTGCCTGCCTGCCTGCCTGCCTGGCTGCCTGGCTGCCTGGCTGCCTTCCTGCCTGCCTTCTTCCCTGTCTCCCTCCAGCGGTAGAACCGAAAGCTAGACCCCTGGCGGGCGTCTGCGTGGCCCAAAACCGAGAAAAGACTTCAGGGGACATAGGCGCGAAATCCCTGGAACTATTTTCGGCATGAAAACCTTGCGTTTTGCCGGTTGTTATCCAGCGGCACTTGGCCGCGATTCTATGGAACTAATTTTGGTTACGGGAGCCTGGCGGTTACCGCTAAAATTATGACTTCCATGAAATTCCTGAACCCCTGCAGGGATCTGGCTGATTTTTGGATATGTTGGTCACCCAGGTGGGGGCTGTCAGGGGATGCAACTTGAGGTGCTGCTGTGTGCTGAAATGTATTTATTTTTCTATTTTTAAATGTGCAAAATATTTTCTAAGTCCCCACTTTTCAGGATGAAAGATTTTCAAAGTCCCCACCTTTCCAGGCAAAAAAAAGTTCTAAGTCCCCACTTATATATATGTATGTTTCCTGTGCCTGGGGATGACGGAGGTGGCCGAACGGGAGGGGTCGGAGGCGGCTGAGCAGGCCGTGAAATGAGGGGGCTTATAAAAAAAAAAACTCCAGCATTGCGGCCAGCTAGTGCAGCAGGGCCTTGGAGGGACAACTTAAAATATAAGTCATCTGCGACTTCTGACATGGGCGCCACTGCGCACTTTGGGTGCGTGAACTAGGCTTCAATGCCTCCAGGGTCTCAGGGGCGGGGGGCTTAAGGCCCGAGCGGAGGGGAGCAATCACCAAAGGGGGCTTAAGGCCCGAGCGGAAGGGGCCGTCACCAGAGGGGGCTTAAGGCACGGAGGTGGCCGAATGGGAGGGGTGGGAGGCGGTTGAGCAGGCCGTGAAATGAGGGGGCTTAACCCTGGTCGTCCCACAGGGCAGGGGAGGCTGCTGAATGTAAGCTCAAAGACCTACGTAGGCAGTACTGCCTGCCTGCCTGCCTGCCTGCCTGGCTGCCTGCCTGCCTCCCTGCTTCCCTGTCTCCCTCCAGCGGTAGAACCGAAAGCTAGACCCCTGGCGGGCGTCTGCGTGGCCCAAAACCGAGAAAAGACTTCAGGGGACATAGACGCGAAATCCCTGGAACTATTTTCTGCATGAAAACCTTGCGTTTTGCCGGTTGTTATCCAGCGGCACTTGCCCGCGATTCTATGGAACTAATTTTGGTTACGGGAGCCTGGCGGTTACCGCTAAAATTATGACTTCCATGAAATTCCTGAACCCCTGCAGGGATCTGGCTGATTTTTGGATATGTTGGTCACCCAGGTGGGGGCTGTCAGGGGATGCAACTTGAGGGGCTGCTGTGTGCTGAAATGTATTTATTTTTCTATTTTTAAATGTGCAAAATATTTTCTAAGTCCCCACTTTTCAGGCGAAAAAAAGTTCTAAGTCCCCACTTTTCAGGATGAAAGATTTTCAAAGTCCCCACCTTTCCAGGCAAAAAAAAGTTCTAAGTCCCCACTTATATATATGTATGTTTCCTGTGCCTGGGGATGACGGAGGTGGCCGAACGGGAGGGGTCGGAGGCGGCTGAGCAGGCCGTGAAATGAGGGGGCTTATAAAAAAAAAAACTCCAGCATTGCGGCCAGCTAGTGCAGCAGGGCCTTGGAGGGACAACTTGACATATAAGTCATCTGCGACTTCTGACATGGGCGCCACTGCGCACTTTGGGTGCGTGAACTAGGCTTCCATGCCTCCAGGGTCTCAGGGGCGGGGGGCTTAAGGCCCGAGCGGAGGGGAGCAATCACCAAAGGGGGCTTAAGGCCCGAGCGGAAGGGACCGTCACCAGAGGGGGCTTAAGGCACGGAGGTGGCCGAATGGGAGGGGTGGGAGGCGGTTGAGCAGGCCGTGAAATGAGGGGGCTTAACCCTGGTCGTCCCACAGGGCAGGGGAGGCTGCTGAATGTAAGCTCAAAGACCTACGTAGGCAGTACTGCCTGCCTGCCTGCCTGGCTGCCTGGCTGCCTGCCTGCCTGCTTCCCTGTCTCCCTCCAGCGGTAGAACCGAAAGCTAGACCCCTGGCGGGCGTCTGCGTGGCCCAAAACCGAGAAAAGACTTCAGGGGACATAGGCGCGAAATCCCTGGAACTATTTTCGGCATGAAAACCTTGCGTTTTGCCGGTTGTTATCCAGCGGCACTTGGCCGCGATTCTATGGAACTAATTTTGGTTACGGGAGCCTGGCGGTTACCGCTAAAATTATGACTTCCATGAAATTCTTGATCTGGCTGATTTTTGGATATGTTGGTCACCCAGGTGGGGGCTGTCAGGGGATGCAACTTGAGGGGCTGCTGTGTGCTGAAATGTATTTATTTTTCTATTTTTAAATGTGCAAAATATTTTCTAAGTCCCCACTTTTCAGGATGAAAGATTTTCAAAGTCCCCACCTTTCCAGGCAAAAAAAAGTTCTAAGTCCCCACTTATATATATGTATGTTTCCTTTGCCTGGGGATGACGGAGGTGGCCGAACGGGAGGGGTCGGAGGCGGCTGAGCAGGCCGTGAAATGAGGGGGCTTATAAAAAAAAAAACACTCTAGCATTGTGGCCAGCTAGTGCAGCAGGGCCTTGGAGGGACAACTTGACATATAAGTCATCTGCGACTTCTGACATGGGCGCCACTGCGCACTTTGGGTGCGTGAACTAGGCTTCCATGCCTCCAGGGTCTCAGGGGCGGGGGGCTTAAGGCCCGAGCGGAGGGGAGCAATCACCAAAGGGGGCTTAAGGCCCGAGCGGAAGGGACCGTCACCAGAGGGGGCTTAAGGCACGGAGGTGGCCGAATGGGAGGGGTGGGAGGCGGTTGAGCAGGCCGTGAAATGAGGGGGCTTAGCCCTGGTCGTCCCACAGGGCAGGGGAGGCTGCTGAATGTAAGCTCAAAGACCTACGTAGGCAAAACTGCCTGCCTGCCTGCCTGCCTGCCTGCCTGGCTGCCTGGCTGCCTTCCTGCCTGCCTTCTTCCCTGTCTCCCTCCAGCGGTAGAACCGAAAGCTAGACCCCTGGCGGGCGTCTGCGTGGCCCAAAACCGAGAAAAGACTTCAGGGGACATAGGCGCGAAATCCCTGGAACTATTTTCGGCATGAAAACCTTGCGTTTTGCCGGTTGTTATCCAGCGGCACTTGGCCGCGATTCTATGGAACTAATTTTGGTTACGGGAGCCTGGCGGTTACCGCTAAAATTATGACTTCCATGAAATTCCTGAACCCCTGCAGGGATCTGGCTGATTTTTGGATATGTTGGTCACCCAGGTGGGGGCTGTCAGGGGATGCAACTTGAGGTGCTGCTGTGTGCTGAAATGTATTTATTTTTCTATTTTTAAATGTGCAAAATATTTTCTAAGTCCCCACTTTTCAGGCGAAAAAAAGTTCTAAGTCCCCACTTATATATATGTATGTTTCCTGTGCCTGGGGATGACGGAGGTGGCCGAACGGGAGGGGTCGGAGGCGGCTGAGCAGGCCGTGAAATGAGGGGGCTTATAAAAAAAAAAACTCCAGCATTGCGGCCAGCTAGTGCAGCAGGGCCTTGGAGGGACAACTTAAAATATAAGTCATCTGCGACTTCTGACATGGGCGCCACTGCGCACTTTGGGTGCGTGAACTAGGCTTCAATGCCTCCAGGGTCTCAGGGGCGGGGGGCTTAAGGCCCGAGCGGAGGGGAGCAATCACCAAAGGGGGCTTAAGGCCCGAGCGGAAGGGGCCGTCACCAGAGGGGGCTTAAGGCACGGAGGTGGCCGAATGGGAGGGGTGGGAGGCGGTTGAGCAGGCCGTGAAATGAGGAGGCTTAACCCTGGTCGTCCCACAGGGCAGGGGAGGCTGCTGAATGTAAGCTCAAAGACCTACGTAGGCAGTACTGCCTGCCTGCCTGCCTGCCTGGCTGCCTGCCTGCCTCCCTGCTTCCCTGTCTCCCTCCAGCGGTAGAACCGAAAGCTAGACCCCTGGCGGGCGTCTGCGTGGCCCAAAACCGAGAAAAGACTTCAGGGGACATAGACGCGAAATCCCTGGAACTATTTTCTGCATGAAAACCTTGCGTTTTGCCGGTTGTTATCCAGCGGCACTTGCCCGCGATTCTATGGAACTAATTTTGGTTACGGGAGCCTGGCGGTTCCCGCTAAAATTATGACTTCCATGAAATTCCTGAACCCCTGCAGGGATCTGGCTGATTTTTGGATATGTTGGTCACCCAGGTGGGGGCTGTCAGGGGATGCAACTTGAGGGGCTGCTGTGTGCTGAAATGTATTTATTTTTCTATTTTTAAATGTGCAAAATATTTTCTAAGTCCCCACTTTTCAGGCGAAAAAAAGTTCTAAGTCCCCACTTTTCAGGATGAAAGATTATCAAAGTCCCCACCTTTCCAGGCAAAAAAAAAGTTCTAAGTCCCCACTTATATATATGTATGTTTCCTGTGCCTGGGGATGACGGAGGTGGCCGAACGGGAGGGGTCGGAGGCGGCTGAGCAGGCCGTGAAATGAGGGGGCTTATAAAAAAAAAAACTCCAGCATTGCGGCCAGCTAGTGCAGCAGGGCCTTGGAGGGACAACTTGACATATAAGTCATCTGCGACTTCTGACATGGGCGCCACTGCGCACTTTGGGTGCGTGAACTAGGCTTCCATGCCTCCAGGGTCTCAGGGGCGGGGGGCTTAAGGCCCGAGCGGAGGGGAGCAATCACCAAAGGGGGCTTAAGGCCCGAGCGGAAGGGACCGTCACCAGAGGGGGCTTAAGGCACGGAGGTGGTCGAATGGGAGGGGTGGGAGGCGGTTGAGCAGGCCGTGAAATGAGGGGGCTTAACCCTGGTCGTCCCACAGGGCAGGGGAGGCTGCTGAATGTAAGCTCAAAGACCTACGTAGGCAGTACTGCCTGCCTGCCTGCCTGCCTGGCTGCCTGGCTGCCTGCCTGCCTGCTTCCCTGTCTCCCTCCAGCGGTAGAACCGAAACTAATTTTGGTTACGGGAGCCTGGCGGTTACCGCTAAAATTATGACTTCCATGAAATTCCTGAACCCCTGCAGGGATCTGGCTGATTTTTGGATATGTTGGTCACCCAGGTGGGGGCTGTCAGGGGATGCAACTTGAGGGGCTGCTGTGTGCTGAAATGTATTTATTTTTCTATTTTTAAATGTGCAAAATATTTTCTAAGTCCCCACTTTTCAGGCGAAAAAAAGTTCTAAGTCCCCACTTTTCAGGATGAAAGATTTTCAAAGTCCCCACCTTTCCAGGCAAAAAAAAGTTCTAAGTCCCCACTTATATATGTGTATGTTTCCTGTGCCTGGGGATGACGGAGGTGGCCGAACGGGAGGGGTCGGAGGCGGCTGAGCAGGCCGTGAAATGAGGGGGCTTATAAAAAAAAAAACTCCAGCATTGCGGCCAGCTAGTGCAGCAGGGCCTTGGAGGGACAACTTGACATATAAGTCATCTGCGACTTCTGACATGGGCGCCACTGCGCACTTTGGGTGCGTGAACTAGGCTTCCATGCCTCCAGGGTCTCAGGGGCGGGGGGCTTAAGGCCCGAGCGGAGAGGAGCAATCACCAAAGGGGGCTTAAGGCCCGAGCGGAAGGGACCGTCACCAGAGGGGGCTTAAGGCACGGAGGTGGCCGAATGGGAGGGGTGGGAGGCGGTTGAGCAGGCCGTGAAATGAGGGGGCTTAACCCTGGTCGTCCCACAGGGCAGGGGAGGCTGCTGAATGTAAGCTCAAAGACCTACGTAGGCAGTACTGCCTGCCTGCCTGCCTGCCTGCCTGCTTCCCTGTCTCCCTCCAGCTGTAGAACCGAAAGCTAGACCCCTGGCGGGCGTCTGCGTGGCCCAAAACCGAGAAAAGACTTCAGGGGACATAGGCGCGAAATCCCTGGAACTATTTTCGGCATGAAAACCTTGCGTTTTGCCGGTTGTTATCCAGCGGCACTTGGCCGCGATTCTATGGAACTAATTTTGGTTACGGGAGCCTGGCGGTTACCGCTAAAATTATGACTTCCATGAAATTCTTGATCTGGCTGATTTTTGGATATGTTGGTCACCCAGGTGGGGGCTGTCAGGGGATGCAACTTGAGGGGCTGCTGTGTGCTGAAATGTATTTATTTTTCTATTTTTAAATGTGCAAAATATTTTCTAAGTCCCCACTTTTCAGGATGAAAGATTTTCAAAGTCCCCACCTTTCCAGGCAAAAAAAAGTTCTAAGTCCCCACTTATATATATGTATGTTTCCTTTGCCTGGGGATGACGGAGGTGGCCGAACGGGAGGGGTCGGAGGCGGCTGAGCAGGCCGTGAAATGAGGGGGCTTATAAAAAAAAAAACACTCCAGCATTGTGGCCAGCTAGTGCAGCAGGGCCTTGGAGGGACAACTTGACATATAAGTCATCTGCGACTTCTGACATGGGCGCCACTGCGCACTTTGGGTGCGTGAACTAGGCTTCCATGCCTCCAGGGTCTCAGGGGCGGGGGGCTTAAGGCCCGAGCGGAGGGGAGCAATCACCAAAGGGGGCTTAAGGCCCGAGCGGAAGGGACCGTCACCAGAGGGGGCTTAAGGCACGGAGGTGGCCGAATGGGAGGGGTGGGAGGCGGTTGAGCAGGCCGTGAAATGAGGGGGCTTAACCCTGGTCGTTCCACAGGGCAGGGGAGGCTGCTGAATGTAAGCTCAAAGACCTACGTAGGCAGTACTGCCTGCCTGCCTGCCTGCCTGCCTGCCTGGCTGCCTGCCTGCCTGCTTCCCTGTCTCCCTCCAGCTGTAGAACCGAAAGCTAGACCCCTGGCGGGCGTCTGCGTGGCCCAAAACCGAGAAAAGACTTCAGGGGACATAGGCGCGAAATCCCTGGAACTATTTTCGGCATGAAAACCTTGCGTTTTGCCGGTTGTTATCCAGCGGGACTTGGCCGCGATTCTATGGAACTAATTTCGGTTACGGGAGCCTGGCGGTTACCGCTAAAATTATGACTTCCATGAAATTCCTGAACCCCTGCAGGGATCTGGCTGATTTTTGGATATGTTGGTCACCCAGGTGGGGGCTGTCAGGGGATGCAACTTGAGGGGCTGCTGTGTGCTGAAATGTATTTATTTTTCTATTTTTAAATGTGCAAAATATTTTCTAAGTCCCCACCTTTCCAGGCAAAAAAAAGTTCTAAGTCCCCACTTATATATATGTATGTTTCCTGTGCCTGGGGATGACGGAGGTGGCCGAACGGGAGGGGTCGGAGGCGGCTGAGCAGGCCGTGAAATGAGGGGGCTTATAAAAAAAAAAACTCCAGCATTGCGGCCAGCTAGTGCAGCAGGGCCTTGGAGGGACAACTTGACATATAAGTCATCTGCGACTTCTGACATGGGCGCCACTGCGCACTTTGGGTGCGTGAACTAGGCTTCCATGCCTCCAGGGTCTCAGGGGCGGGGGGCTTAAGGCCCGAGCGGAGGGGAGCAATCACCAAAGGGGGCTTAAGGCCCGAGCGGAAGGGACCGTCACCAGAGGGGGCTTAAGGCACGGAGGTGGCCGAATGGGAGGGGTGGGAGGCGGTTGAGCAGGCCGTGAAATGAGGGGGCTTAACCCTGGTCGTCCCACAGGGCAGGGGAGGCTGCTGAATGTAAGCTCAAAGACCTACGTAGGCAGTACTGCCTGCCTGCCTGCCTGCCTGCCTGCCTGGCTGCCTGGCTGCCTGGCTGCCTGCCTGCCTGCTTCCCTGTCTCCCTCCAGCGGTAGAACCGAAAGCTAGACCCCTGGCGGGCGTCTGCGTGGCCCAAAACCGAGAAAAGACTTCAGGGGACATAGGCGCGAAATCCCTGGAACTATTTTCGGCATGAAAACCTTGCGTTTTGCCGGTTGTTATCCAGCGGCACTTGGCAGCGATTCTATGGAACTAATTTCGGTTACGGGAGCCTGGCGGTTACCGCTAAAATTATGACTTCCATGAAATTCCTGAACCCCTGCAGGGATCTGGCTGATTTTTGGATATGTTGGTCACCCAGGTGGGGGCTGTCAGGGGATGCAACTTGAGGGGCTGCTGTGTGCTGAAATGTATTTATTTTTCTATTTTTAAATGTGCAAAATATTTTCTAAGTCCCCACTTTTCAGGCGAAAAAAAGTTCTAAGTCCCCACTTTTCAGGATGAAAGATTTTCAAAGTCCCCACCTTTCCAGGCAAAAAAAAGTTCTAAGTCCCCACTTATATATATGTATGTTTCCTGTGCCTGGGGATGACGGAGGTGGCCGAACGGGAGGGGTCGGAGGCGGCTGAGCAGGCCGTGAAATGAGGGGGCTTATAAAAAAAAAAACTCCAGCATTGCGGCCAGCTAGTGCAGCAGGGCCTTGGAGGGACAACTTGACATATAAGTCATCTGCGACTTCTGACATGGGCGCCACTGCGCACTTTGGGTGCGTGAACTAGGCTTCCATGCCTCCAGGGTCTCAGGGGCGGGGGGCTTAAGGCCCGAGCGGAGGGGAGCAATCACCAAAGGGGGCTTAAGGCCCGAGCGGAAGGGACCGTCACCAGAGGGGGCTTAAGGCACGGAGGTGGCCGAATGGGAGGGGTGGGAGGCGGTTGAGCAGGCCGTGAAATGAGGGGGCTTAACCCTGGTCGTCCCACAGGGCAGGGGAGGCTGCTGAATGTAAGCTCAAAGACCTACATAGGCAGTACTGCCTGCCTGCCTGCCTGGCTGCCTGGCTGCCTGCCTGCCTGCTTCCCTGTCTCCCTCCAGCGGTAGAACCGAAAGCTAGACCCCTGGCGGGCGTCTGCGTGGCCCAAAACCGAGAAAAGACTTCAGGGGACATAGGCGCGAAATCCCTGGAACTATTTTCGGCATGAAAACCTTGCGTTTTGCCGGTTGTTATCCAGCGGCACTTGGCCGCGATTCTATGGAACTAATTTTGGTTACGGGAGCCTGGCGGTTACCGCTAAAATTATGACTTCCATGAAATTCTTGATCTGGCTGATTTTTGGATATGTTGGTCACCCAGGTGGGGGCTGTCAGGGGATGCAACTTGAGGGGCTGCTGTGTGCTGAAATGTATTTATTTTTCTATTTTTAAATGTGCAAAATATTTTCTAAGTCCCCACTTTTCAGGCGAAAAAAAGTTCTAAGTCCCCACTTTTCAGGATGAAAGATTTTCAAAGTCCCCACCTTTCCAGGCAAAAAAAAGTTCTAAGTCCCCACTTATATATATGTATGTTTCCTGTGCCTGGGGATGACGGAGGTGGCCGAACGGGAGGGGTCGGAGGCGGCTGAGCAGGCCGTGAAATGAGGGGGCTTATAAAAAAAAAAACTCCAGCATTGCGGCCAGCTAGTGCAGCAGGGCCTTGGAGGGACAACTTGACATATAAGTCATCTGCGACTTCTGACATGGGCGCCACTGCGCACTTTGGGTGCGTGAACTAGGCTTCCATGCCTCCAGGGTCTCAGGGGCGGGGGGCTTAAGGCCCGAGCGGAGGGGAGCAATCACCAAAGGGGGCTTAAGGCCCGAGCGGAAGGGACCGTCACCAGAGGGGGCTTAAGGCACGGAGGTGGCCGAATGGGAGGGGTGGGAGGCGGTTGAGCAGGCCGTGAAATGAGGGGGCTTAACCCTGGTCGTCCCACAGGGCAGGGGAGGCTGCTGAATGTAAGCTCAAAGACCTACATAGGCAGTACTGCCTGCCTGCCTGCCTGGCTGCCTGGCTGCCTGCCTGCCTGCTTCCCTGTCTCCCTCCAGCGGTAGAACCGAAAGCTAGACCCCTGGCGGGCGTCTGCGTGGCCCAAAACCGAGAAAAGACTTCAGGGGACATAGGCGCGAAATCCCTGGAACTATTTTCGGCATGAAAACCTTGCGTTTTGCCGGTTGTTATCCAGCGGCACTTGGCCGCGATTCTATGGAACTAATTTTGGTTACGGGAGCCTGGCGGTTACCGCTAAAATTATGACTTCCATGAAATTCTTGATCTGGCTGATTTTTGGATATGTTGGTCACCCAGGTGGGGGCTGTCAGGGGATGCAACTTGAGGGGCTGCTGTGTGCTGAAATGTATTTATTTTTCTATTTTTAAATGTGCAAAATATTTTCTAAGTCCCCACTTTTCAGGATGAAAGATTTTCAAAGTCCCCACCTTTCCAGGCAAAAAAAAGTTCTAAGTCCCCACTTATATATATGTATGTTTCCTGTGCCTGGGGATGACGGAGGTGGCCGAACGGGAGGGGTCGGAGGCGGCTGAGCAGGCCGTGAAATGAGGGGGCTTATAAAAAAAAAAACTCCAGCATTGCGGCCAGCTAGTGCAGCAGGGCCTTGGAGGGACAACTTAAAATATAAGTCATCTGCGACTTCTGACATGGGCGCCACTGCGCACTTTGGGTGCGTGAACTAGGCTTCAATGCCTCCAGGGTCTCAGGGGCGGGGGGCTTAAGGCCCGAGCGGAGGGGAGCAATCACCAAAGGGGGCTTAAGGCCCGAGCGGAAGGGGCCGTCACCAGAGGGGGCTTAAGGCACGGAGGTGGCCGAATGGGAGGGGTGGGAGGCGGTTGAGCAGGCCGTGAAATGAGGAGGCTTAACCCTGGTCGTCCCACAGGGCAGGGGAGGCTGCTGAATGTAAGCTCAAAGACCTACGTAGGCAGTACTGCCTGCCTGCCTGCCTGCCTGGCTGCCTGCCTGCCTCCCTGCTTCCCTGTCTCCCTCCAGCGGTAGAACCGAAAGCTAGACCCCTGGCGGGCGTCTGCGTGGCCCAAAACCGAGAAAAGACTTCAGGGGACATAGACGCGAAATCCCTGGAACTATTTTCTGCATGAAAACCTTGCGTTTTGCCGGTTGTTATCCAGCGGCACTTGCCCGCGATTCTATGGAACTAATTTTGGTTACGGGAGCCTGGCGGTTCCCGCTAAAATTATGACTTCCATGAAATTCCTGAACCCCTGCAGGGATCTGGCTGATTTTTGGATATGTTGGTCACCCAGGTGGGGGCTGTCAGGGGATGCAACTTGAGGGGCTGCTGTGTGCTGAAATGTATTTATTTTTCTATTTTTAAATGTGCAAAATATTTTCTAAGTCCCCACTTTTCAGGCGAAAAAAAGTTCTAAGTCCCCACTTTTCAGGATGAAAGATTATCAAAGTCCCCACCTTTCCAGGCAAAAAAAAAGTTCTAAGTCCCCACTTATATATATGTATGTTTCCTGTGCCTGGGGATGACGGAGGTGGCCGAACGGGAGGGGTCGGAGGCGGCTGAGCAGGCCGTGAAATGAGGGGGCTTATAAAAAAAAAAACTCCAGCATTGCGGCCAGCTAGTGCAGCAGGGCCTTGGAGGGACAACTTGACATATAAGTCATCTGCGACTTCTGACATGGGCGCCACTGCGCACTTTGGGTGCGTGAACTAGGCTTCCATGCCTCCAGGGTCTCAGGGGCGGGGGGCTTAAGGCCCGAGCGGAGGGGAGCAATCACCAAAGGGGGCTTAAGGCCCGAGCGGAAGGGACCGTCACCAGAGGGGGCTTAAGGCACGGAGGTGGTCGAATGGGAGGGGTGGGAGGCGGTTGAGCAGGCCGTGAAATGAGGGGGCTTAACCCTGGTCGTCCCACAGGGCAGGGGAGGCTGCTGAATGTAAGCTCAAAGACCTACGTAGGCAGTACTGCCTGCCTGCCTGCCTGCCTGGCTGCCTGGCTGCCTGCCTGCCTGCTTCCCTGTCTCCCTCCAGCGGTAGAACCGAAACTAATTTTGGTTACGGGAGCCTGGCGGTTACCGCTAAAATTATGACTTCCATGAAATTCCTGAACCCCTGCAGGGATCTGGCTGATTTTTGGATATGTTGGTCACCCAGGTGGGGGCTGTCAGGGGATGCAACTTGAGGGGCTGCTGTGTGCTGAAATGTATTTATTTTTCTATTTTTAAATGTGCAAAATATTTTCTAAGTCCCCACTTTTCAGGCGAAAAAAAGTTCTAAGTCCCCACTTTTCAGGATGAAAGATTTTCAAAGTCCCCACCTTTCCAGGCAAAAAAAAGTTCTAAGTCCCCACTTATATATGTGTATGTTTCCTGTGCCTGGGGATGACGGAGGTGGCCGAACGGGAGGGGTCGGAGGCGGCTGAGCAGGCCGTGAAATGAGGGGGCTTATAAAAAAAAAAACTCCAGCATTGCGGCCAGCTAGTGCAGCAGGGCCTTGGAGGGACAACTTGACATATAAGTCATCTGCGACTTCTGACATGGGCGCCACTGCGCACTTTGGGTGCGTGAACTAGGCTTCCATGCCTCCAGGGTCTCAGGGGCGGGGGGCTTAAGGCCCGAGCGGAGAGGAGCAATCACCAAAGGGGGCTTAAGGCCCGAGCGGAAGGGACCGTCACCAGAGGGGGCTTAAGGCACGGAGGTGGCCGAATGGGAGGGGTGGGAGGCGGTTGAGCAGGCCGTGAAATGAGGGGGCTTAACCCTGGTCGTCCCACAGGGCAGGGGAGGCTGCTGAATGTAAGCTCAAAGACCTACGTAGGCAGTACTGCCTGCCTGCCTGCCTGCTTCCCTGTCTCCCTCCAGCTGTAGAACCGAAAGCTAGACCCCTGGCGGGCGTCTGCGTGGCCCAAAACCGAGAAAAGACTTCAGGGGACATAGGCGCGAAATCCCTGGAACTATTTTCGGCATGAAAACCTTGCGTTTTGCCGGTTGTTATCCAGCGGCACTTGGCCGCGATTCTATGGAACTAATTTTGGTTACGGGAGCCTGGCGGTTACCGCTAAAATTATGACTTCCATGAAATTCTTGATCTGGCTGATTTTTGGATATGTTGGTCACCCAGGTGGGGGCTGTCAGGGGATGCAACTTGAGGGGCTGCTGTGTGCTGAAATGTATTTATTTTTCTATTTTTAAATGTGCAAAATATTTTCTAAGTCCCCACTTTTCAGGATGAAAGATTTTCAAAGTCCCCACCTTTCCAGGCAAAAAAAAGTTCTAAGTCCCCACTTATATATATGTATGTTTCCTTTGCCTGGGGATGACGGAGGTGGCCGAACGGGAGGGGTCGGAGGCGGCTGAGCAGGCCGTGAAATGAGGGGGCTTATAAAAAAAAAAACACTCCAGCATTGTGGCCAGCTAGTGCAGCAGGGCCTTGGAGGGACAACTTGACATATAAGTCATCTGCGACTTCTGACATGGGCGCCACTGCGCACTTTGGGTGCGTGAACTAGGCTTCCATGCCTCCAGGGTCTCAGGGGCGGGGGGCTTAAGGCCCGAGCGGAGGGGAGCAATCACCAAAGGGGGCTTAAGGCCCGAGCGGAAGGGACCGTCACCAGAGGGGGCTTAAGGCACGGAGGTGGCCGAATGGGAGGGGTGGGAGGCGGTTGAGCAGGCCGTGAAATGAGGGGGCTTAACCCTGGTCGTTCCACAGGGCAGGGGAGGCTGCTGAATGTAAGCTCAAAGACCTACGTAGGCAGTACTGCCTGCCTGCCTGCCTGCCTGGCTGCCTGCCTGCCTGCTTCCCTGTCTCCCTCCAGCTGTAGAACCGAAAGCTAGACCCCTGGCGGGCGTCTGCGTGGCCCAAAACCGAGAAAAGACTTCAGGGGACATAGGCGCGAAATCCCTGGAACTATTTTCGGCATGAAAACCTTGCGTTTTGCCGGTTGTTATCCAGCGGGACTTGGCCGCGATTCTATGGAACTAATTTTGGTTACGGGAGCCTGGCGGTTACCGCTAAAATTATGACTTCCATGAAATTCCTGAACCCCTGCAGGGATCTGGCTGATTTTTGGATATGTTGGTCACCCAGGTGGGGGCTGTCAGGGGATGCAACTTGAGGGGCTGCTGTGTGCTGAAATGTATTTATTTTTCTATTTTTAAATGTGCAAAATATTTTCTAAGTCCCCACTTTTCAGGCGAAAAAAAGTTCTAAGTCCCCACTTTTCAGGATGAAAGATTTTCAAAGTCCCCACCTTTCCAGGCAAAAAAAAGTTCTAAGTCCCCACTTATATATATGTATGTTTCCTGTGCCTGGGGATGACGGAGGTGGCCGAACGGGAGGGGTCGGAGGCGGCTGAGCAGGCCGTGAAATGAGGGGGCTTATAAAAAAAAAAACTCCAGCATTGCGGCCAGCTAGTGCAGCAGGGCCTTGGAGGGACAACTTGACATATAAGTCATCTGCGACTTCTGACATGGGCGCCATTGCGCACTTTGGGTGCGTGAACTAGGCTTCAATGCCTCCAGGGTCTCAGGGGCGGGGGGCTTAAGGCCCGAGCGGAGGGGAGCAATCACCAAAGGGGGCTTAAGGCCCGAGCGGAAGGGACCGTCACCAGAGGGGGCTTAAGGCACGGAGGTGGCCGAATGGGAGGGGTGGGAGGCGGTTGAGCAGGCCGTGAAATGAGGGGGCTTAACCCTGGTCGTCCCACAGGGCAGGGGAGGCTGCTGAATGTAAGCTCAAAGACCTACGTAGGCAGTACTGCCTGCCTGCCTGCCTGCCTGCCTGGCTGCCTGCCTGCCTGCCTGCTTCCCTGTCTCCCTCCAGCGGTAGAACCGAAAGCTAGACCCCTGGCGGGCGTCTGCGTGGCCCAAAACCGAGAAAAGACTTCAGGGGACATAGACGCGAAATCCCTGGAACTATTTTCGGCATGAAAACCTTGCGTTTTGCCGGTTGTTATCCAGCGGCACTTGGCAGCGATTCTATGGAACTGATTTCGGTTACGGGAGCCTGGCGGTTACCGCTAAAATTATGACTTCCATGAAATTCCTGAACCCCTGCAGGGATCTGGCTGATTTTTGGATATGTTGGTCACCCAGGTGGGGGCTGTCAGGGGATGCAACTTGAGGGGCTGCTGTGTGCTGAAATGTATTTATTTTTCTATTTTTAAATGTGCAAAATATTTTCTAAGTCCCCACTTTTCAGGCGAAAAAAAGTTCTAAGTCCCCACTTTTCAGGATGAAAGATTATCAAAGTCCCCACCTTTCCAGGCAAAAAAAAGTTCTAAGTCCCCACTTATATATATGTATGTTTCCTGTGCCTGGGGATGACGGAGGTGGCCGAACGGGAGGGGTCGGAGGCGGCTGAGCAGGCCGTGAAATGAGGGGGCTTATAAAAAAAAAAACTCCAGCATTGCGGCCAGCTAGTGCAGCAGGGCCTTGGAGGGACAACTTGACATATAAGTCATCTGCGACTTCTGACATGGGCGCCACTGCGCACTTTGGGTGCGTGAACTAGGCTTCCATGCCTCCAGGGTCTCAGGGGCGGGGGGCTTAAGGCCCGAGCGGAGGGGAGCAATCACCAAAGGGGGCTTAAGGCCCGAGCGGAAGGGACCGTCACCAGAGGGGGCTTAAGGCACGGAGGTGGCCGAATGGGAGGGGTGGGAGGCGGTTGAGCAGGCCGTGAAATGAGGGGGCTTAACCCTGGTCGTCCCACAGGGCAGGGGAGGCTGCTGAATGTAAGCTCAAAGACCTACGTAGGCAGTACTGCCTGCCTGCCTGCCTGCCTGCCTGCCTGGCTGCCTGGCTGCCTGGCTGCCTGCCTGCCTGCTTCCCTGTCTCCCTCCAGCGGTAGAACCGAAAGCTAGACCCCTGGCGGGCGTCTGCGTGGCCCAAAACCGAGAAAAGACTTCAGGGGACATAGGCGCGAAATCCCTGGAACTATTTTCGGCATGAAAACCTTGCGTTTTGCCGGTTGTTATCCAGCGGCACTTGGCAGCGATTCTATGGAACTAATTTCGGTTACGGGAGCCTGGCGGTTACCGCTAAAATTATGACTTCCATGAAATTCCTGAACCCCTGCAGGGATCTGGCTGATTTTTGGATATGTTGGTCACCCAGGTGGGGGCTGTCAGGGGATGCAACTTGAGGGGCTGCTGTGTGCTGAAATGTATTTATTTTTCTATTTTTAAATGTGCAAAATATTTTCTAAGTCCCCACTTTTCAGGCGAAAAAAAGTTCTAAGTCCCCACTTTTCAGGATGAAAGATTTTCAAAGTCCCCACCTTTCCAGGCAAAAAAAAGTTCTAAGTCCCCACTTATATATATGTATGTTTCCTGTGCCTGGGGATGACGGAGGTGGCCGAACGGGAGGGGTCGGAGGCGGCTGAGCAGGCCGTGAAATGAGGGGGCTTATAAAAAAAAAAACTCCAGCATTGCGGCCAGCTAGTGCAGCAGGGCCTTGGAGGGACAACTTGACATATAAGTCATCTGCGACTTCTGACATGGGCGCCACTGCGCACTTTGGGTGCGTGAACTAGGCTTCCATGCCTCCAGGGTCTCAGGGGCGGGGGGCTTAAGGCCCGAGCGGAGGGGAGCAATCACCAAAGGGGGCTTAAGGCCCGAGCGGAAGGGACCGTCACCAGAGGGGGCTTAAGGCACGGAGGTGGCCGAATGGGAGGGGTGGGAGGCGGTTGAGCAGGCCGTGAAATGAGGGGGCTTAACCCTGGTCGTCCCACAGGGCAGGGGAGGCTGCTGAATGTAAGCTCAAAGACCTACATAGGCAGTACTGCCTGCCTGCCTGCCTGGCTGCCTGGCTGCCTGCCTGCCTGCTTCCCTGTCTCCCTCCAGCGGTAGAACCGAAAGCTAGACCCCTGGCGGGCGTCTGCGTGGCCCAAAACCGAGAAAAGACTTCAGGGGACATAGGCGCGAAATCCCTGGAACTATTTTCGGCATGAAAACCTTGCGTTTTGCCGGTTGTTATCCAGCGGCACTTGGCCGCGATTCTATGGAACTAATTTTGGTTACGGGAGCCTGGCGGTTACCGCTAAAATTATGACTTCCATGAAATTCTTGATCTGGCTGATTTTTGGATATGTTGGTCACCCAGGTGGGGGCTGTCAGGGGATGCAACTTGAGGGGCTGCTGTGTGCTGAAATGTATTTATTTTTCTATTTTTAAATGTGCAAAATATTTTCTAAGTCCCCACTTTTCAGGATGAAAGATTTTCAAAGTCCCCACCTTTCCAGGCAAAAAAAAGTTCTAAGTCCCCACTTATATATATGTATGTTTCCTTTGCCTGGGGATGACGGAGGTGGCCGAACGGGAGGGGTCGGAGGCGGCTGAGCAGGCCGTGAAATGAGGAGGCTTATAAAAAAAACAACACTCCAGCATTGTGGCCAGCTAGTGCAGCAGGGCCTTGGAGGGACAACTTGACATATAAGTCATCTGCGACTTCTGACATGGGCGCCACTGCGCACTTTGGGTGCGTGAACTAGGCTTCCATGCCTCCAGGGTCTCAGGGGCGGGGGGCTTAAGGCCCGAGCGGAGGGGAGCAATCACCAAAGGGGGCTTAAGGCCCGAGCGGAAGGGACCGTCACCAGAGGGGGCTTAAGGCACGGAGGTGGCCGAATGGGAGGGGTGGGAGGCGGTTGAGCAGGCCGTGAAATGAGGGGGCTTAACCCTGGTCGTCCCACAGGGCAGGGGAGGCTGCTGAATGTAAGCTCAAAGACCTACGTAGGCAGTACTGCCTGCCTGCGTGCCTGCCTGCCTGCCTGCCTGGCTGCCTGGCTGCCTGCCTGCCTGCTTCCCTGTCTCCCTCCAGCGGTAGAACCGAAAGCTAGACCCCTGGCGGGCGTCTGCGTGGCCCAAAACCGAGAAAAGACTTCAGGGGACATAGGCGCGAAATCCCTGGAACTATTTTCGGCATGAAAACCTTGCGTTTTGCCGGTTGTTATCCAGCAGCACTTGGCCGCGATTCTATGGAACTAATTTTGGTTACGGGAGCCTGGCGGTTACCGCTAAAATTATGACTTCCATGAAATTCTTGATCTGGCTGATTTTTGGATATGTTGGTCACCCAGGTGGGGGCTGTCAGGGGATGCAACTTGAGGGGCTGCTGTGTGCTGAAATGTATTTATTTTTCTATTTTTAAATGTGCAAAATATTTTCTAAGTCCCCACTTTTCAGGATGAAAGATTTTCAAAGTCCCCACCTTTCCAGGCAAAAAAAAGTTCTAAGTCCCCACTTATATATATGTATGTTTCCTTTGCCTGGGGATGACGGAGGTGGCCGAACGGGAGGGGTGGGAGGCGGTTGAGCAGGCCGTGAAATGAGGGGGCTTAGCCCTGGTCGTCCCACAGGGCAGGGGAGGCTGCTGAATGTAAGCTCAAAGACCTACGTAGGCAGTACTGCCTTCCTGCCTGCCTGGCTGCCTGCCTGCCTGCCTTCTTCCCTGTCTCCCTCCAGCTGTAGAACCGAAAGCAAGACCCCTGGCGGGCGTCTGCGTGGCCCAAAACCGAGAAAAGACTTCAGGGGACATAGGCGCGAAATCCCTGGAACTATTTTCGGCATGAAAACCTTGCGTTTTGCCGGTTGTTATCCAGCGGCACTTGGCAGCGATTCTATGGAACTAATTTCGGTTACGGGAGCCTGGCGGTTACCGCTAAAATTATGACTTCCATGAAATGCCTGAACCCCTGCAGGGATCTGGCTGATTTTTGGATATGTTGGTCACCCAGGTGGAGGGCTGTCAGGGGATGCAACTTGAGGGGCTGCTGTGTGCTGAAATGTATTTATTTTTCTATTTTTAAATGTGCAAAATATTTTCTAAGTCCCCACTTTTCAGGATGAAAGATTTTCAAAGTCCCCACCTTTCCAGGCAAAAAAAAGTTCTAAGTCCCCACTTATATATATATGTATGTTTCCTGTGCCTGGGGATGACGGAGGTGGCCGAACGGGAGGGGTCGGAGGCGGCTGAGCAGGCCGTGAAATGAGGGGGCTTATAAAAAAAAAAAACTCCAGCATTGTGGCCTGCTAGTGCAGCAGGGCCTTGGAGGGACAACTTGACATAT
Source organism: Pelobates fuscus (assembly GCF_036172605.1). Lineage (NCBI taxonomy): Eukaryota > Metazoa > Chordata > Amphibia > Anura > Pelobatidae > Pelobates > Pelobates fuscus. The sequence goes on along the minus strand of NC_086323.1, from coordinate 178,359,984 downwards.
AAGTCATCTGCGACTTCTGACATGGGCGCCACTGCGCACTTTGGGTGCGTGAACTAGGCTTCCATGCCTCCAGGGTCTCAGGGGCGGGGGGCTTAAGGCCCGAGCGGAGGGGAGCAATCACCAAAGGGGGCTTAAGGCCCGAGCGGAAGGGACCGTCACCAGAGGGGGCTTAAGGCACGGAGGTGGCCGAACGGGAGGGGTGGGAGGCGGTTGAGCAGGCCGTGAAATGAGGGGGCTTAACCCTGGTCGTCCCACAGGGCAGGGGAGGCTGCTGAATGTAAGCTCAAAGACCTACGTAGGCAGTACTGCCTGCCTGCCTGCCTGGCTGCCTGCCTGCCTGCTTCCCTGTCTCCCTCCAGCGGTAGAACCGAAAGCTAGACCCCTGGCGGGCGTCTGCGACGGAGGTGGCCGAACGGGAGGGGTCGGAGGCGGCTGAGCAGGCCGTGAAATGAGGGGGCTTATAAAAAAAAAAAAACTCCAGCATTGTGGCCAGCTAGTGCAGCAGGGCCTTGGATGGACAACTTGACATATAAGTCATCTGCGACTTCTGACATGGGCGCCACTGCGCACTTTGGGTGCGTGAACTAGGCTTCCATGCCTCCAGGGTCTCAGGGGCGGGGGGCTTAAGGCCCGAGCGGAGGGGAGCAATCACCAAAGGGGGCTTAAGGCCCGAGCGGAAGGGACCGTCACCAGAGGGGGCTTAAGGCACGGAGGTGGCCGAATGGGAGGGGTGGGAGGCGGTTGAGCAGGCCGTGAAATGAGGGGGCTTAACCCTGGTCATCCCACAGGGCAGGGGAGGCTGCTGAATGTAAGCTCAAAGACCTACGTAGGCAGTACTGCCTGCCTGCCTGCCTGCCTGCCTGCCTGGCTGCCTGGCTGCCTGCCTGCCTGCTTCCCTGTCTCCCTCCAGCGGTAGAACCGAAAGCTAGACCCCTGGCGGGCGTCTGCGTGGCCCAAAACCGAGAAAAGACTTCAGGGGACATAGGCGCGAAATCCCTGGAACTATTTTCGGCATGAAAACCTTGCGTTTTGCCGGTTGTTATCCAGCAGCACTTGGCCGCGATTCTATGGAACTAATTTTGGTTACGGGAGCCTGGCGGTTACCGCTAAAATTATGACTTCCATGAAATTCTTGATCTGGCTGATTTTTGGATATGTTGGTCACCCAGGTGGGGGCTGTCAGGGGATGCAACTTGAGGGGCTGCTGTGTGCTGAAATGTATTTATTTTTCTATTTTTAAATGTGCAAAATATTTTCTAAGTCCCCACTTTTCAGGATGAAAGATTTTCAAAGTCCCCACCTTTCCAGGCAAAAAAAAGTTCTAAGTCCCCACTTATATATATGTATGTTTCCTGTGCCTGGGGATGAAGGAGGTGGCCGAACGGGAGGGGTCGGAGGCGGCTGAGCAGGCCGTGACATGAGGGGGCTTATAAAAAAAAAAACTCCAGCATTGCGGCCAGCTAGTGCAGCAGGGCCTTGGAGGGACAACTTGACATATAAGTCATCTGCGACTTCTGACATGGGCGCCATTGCGCACTTTGGGTGCGTGAACTAGGCTTCCATGCCTCCAGGGTCTTAAGGCCCGAGCGGAGGGGAGCAATCACCAAAGGGGGCTTAAGGCCCGAGCGGAAGGGACCGTCACCAGAGGGGGCTTAAGGCACGGAGGTGGCCGAATGGGAGGGGTGGGAGGCGGTTGAGCAGGCCGTGAAATGAGGGGGCTTAACCCTGGTCGTCCCACAGGGCAGGGGAGGCTGCTGAATGTAAGCTCAAAGACCTACGTAGGCAGTACTGCCTGCCTGCCTGCCTGGCTGCCTGCCTGCCTGCCTGCTTCCCTGTCTCCCTCCAGCGGTAGAACCGAAAGCTAGACCCCTGGCGGGCGTCTGCGTGGCCCAAAACCGAGAAAAGACTTCAGGGGACATAGGCGCGAAATCCCTGGAACTATTTTCGGCATGAAAACCTTGCGTTTTGCCGGTTGTTATCCAGCGGCACTTGGCAGCGATTCTATGGAACTAATTTCGTTTACGGGAGCCTGGCGGTTACCGCTAAAATTATGACTTCCATGAAATTCCTGAACCCCTGCAGGGATCTGGCTGATTTTTGTATATGTTGGTCACCCAGGTGGGGGCTGTCAGGGGATGCAACTTGAGGGGCTGCTGTGTGCTGAAATGTATTTATTTTTCTATTTTTAAATGTGCAAAATATTTTCTAAGTCCCCACTTTTCAGTAGTAATTTAGGCGCGAAATCCCTGGAACTATTTTCGTCATGAAAACCTTGCGTTTTGCCGGTTGTTATCCAGCGGCACTTGGCCGCGATTCTATGGAACTAATTTTGGTTACGGGAGCCTGGCGGTTACCGCTAAAATTATGACTTCCATGAAATTCCTGAACCCCTGCAGGGATCTGGCTGATTTTTGGATATGTTGGTCACCCAGGTGGGGGCTGTCAGGGGATGCAACTTGAGGGGCTGCTGTGTGCTCAAATGTATTTATTTTTCTATTTTTAAATGTGCAAAATATTTTCTAAGTCCCCACTTTTCAGGATGAAAGATTTTCAAAGTCCCCACCTTTCCAGGCAAAAAAAAGTTCTAAGTCCCCACTTATATATATGTATGTTTCCTGTGCCTGGGGATGACGGAGGTGGCCGAACGGGAGGGGTCGGAGGCGGCTGAGCAGGCCGTGAAATGAGGGGGCTTATAAAAAACAAAACTCCAGCATTGCGGCCAGCTAGTGCAGCAGGGCCTTGGAGGGACAACTTGACATATAAGTCATCTGCGACTTCTGACATGGGCGCCATTGCGCACTTTGGGTGCGTGAACTAGGCTTCAATGCCTCCAGGGTCTCAGGGGCGGGGGGCTTAAGGCCCGAGCGGAGGGGAGCAATCACCAAAGGGGGCTTAAGGCCCGAGCGGAAGGGACCGTCACCAGAGGGGGCTTAAGGCACGGAGGTGGCCGAATGGGAGGGGTGGGAGGCGGTTGAGCAGGCCGTGAAATGAGGGGGCTTAACCCTGGTCGTCCCACAGGGCAGGGGAGGCTGCTGAATGTAAGCTCAAAGACCTACGTAGGCAGTACTGCCTGCCTGCCTGCCTGCCTGGCTGCCTGCCTGCCTGCTTCCCTGTCTCCCTCCAGCGGTAGAACCGAAAGCTAGACCCCTGGCGGGCGTCTGCGTGGCCCAAAACCGAGAAAAGACTTCAGGGGACATAGACGCGAAATCCCTGGAACTATTTTCGGCATGAAAACCTTGCGTTTTGCCGGTTGTTATCCAGCGGCACTTGGCAGCGATTCTATGGAACTAATTTCGGTTACGGGAGCCTGGCGGTTACCGCTAAAATTATGACTTCCATGAAATTCCTGAACCCCTGCAGGGATCTGGCTGATTTTTGGATATGTTGGTCACCCAGGTGGGGGCTGTCAGGGGATGCAACTTGAGGGGCTGCTGTGTGCTGAAATGTATTTATTTTTCTATTTTTAAATGTGCAAAATATTTTCTAAGTCCCCACTTTTCAGGATGAAAGATTTTCAAAGTCCCCACCTTTCCAGGCAAAAAAAAGTTCTAAGTCCCCACTTATATATATATGTATGTTTCCTGTGCCTGGGGATGACGGAGGTGGCCGAACGGGAGGGGTCGGAGGCGGCTGAGCAGGCCGTGAAATGAGGGGGCTTATAAAAAAAAAAAACTCCAGCATTGTGGCCAGCTAGTTCAGCAGGGCCTTGGAGGGACAACTTGACATATAAGTCATCTGCGACTTCTGACATGGGCGCCACTGCGCACTTTGGGTGCGTGAACTAGGCTTCCATGCCTCCAGGGTCTCAGGGGCGGGGGGCTTAAGGCCCGAGCGGAGGGGAGCAATCACCAAAGGGGGCTTAAGGCCCGAGCGGAAGGGACCGTCACCAGAGGGGGCTTAAGGCATGGAGGTGGCCGAACGGGAGGGGTGGGAGGCGGTTGAGCAGGCCGTGAAATGAGGGGGCTTAACCCTGGTCGTCCCACAGGGCAGGGGAGGCTGCTGAATGTAAGCTCAAAGACCTACGTAGGCAGTACTGCCTGCCTGCCTGCCTGGCTGCCTGCCTGCCTGCTTCCATGTCTCCCTCCAGCTGTAGAACCGAAAGCTAGACCCCTGGCGGGCGTCTGCGTGGCCCAAAACCGAGAAAAGACTTCAGGGGACATAGGCGCGAAATCCCTGGAACTATTTTCGGCATGAAAACCTTGCGTTTTGCCGGTTGTTATCCAGCGGGACTTGGCCGCGATTCTATGGAACTAATTTTGATTACGGGAGCCTGGCGGTTACCGCTAAAATTATGACTTCCATGAAATTCCTGAACCCCTGCAGGGATCTGGCTGATTTTTGGATATGTTGGTCACCCAGGTGGGGGCTGTCAGGGGATGCAACTTGAGGGGCTGCTGTGTGCTGAAATGTATTTATTTTTCTATTTTTAAATGTGCAAAATATTTTCTAAGTCCCCACTTTTCAGGATGAAAGATTTTCAAAGTCCCCACCTTTCCAGGCAAAAAAAAGTTCTAAGTCCCCACTTATATATATGTATGTTTCCTGTGCCTGGGGATGACGGAGGTGGCCGAACGGGAGGGGTCGGAGGCGGCTGAGCAGGCCGTGAAATGAGGGGGCTTATAAAAAAAAAAACTCCAGCATTGCGGCCAGCTAGTGCAGCAGGGCCTTGGAGGGACAACTTGACATATAAGTCATCTGCGACTTCTGACATGGGCGCCATTGCGCACTTTGGGTGCGTGAACTAGGCTTCCATGCCTCCAGGGTCTTAAGGCCCGAGCGGAGGGGAGAAATCACCAAAGGGGGCTTAAGGCCCGAGCGGAAGGGACCGTCACCAGAGGGGGCTTAAGGCACGGAGGTGGCCGAATGGGAGGGGTGGGAGGCGGTTGAGCAGGCCGTGAAATGAGGGGGCTTAACCCTGGTCGTCCCACAGGGCAGGGGAGGCTGCTGAATGTAAGCTCAAAGACCTACGTAGGCAGTACTGCCTGCCTGCCTGCCTGGCTGCCTGCCTGCCTGCCTGCTTCCCTGTCTCCCTCCAGCGGTAGAACCGAAAGCTAGACCCCTGGCGGGCGTCTGCGTGGCCCAAAACCGAGAAAAGACTTCAGGGGACATAGGCGCGAAATCCCTGGAACTATTTTCGGCATGAAAACCTTGCGTTTTGCCGGTTGTTATCCAGCGGCACTTGGCAGCGATTCTATGGAACTAATTTCGTTTACGGGAGCCTGGCGGTTACCGCTAAAATTATGACTTCCATGAAATTCCTGAACCCCTGCAGGGATCTGGCTGATTTTTGTATATGTTGGTCACCCAGGTGGGGGCTGTCAGGGGATGCAACTTGAGGGGCTGCTGTGTGCTGAAATGTATTTATTTTTCTATTTTTAAATGTGCAAAATATTTTCTAAGTCCCCACTTTTCAGTAGTAATTTAGGCGCGAAATCCCTGGAACTATTTTCGGCATGAAAACCTTGCGTTTTGCCGGTTGTTATCCAGCGGCACTTGGCCGCGATTCTATGGAACTAATTTTGGTTACGGGAGCCTGGCGGTTACCGCTAAAATTATGACTTCCATGAAATTCCTGAACCCCTGCAGGGATCTGGCTGATTTTTGGATATGTTGGTCACCCAGGTGGGGGCTGTCAGGGGATGCAACTTGAGGGGCTGCTGTGTGCTGAAATGTATTTATTTTTCTATTTTTAAATGTGCAAAATATTTTCTAAGTCCCCACTTTTCAGGCGAAAAAAAGTTCTAAGTCCCCACTTTTCAGGATGAAAGATTTTCAAAGTCCCCACCTTTCCAGGCAAAAAAAATTTCTAAGTCCCCACTTATATATATATGTATGTTTCCTGTGCCTGGGGATGACGGAGGTGGCCGAACGGGAGGGGTCGGAGGCGGCTGAGCAGGCCGTGAAATGAGGGGGCTTATAAAAAAAAAAACTCCAGCATTGTGGCCAGCTAGTGCAGCAGGGCCTTGGAGGGACAACTTGACATATAAGTAAGTCATCTGCGACTTCTGACATGGGCGCCACTGCGCACTTTGGGTGCGTGAACTAGGCTTCCATGCCTCCAGGGTCTCAGGGGCGGGGGGCATAAGGCCCGAGCGGAGGGGAGCAATCACCAAAGGGGGCTTAAGGCCCGAGCGGAAGGGACCGTCACCAGAGGGGGCTTAAGGCACGGAGGTGGCCGAACGGGAGGGGTGGGAGGCGGTTGAGCAGGCCGTGAAATGAGGGGGCTTAACCCTGGTCGTCCCACAGGGCAGGGGAGGCTGCTGAATGTAAGCTCAAAGACCTATGTAGGCAGTACTGCCTGCCTGCCTGCCTGCCTGGCTGCCTGCCTGCCTGCTTCCCTGTCTCCCTCCAGCTGTAGAACCGAAAGCTAGACCCCTGGCGGGCGTCTGCGTGGCCCAAAACCGAGAAAAGACTTCAGGGGACATAGGCGCGAAATCCCTGGAACTATTTTCGGCATGAAAACCTTGCGTTTTGCCGGTTGTTATCCAGCGGGACTTGGCCGCGATTCTATGGAACTAATTTTGGTTACGGGAGCCTGGCGGTTACCGCTAAAATTATGACTTCCATGAAATTCCTGAACCCCTGCAGGGATCTGGCTGATTTTTGGATATGTTGGTCACCCAGGTGGGGGCTGTCAGGGGATGCAACTTGAAGGGCTGCTGGGTGCTGAAATGTATTTATTTTTCTATTTTTAAATGTGCAAAATATTTTCTAAGTCCCCACTTTTCAGGATGAAAGATTTTCAAAGTCCCCACCTTTCCAGGCAAAAAAAAGTTCTAAGTCCCCACTTATATATATGTATGTTTCCTGTGCCTGGGGATGACGGAGGTGGCCGAACGGGAGGGGTCGGAGGCGGCTGAGCAGGCCGTGACATGAGGGGGCTTATAAAAAAAAAAAACTCCAGCATTGCGGCCAGCTAGTGCAGCAGGGCCTTGGAGGGACAACTTGACATATAAGTCATCTGCGACTTCTGACATGGGCGCCATTGCGCACTTTGGGTGCGTGAACTAGGCTTCCATGCCTCCAGGGTCTTAAGGCCCGAGCGGAGGGGAGCAATCACCAAAGGGGGCTTAAGGCCCGAGCGGAAGGGACCGTCACCAGAGGGGGCTTAAGGCACGGAGGTGGCCGAATGGGAGGGGTGGGAGGCGGTTGAGCAGGCCGTGAAATGAGGGGGCTTAACCCTGGTGTCCCACAGGGCAGGGGAGGCTGCTGAATGTAAGCTCAAAGACCTACGTAGGCAGTACTGCCTGCCTGCCTGCCTGGCTGCCTGCCTGCTTCCCTGTCTCCCTCCAGCGGTAGAACCGAAAGCTAGACCCCTGGCGGGCGTCTGCGTGGCCCAAAACCGAGAAAAGACTTCAGGGGACATAGGCGCGAAATCCCTGGAACTATTTTCGGCATGAAAACCTTGCGTTTTGCCGGTTGTTATCCAGCGGCACTTGGCAGCGATTCTATGGAACTAATTTCATTTACGGGAGCCTGGCGGTTACCGCTAAAATTATGACTTCCATGAAATTCCTGAACCCCTGCAGGGATCTGGCTGATTTTTGTATATGTTGGTCACCCAGGTGGGGGCTGTCAGGGGATGCAACTTGAGGGGCTGCTGTGTGCTGAAATGTATTTATTTTTCTATTTTTAAATGTGCAAAATATTTTCTAAGTCCCCACTTTTCAGTAGTAATTTAGGCGCGAAATCCCTGGAACTATTTTCGGCATGAAAACCTTGCGTTTTGCCGGTTGTTATCCAGCGGCACTTGGCCGCGATTCTATGGAACTAATTTTGGTTACGGGAGCCTGGCGGTTACCGCTAAAATTATGACTTCCATGAAATTCCTGAACCCCTGCAGGGATCTGGCTGATTTTTGGATATGTTGGTCACCCAGGTGGGGGCTGTCAGGGGATGCAACTTGAGGGGCTGCTGTGTGCTGAAATGTATTTATTTTTCTATTTTTAAATGTGCAAAATATTTTCTAAGTCCCCACTTTTCAGGATGAAAGATTTTCAAAGTCCCCACCTTTCCAGGCAAAAAAAAGTTCTAAGTCCCCACTTATATATATGTATGTTTCCTGTGCCTGGGGATGACGGAGGTGGCCGAACGGGAGGGGTCGGAGGCGGCTGAGCAGGCCGTGAAATGAGGGGGCTTATAAAAAAAAAAACTCCAGCATTGCGGCCAGCTAGTGCAGCAGGGCCTTGGAGGGACAACTTGACATATAAGTCATCTGCGACTTCTGACATGGGCGCCATTGCGCACTTTGGGTGCGTGAACTAGGCTTCAATGCCTCCAGGGTCTCAGGGGCGGGGGGCTTAAGGCCCGAGCGGAGGGGAGCAATCACCAAAGGGGGCTTAAGGCCCGAGCGGAAGGGACCGTCACCAGAGGGGGCTTAAGGCACGGAGGTGGCCGAATGGGAGGGGTGGGAGGCGGTTGAGCAGGCCGTGAAATGAGGGGGCTTAACCCTGGTCGTCCCACAGGGCAGGGGAGGCTGCTGAATGTAAGCTCAAAGACCTACGTAGGCAGTACTGCCTGCCTGCCTGCCTGCCTGCTTCCCTGTCTCCCTCCAGCGGTAGAACCGAAAGCTAGACCCCTGGCGGGCGTCTGCGTGGCCCAAAACCGAGAAAAGACTTCAGGGGACATAGACGCGAAATCCCTGGAACTGTTTTCGGCATGAAAACCTTGCGTTTTGCCGGTTGTTATCCAGCGGCACTTGGCAGCGATTCTATGGAACTAATTTTGGTTACGGGAGCCTGGCGGTTACCGCTAAAATTATGACTTCCATGAAATTCCTGAACCCCTGCAGGGATCTGGCTGATTTTTGGATATGTTGGTCACCCAGGTGGGGGCTGTCAGGGGATGCAACTTGAGGGGCTGCTGTGTGCTGAAATGTATTTATTTTTCTATTTTTAAATGTGCAAAATATTTTCTAAGTCCCCACTTTTCAGGATGAAAGATTTTCAAAGTCCCCACCTTTCCAGGCAAAAAAAAGTTCTAAGTCCCCACTTATATATATATGTATGTTTCCTGTGCCTGGGGATGACGGAGGTGGCCGAACGGGAGGGGTCGGAGGCGGCTGAGCAGGCCGTGAAATGAGGGGGCTTATAAAAAAAAAAAACTCCAGCATTGTGGCCAGCTAGTGCAGCAGGGCCTTGGAGGGACAACTTGACATATAAGTCATCTGCGACTTCTGACATGGGCGCCACTGCGCACTTTGGGTGCGTGAACTAGGCTTCCATGCCTCCAGGGTCTCAGGGGCGGGGGGCTTAAGGCCCGAGCGGAGGGGAGCAATCACCAAAGGGGGCTTAAGGCCCGAGCGGAAGGGACCGTCACCAGAGGGGGCTTAAGGCATGGAGGTGGCCGAACGGGAGGGGTGGGAGGCGGTTGAGCAGGCCGTGAAATGAGGGGGCTTAACCCTGGTCGTCCCACAGGGCAGGGGAGGCTGCTGAATGTAAGCTCAAAGACCTACGTAGGCAGTACTGCCTGCCTGCCTGCCTGGCTGCCTGCCTGCCTGCTTCCATGTCTCCCTCCAGCTGTAGAACCGAAAGCTAGACCCCTGGCGGGCGTCTGCGTGGCCCAAAACCGAGAAAAGACTTCAGGGGACATAGGCGCGAAATCCCTGGAACTATTTTCGGCATGAAAACCTTGCGTTTTGCCGGTTGTTATCCAGCGGGACTTGGCCGCGATTCTATGGAACTAATTTTGGTTACGGGAGCCTGGCGGTTACCGCTAAAATTATGACTTCCATGAAATTCCTGAACCCCTGCAGGGATCTGGCTGATTTTTGGATATGTTGGTCACCCAGGTGGGGGCTGTCAGGGGATGCAACTTGAGGGGCTGCTGTGTGCTGAAATGTATTTATTTTTCTATTTTTAAATGTGCAAAATATTTTCTAAGTCCCCACTTTTCAGGATGAAAGATTTTCAAAGTCCCCACCTTTCCAGGCAAAAAAAAGTTCTAAGTCCCCACTTATATATATGTATGTTTCCTGTGCCTGGGGATGACGGAGGTGGCCGAACGGGAGGGGTCGGAGGCGGCTGAGCAGGCCGTGAAATGAGGGGGCTTATAAAAAAAAAAACTCCAGCATTGCGGCCAGCTAGTGCAGCAGGGCCTTGGAGGGACAACTTGACATATAAGTCATCTGCGACTTCTGACATGGGCGCCATTGCGCACTTTGGGTGCGTGAACTAGGCTTCCATGCCTCCAGGGTCTTAAGGCCCGAGCGGAGGGGAGCAATCACCAAAGGGGGCTTAAGGCCCGAGCGGAAGGGACCGTCACCAGAGGGGGCTTAAGGCACGGAGGTGGCCGAATGGGAGGGGTGGGAGGCGGTTGAGCAGGCCGTGAAATGAGGGGGCTTAACCCTGGTCGTCCCACAGGGCAGGGGAGGCTGCTGAATGTAAGCTCAAAGACCTACGTAGGCAGTACTGCCTGCCTGCCTGCCTGGCTGCCTGCCTGCCTGCCTGCTTCCCTGTCTCCCTCCAGCGGTAGAACCGAAAGCTAGACCCCTGGCGGGCGTCTGCGTGGCCCAAAACCGAGAAAAGACTTCAGGGGACATAGGCGCGAAATCCCTGGAACTATTTTCGGCATGAAAACCTTGCGTTTTGCCGGTTGTTATCCAGCGGCACTTGGCAGCGATTCTATGGAACTAATTTCGTTTACGGGAGCCTGGCGGTTACCGCTAAAATTATGACTTCCATGAAATTCCTGAACCCCTGCAGGGATCTGGCTGATTTTTGTATATGTTGGTCACCCAGGTGGGGGCTGTCAGGGGATGCAACTTGAGGGGCTGCTGTGTGCTGAAATGTATTTATTTTTCTATTTTTAAATGTGCAAAATATTTTCTAAGTCCCCACTTTTCAGTAGTAATTTAGGCGCGAAATCCCTGGAACTATTTTCGGCATGAAAACCTTGCGTTTTGCCGGTTGTTATCCAGCGGCACTTGGCCGCGATTCTATGGAACTAATTTTGGTTACGGGAGCCTGGCGGTTACCGCTAAAATTATGACTTCCATGAAATTCCTGAACCCCTGCAGGGATCTGGCTGATTTTTGGATATGTTGGTCACCCAGGTGGGGGCTGTCAGGGGATGCAACTTGAGGGGCTGCTGTGTGCTGAAATGTATTTATTTTTCTATTTTTAAATGTGCAAAATATTTTCTAAGTCCCCACTTTTCAGGCGAAAAAAAGTTCTAAGTCCCCACTTTTCAGGATGAAAGATTTTCAAAGTCCCCACCTTTCCAGGCAAAAAAAAGTTCTAAGTCCCCACTTATATATATATGTATGTTTCCTGTGCCTGGGGATGACGGAGGTGGCCGAACGGGAGGGGTCGGAGGCGGCTGAGCAGGCCGTGAAATGAGGGGGCTTATAAAAAAAAAAACTCCAGCATTGTGGCCAGCTAGTGCAGCAGGGCCTTGGAGGGACAACTTGACATATAAGTAAGTCATCTGCGACTTCTGACATGGGCGCCACTGCGCACTTTGGGTGCGTGAACTAGGCTTCCATGCCTCCAGGGTCTCAGGGGCGGGGGGCATAAGGCCCGAGCGGAGGGGAGCAATCACCAAAGGGGGCTTAAGGCCCGAGCGGAAGGGACCGTCACCAGAGGGGGCTTAAGGCACGGAGGTGGCCGAACGGGAGGGGTGGGAGGCGGTTGAGCAGGCCGTGAAATGAGGGGGCTTAACCCTGGTCGTCCCACAGGGCAGGGGAGGCTGCTGAATGTAAGCTCAAAGACCTATGTAGGCAGTACTGCCTGCCTGCCTGCCTGCCTGGCTGCCTGCCTGCCTGCTTCCCTGTCTCCCTCCAGCTGTAGAACCGAAAGCTAGACCCCTGGCGGGCGTCTGCGTGGCCCAAAACCGAGAAAAGACTTCAGGGGACATAGGCGCGAAATCCCTGGAACTATTTTCGGCATGAAAACCTTGCGTTTTGCCGGTTGTTATCCAGCGGGACTTGGCCGCGATTCTATGGAACTAATTTTGGTTACGGGAGCCTGGCGGTTACCGCTAAAATTATGACTTCCATGAAATTCCTGAACCCCTGCAGGGATCTGGCTGATTTTTGGATATGTTGGTCACCCAGGTGGGGGCTGTCAGGGGATGCAACTTGAAGGGCTGCTGGGTGCTGAAATGTATTTATTTTTCTATTTTTAAATGTGCAAAATATTTTCTAAGTCCCCACTTTTCAGGATGAAAGATTTTCAAAGTCCCCACCTTTCCAGGAAAAAAAAGTTCTAAGTCCCCACTTATATATATGTATGTTTCCTGTGCCTGGGGATGACGGAGGTGGCCGAACGGGAGGGGTCGGAGGCGGCTGAGCAGGCCGTGACATGAGGGGGCTTATAAAAAAAAAAAACTCCAGCATTGCGGCCAGCTAGTGCAGCAGGGCCTTGGAGGGACAACTTGACATATAAGTCATCTGCGACTTCTGACATGGGCGCCATTGCGCACTTTGGGTGCGTGAACTAGGCTTCCATGCCTCCAGGGTCTTAAGGCCCGAGCGGAGGGGAGCAATCACCAAAGGGGGCTTAAGGCCCGAGCGGAAGGGACCGTCACCAGAGGGGGCTTAAGGCACGGAGGTGGCCGAATGGGAGGGGTGGGAGGCGGTTGAGCAGGCCGTGAAATGAGGGGGCTTAACCCTGGTGTCCCACAGGGCAGGGGAGGCTGCTGAATGTAAGCTCAAAGACCTACGTAGGCAGTACTGCCTGCCTGCCTGCCTGGCTGCCTGCCTGCTTCCCTGTCTCCCTCCAGCGGTAGAACCGAAAGCTAGACCCCTGGCGGGCGTCTGCGTGGCCCAAAACCGAGAAAAGACTTCAGGGGACATAGGCGCGAAATCCCTGGAACTATTTTCGGCATGAAAACCTTGCGTTTTGCCGGTTGTTATCCAGCGGCACTTGGCAGCGATTCTATGGAACTAATTTCATTTACGGGAGCCTGGCGGTTACCGCTAAAATTATGACTTCCATGAAATTCCTGAACCCCTGCAGGGATCTGGCTGATTTTTGTATATGTTGGTCACCCAGGTGGGGGCTGTCAGGGGATGCAACTTGAGGGGCTGCTGTGTGCTGAAATGTATTTATTTTTCTATTTTTAAATGTGCAAAATATTTTATAAGTCCCCACTTTTCAGTAGTAATTTAGGCGCGAAATCCCTGGAACTATTTTCGGCATGAAAACCTTGCGTTTTGCCGGTTGTTATCCAGCGGCACTTGGCCGCGATTCTATGGAACTAATTTTGGTTACGGGAGCCTGGCGGTTACCGCTAAAATTATGACTTCCATGAAATTCCTGAACCCCTGCAGGGATCTGGCTGATTTTTGGATATGTTGGTCACCCAGGTGGGGGCTGTCAGGGGATGCAACTTGAGGGGCTGCTGTGTGCTCAAATGTATTTATTTTTCTATTTTTAAATGTGCAAAATATTTTCTAAGTCCCCACTTTTCAGGATGAAAGATTTTCAAAGTCCCCACCTTTCCAGGCAAAAAAAAGTTCTAAGTCCCCACTTATATATATGTATGTTTCCTGTGCCTGGGGATGACGGAGGTGGCCGAACGGGAGGGGTCGGAGGCGGCTGAGCAGGCCGTGAAATGAGGGGGCTTATAAAAAAAAAAACTCCAGCATTGCGGCCAGCTAGTGCAGCAGGGCCTTGGAGGGACAACTTGACATATAAGTCATCTGCGACTTCTGACATGGGCGCCATTGCGCACTTTGGGTGCGTGAACTAGGCTTCAATGCCTCCAGGGTCTCAGGGGCGGGGGGCTTAAGGCCCGAGCGGAGGGGAGCAATCACCAAAGGGGGCTTAAGGCCCGAGCGGAAGGGACCGTCACCAGAGGGGGCTTAAGGCACGGAGGTGGCCGAATGGGAGGGGTGGGAGGCGGTTGAGCAGGCCGTGAAATGAGGGGGCTTAACCCTGGTCGTCCCACAGGGCAGGGGAGGCTGCTGAATGTAAGCTCAAAGACCTACGTAGGCAGTACTGCCTGCCTGCCTGCCTGCCTGCTTCCCTGTCTCCCTCCAGCGGTAGAACCGAAAGCTAGACCCCTGGCGGGCGTCTGCGTGGCCCAAAACCGAGAAAAGACTTCAGGGGACATAGACGCGAAATCCCTGGAACTGTTTTCGGCATGAAAACCTTGCGTTTTGCCGGTTGTTATCCAGCGGCACTTGGCAGCGATTCTATGGAACTAATTTTGGTTACGGGAGCCTGGCGGTTACCGCTAAAATTATGACTTCCATGAAATTCCTGAACCCCTGCAGGGATCTGGCTGATTTTTGGATATGTTGGTCACCCAGGTGGGGGCTGTCAGGGGATGCAACTTGAGGGGCTGCTGTGTGCTGAAATGTATTTATTTTTCTATTTTTAAATGTGCAAAATATTTTCTAAGTCCCCACTTTTCAGTAGTAATTTAGGCGCGAAATCCCTGGAACTATTTTCGGCATGAAAACCTTGCGTTTTGCCGGTTGTTATCCAGCGGCACTTGGCCGCGATTCTATGGAACTAATTTTGGTTACGGGAGCCTGGCGGTTACCGCTAAAATTATGACTTCCATGAAATTCCTGAACCCCTGCAGGGATCTGGCTGATTTTTGGATATGTTGGTCACCCAGGTGGGGGCTGTCAGGGGATGCAACTTGAGGGGCTGCTGTGTGCTGAAATGTATTTATTTTTCTATTTTTAAATGTGCAAAATATTTTCTAAGTCCCCACTTTTCAGGCGAAAAAAAGTTCTAAGTCCCCACTTTTCAGGATGAAAGATTTTCAAAGTCCCCACCTTTCCAGGCAAAAAAAAGTTCTAAGTCCCCACTTATATATATATGTATGTTTCCTGTGCCTGGGGATGACGGAGGTGGCCGAACGGGAGGGGTCGGAGGCGGCTGAGCAGGCCGTGAAATGAGGGGGCTTATAAAAAAAAAAACTCCAGCATTGTGGCCAGCTAGTGCAGCAGGGCCTTGGAGGGACAACTTGACATATAAGTAAGTCATCTGCGACTTCTGACATGGGCGCCACTGCGCACTTTGGGTGCGTGAACTAGGCTTCCATGCCTCCAGGGTCTCAGGGGCGGGGGGCATAAGGCCCGAGCGGAGGGGAGCAATCACCAAAGGGGGCTTAAGGCCCGAGCGGAAGGGACCGTCACCAGAGGGGGCTTAAGGCACGGAGGTGGCCGAACGGGAGGGGTGGGAGGCGGTTGAGCAGGCCGTGAAATGAGGGGGCTTAACCCTGGTCGTCCCACAGGGCAGGGGAGGCTGCTGAATGTAAGCTCAAAGACCTATGTAGGCAGTACTGCCTGCCTGCCTGCCTGCCTGGCTGCATGCCTGCCTGCCTGCTTCCCTGTCTCCCTCCAGCTGTAGAACCGAAAGCTAGACCCCTGGCGGGCGTCTGCGTGGCCCAAAACCGAGAAAAGACTTCAGGGGACATAGGCGCGAAATCCCTGGAACTATTTTCGGCATGAAAACCTTGCGTTTTGCCGGTTGTTATCCAGCGGGACTTGGCCGCGATTCTATGGAACTAATTTTGGTTACGGGAGCCTGGCGGTTACCGCTAAAATTATGACTTCCATGAAATTCCTGAACCCCTGCAGGGATCTGGCTGATTTTTGGATATGTTGGTCACCCAGGTGGGGGCTGTCAGGGGATGCAACTTGAAGGGCTGCTGGGTGCTGAAATGTATTTATTTTTCTATTTTTAAATGTGCAAAATATTTTCTAAGTCCCCACTTTTCAGGATGAAAGATTTTCAAAGTCCCCACCTTTCCAGGCAAAAAAAAGTTCTAAGTCCCCACTTATATATATGTATGTTTCCTGTGCCTGGGGATGACGGAGGTGGCCGAACGGGAGGGGTCGGAGGCGGCTGAGCAGGCCGTGACATGAGGGGGCTTATAAAAAAAAAAAACTCCAGCATTGCGGCCAGCTAGTGCAGCAGGGCCTTGGAGGGACAACTTGACATATAAGTCATCTGCGACTTCTGACATGGGCGCCATTGCGCACTTTGGGTGCGTGAACTAGGCTTCCATGCCTCCAGGGTCTTAAGGCCCGAGCGGAGGGGAGCAATCACCAAAGGGGGCTTAAGGCCCGAGCGGAAGGGACCGTCACCAGAGGGGGCTTAAGGCACGGAGGTGGCCGAATGGGAGGGGTGGGAGGCGGTTGAGCAGGCCGTGAAATGAGGGGGCTTAACCCTGGTGTCCCACAGGGCAGGGGAGGCTGCTGAATGTAAGCTCAAAGACCTACGTAGGCAGTACTGCCTGCCTGCCTGCCTGGCTGCCTGCCTGCTTCCCTGTCTCCCTCCAGCGGTAGAACCGAAAGCTAGACCCCTGGCGGGCGTCTGCGTGGCCCAAAACCGAGAAAAGACTTCAGGGGACATAGGCGCGAAATCCCTGGAACTATTTTCGGCATGAAAACCTTGCGTTTTGCCGGTTGTTATCCAGCGGCACTTGGCAGCGATTCTATGGAACTAATTTCATTTACGGGAGCCTGGCGGTTACCGCTAAAATTATGACTTCCATGAAATTCCTGAACCCCTGCAGGGATCTGGCTGATTTTTGTATATGTTGGTCACCCAGGTGGGGGCTGTCAGGGGATGCAACTTGAGGGGCTGCTGTGTGCTGAAATGTATTTATTTTTCTATTTTTAAATGTGCAAAATATTTTATAAGTCCCCACTTTTCAGTAGTAATTTAGGCGCGAAATCCCTGGAACTATTTTCGGCATGAAAACCTTGCGTTTTGCCGGTTGTTATCCAGCGGCACTTGGCCGCGATTCTATGGAACTAATTTTGGTTACGGGAGCCTGGCGGTTACCGCTAAAATTATGACTTCCATGAAATTCCTGAACCCCTGCAGGGATCTGGCTGATTTTTGGATATGTTGGTCACCCAGGTGGGGGCTGTCAGGGGATGCAACTTGAGGGGCTGCTGTGTGCTCAAATGTATTTATTTTTCTATTTTTAAATGTGCAAAATATTTTCTAAGTCCCCACTTTTCAGGATGAAAGATTTTCAAAGTCCCCACCTTTCCAGGCAAAAAAAAGTTCTAAGTCCCCACTTATATATATGTATGTTTCCTGTGCCTGGGGATGACGGAGGTGGCCGAACGGGAGGGGTCGGAGGCGGCTGAGCAGGCCGTGAAATGAGGGGGCTTATAAAAAAAAAAACTCCAGCATTGCGGCCAGCTAGTGCAGCAGGGCCTTGGAGGGACAACTTGACATATAAGTCATCTGCGACTTCTGACATGGGCGCCATTGCGCACTTTGGGTGCGTGAACTAGGCTTCAATGCCTCCAGGGTCTCAGGGGCGGGGGGCTTAAGGCCCGAGCGGAGGGGAGCAATCACCAAAGGGGGCTTAAGGCCCGAGCGGAAGGGACCGTCACCAGAGGGGGCTTAAGGCACGGAGGTGGCCGAATGGGAGGGGTGGGAGGCGGTTGAGCAGGCCGTGAAATGAGGGGGCTTAACCCTGGTCGTCCCACAGGGCAGGGGAGGCTGCTGAATGTAAGCTCAAAGACCTACGTAGGCAGTACTGCCTGCCTGCCTGCCTGCCTGCTTCCCTGTCTCCCTCCAGCGGTAGAACCGAAAGCTAGACCCCTGGCGGGCGTCTGCGTGGCCCAAAACCGAGAAAAGACTTCAGGGGACATAGACGCGAAATCCCTGGAACTGTTTTCGGCATGAAAACCTTGCGTTTTGCCGGTTGTTATCCAGCGGCACTTGGCAGCGATTCTATGGAACTAATTTTGGTTACGGGAGCCTGGCGGTTACCGCTAAAATTATGACTTCCATGAAATTCCTGAACCCCTGCAGGGATCTGGCTGATTTTTGGATATGTTGGTCACCCAGGTGGGGGCTGTCAGGGGATGCAACTTGAGGGGCTGCTGTGTGCTGAAATGTATTTATTTTTCTATTTTTTTTTTTTTTTTTTTTTAATTCTTTATTTTTGGTGTGCATAAAAGGTTTACAACATTGCTTGTTCAGCCACAACAGCTCTCACAAGCGCAAGTTTCAAATAAAAAAAAAGAACTAGTACGTGGTCTGCAAAGAAACTGCACACATTTTTTGTTAGGAGCTTACTTAACATTGTGTCATCAACAAGTTGAACAAAATTAAAAATACTTAACTAGACAGTCGTTACTTCAGACTAGGTGTGGATAAAGTTAAGTGAAATAAAGACGTTTAACAGCGCTATTACGTCTACGCTAGAGTAGGTAGATTGCAATCAAGGTTTGCAGCAAAGCAGTGGTTAGTTCTGACATGGTGCATAATTACGTGATGCTATGGGTATGTAGCTGAGGGGGTTTCTCATTAAAGTGAACATTGCCAGTAACTTGCCTATAATATATACTATGTTTTAACATCGCTATTCTCTCTAGGTGCTTGCCCTGTAAAACGTTGCTATGTCCAGCCTGTCATTCCAAATAGCTGTCCTATGCATCCCAGGCATGGGTATCAACAAAACTTTTAGGTACCGGCCGAGCAGAGAGGCCCGATAGTTAGGGAAAGATTGCCTCGTGGTTATAGCCCGCCTGGTGAAAACAGGCCTTATCTCCTCCGTTGTGGCTGTAGGAGAGAACTAAACGGTTAAGTTGCAGAATAGGCTTGAATGAAATAGGGTAAAGTTAAATAAAACAAAACAAAAAAATAAATAAAAATAATGCTAAACGTTGATCCTTGCTAGATCGCTTATTTTAGAGAAGGTATAAGGTAGACACACTTTAAAGCAGTGTCTTGGTACAATGCAATGCCCATAGACGTTATGTTGTAAGCGTTTAGGCTAAGAGTCCTTGCTTCGTGGATAGTAGCGTTAAACCTTGCTTACCCCATAAAGTATTATTGCTAATACAACAGTAATATAACAGCATATCATCAGGCATTAAGCCACTGGAGACAAGTCCAGTCACAAATATCACCTCGAGCACCGGTGAATGCCTGCCTGGAGGTAGAGATTACACATGATGTGCCTGAGGCTTCTGTGTCTTAGTGTCTCGTCATTATAAAGGCACAGAACAGTCCGGGCCAGGAAAGCCCGTGTAGGGTGGCACAAAGGGTGCCTCATCCGACACCTACTTCTGGAAAGTCCCTCCGCTTGTCACTTTCCGCTTCTCCCTTGTCCCCCCTTGGCTTACTGGTATCACTTCGAGGGCCGGCTCCAGCAGAGCCCCCTGGAGAATGTTGCCTTGCCATCGCTTGGGTGTCGTCGTTCTGCTTGCAGAGTCGGATTTCTTTGCGCCGGATGCCGAGACTGTGGTTAGGTGAGATACCTGTCTGTATCCTTTGCTTTGTGGTCCCAGGTACTTGAGAGTGCGGGTGGGAGGGTGCGCCCGATATGCCTGCCTTTGCCTTCCGGCGTTGGGCCCGCTGGTATCTGCGCTGCCGGACAGCCATTTTGGATGCCTGTGGGGTCTTCCTGTAATAGCTGCGTCGTGCAGCAGGCCGGATCCAAGCGGTTACCATTGCCTCTGCCTTGCTGTATGTCGCCCCTCTGCTCTGTAGGGTATTTCTAAAGCTTGTGCACAGATGATCAAATGTCTCCAGGGGAGACCTGGGTATCTGAGTGCATGTGTTCCGGTCTCCGTGCTTATGTTGTGTGGCCATCTTGGGTCTGCCTTGTGGGCCGTTTTCCCCAAAGTGACTCGTGGCTTGATCGCTTGTCCTTCCTGGCCGTTGTGTCCAGTGGGGACCGGGATATCCCCCGCCGGTCCAAAGGGGGGGGGTGGGGGGGTGGTAAATTGCAAAGCTGCTGCTTGAAGGCTCTTAAGCCGAGGAGGGCTGCCGCCGCTCCTCAGTTCCAGCTCCTGTAGGCCGCGTGTAGAATTTCGTGTTCCCCGCTTTGATGGGCCACGGGGTGGTATCTTTGGGTTCTTGGGGGCACCCCCGACGTGGGTGGCGCACCCCTGCGTGGTTTTGGGCCAAGTGGCCGCTGCTTTTGCCCCGAAATGTGCCCGCTCGGCCGGAGCTCGTATCAGGCACGTCTGCCTGGCTCGGTGGTCAGGCCCCGCCCCCCTATTTTTCTATTTTTAAATGTGCAAAATATTTTCTAAGTCCCCACTTTTCAGGATGAAAGATTTTCAAAGTCCCCACCTTTCCAGGCAAAAAAAAGTTCTAAGTCCCCACTTATATATATATGTATGTTTCCTGTGCCTGGGGATGACGGAGGTGGCCGAACGGGAGGGGTCGGAGGCGGCTGAGCAGGCCGTGAAATGAGGGGGCTTATAAAAAAAAAAAACTCCAGCATTGTGGCCAGCTAGTGCAGCAGGGCCTTGGAGGGACAACTTGACATATAAGTCATCTGCGACTTCTGACATGGGCGCCACTGCGCACTTTGGGTGCGTGAACTAGGCTTCCATGCCTCCAGGGTCTCAGGGGCGGGGGGCTTAAGGCCCGAGCGGAGGGGAGCAATCACCAAAGGGGGCTTAAGGCCCGAGCGGAAGGGACCGTCACCAGAGGGGGCTTAAGGCACGGAGGTGGCCGAACGGGAGGGGTGGGAGGCGGTTGAGCAGGCCGTGAAATGAGGGGGCTTAACCCTGGTCGTCCCACAGGGCAGGGGAGGCTGCTGAATGTAAGCTCAAAGACCTACGTAGGCAGTACTGCCTGCCTGCCTGCCTGGCTGCCTGCCTGCCTGCCTTCTTCCCTGTCTCCCTCCAGCGGTAGAACCGAAAGCTAGACCCCTGGCGGGCGTCTGCGTGGCCCAAAACCGAGAAAAGACTTCAGGGGACATAGGCACGAAATCCCTGGAACTATTTTCGGCATGAAAACCTTGAATTTTGCCGGTTGTTATCCAGCGGCACTTGGCAGCGATTCTATGGAACTAATTTCGGTTACGGGAGCCTGGCGGTTACCGCTAAAATTATGACTTCCATGAAATTCCTGAACCCCTGCAGGGATCTGGCTGATTTTTGGATATGTTGGTCACCCAGGTGGGGGCTGTCAGGGGATGCAACTTGAGGGGCTGCTGTGTGCTGAAATGTATTTATTTTTCTATTTTTAAATGTGCAAAATATTTTCTAAGTCCCCACTTTTCAGGCGAAAAAAAGTTCTAAGTCCCCACTTTTCAGGATGAAAGATTTTCAAAGTCCCCACCTTTCCAGGCAAAAAAAAGTTCTAAGTCCCCACTTATATATATGTATGTTTCCTGTGCCTGGGGATGACGGAGGTGGCCGAACGGGAGGGGTCGGAGGCGGCTGAGCAGGCCGTGAAATGAGGGGGCTTATAAAAAAAAAAAAACTCCAGCATTGTGGCCAGCTAGTGCAGCAGGGCCTTGGAGGGACAACTTGACATATAAGTCATCTGCGACTTCTGACATGGGCGCCACTGCGCACTTTGGGTGCGTGAACTAGGCTTCCATGCCTCCAGGGTCTCAGGGGCGGGGGGCTTAAGGCCCGAGCGGAGGGGAGCAATCACCAAAGGGGGCTTAAGGCCCGAGCGGAAGGGACCGTCACCAGAGGGGGCTTAAGGCACGGAGGTGGCCGAACGGGAGGGGTGGGAGGCGGTTGAGCAGGCCGTGAAATGAGGGGGCTTAACCCTGGTCGTCCCACAGGGCAGGGGAGGCTGCTGAATGTAAGCTCAAAGACCTACGTAGGCAGTACTGCCTGCCTGCCTGCCTGGCTGCCTGCCTGCCTGCTTCCCTGTCTCCCTCCAGCGGTAGAACCGAAAGCTAGACCCCTGGCGGGCGTCTGCGTGGCCCAAAACCGAGAAAAGACTTCAGGGGACATAGGCACGAAATCCCTGGAACTATTTTCGGCATGAAAACCTTGCATTTTGCCGGTTGTTATCCAGTGGCACTTGGCAGCGATTCTATGGAACTAATTTCGGTTACGGGAGCCTGGCGGTTACCGCTAAAATTATGACTTCCATGAAATTCCTGAACCCCTGCAGGGATCTGGCTGATTTTTGGATATGTTGGTCACCCAGGTGGGGGCTGTCAGGGGATGCAACTTGAGGGGCTGCTGTGTGCTGAAATGTATTTATTTTTCTATTTTTAAATGTGCAAAATATTTTCTAAGTCCCCACTTTTCAGGATGAAAGATTTTCAAAGTCCCCACCTTTCCAGGCAAAAAAAAGTTCTAAGTCCCCACTTATATATATATGTATGTTTCCTGTGCCTGGGGATGACGGAGGTGGCCGAACGGGAGGGGTCGGAGGCGGCTGAGCAGGCCGTGAAATGAGGGGGCTTATAAAAAAAAAAAACTCCAGCATTGCGGCCAGCTAGTGCAGCAGGGCCTTGGAGGGACAACTTGACATATAAGTCATCTGCGACTTCTGACATGGGCGCCACTGCGCACTTTGGGTGCGTGAACTAGGCTTCCATGCCTCCAGGGTCTCAGGGGCGGGGGGCTTAAGGCCCGAGCGGAGGGGAGCAATCACCAAAGGGGGCTTAAGGCCCGAGCGGAAGGGACCGTCACCAGAGGGGGCTTAAGGCACGGAGGTGGCCGAATGGGAGGGGTGGGAGGCGGTTGAGCAGGCCGTGAAATGAGGGGGCTTAACCCTGGTCGTCCCACAGGGCAGGGGAGGCTGCTGAATGTAAGCTCAAAGACCTACGTAGGCAGTACTGCCTGCCTGCCTGCCTGGCTGCCTGCCTGCCTGCCTTCTTCCCTGTCTCCCTCCAGCGGTAGAACCGAAAGCTAGACCCCTGGCGGGCGTCTGCGTGGCCCAAAACCGAGAAAAGACTTCAGGGGACATAGGCGCGAAATCCCTGGAACTATTTTCGGCATGAAAACCTTGCGTTTTGCCGGTTGTTATCCAGCGGCACTTGGCAGCGATTCTATGGAACTAATTTCGTTTACGGGAGCCTGGCGGTTACCGCTAAAATTATGACTTCCATGAAATTCCTGAACCCCTGCAGGGATCTGGCTGATTTTTGTATATGTTGGTCACCCAGGTGGGGGCTGTCAGGGGATGCAACTTGAGGGGCTGCTGTGTGCTGAAATGTATTTATTTTTCTATTTTTAAATGTGCAAAATATTTTCTAAGTCCCCACTTTTCAGGATGAAAGATTTTCAAAGTCCCCACCTTTCCAGGCAAAAAAAAGTTCTAAGTCCCCACTTATATATATGTATGTTTCCTGTGCCTGGGGATGACGGAGGTGGCCGAACGGGAGGGGTCGGAGGCGGCTGAGCAGGCCGTGAAATGAGGGGGCTTATAAAAAAAAAAACTCCAGCATTGCGGCCAGCTAGTGCAGCAGGGCCTTGGAGGGACAACTTGACATATAAGTCATCTGCGACTTCTGACATGGGCGCCATTGCGCACTTTGGGTGCGTGAACTAGGCTTCAATGCCTCCAGGGTCTCAGGGGCGGGGGGCTTAAGGCCCGAGCGGAGGGGAGCAATCACCAAAGGGGGCTTAAGGCCCGAGCGGAAGGGACCGTCACCAGAGGGGGCTTAAGGCACGGAGGTGGCCGAATGGGAGGGGTGGGAGGCGGTTGAGCAGGCCGTGAAATGAGGGGGCTTAACCCTGGTCGTCCCACAGGGCAGGGGAGGCTGCTGAATGTAAGCTCAAAGACCTACGTAGGCAGTACTGCCTGCCTGCCTGCCTGCCTGCTTCCCTGTCTCCCTCCAGCGGTAGAACCGAAAGCTAGACCCCTGGCGGGCGTCTGCGTGGCCCAAAACCGAGAAAAGACTTCAGGGGACATAGACGCGAAATCCCTGGAACTGTTTTCGGCATGAAAACCTTGCATTTTGCCGGTTGTTATCCAGCGGCACTTGGCAGCGATTCTATGGAACTAATTTCGGTTACGGGAGCCTGGCGGTTACCGCTAAAATTATGACTTCCATGAAATTCCTGAACCCCTGCAGGGATCTGGCTGATTTTTGGATATGTTGGTCACCCAGGTGGGGGCTGTCAGGGGATGCAACTTGAGGGGCTGCTGTGTGCTGAAATGTATTTATTTTTCTATTTTTAAATGTGCAAAATATTTTCTAAGTCCCCACTTTTCAGGATGAAAGATTTTCAAAGTCCCCACCTTTCCAGGCAAAAAAAAGTTCTAAGTCCCCACTTATATATATATGTATGTTTCCTGTGCCTGGGGATGACAGAGGTGGCCGAACGGGAGGGGTCGGAGGCGGCTGAGCAGGCCGTGAAATGAGGGGGCTTATAAAAAAAAAAAACTCCAGCATTGTGGCCAGCTAGTGCAGCAGGGCCTTGGAGGGACAACTTGACATATAAGTCATCTGCGACTTCTGACATGGGCGCCACTGCGCACTTTGGGTGCGTGAACTAGGCTTCCATGCCTCCAGGGTCTCAGGGGCGGGGGGCTTAAGGCCCGAGCGGAGGGGAGCAATCACCAAAGGGGGCTTAAGGCCCGAGCGGAAGGGACCGTCACCAGAGGGGGCTTAAGGCACGGAGGTGGCCGAACGGGAGGGGTGGGAGGCGGTTGAGCAGGCCGTGAAATGAGGGGGCTTAACCCTGGTCGTCCCACAGGGCAGGGGAGGCTGCTGAATGTAAGCTCAAAGACCTACGTAGGCAGTACTGCCTGCCTGCCTGCCTGGCTGCCTGCCTGCCTGCCTGCTTCCCTGTCTCCCTCCAGCGGTAGAACCGAAAGCTAGACCCCTGGCGGGCGTCTGCGTGGCCCAAAACCGAGAAAAGACTTCAGGGGACATAGGCACGAAATCCCTGGAACTATTTTCGGCATGAAAACCTTGCATTTTGCCGGTTGTTATCCAGCGGCACTTGGCAGCGATTCTATGGAACTAATTTCGGTTACGGGAGCCTGGCGGTTACCGCTAAAATTATGACTTCCATGAAATTCCTGAACCCCTGCAGGGATCTGGCTGATTTTTGTATATGTTGGTCACCCAGGTGGGGGCTGTCAGGGGATGCAACTTGAGGGGCTGCTGTGTGCTGAAATGTATTTATTTTTCTATTTTTAAATGTGCAAAATATTTTCTAAGTCCCCACTTTTCAGGCGAAAAAAAGTTCTAAGTCCCCACTTTTCAGGATGAAAGATTTTCAAAGTCCCCACCTTTCCAGGCAAAAAAAAGTTCTAAGTCCCCACTTATATATATATGTATGTTTCCTGTGCCTGGGGATGACGGAGATGGCCGAACGGGAGGGGTCGGAGGCGGCTGAGCAGGCCGTGAAATGAGGGGGCTTATAAAAAAAAAAAACTCCAGCATTGTGGCCAGCTAGTGCAGCAGGGCCTTGGAGGGACAACTTGACATATAAGTCATCTGCGACTTCTGACATGGGCGCCACTGCGCACTTTGGGTGCGTGAACTAGGCTTCCATGCCTCCAGGGTCTCAGGGGCGGGGGGCTTAAGGCCCGAGCGGAGGGGAGCAATCACCAAAGGGGGCTTAAGGCCCGAGCGGAAGGGACCGTCACCAGAGGGGGCTTAAGGCACGGAGGTGGCCGAACGGGAGGGGTGGGAGGCGGTTGAGCAGGCCGTGAAATGAGGGGGCTTAACCCTGGTCTTCCCACAGGGCAGGGGAGGCTGCTGAATGTAAGCTCAAAGACCTACGTAGGCAGTACTGCCTGCCTGCCTGCCTGGCTGCCTGCCTGCCTGCCTGCTTCCCTGTCTCCCTCCAGCGGTAGAACCGAAAGCTAGACCCCTGGCGGGCGTCTGCGTGGCCCAAAACCGAGAAAAGACTTCAGGGGACATAGGCACGAAATCCCTGGAACTATTTTCGGCATGAAAACCTTGAATTTTGCCGGTTGTTATCCAGCGGCACTTGGCAGCGATTCTATGGAACTAATTTCGATTACGGGAGCCTGGCGGTTACCGCTAAAATTATGACTTCCATGAAATTCCTGAACCCCTGCAGGGATCTGGCTGATTTTTGGATATGTTGGTCACCCAGGTGGGGGCTGTCAGGGGATGCAACTTGAGGGGCTGCTGTGTGCTGAAATGTATTTATTTTTCTATTTTTAAATGTGCAAAATATTTTCTAAGTCCCCACTTTTCAGGCGAAAAAAAGTTCTAAGTCCCCACTTTTCAGGATGAAAGATTTTCAAAGTCCCCACCTTTCCAGGCAAAAAAAAGTTCTAAGTCCCCACTTATATATATGTATGTTTCCTGTGCCTGGGGATGACGGAGGTGGCCGAACGGGAGGGGTCGGAGGCGGCTGAGCAGGCCGTGAAATGAGGGGGCTTATAAAAAAAAAAAACTCCAGCATTGTGGCCAGCTAGTGCAGCAGGGCCTTGGAGGGACAACTTGACATATAAGTCATCTGCGACTTCTGACATGGGCGCCACTGCGCACTTTGGGTGCGTGAACTAGGCTTCCATGCCTCCAGGGTCTCAGGGGCGGGGGGCTTAAGGCCCGAGCGGAGGGGAGCAATCACCAAAGGGGGCTTAAGGCCCGAGCGGAAGGGACCGTCACCAGAGGGGGCTTAAGGCACGGAGGTGGCCGAACGGGAGGGGTGGGAGGCGGTTGAGCAGGCCGTGAAATGAGGGGGCTTAACCCTGGTCGTCCCACAGGGCAGGGGAGGCTGCTGAATGTAAGCTCAAAGACCTACGTAGGCAGTACTGCCTGCCTGCCTGCCTGGCTGCCTGCCTGCCTGCTTCCCTGTCTCCCTCCAGCGGTAGAACCGAAAGCTAGACCCCTGGCGGGCGTCTGCGTGGCCCAAAACCGAGAAAAGACTTCAGGGGACATAGGCACGAAATCCCTGGAACTATTTTCGGCATGAAAACCTTGCATTTTGCCGGTTGTTATCCAGTGGCACTTGGCAGCGATTCTATGGAACTAATTTCGGTTACGGGAGCCTGGCGGTTACCGCTAAAATTATGACTTCCATGAAATTCCTGAACCCCTGCAGGGATCTGGCTGATTTTTGGATATGTTGGTCACCCAGGTGGGGGCTGTCAGGGGATGCAACTTGAGGGGCTGCTGTGTGCTGAAATGTATTTATTTTTCTATTTTTAAATGTGCAAAATATTTTCTAAGTCCCCACTTTTCAGGATGAAAGATTTTCAAAGTCCCCACCTTTCCAGGCAAAAAAAAGTTCTAAGTCCCCACTTATATATATATGTATGTTTCCTGTGCCTGGGGATGACGGAGGTGGCCGAACGGGAGGGGTCGGAGGCGGCTGAGCAGGCCGTGAAATGAGGGGGCTTATAAAAAAAAAAAAACTCCAGCATTGCGGCCAGCTAGTGCAGCAGGGCCTTGGAGGGACAACTTGACATATAAGTCATCTGCGACTTCTGACATGGGCGCCACTGCGCACTTTGGGTGCGTGAACTAGGCTTCCATGCCTCCAGGGTCTCAGGGGCGGGGGGCTTAAGGCCCGAGCGGAGGGGAGCAATCACCAAAGGGGGCTTAAGGCCCGAGCGGAAGGGACCGTCACCAGAGGGGGCTTAAGGCACGGAGGTGGCCGAACGGGAGGGGTGGGAGGCGGTTGAGCAGGCCGTGAAATGAGGGGGCTTAACCCTGGTCGTCCCACAGGGCAGGGGAGGCTGCTGAATGTAAGCTCAAAGACCTACGTAGGCAGTACTGCCTGCCTGCCTGCCTGGCTGCCTGCCTGCCTGCCTGCTTCCCTGTCTCCCTCCAGCGGTAGAACCGAAAGCTAGACCCCTGGCGGGCGTCTGCGCGGCCCAAAACCGAGAAAAGACTTCAGGGGACATAGGCACGAAATCCCTGGAACTATTTTCGGCATGAAAACCTTGCATTTTGCCGGTTGTTATCCAGTGGCACTTGGCAGCGATTCTATGGAACTAATTTCGGTTACGGGAGCCTGGCGGTTACCGCTAAAATTATGACTTCCATGAAATTCCTGAACCCCTGCAGGGATCTGGCTGATTTTTGGATATGTTGGTCACCCAGGTGGGGGCTGTCAGGGGATGCAACTTGAGGGGCTGCTGTGTGCTGAAATGTATTTATTTTTCTATTTTTAAATGTGCAAAATATTTTCTAAGTCCCCACTTTTCAGGATGAAAGATTTTCAAAGTCCCCACCTTTCCAGGCAAAAAAAAGTTATAAGTCCCCACTTATATATATATGTATGTTTCCTGTGCCTGGGGATGACGGAGGTGGCCGAACGGGAGGGGTCGGAGGCGGCTGAGCAGGCCGTGAAATGAGGGGGCTTATAAAAAAAAAAAAACTCCAGCATTGCGGCCAGCTAGTGCAGCAGGGCCTTGGAGGGACAACTTGACATATAAGTCATCTGCGACTTCTGACATGGGCGCCACTGCGCACTTTGGGTGCGTGAACGAGGCTTCCATGCCTCCAGGGTCTCAGGGGCGGGGGGCTTAAGGCCCGAGCGGAGGGGAGCAATCACCAAAGGGGGCTTAAGGCCCGAGCGGAAGGGACCGTCACCAGAGGGGGCTTAAGGCATGGAGGTGGCCGAACGGGAGGGGTGGGAGGCGGTTGAGCAGGCCGTGAAATGAGGGGGCTTAACCCTGGTCATCCCACAGGGCAGGGGAGGCTGCTGAATGTAAGCTCAAAGACCTACGTAGGCAGTACTGCCTGCCTGCCTGCCTGCCTGGCTGCCTGCCTGCCTGCTTCCCTGTCTCCCTCCAGCTGTAGAACCGAAAGCTAGACCCCTGGCGGGCGTCTGCGTGGCCCAAAACCGAGAAAAGACTTCAGGGGACATAGGCGCGAAATCCCTGGAACTATTTTCGGCATGAAAACCTTGCGTTTTGCCGGTTGTTATCCAGCGGCACTTGGCCGCGATTCTATGGAACTAATTTTGGTTACGGGAGCCTGGCGGTTACCGCTAAAATTATGACTTCCATGAAATTCCTGAACCCCTGCAGGGATCTGGCTGATTTTTGGATATGTTGGTCACCCAGGTGGGGGCTGTCAGGGGATGCAACTTGAGGGGCTGCTGTGTGCTGAAATGTATTTATTTTTCTATTTTTAAATGTGCAAAATATTTTCTAAGTCCCCACTTTTCAGGATGAAAGATTTTCAAAGTCCCCACCTTTCCAGGCAAAAAAAAGTTCTAAGTCCCCACTTATATATATGTATGTTTCCTGTGCCTGGGGATGACGGAGGTGGCCGAACGGGAGGGGTCGGAGGCGGCTGAGCAGGCCGTGAAATGAGGGGGCTTATAAAAAAAAAAACTCCAGCATTGCGGCCAGCTAGTGCAGCAGGGCCTTGGAGGGACAACTTGACATATAAGTCATCTGCGACTTCTGACATGGGCGCCATTGCGCACTTTGGGTGCGTGAACTAGGCTTCCATGCCTCCAGGGTCTTAAGGCCCGAGCGGAGGGGAGCAATCACCAAAGGGGGCTTAAGGCCCGAGCGGAAGGGACCGTCACCAGAGGGGGCTTAAGGCACGGAGGTGGCCGAATGGGAGGGGTGGGAGGCGGTTGAGCAGGCCGTGAAATGAGGGGGCTTAACCCTGGTCGTCCCACAGGGCAGGGGAGGCTGCTGAATGTAAGCTCAAAGACCTACGTAGGCAGTACTGCCTGCCTGCCTGCCTGCCTGCCTGCCTGGCTGCCTGGCTGCCTGCCTGCCTGCTTCCCTGTCTCCCTCCAGCGGTAGAACCGAAAGCTAGACCCCTGGCGGGCGTCTGCGTGGCCCAAAACCGAGAAAAGACTTCAGGGGACATAGGCGCGAAATCCCTGGAACTATTTTCGGCATGAAAACCTTGCGTTTTGCCGGTTGTTATCCAGCAGCACTTGGCCGCGATTCTATGGAACTAATTTTGGTTACGGGAGCCTGGCGGTTACCGCTAAAATTATGACTTCCATGAAATTCTTGATCTGGCTGATTTTTGGATATGTTGGTCACCCAGGTGGGGGCTGTCAGGGGATGCAACTTGAGGGGCTGCTGTGTGCTGAAATGTATTTATTTTTCTATTTTTAAATGTGCAAAATATTTTCTAAGTCCCCACTTTTCAGGATGAAAGATTTTCAAAGTCCCCACCTTTCCAGGCAAAAAAAAGTTCTAAGTCCCCACTTATATATATGTATGTTTCCTTTGCCTGGGGATGACGGAGGTGGCCGAACGGGAGGGGTGGGAGGCGGTTGAGCAGGCCGTGAAATGAGGGGGCTTAGCCCTGGTCGTCCCACAGGGCAGGGGAGGCTGCTGAATGTAAGCCCACCAAACCAGTCATGGCTCCCTTGATCGCAACATCTGCCACTTGGATAACTGCGGTAACTCCAGAGCCAATACATGCCGACGAGAGGTCTTTGGAGGTCTTTGGACCTACGTAGGCAGTACTGCCTGCCTGCCTGCCTGGCTGCCTGCCTGCCTGCCTTCTTCCCTGTCTCCCTCCAGCTGTAGAACCGAAAGCAAGACCCCTGGCGGGCGTCTGCGTGGCCCAAAACCGAGAAAAGACTTCAGGGGACATAGGCGCGAAATCCCTGGAACTATTTTCGGCATGAAAACCTTGCGTTTTGCCGGTTGTTATCCAGCGGCACTTGGCCGCGATTCTATGGAACTAATTTTGCTTACGGGAGCCTGGCGGTTACCGCTAAAATTATGACTTCCATGAAATTCCTGAACCCCTACAGGGATCTGGCTGATTTTTGGATATGTTGGTCACCCAGGTGGGGGCTGTCAGGGGATGCAACTTGAGGTGCTGCTGTGTGCTGAAATGTATTTATTTTTCTATTTTTAAATGTGCAAAATATTTTCTAAGTCCCCACTTTTCAGGATGAAAGATTTTCAAAGTCCCCACCTTTCCAGGCAAAAAAAAGTTCTAAGTCCCCACTTATATATATGTATGTTTCCTGTGCCTGGGGATGACGGAGGTGGCCGAACGGGAGGGGTCGGAGGCGGCTGAGCAGGCCGTGAAATGAGGGGGCTTATAAAAAAAAAAACTCCAGCATTGCGGCCAGCTAGTGCAGCAGGGCCTTGGAGGGACAACTTGACATATAAGTCATCTGCGACTTCTGACATGGGCGCCATTGCGCACTTTGGGTGCGTGAACTAGGCTTCCATGCCTCCAGGGTCTCAGGGGCGGGGGGCTTAAGGTCCGAGCGGAGGGGAGCAATCACCAAAGGGGGCTTAAGGCCCGAGCGGAAGGGACCGTCACCAGAGGGGGCTTAAGGCACGGAGGTGGCCGAATGGGAGGGGTGGGAGGCGGTTGAGCAGGCCGTGAAATGAGGGGGCTTAACCCTGGTCGTCCCACAGGGCAGGGGAGGCTGCTGAATGTAAGCTCAAAGACCTACGTAGGCAGTACTGCCTGCCTGCGTGCCTGCCTGCCTGCCTGCCTGGCTGCCTGGCTGCCTGCCTGCCTGCTTCCCTGTCTCCCTCCAGCGGTAGAACCGAAAGCTAGACCCCTGGCGGGCGTCTGCGTGGCCCAAAACCGAGAAAAGACTTCAGGGGACATAGGCGCGAAATCCCTGGAACTATTTTCGGCATGAAAACCTTGCGTTTTGCCGGTTGTTATCCAGCAGCACTTGGCCGCGATTCTATGGAACTAATTTTGGTTACGGGAGCCTGGCGGTTACCGCTAAAATTATGACTTCCATGAAATTCTTGATCTGGCTGATTTTTGGATATGTTGGTCACCCAGGTGGGGGCTGTCAGGGGATGCAACTTGAGGGGCTGCTGTGTGCTGAAATGTATTTATTTTTCTATTTTTAAATGTGCAAAATATTTTCTAAGTCCCCACTTTTCAGGATGAAAGATTTTCAAAATCCCCACCTTTCCAGGCAAAAAAAAGTTCTAAGTCCCCACTTATATATATGTATGTTTCCTTTGCCTGGGGATGACGGAGGTGGCCGAACGGGAGGGGTGGGAGGCGGTTGAGCAGGCCGTGAAATGAGGGGGCTTAGCCCTGGTCGTCCCACAGGGCAGGGGAGGCTGCTGAATGTAAGCTCAAAGACCTACGTAGGCAGTACTGCCTTCCTGCCTGCCTGGCTGCCTGCCTGCCTGCCTTCTTCCCTGTCTCCCTCCAGCTGTAGAACCGAAAGCAAGACCCCTGGCGGGCGTCTGCGTGGCCCAAAACCGAGAAAAGACTTCAGGGGACATAGGCGCGAAATCCCTGGAACTATTTTCGGCATGAAAACCTTGCGTTTTGCCGGTTGTTATCCAGCGGCACTTGGCCGCGATTCTATGGAACTAATTTTGCTTACGGGAGCCTGGCGGTTACCGCTAAAATTATGACTTCCATGAAATTCCTGAACCCCTACAGGGATCTGGCTGATTTTTGGATATGTTGGTCACCCAGGTGGGGGCTGTCAGGGGATGCAACTTGAGGGGCTGCTGTGTGCTGAAATGTATTTATTTTTCTATTTTTAAATGTGCAAAATATTTTCTAAGTCCCCACTTTTCAGGATGAAAGATTTTCAAAGTCCCCACCTTTCCAGGCAAAAAAAAGTTCTAAGTCCCCACTTATATATATATATGTATGTTTCCTGTGCCTGGGGATGACGGAGGTGGCCGAACGGGAGGGGTCGGAGGCGGCTGAGCAGGCCGTGAAATGAGGGGGCTTATAAAAAAAAAAAACTCCAGCATTGTGGCCTGCTAGTGCAGCAGGGCCTTGGAGGGACAACTTGACATATAAGTCATCTGCGACTTCTGACATGGGCGCCACTGCGCACTTTGGGTGCGTGAACTAGGCTTCCATGCCTCCAGGGTCTCAGGGGCGGGGGGCTTAAGGCCCGAGCGGAGGGGAGCAATCACCAAAGGGGGCTTAAGGCCCGAGCGGAAGGGACCGTCACCAGAGGGGGCTTAAGGCACGGAGGTGGCCGAACGGGAGGGGTGGGAGGCGGTTGAGCAGGCCGTGAAATGAGGGGGCTTAACCCTGGTCGTCCCACAGGGCAGGGGAGGCTGCTGAATGTAAGCTCAAAGACCTACGTAGGCAGTACTGCCTGCCTGCCTGCCTGGCTGCCTGCCTGCCTGCTTCCCTGTCTCCCTCCAGCGGTAGAACCGAAAGCTAGACCCCTGGCGGGCGTCTGCGACGGAGGTGGCCGAACGGGAGGGGTCGGAGGCGGCTGAGCAGGCCGTGAAATGAGGGGGCTTATAAAAAAAAAAACTCCAGCATTGTGGCCAGCTAGTGCAGCAGGGCCTTGGATGGACAACTTGACATATAAGTCATCTGCGACTTCTGACATGGGCGCCACTGCGCACTTTGGGTGCGTGAACTAGGCTTCCATGCCTCCAGGGTCTCAGGGGCGGGGGGCTTAAGGCCCGAGCGGAGGGGAGCAATCACCAAAGGGGGCTTAAGGCCCGAGCGGAAGGGACCGTCACCAGAGGGGGCTTAAGGCACGGAGGTGGCCGAATGGGAGGGGTGGGAGGCGGTTGAGCAGGCCGTGAAATGAGGGGGCTTAACCCTGGTCATCCCACAGGGCAGGGGAGGCTGCTGAATGTAAGCTCAAAGACCTACGTAGGCAGTACTGCCTGCCTGCCTGCCTGCCTGCCTGCCTGGCTGCCTGGCTGCCTGCCTGCCTGCTTCCCTGTCTCCCTCCAGCGGTAGAACCGAAAGCTAGACCCCTGGCGGGCGTCTGCGTGGCCCAAAACCGAGAAAAGACTTCAGGGGACATAGGCGCGAAATCCCTGGAACTATTTTCGGCATGAAAACCTTGCGTTTTGCCGGTTGTTATCCAGCAGCACTTGGCCGCGATTCTATGGAACTAATTTTGGTTACGGGAGCCTGGCGGTTACCGCTAAAATTATGACTTCCATGAAATTCTTGATCTGGCTGATTTTTGGATATGTTGGTCACCCAGGTGGGGGCTGTCAGGGGATGCAACTTGAGGGGCTGCTGTGTGCTGAAATGTATTTATTTTTCTATTTTTAAATGTGCAAAATATTTTCTAAGTCCCCACTTTTCAGGATGAAAGATTTTCAAAGTCCCCACCTTTCCAGGCAAAAAAAAGTTCTAAGTCCCCACTTATATATATGTATGTTTCCTGTGCCTGGGGATGACGGAGGTGGCCGAACGGGAGGGGTCGGAGGCGGCTGAGCAGGCCGTGACATGAGGGGGCTTATAAAAAAAAAAACTCCAGCATTGCGGCCAGCTAGTGCAGCAGGGCCTTGGAGGGACAACTTGACATATAAGTCATCTGCGACTTCTGACATGGGCGCCATTGCGCACTTTGGGTGCGTGAACTAGGCTTCCATGCCTCCAGGGTCTTAAGGCCCGAGCGGAGGGGAGCAATCACCAAAGGGGGCTTAAGGCCCGAGCGGAAGGGACCGTCACCAGAGGGGGCTTAAGGCACGGAGGTGGCCGAATGGGAGGGGTGGGAGGCGGTTGAGCAGGCCGTGAAATGAGGGGGCTTAACCCTGGTCGTCCCACAGGGCAGGGGAGGCTGCTGAATGTAAGCTCAAAGACCTACGTAGGCAGTACTGCCTGCCTGCCTGCCTGGCTGCCTGCCTGCCTGCCTGCTTCCCTGTCTCCCTCCAGCGGTAGAACCGAAAGCTAGACCCCTGGCGGGCGTCTGCGTGGCCCAAAACCGAGAAAAGACTTCAGGGGACATAGGCGCGAAATCCCTGGAACTATTTTCGGCATGAAAACCTTGCGTTTTGCCGGTTGTTATCCAGCGGCACTTGGCAGCGATTCTATGGAACTAATTTCGTTTACGGGAGCCTGGCGGTTACCGCTAAAATTATGACTTCCATGAAATTCCTGAACCCCTGCAGGGATCTGGCTGATTTTTGTATATGTTGGTCACCCAGGTGGGGGCTGTCAGGGGATGCAACTTGAGGGGCTGCTGTGTGCTGAAATGTATTTATTTTTCTATTTTTAAATGTGCAAAATATTTTCTAAGTCCCCACTTTTCAGTAGTAATTTAGGCGCGAAATCCCTGGAACTATTTTCGTCATGAAAACCTTGCGTTTTGCCGGTTGTTATCCAGCGGCACTTGGCCGCGATTCTATGGAACTAATTTTGGTTACGGGAGCCTGGCGGTTACCGCTAAAATTATGACTTCCATGAAATTCCTGAACCCCTGCAGGGATCTGGCTGATTTTTGGATATGTTGGTCACCCAGGTGGGGGCTGTCAGGGGATGCAACTTGAGGGGCTGCTGTGTGCTCAAATGTATTTATTTTTCTATTTTTAAATGTGCAAAATATTTTCTAAGTCCCCACTTTTCAGGATGAAAGATTTTCAAAGTCCCCACCTTTCCAGGCAAAAAAAAGTTCTAAGTCCCCACTTATATATATGTATGTTTCCTGTGCCTGGGGATGACGGAGGTGGCCGAACGGGAGGGGTCGGAGGCGGCTGAGCAGGCCGTGAAATGAGGGGGCTTATAAAAAACAAAACTCCAGCATTGCGGCCAGCTAGTGCAGCAGGGCCTTGGAGGGACAACTTGACATATAAGTCATCTGCGACTTCTGACATGGGCGCCATTGCGCACTTTGGGTGCGTGAACTAGGCTTCAATGCCTCCAGGGTCTCAGGGGCGGGGGGCTTAAGGCCCGAGCGGAGGGGAGCAATCACCAAAGGGGGCTTAAGGCCCGAGCGGAAGGGACCGTCACCAGAGGGGGCTTAAGGCACGGAGGTGGCCGAATGGGAGGGGTGGGAGGCGGTTGAGCAGGCCGTGAAATCAGGGGGCTTAACCCTGGTCGTCCCACAGGGCAGGGGAGGCTGCTGAATGTAAGCTCAAAGACCTACGTAGGCAGTACTGCCTGCCTGCCTGCCTGCCTGCTTCCCTGTCTCCCTCCAGCGGTAGAACCGAAAGCTAGACCCCTGGCGGGCGTCTGCGTGGCCCAAAACCGAGAAAAGACTTCAGGGGACATAGACGCGAAATCCCTGGAACTGTTTTCGGCATGAAAACCTTGCGTTTTGCCGGTTGTTATCCAGCGGCACTTGGCAGCGATTCTATGGAACTAATTTTGGTTACGGGAGCCTGGCGGTTACCGCTAAAATTATGACTTCCATGAAATTCCTGAACCCCTGCAGGGATCTGGCTGATTTTTGGATATGTTGGTCACCCAGGTGGGGGCTGTCAGGGGATGCAACTTGAGGGGCTGCTGTGTGCTGAAATGTATTTATTTTTCTATTTTTAAATGTGCAAAATATTTTCTAAGTCCCCACTTTTCAGGATGAAAGATTTTCAAAGTCCCCACCTTTCCAGGCAAAAAAAAGTTCTAAGTCCCCACTTATATATATATGTATGTTTCCTGTGCCTGGGGATGACGGAGGTGGCCGAACGGGAGGGGTCGGAGGCGGCTGAGCAGGCCGTGAAATGAGGGGGCTTATAAAAAAAAAAAACTCCAGCATTGTGGCCAGCTAGTTCAGCAGGGCCTTGGAGGGACAACTTGACATATAAGTCATCTGCGACTTCTGACATGGGCGCCACTGCGCACTTTGGGTGCGTGAACTAGGCTTCCATGCCTCCAGGGTCTCAGGGGCGGGGGGCTTAAGGCCCGAGCGGAGGGGAGCAATCACCAAAGGGGGCTTAAGGCCCGAGCGGAAGGGACCGTCACCAGAGGGGGCTTAAGGCATGGAGGTGGCCGAACGGGAGGGGTGGGAGGCGGTTGAGCAGGCCGTGAAATGAGGGGGCTTAACCCTGGTCGTCCCACAGGGCAGGGGAGGCTGCTGAATGTAAGCTCAAAGACCTACGTAGGCAGTACTGCCTGCCTGCCTGCCTGGCTGCCTGCCTGCCTGCTTCCATGTCTCCCTCCAGCTGTAGAACCGAAAGCTAGACCCCTGGCGGGCGTCTGCGTGGCCCAAAACCGAGAAAAGACTTCAGGGGACATAGGCGCGAAATCCCTGGAACTATTTTCGGCATGAAAACCTTGCGTTTTGCCGGTTGTTATCCAGCGGGACTTGGCCGCGATTCTATGGAACTAATTTTGATTACGGGAGCCTGGCGGTTACCGCTAAAATTATGACTTCCATGAAATTCCTGAACCCCTGCAGGGATCTGGCTGATTTTTGGATATGTTGGTCACCCAGGTGGGGGCTGTCAGGGGATGCAACTTGAGGGGCTGCTGTGTGCTGAAATGTATTTATTTTTCTATTTTTAAATGTGCAAAATATTTTCTAAGTCCCCACTTTTCAGGATGAAAGATTTTCAAAGTCCCCACCTTTCCAGGCAAAAAAAAGTTCTAAGTCCCCACTTATATATATGTATGTTTCCTGTGCCTGGGGATGACGGAGGTGGCCGAACGGGAGGGGTCGGAGGCGGCTGAGCAGGCCGTGAAATGAGGGGGCTTATAAAAAAAAAAACTCCAGCATTGCGGCCAGCTAGTGCAGCAGGGCCTTGGAGGGACAACTTGACATATAAGTCATCTGCGACTTCTGACATGGGCGCCATTGCGCACTTTGGGTGCGTGAACTAGGCTTCCATGCCTCCAGGGTCTTAAGGCCCGAGCGGAGGGGAGCAATCACCAAAGGGGGCTTAAGGCCCGAGCGGAAGGGACCGTCACCAGAGGGGGCTTAAGGCACGGAGGTGGCCGAATGGGAGGGGTGGGAGGCGGTTGAGCAGGCCGTGAAATGAGGGGGCTTAACCCTGGTCGTCCCACAGGGCAGGGGAGGCTGCTGAATGTAAGCTCAAAGACCTACGTAGGCAGTACTGCCTGCCTGCCTGCCTGGCTGCCTGCCTGCCTGCCTGCTTCCCTGTCTCCCTCCAGCGGTAGAACCGAAAGCTAGACCCCTGGCGGGCGTCTGCGTGGCCCAAAACCGAGAAAAGACTTCAGGGGACATAGGCGCGAAATCCCTGGAACTATTTTCGGCATGAAAACCTTGCGTTTTGCCGGTTGTTATCCAGCGGCACTTGGCAGCGATTCTATGGAACTAATTTCGTTTACGGGAGCCTGGCGGTTACCGCTAAAATTATGACTTCCATGAAATTCCTGAACCCCTGCAGGGATCTGGCTGATTTTTGTATATGTTGGTCACCCAGGTGGGGGCTGTCAGGGGATGCAACTTGAGGGGCTGCTGTGTGCTGAAATGTATTTATTTTTCTATTTTTAAATGTGCAAAATATTTTCTAAGTCCCCACTTTTCAGTAGTAATTTAGGCGCGAAATCCCTGGAACTATTTTCGGCATGAAAACCTTGCGTTTTGCCGGTTGTTATCCAGCGGCACTTGGCCGCGATTCTATGGAACTAATTTTGGTTACGGGAGCCTGGCGGTTACCGCTAAAATTATGACTTCCATGAAATTCCTGAACCCCTGCAGGGATCTGGCTGATTTTTGGATATGTTGGTCACCCAGGTGGGGGCTGTCAGGGGATGCAACTTGAGGGGCTGCTGTGTGCTGAAATGTATTTATTTTTCTATTTTTAAATGTGCAAAATATTTTCTAAGTCCCCACTTTTCAGGCGAAAAAAAGTTCTAAGTCCCCACTTTTCAGGATGAAAGATTTTCAAAGTCCCCACCTTTCCAGGCAAAAAAAAGTTCTAAGTCCCCACTTATATATATATGTATGTTTCCTGTGCCTGGGGATGACGGAGGTGGCCGAACGGGAGGGGTCGGAGGCGGCTGAGCAGGCCGTGAAATGAGGGGGCTTATAAAAAAAAAAACTCCAGCATTGTGGCCAGCTAGTGCAGCAGGGCCTTGGAGGGACAACTTGACATATAAGTAAGTCATCTGCGACTTCTGACATGGGCGCCACTGCGCACTTTGGGTGCGTGAACTAGGCTTCCATGCCTCCAGGGTCTCAGGGGCGGGGGGCATAAGGCCCGAGCGGAGGGGAGCAATCACCAAAGGGGGCTTAAGGCCCGAGCGGAAGGGACCGTCACCAGAGGGGGCTTAAGGCACGGAGGTGGCCGAACGGGAGGGGTGGGAGGCGGTTGAGCAGGCCGTGAAATGAGGGGGCTTAACCCTGGTCGTCCCACAGGTCAGGGGAGGCTGCTGAATGTAAGCTCAAAGACCTATGTAGGCAGTACTGCCTGCCTGCCTGCCTGCCTGGCTGCCTGCCTGCCTGCTTCCCTGTCTCCCTCCAGCTGTAGAACCGAAAGCTAGACCCCTGGCGGGCGTCTGCGTGGCCCAAAACCGAGAAAAGACTTCAGGGGACATAGGCGCGAAATCCCTGGAACTATTTTCGGCATGAAAACCTTGCGTTTTGCCGGTTGTTATCCAGCGGGACTTGGCCGCGATTCTATGGAACTAATTTTGGTTACGGGAGCCTGGCGGTTACCGCTAAAATTATGACTTCCATGAAATTCCTGAACCCCTGCAGGGATCTGGCTGATTTTTGGATATGTTGGTCACCCAGGTGGGGGCTGTCAGGGGATGCAACTTGAAGGGCTGCTGGGTGCTGAAATGTATTTATTTTTCTATTTTTAAATGTGCAAAATATTTTCTAAGTCCCCACTTTTCAGGATGAAAGATTTTCAAAGTCCCCACCTTTCCAGGCAAAAAAAAGTTCTAAGTCCCCACTTATATATATGTATGTTTCCTGTGCCTGGGGATGACGGAGGTGGCCGAACGGGAGGGGTCGGAGGCGGCTGAGCAGGCCGTGACATGAGGGGGCTTATAAAAAAAAAAAACTCCAGCATTGCGGCCAGCTAGTGCAGCAGGGCCTTGGAGGGACAACTTGACATATAAGTCATCTGCGACTTCTGACATGGGCGCCATTGCGCACTTTGGGTGCGTGAACTAGGCTTCCATGCCTCCAGGGTCTTAAGGCCCGAGCGGAGGGGAGCAATCACCAAAGGGGGCTTAAGGCCCGAGCGGAAGGGACCGTCACCAGAGGGGGCTTAAGGCACGGAGGTGGCCGAATGGGAGGGGTGGGAGGCGGTTGAGCAGGCCGTGAAATGAGGGGGCTTAACCCTGGTGTCCCACAGGGCAGGGGAGGCTGCTGAATGTAAGCTCAAAGACCTACGTAGGCAGTACTGCCTGCCTGCCTGCCTGGCTGCCTGCCTGCTTCCCTGTCTCCCTCCAGCGGTAGAACCGAAAGCTAGACCCCTGGCGGGCGTCTGCGTGGCCCAAAACCGAGAAAAGACTTCAGGGGACATAGGCGCGAAATCCCTGGAACTATTTTCGGCATGAAAACCTTGCGTTTTGCCGGTTGTTATCCAGCGGCACTTGGCAGCGATTCTATGGAACTAATTTCATTTACGGGAGCCTGGCGGTTACCGCTAAAATTATGACTTCCATGAAATTCCTGAACCCCTGCAGGGATCTGGCTGATTTTTGTATATGTTGGTCACCCAGGTGGGGGCTGTCAGGGGATGCAACTTGAGGGGCTGCTGTGTGCTGAAATGTATTTATTTTTCTATTTTTAAATGTGCAAAATATTTTATAAGTCCCCACTTTTCAGTAGTAATTTAGGCGCGAAATCCCTGGAACTATTTTCGGCATGAAAACCTTGCGTTTTGCCGGTTGTTATCCAGCGGCACTTGGCCGCGATTCTATGGAACTAATTTTGGTTACGGGAGCCTGGCGGTTACCGCTAAAATTATGACTTCCATGAAATTCCTGAACCCCTGCAGGGATCTGGCTGATTTTTGGATATGTTGGTCACCCAGGTGGGGGCTGTCAGGGGATGCAACTTGAGGGGCTGCTGTGTGCTCAAATGTATTTATTTTTCTATTTTTAAATGTGCAAAATATTTTCTAAGTCCCCACTTTTCAGGATGAAAGATTTTCAAAGTCCCCACCTTTCCAGGCAAAAAAAAGTTCTAAGTCCCCACTTATATATATGTATGTTTCCTGTGCCTGGGGATGACGGAGGTGGCCGAACGGGAGGGGTCGGAGGCGGCTGAGCAGGCCGTGAAATGAGGGGGCTTATAAAAAAAAAAACTCCAGCATTGCGGCCAGCTAGTGCAGCAGGGCCTTGGAGGGACAACTTGACATATAAGTCATCTGCGACTTCTGACATGGGCGCCATTGCGCACTTTGGGTGCGTGAACTAGGCTTCAATGCCTCCAGGGTCTCAGGGGCGGGGGGCTTAAGGCCCGAGCGGAGGGGAGCAATCACCAAAGGGGGCTTAAGGCCCGAGCGGAAGGGACCGTCACCAGAGGGGGCTTAAGGCACGGAGGTGGCCGAATGGGAGGGGTGGGAGGCGGTTGAGCAGGCCGTGAAATGAGGGGGCTTAACCCTGGTCGTCCCACAGGGCAGGGGAGGCTGCTGAATGTAAGCTCAAAGACCTACGTAGGCAGTACTGCCTGCCTGCCTGCCTGCCTGCTTCCCTGTCTCCCTCCAGCGGTAGAACCGAAAGCTAGACCCCTGGCGGGCGTCTGCGTGGCCCAAAACCGAGAAAAGACTTCAGGGGACATAGACGCGAAATCCCTGGAACTGTTTTCGGCATGAAAACCTTGCGTTTTGCCGGTTGTTATCCAGCGGCACTTGGCAGCGATTCTATGGAACTAATTTTGGTTACGGGAGCCTGGCGGTTACCGCTAAAATTATGACTTCCATGAAATTCCTGAACCCCTGCAGGGATCTGGCTGATTTTTGGATATGTTGGTCACCCAGGTGGGGGCTGTCAGGGGATGCAACTTGAGGGGCTGCTGTGTGCTGAAATGTATTTATTTTTCTATTTTTTTTTTTTTTTTTTTTTAATTCTTTATTTTTGGTGTGCATAAAAGGTTTACAACATTGCTTGTTCAGCCACAACAGCTCTCACAAGCGCAAGTTTCAAATAAAAAAAAAGAACTAGTACGTGGTCTGCAAAGAAACTGCACACATTTTTTGTTAGGAGCTTACTTAACATTGTGTCATCAACAAGTTGAACAAAATTAAAAATACTTAACTAGACAGTCGTTACTTCAGACTAGGTGTGGATAAAGTTAAGTGAAATAAAGACGTTTAACAGCGCTATTACGTCTACGCTAGAGTAGGTAGATTGCAATCAAGGTTTGCAGCAAAGCAGTGGTTAGTTCTGACATGGTGCATAATTACGTGATGCTATGGGTATGTAGCTGAGGGGGTTTCTCATTAAAGTGAACATTGCCAGTAACTTGCCTATAATATATACTATGTTTTAACATCGCTATTCTCTCTAGGTGCTTGCCCTGTAAAACGTTGCTATGTCCAGCCTGTCATTCCAAATAGCTGTCCTATGCATCCCAGGCATGGGTATCAACAAAACTTTTAGGTACCGGACGAGCAGAGAGGCCCGATAGTTAGGGAAAGATTGCCTCGTGGTTATAGCCCGCCTGGTGAAAACAGGCCTTATCTCCTCCGTTGTGGCTGTAGGAGAGAACTAAACGGTTAAGTTGCAGAATAGGCTTGAATGAAATAGGGTAAAGTTAAATAAAACAAAACAAAAAAATAAATAAAAATAATGCTAAACGTTGATCCTTGCTAGATCGCTTATTTTAGAGAAGGTATAAGGTAGACACACTTTAAAGCAGTGTCTTGGTACAATGCAATGCCCATAGACGTTATGTTGTAAGCGTTTAGGCTAAGAGTCCTTGCTTCGTGGATAGTAGCGTTAAACCTTGCTTACCCCATAAAGTATTATTGCTAATACAACAGTAATATAACAGCATATCATCAGGCATTAAGCCACTGGAGACAAGTCCAGTCACAAATATCACCTCGAGCACCGGTGAATGCCTGCCTGGAGGTAGAGATTACACATGATGTGCCTGAGGCTTCTGTGTCTTAGTGTCTCGTCATTATAAAGGCACAGAACAGTCCGGGCCAGGAAAGCCCGTGTAGGGTGGCACAAAGGGTGCCTCATCCGACACCTACTTCTGGAAAGTCCCTCCGCTTGTCACTTTCCGCTTCTCCCTTGTCCCCCCTTGGCTTACTGGTATCACTTCGAGGGCCGGCTCCAGCAGAGCCCCCTGGAGAATGTTGCCTTGCCATCGCTTGGGTGTCGTCGTTCTGCTTGCAGAGTCGGATTTCTTTGCGCCGGATGCCGAGACTGTGGTTAGGTGAGATACCTGTCTGTATCCTTTGCTTTGTGGTCCCAGGTACTTGAGAGTGCGGGTGGGAGGGTGCGCCCGATATGCCTGCCTTTGCCTTCCGGCGTTGGGCCCGCTGGTATCTGCGCTGCCGGACAGCCATTTTGGATGCCTGTGGGGTCTTCCTGTAATAGCTGCGTCGTGCAGCAGGCCGGATCCAAGCGGTTACCATTGCCTCTGCCTTGCTGTATGTCGCCCCTCTGCTCTGTAGGGTATTTCTAAAGCTTGTGCACAGATGATCAAATGTCTCCAGGGGAGACCTGGGTATCTGAGTGCATGTGTTCCGGTCTCCGTGCTTATGTTGTGTGGCCATCTTGGGTCTGCCTTGTGGGCCGTTTTCCCCAAAGTGACTCGTGGCTTGATCGCTTGTCCTTCCTGGCCGTTGTGTCCAGTGGGGACCGGGATATCCCCCGCCGGTCCAAAGGGGGGGGGTGGGGGGGTGGTAAATTGCAAAGCTGCTGCTTGAAGGCTCTTAAGCCGAGGAGGGCTGCCGCCGCTCCTCAGTTCCAGCTCCTGTAGGCCGCGTGTAGAATTTCGTGTTCCCCGCTTTGATGGGCCACGGGGTGGTATCTTTGGGTTCTTGGGGGCACCCCCGACGTGGGTGGCGCACCCCTGCGTGGTTTTGGGCCAAGTGGCCGCTGCTTTTGCCCCGAAATGTGCCCGCTCGGCCGGAGCTCGTATCAGGCACGTCTGCCTGGCTCGGTGGTCAGGCCCCGCCCCCCTATTTTTCTATTTTTAAATGTGCAAAATATTTTCTAAGTCCCCACTTTTCAGGATGAAAGATTTTCAAAGTCCCCACCTTTCCAGGCAAAAAAAAGTTCTAAGTCCCCACTTATATATATATGTATGTTTCCTGTGCCTGGGGATGACGGAGGTGGCCGAACGGGAGGGGTCGGAGGCGGCTGAGCAGGCCGTGAAATGAGGGGGCTTATAAAAAAAAAAAACTCCAGCATTGTGGCCAGCTAGTGCAGCAGGGCCTTGGAGGGACAACTTGACATATAAGTCATCTGCGACTTCTGACATGGGCGCCACTGCGCACTTTGGGTGCGTGAACTAGGCTTCCATGCCTCCAGGGTCTCAGGGGCGGGGGGCTTAAGGCCCGAGCGGAGGGGAGCAATCACCAAAGGGGGCTTAAGGCCCGAGTGGAAGGGACCGTCACCAGAGGGGGCTTAAGGCACGGAGGTGGCCGAACGGGAGGGGTGGGAGGCGGTTGAGCAGGCCGTGAAATGAGGGGGCTTAAC
This sequence comes from Pelobates fuscus, assembly GCF_036172605.1. Classification (NCBI taxonomy): domain Eukaryota; kingdom Metazoa; phylum Chordata; class Amphibia; order Anura; family Pelobatidae; genus Pelobates; species Pelobates fuscus. The sequence goes on along the minus strand of NC_086323.1, from coordinate 178,316,166 downwards.
CCTGGTCGTCCCACAGGGCAGGGGAGGCTGCTGAATGTAAGCTCAAAGACCTACGTAGGCAGTACTGCCTGCCTGCCTGCCTGGCTGCCTGCCTGCCTGCCTGCTTCCCTGTCTCCCTCCAGCGGTAGAACCGAAAGCTAGACCCCTGGCGGGCGTCTGCGTGGCCCAAAACCGAGAAAAGACTTCAGGGGACATAGGCACGAAATCCCTGGAACTATTTTCGGCATGAAAACCTTGAATTTTGCCGGTTGTTATCCAGCGGCACTTGGCAGCGATTCTATGGAACTAATTTCGGTTACGGGAGCCTGGCGGTTACCGCTAAAATTATGACTTCCATGAAATTCCTGAACCCCTGCAGGGATCTGGCTGATTTTTGGATATGTTGGTCACCCAGGTGGGGGCTGTCAGGGGATGCAACTTGAGGGGCTGCTGTGTGCTGAAATGTATTTATTTTTCTATTTTTAAATGTGCAAAATATTTTCTAAGTCCCCACTTTTCAGGCGAAAAAAAGTTCTAAGTCCCCACTTTTCAGGATGAAAGATTTTCAAAGTCCCCACCTTTCCAGGCAAAAAAAAGTTCTAAGTCCCCACTTATATATATGTATGTTTCCTGTGCCTGGGGATGACGGAGGTGGCCGAACGGGAGGGGTCGGAGGCGGCTGAGCAGGCCGTGAAATGAGGGGGCTTATAAAAAAAAAAAAACTCCAGCATTGTGGCCAGCTAGTGCAGCAGGGCCTTGGAGGGACAACTTGACATATAAGTCATCTGCGACTTCTGACATGGGCGCCACTGCGCACTTTGGGTGCGTGAACTAGGCTTCCATGCCTCCAGGGTCTCAGGGGCGGGGGGCTTAAGGCCCGAGCGGAGGGGAGCAATCACCAAAGGGGGCTTAAGGCCCGAGCGGAAGGGACCGTCACCAGAGGGGGCTTAAGGCACGGAGGTGGCCGAACGGGAGGGGTGGGAGGCGGTTGAGCAGGCCGTGAAATGAGGGGGCTTAACCCTGGTCGTCCCACAGGGCAGGGGAGGCTGCTGAATGTAAGCTCAAAGACCTACGTAGGCAGTACTGCCTGCCTGCCTGCCTGGCTGCCTGCCTGCCTGCTTCCCTGTCTCCCTCCAGCGGTAGAACCGAAAGCTAGACCCCTGGCGGGCGTCTGCGTGGCCCAAAACCGAGAAAAGACTTCAGGGGACATAGGCACGAAATCCCTGGAACTATTTTCGGCATGAAAACCTTGAATTTTGCCGGTTGTTATCCAGCGGCACTTGGCAGCGATTCTATGGAACTAATTTCGGTTACGGGAGCCTGGCGGTTACCGCTAAAATTATGACTTCCATGAAATTCCTGAACCCCTGCAGGGATCTGGCTGATTTTTGGATATGTTGGTCACCCAGGTGGGGGCTGTCAGGGGATGCAACTTGAGGGGCTGCTGTGTGCTGAAATGTATTTATTTTTCTATTTTTAAATGTGCAAAATATTTTCTAAGTCCCCACTTTTCAGGCGAAAAAAAGTTCTAAGTCCCCACTTTTCAGGATGAAAGATTTTCAAAGTCCCCACCTTTCCAGGCAAAAAAAAGTTCTAAGTCCCCACTTATATATATGTATGTTTCCTGTGCCTGGGGATGACGGAGGTGGCCGAACGGGAGGGGTCGGAGGCGGCTGAGCAGGCCGTGAAATGAGGGGGCTTATAAAAAAAAAAAAACTCCAGCATTGTGGCCAGCTAGTGCAGCAGGGCCTTGGAGGGACAACTTGACATATAAGTCATCTGCGACTTCTGACATGGGCGCCACTGCGCACTTTGGGTGCGTGAACTAGGCTTCCATGCCTCCAGGGTCTCAGGGGCGGGGGGCTTAAGGCCCGAGCGGAGGGGAGCAATCACCAAAGGGGGCTTAAGGCCCGAGCGGAAGGGACCGTCACCAGAGGGGGCTTAAGGCACGGAGGTGGCCGAACGGGAGGGGTGGGAGGCGGTTGAGCAGGCCGTGAAATGAGGGGGCTTAACCCTGGTCGTCCCACAGGGCAGGGGAGGCTGCTGAATGTAAGCTCAAAGACCTACGTAGGCAGTACTGCCTGCCTGCCTGCCTGCCTGGCTGCCTGCCTGCCTGCTTCCCTGTCTCCCTCCAGCTGTAGAACCGAAAGCTAGACCCCTGGCGGGCGTCTGCGTGGCCCAAAACCGAGAAAAGACTTCAGGGGACATAGGCGCGAAATCCCTGGAACTATTTTCGGCATGAAAACCTTGCGTTTTGCCGGTTGTTATCCAGCGGCACTTGGCCGCGATTCTATGGAACTAATTATGGTTACGGGAGCCTGGCGGTTACCGCTAAAATTATGACTTCCATGAAATTCCTGAACCCCTGCAGGGATCTGGCTGATTTTTGGATATGTTGGTCACCCAGGTGGGGGCTGTCAGGGGATGCAACTTGAGGGGCTGCTGTGTGCTGAAATGTATTTATTTTTCTATTTTTAAATGTGCAAAATATTTTCTAAGTCCCCACTTTTCAGGATGAAAGATTTTCAAAGTCCCCACCTTTCCAGGCAAAAAAAAGTTCTAAGTCCCCACTTATATATATGTATGTTTCCTGTGCCTGGGGATGACGGAGGTGGCCGAACGGGAGGGGTCGGAGGCGGCTGAGCAGGCCGTGAAATGAGGGGGCTTATAAAAAAAAAAACTCCAGCATTGCGGCCAGCTAGTGCAGCAGGGCCTTGGAGGGACAACTTGACATATAAGTCATCTGCGACTTCTGACATGGGCGCCATTGCGCACTTTGGGTGCGTGAACTAGGCTTCCATGCCTCCAGGGTCTTAAGGCCCGAGCGGAGGGGAGCAATCACCAAAGGGGGCTTAAGGCCCGAGCGGAAGGGACCGTCACCAGAGGGGGCTTAAGGCACGGAGGTGGCCGAATGGGAGGGGTGGGAGGCGGTTGAGCAGGCCGTGAAATGAGGGGGCTTAACCCTGGTCGTCCCACAGGGCAGGGGAGGCTGCTGAATGTAAGCTCAAAGACCTACGTAGGCAGTACTGCCTGCCTGCCTGCCTGGCTGCCTGCCTGCCTGCCTTCTTCCCTGTCTCCCTCCAGCGGTAGAACCGAAAGCTAGACCCCTGGCGGGCGTCTGCGTGGCCCAAAACCGAGAAAAGACTTCAGGGGACATAGGCGCGAAATCCCTGGAACTATTTTCGGCATGAAAACCTTGCGTTTTGCCGGTTGTTATCCAGCGGCACTTGGCAGCGATTCTATGGAACTAATTTCGTTTACGGGAGCCTGGCGGTTACCGCTAAAATTATGACTTCCATGAAATTCCTGAACCCCTGCAGGGATCTGGCTGATTTTTGTATATGTTGGTCACCCAGGTGGGGGCTGTCAGGGGATGCAACTTGAGGGGCTGCTGTGTGCTGAAATGTATTTATTTTTCTATTTTTAAATGTGCAAAATATTTTCTAAGTCCCCACTTTTCAGGATGAAAGATTTTCAAAGTCCCCACCTTTCCAGGCAAAAAAAAGTTCTAAGTCCCCACTTATATATATGTATGTTTCCTGTGCCTGGGGATGACGGAGGTGGCCGAACGGGAGGGGTCGGAGGCGGCTGAGCAGGCCGTGAAATGAGGGGGCTTATAAAAAAAAAAAACTCCAGCATTGCGGCCAGCTAGTGCAGCAGGGCCTTGGAGGGACAACTTGACATATAAGTCATCTGCGACTTCTGACATGGGCGCCATTGCGCACTTTGGGTGCGTGAACTAGGCTTCAATGCCTCCAGGGTCTCAGGGGCGGGGGGCTTAAGGCCCGAGCGGAGGGGAGCAATCACCAAAGGGGGCTTAAGGCCCGAGCGGAAGGGACCGTCACCAGAGGGGGCTTAAGGCACGGAGGTGGCCGAATGGGAGGGGTGGGAGGCGGTTGAGCAGGCCGTGAAATGAGGGGGCTTAACCCTGGTCGTCCCACAGGGCAGGGGAGGCTGCTGAATGTAAGCTCAAAGACCTACGTAGGCAGTACTGCCTGCCTGCCTGCCTGCCTGCTTCCCTGTCTCCCTCCAGCGGTAGAACCGAAAGCTAGACCCCTGGCGGGCGTCTGCGTGGCCCAAAACCGAGAAAAGACTTCAGGGGACATAGACGCGAAATCCCTGGAACTGTTTTCGGCATGAAAACCTTGCATTTTGCCGGTTGTTATCCAGCGGCACTTGGCAGCGATTCTATGGAACTAATTTCGGTTACGGGAGCCTGGCGGTTACCGCTAAAATTATGACTTCCATGAAATTCCTGAACCCCTGCAGGGATCTGGCTGATTTTTGGATATGTTGGTCACCCAGGTGGGGGCTGTCAGGGGATGCAACTTGAGGGGCTGCTGTGTGCTGAAATGTATTTATTTTTCTATTTTTAAATGTGCAAAATATTTTCTAAGTCCCCACTTTTCAGGATGAAAGATTTTCAAAGTCCCCACCTTTCCAGGCAAAAAAAAGTTCTAAGTCCCCACTTATATATATATGTATGTTTCCTGTGCCTGGGGATGACAGAGGTGGCCGAACGGGAGGGGTCGGAGGCGGCTGAGCAGGCCGTGAAATGAGGGGGCTTATAAAAAAAAAAAACTCCAGCATTGTGGCCAGCTAGTGCAGCAGGGCCTTGGAGGGACAACTTGACATATAAGTCATCTGCGACTTCTGACATGGGCGCCACTGCGCACTTTGGGTGCGTGAACTAGGCTTCCATGCCTCCAGGGTCTCAGGGGCGGGGGGCTTAAGGCCCGAGCGGAGGGGAGCAATCACCAAAGGGGGCTTAAGGCCCGAGCGGAAGGGACCGTCACCAGAGGGGGCTTAAGGCACGGAGGTGGCCGAACGGGAGGGGTGGGAGGCGGTTGAGCAGGCCGTGAAATGAGGGGGCTTAACCCTGGTCGTCCCACAGGGCAGGGGAGGCTGCTGAATGTAAGCTCAAAGACCTACGTAGGCAGTACTGCCTGCCTGCCTGCCTGGCTGCCTGCCTGCCTGCCTGCTTCCCTGTCTCCCTCCAGCGGTAGAACCGAAAGCTAGACCCCTGGCGGGCGTCTGCGTGGCCCAAAACCGAGAAAAGACTTCAGGGGACATAGGCACGAAATCCCTGGAACTATTTTCGGCATGAAAACCTTGCATTTTGCCGGTTGTTATCCAGCGGCACTTGGCAGCGATTCTATGGAACTAATTTCGGTTACGGGAGCCTGGCGGTTACCGCTAAAATTATGACTTCCATGAAATTCCTGAACCCCTGCAGGGATCTGGCTGATTTTTGGATATGTTGGTCACCCAGGTGGGGGCTGTCAGGGGATGCAACTTGAGGGGCTGCTGTGTGCTGAAATGTATTTATTTTTCTATTTTTAAATGTGCAAAATATTTTCTAAGTCCCCACTTTTCAGGCGAAAAAAAGTTCTAAGTCCCCACTTTTCAGGATGAAAGATTTTCAAAGTCCCCACCTTTCCAGGCAAAAAAAAGTTCTAAGTCCCCACTTATATATATGTATGTTTCCTGTGCCTGGGGATGACGGAGGTGGCCGAACGGGAGGGGTCGGAGGCGGCTGAGCAGGCCGTGAAATGAGGGGGCTTATAAAAAAAAAAAACTCCAGCATTGTGGCCAGCTAGTGCAGCAGGGCCTTGGAGGGACAACTTGACATATAAGTCATCTGCGACTTCTGACATGGGCGCCACTGCGCACTTTGGGTGCGTGAACTAGGCTTCCATGCCTCCAGGGTCTCAGGGGCGGGGGGCTTAAGGCCCGAGCGGAGGGGAGCAATCACCAAAGGGGGCTTAAGGCCCGAGCGGAAGGGACCGTCACCAGAGGGGGCTTAAGGCACGGAGGTGGCCGAACGGGAGGGGTGGGAGGCGGTTGAGCAGGCCGTGAAATGAGGGGGCTTAACCCTGGTCGTCCCACAGGGCAGGGGAGGCTGCTGAATGTAAGCTCAAAGACCTACGTAGGCAGTACTGCCTGCCTGCCTGCCTGGCTGCCTGCCTGCCTGCCTGCTTCCCTGTCTCCCTCCAGCGGTAGAACCGAAAGCTAGACCCCTGGCGGAAGTCTGCGTGGCCCAAAACCGAGAAAAGACTTCAGGGGACATAGGCACGAAATCCCTGGAACTATTTTCGGCATGAAAACCTTGCATTTTGCCGGTTGTTATCCAGTGGCACTTGGCAGCGATTCTATGGAACTAATTTCGGTTACGGGAGCCTGGCGGTTACCGCTAAAATTATGACTTCCATGAAATTCCTGAACCCCTGCAGGGATCTGGCTGATTTTTGGATATGTTGGTCACCCAGGTGGGGGCTGTCAGGGGATGCAACTTGAGGGGCTGCTGTGTGCTGAAATGTATTTATTTTTCTATTTTTAAATGTGCAAAATATTTTCTAAGTCCCCACTTTTCAGGATGAAAGATTTTCAAAGTCCCCACCTTTCCAGGCAAAAAAAAGTTCTAAGTCCCCACTTATATATATATGTATGTTTCCTGTGCCTGGGGATGACGGAGATGGCCGAACGGGAGGGGTCGGAGGCGGCTGAGCAGGCCGTGAAATGAGGGGGCTTATAAAAAAAAAAAACTCCAGCATTGTGGCCAGCTAGTGCAGCAGGGCCTTGGAGGGACAACTTGACATATAAGTCATCTGCGACTTCTGACATGGGCGCCACTGCGCACTTTGGGTGCGTGAACTAGGCTTCCATGCCTCCAGGGTCTCAGGGGCGGGGGGCTTAAGGCCCGAGCGGAGGGGAGCAATCACCAAAGGGGGCTTAAGGCCCGAGCGGAAGGGACCGTCACCAGAGGGGGCTTAAGGCACGGAGGTGGCCGAACGGGAGGGGTGGGAGGCGGTTGAGCAGGCCGTGAAATGAGGGGGCTTAACCCTGGTCGTCCCACAGGGCAGGGGAGGCTGCTGAATGTAAGCTCAAAGACCTACGTAGGCAGTACTGCCTGCCTGCCTGCCTGGCTGCCTGCCTGCCTGCCTGCTTCCCTGTCTCCCTCCAGCGGTAGAACCGAAAGCTAGACCCCTGGCGGGCGTCTGCGTGGCCCAAAACCGAGAAAAGACTTCAGGGGACATAGGCACGAAATCCCTGGAACTATTTTCGGCATGAAAACCTTGAATTTTGCCGGTTGTTATCCAGCGGCACTTGGCAGCGATTCTATGGAACTAATTTCGATTACGGGAGCCTGGCGGTTACCGCTAAAATTATGACTTCCATGAAATTCCTGAACCCCTGCAGGGATCTGGCTGATTTTTGGATATGTTGGTCACCCAGGTGGGGGCTGTCAGGGGATGCAACTTGAGGGGCTGCTGTGTGCTGAAATGTATTTATTTTTCTATTTTTAAATGTGCAAAATATTTTCTAAGTCCCCACTTTTCAGGCGAAAAAAAGTTCTAAGTCCCCACTTTTCAGGATGAAAGATTTTCAAAGTCCCCACCTTTCCAGGCAAAAAAAAGTTCTAAGTCCCCACTTATATATATGTATGTTTCCTGTGCCTGGGGATGACGGAGGTGGCCGAACGGGAGGGGTCGGAGGCGGCTGAGCAGGCCGTGAAATGAGGGGGCTTATAAAAAAAAAAAACTCCAGCATTGTGGCCAGCTAGTGCAGCAGGGCCTTGGAGGGACAACTTGACATATAAGTCATCTGCGACTTATGACATGGGCGCCACTGCGCACTTTGGGTGCGTGAACTAGGCTTCCATGCCTCCAGGGTCTCAGGGGCGGGGGGCTTAAGGCCCGAGCGGAGGGGAGCAATCACCAAAGGGGGCTTAAGGCCCGAGCGGAAGGGACCGTCACCAGAGGGGGCTTAAGGCACGGAGGTGGCCGAACGGGAGGGGTGGGAGGCGGTTGAGCAGGCCGTGAAATGAGGGGGCTTAACCCTGGTCGTCCCACAGGGCAGGGGAGGCTGCTGAATGTAAGCTCAAAGACCTACGTAGGCAGTACTGCCTGCCTGCCTGCCTGGCTGCCTGCCTGCCTGCTTCCCTGTCTCCCTCCAGCGGTAGAACCGAAAGCTAGACCCCTGGCGGGCGTCTGCGTGGCCCAAAACCGAGAAAAGACTTCAGGGGACATAGGCACGAAATCCCTGGAACTATTTTCGGCATGAAAACCTTGCATTTTGCCGGTTGTTATCCAGTGGCACTTGGCAGCGATTCTATGGAACTAATTTCGGTTACGGGAGCCTGGCGGTTACCGCTAAAATTATGACTTCCATGAAATTCCTGAACCCCTGCAGGGATCTGGCTGATTTTTGGATATGTTGGTCACCCAGGTGGGGGCTGTCAGGGGATGCAACTTGAGGGGCTGCTGTGTGCTGAAATGTATTTATTTTTCTATTTTTAAATGTGCAAAATATTTTCTAAGTCCCCACTTTTCAGGATGAAAGATTTTCAAAGTCCCCACCTTTCCAGGCAAAAAAAAGTTCTAAGTCCCCACTTATATATATATGTATGTTTCCTGTGCCTGGGGATGACGGAGGTGGCCGAACGGGAGGGGTCGGAGGCGGCTGAGCAGGCCGTGAAATGAGGGGGCTTATAAAAAAAAAAAAACTCCAGCATTGCGGCCAGCTAGTGCAGCAGGGCCTTGGAGGGACAACTTGACATATAAGTCATCTGCGACTTCTGACATGGGCGCCACTGCGCACTTTGGGTGCGTGAACTAGGCTTCCATGCCTCCAGGGTCTCAGGGGCGGGGGGCTTAAGGCCCGAGCGGAGGGGAGCAATCACCAAAGGGGGCTTAAGGCCCGAGCGGAAGGGACCGTCACCAGAGGGGGCTTAAGGCACGGAGGTGGCCGAACGGGAGGGGTGGGAGGCGGTTGAGCAGGCCGTGAAATGAGGGGGCTTAACCCTGGTCGTCCCACAGGGCAGGGGAGGCTGCTGAATGTAAGCTCAAAGACCTACGTAGGCAGTACTGCCTGCCTGCCTGCCTGGCTGCCTGCCTGCCTGCCTGCTTCCCTGTCTCCCTCCAGCGGTAGAACCGAAAGCTAGACCCCTGGCGGGCGTCTGCGTGGCCCAAAACCGAGAAAAGACTTCAGGGGACATAGGCACGAAATCCCTGGAACTATTTTCGGCATGAAAACCTTGCATTTTGCCGGTTGTTATCCAGTGGCACTTGGCAGCGATTCTATGGAACTAATTTCGGTTACGGGAGCCTGGCGGTTACCGCTAAAATTATGACTTCCATGAAATTCCTGAACCCCTGCAGGGATCTGGCTGATTTTTGGATATGTTGGTCACCCAGGTGGGGGCTGTCAGGGGATGCAACTTGAGGGGCTGCTGTGTGCTGAAATGTATTTATTTTTCTATTTTTAAATGTGCAAAATATTTTCTAAGTCCCCACTTTTCAGGATGAAAGATTTTCAAAGTCCCCACCTTTCCAGGCAAAAAAAAGTTATAAGTCCCCACTTATATATATATATGTATGTTTCCTGTGCCTGGGGATGACGGAGGTGGCCGAACGGGAGGGGTCGGAGGCGGCTGAGCAGGCCGTGAAATGAGGGGGCTTATAAAAAAAAAAAAACTCCAGCATTGCGGCCAGCTAGTGCAGCAGGGCCTTGGAGGGACAACTTGACATATAAGTCATCTGCGACTTCTGACATGGGCGCCACTGCGCACTTTGGGTGCGTGAACGAGGCTTCCATGCCTCCAGGGTCTCAGGGGCGGGGGGCTTAAGGCCCGAGCGGAGGGGAGCAATCACCAAAGGGGGCTTAAGGCCCGAGCGGAAGGGACCGTCACCAGAGGGGGCTTAAGGCATGGAGGTGGCCGAACGGGAGGGGTGGGAGGCGGTTGAGCAGGCCGTGAAATGAGGGGGCTTAACCCTGGTCATCCCACAGGGCAGGGGAGGCTGCTGAATGTAAGCTCAAAGACCTACGTAGGCAGTACTGCCTGCCTGCCTGCCTGGCTGCCTGCCTGCCTGCCTGCTTCCCTGTCTCCCTCCAGCGGTAGAACCGAAAGCTAGACCCCTGGCGGGCGTCTGCGTGGCCCAAAACCGAGAAAAGACTTCAGGGGACATAGGCACGAAATCCCTGGAACTATTTTCGGCATGAAAACCTTGCATTTTGCCGGTTGTTATCCAGTGGCACTTGGCAGCGATTCTATGGAACTAATTTCGGTTACGGGAGCCTGGCGGTTACCGCTAAAATTATGACTTCCATGAAATTCCTGAACCCCTGCAGGGATCTGGCTGATTTTTGGATATGTTGGTCACCCAGGTGGGGGCTGTCAGGGGATGCAACTTGAGGGGCTGCTGTGTGCTGAAATGTATTTATTTTTCTATTTTTAAATGTGCAAAATATTTTCTAAGTCCCCACTTTTCAGGATGAAAGATTTTCAAAGTCCCCACCTTTCCAGGCAAAAAAAAGTTCTAAGTCCCCACTTATATATATGTATGTTTCCTGTGCCTGGGGATGACGGAGGTGGCCGAACGGGAGGGGTCGGAGGCGGCTGAGCAGGCCGTGAAATGAGGGGGCTTATAAAAAAAAAAACTCCAGCATTGCGGCCAGCTAGTGCAGCAGGGCCTTGGAGGGACAACTTGACATATAAGTCATCTGCGACTTCTGACATGGGCGCCATTGCGCACTTTGGGTGCGTGAACTAGGCTTCCATGCCTCCAGGGTCTTAAGGCCCGAGCGGAGGGGAGCAATCACCAAAGGGGGCTTAAGGCCCGAGCGGAAGGGACCGTCACCAGAGGGGGCTTAAGGCACGGAGGTGGCCGAATGGGAGGGGTGGGAGGCGGTTGAGCAGGCCGTGAAATGAGGGGGCTTAACCCTGGTCGTCCCACAGGGCAGGGGAGGCTGCTGAATGTAAGCTCAAAGACCTACGTAGGCAGTACTGCCTGCCTGCCTGCCTGGCTGCCTGCTTCCCTGTCTCCCTCCAGCAGTAGAACCGAAAGCTAGACCCCTGGCGGGCGTCTGCGTGGCCCAAAACCGAGAAAAGACTTCAGGGGACATAGGCGCGAAATCCCTGGAACTATTTTCGGCATGAAAACCTTGCGTTTTGCCGGTTGTTATCCAGCGGCACTTGGCAGCGATTCTATGGAACTAATTTCGTTTACGGGAGCCTGGCGGTTACCGCTAAAATTATGACTTCCATGAAATTCCTGAACCCCTGCAGGGATCTGGCTGATTTTTGTATATGTTGGTCACCCAGGTGGGGGCTGTCAGGGGATGCAACTTGAGGGGCTGCTGTGTGCTGAAATGTATTTATTTTTCTATTTTTAAATGTGCAAAATATTTTCTAAGTCCCCACTTTTCAGGATGAAAGATTTTCAAAGTCCCCACCTTTCCAGGCAAAAAAAAGTTCTAAGTCCCCACTTATATATATATGTATGTTTCCTGTGCCTGGGGATGACGGAGGTGGCCGAACGGGAGGGGTCGGAGGCGGCTGAGCAGGCCGTGAAATGAGGGGGCTTATAAAAAAAAAAAAACTCCAGCATTGCGGCCAGCTAGTGCAGCAGGGCCTTGGAGGGACAACTTGACATATAAGTCATCTGCGACTTCTGACATGGGCGCCACTGCGCACTTTGGGTGCGTGAACTAGGCTTCCATGCCTCCAGGGTCTCAGGGGCGGGGGGCTTAAGGCCCGAGCGGAGGGGAGCAATCACCAAAGGGGGCTTAAGGCCCGAGCGGAAGGGACCGTCACCAGAGGGGGCTTAAGGCACGGAGGTGGCCGAACGGGAGGGGTGGGAGGCGGTTGAGCAGGCCGTGAAATGAGGGGGCTTAACCCTGGTCGTCCCACAGGGCAGGGGAGGCTGCTGAATGTAAGCTCAAAGACCTACGTAGGCAGTACTGCCTGCCTGCCTGCCTGCCTGGCTGCCTGCCTGCCTGCTTCCCTGTCTCCCTCCAGCTGTAGAACCGAAAGCTAGACCCCTGGCGGGCGTCTGCGTGGCCCAAAACCGAGAAAAGACTTCAGGGGACATAGGCGCGAAATCCCTGGAACTATTTTCGGCATGAAAACCTTGCGTTTTGCCGGTTGTTATCCAGCGGCACTTGGCCGCGATTCTATGGAACTAATTTTGGTTACGGGAGCCTGGCGGTTACCGCTAAAATTATGACTTCCATGAAATTCCTGAACCCCTGCAGGGATCTGGCTGATTTTTGGATATGTTGGTCACCCAGGTGGGGGCTGTCAGGGGATGCAACTTGAGGGGCTGCTGTGTGCTGAAATGTATTTATTTTTCTATTTTTAAATGTGCAAAATATTTTCTAAGTCCCCACTTTTCAGGATGAAAGATTTTCAAAGTCCCCACCTTTCCAGGCAAAAAAAAGTTCTAAGTCCCCACTTATATATATGTATGTTTCCTGTGCCTGGGGATGACGGAGGTGGCCGAACGGGAGGGGTCGGAGGCGGCTGAGCAGGCCGTGAAATGAGGGGGCTTATAAAAAAAAAAACTCCAGCATTGCGGCCAGCTAGTGCAGCAGGGCCTTGGAGGGACAACTTGACATATAAGTCATCTGCGACTTCTGACATGGGCGCCATTGCGCACTTTGGGTGCGTGAACTAGGCTTCCATGCCTCCAGGGTCTTAAGGCCCGAGCGGAGGGGAGCAATCACCAAAGGGGGCTTAAGGCCCGAGCGGAAGGGACCGTCACCAGAGGGGGCTTAAGGCACGGAGGTGGCCGAATGGGAGGGGTGGGAGGCGGTTGAGCAGGCCGTGAAATGAGGGGGCTTAACCCTGGTCGTCCCACAGGGCAGGGGAGGCTGCTGAATGTAAGCTCAAAGACCTACGTAGGCAGTACTGCCTGCCTGCCTGCCTGGCTTCCTGCCTGCCTGCCTTCTTCCCTGTCTGCCTCCAGCGGTAGAACCGAAAGCTAGACCCCTGGCGGGCGTCTGCGTGGCCCAAAACCGAGAAAAGACTTCAGGGGACATAGGCGCGAAATCCCTGGAACTATTTTCGGCATGAAAACCTTGCGTTTTGCCGGTTGTTATCCAGCGGCACTTGGCAGCGATTCTATGGAACTAATTTCGTTTACGGGAGCCTGGCGGTTACCGCTAAAATTATGACTTCCATGAAATTCCTGAACCCCTGCAGGGATCTGGCTGATTTTTGTATATGTTGGTCACCCAGGTGGGGGCTGTCAGGGGATGCAACTTGAGGGGCTGCTGTGTGCTGAAATGTATTTATTTTTCTATTTTTAAATGTGCAAAATATTTTCTAAGTCCCCACTTTTCAGTAGTAATTTAGGCGCGAAATCCCTGGAACTATTTTCGGCATGAAAACCTTGCGTTTTGCCGGTTGTTATCCAGCGGCACTTGGCCGCGATTCTATGGAACTAATTTTGGTTACGGGAGCCTGGCGGTTACCGCTAAAATTATGACTTCCATGAAATTCCTGAACCCCTGCAGGGATCTGGCTGATTTTTGGATATGTTGGTCACCCAGGTGGGGGCTGTCAGGGGATGCAACTTGAGGGGCTGCTGTGTGCTGAAATGTATTTATTTTTCTATTTTTAAATGTGCAAAATATTTTCTAAGTCCCCACTTTTCAGGATGAAAGATTTTCAAAGTCCCCACCTTTCCAGGCAAAAAAAAGTTCTAAGTCCCCACTTATATATATGTATGTTTCCTGTGCCTGGGGATGACGGAGGTGGCCGAACGGGAGGGGTCGGAGGCGGCTGAGCAGGCCGTGAAATGAGGGGGCTTATAAAAAAAAAAACTCCAGCATTGCGGCCAGCTAGTGCAGCAGGGCCTTGGAGGGACAACTTGACATATAAGTCATCTGCGACTTCTGACATGGGCGCCATTGCGCACTTTGGGTGCGTGAACTAGGCTTCAATGCCTCCAGGGTCTCAGGGGCGGGGGGCTTAAGGCCCGAGCGGAGGGGAGCAATCACCAAAGGGGGCTTAAGGCCCGAGCGGAAGGGACCGTCACCAGAGGGGGCTTAAGGCACGGAGGTGGCCGAATGGGAGGGGTGGGAGGCGGTTGAGCAGGCCGTGAAATGAGGGGGCTTAACCCTGGTCGTCCCACAGGGCAGGGGAGGCTGCTGAATGTAAGCTCAAAGACCTACGTAGGCAGTACTGCCTGCCTGCCTGCCTGCCTGCTTCCCTGTCTCCCTCCAGCGGTAGAACCGAAAGCTAGACCCCTGGCGGGCGTCTGCGTGGCCCAAAACCGAGAAAAGACTTCAGGGGACATAGACGCGAAATCCCTGGAACTGTTTTCGGCATGAAAACCTTGCGTTTTGCCGGTTGTTATCCAGCGGCACTTGGCAGCGATTCTATGGAACTAATTTCGTTTACGGGAGCCTGGCGGTTACCGCTAAAATTATGACTTCCATGAAATTCCTGAACCCCTGCAGGGATCTGGCTGATTTTTGGATATGTTGGTCACCCAGGTGGGGGCTGTCAGGGGATGCAACTTGAGGGGCTGCTGTGTGCTGAAATGTATTTATTTTTCTATTTTTAAATGTGCAAAATATTTTCTAAGTCCCCACTTTTCAGGATGAAAGATTTTCAAAGTCCCCACCTTTCCAGGCAAAAAAAAGTTCTAAGTCCCCACTTTTATATATATATGTATGTTTCCTGTGCCTGGGGATGACGGAGGTGGCCGAACGGGAGGGGTCGGAGGCGGCTGAGCAGGCCGTGAAATGAGGGGGCTTATAAAAAAAAAAAAACTCCAGCATTGCGGCCAGCTAGTGCAGCAGGGCCTTGGAGGGACAACTTGACATATAAGTCATCTGCGACTTCTGACATGGGCGCCACTGCGCACTTTGGGTGCGTGAACTAGGCTTCCATGCCTCCAGGGTCTCAGGGGCGGGGGGCTTAAGGCCCGAGCGGAGGGGAGCAATCACCAAAGGGGGCTTAAGGCCCGAGCGGAAGGGACCGTCACCAGAGGGGGCTTAAGGCACGGAGGTGGCCGAACGGGAGGGGTGGGAGGCGGTTGAGCAGGCCGTGAAATGAGGGGGCTTAACCCTGGTCGTCCCACAGGGCAGGGGAGGCTGCTGAATGTAAGCTCAAAGACCTACGTAGGCAGTACTGCCTGCCTGCCTGCCTGCCTGGCTGCCTGCCTGCCTGCTTCCCTGTCTCCCTCCAGCTGTAGAACCGAAAGCTAGACCCCTGGCGGGCGTCTGCGTGGCCCAAAACCGAGAAAAGACTTCAGGGGACATAGGCGCGAAATCCCTGGAACTATTTTCGGCATGAAAACCTTGCGTTTTGCCGGTTGTTATCCAGCGGCACTTGGCCGCGATTCTATGGAACTAATTTTGGTTACGGGAGCCTGGCGGTTACCGCTAAAATTATGACTTCCATGAAATTCCTGAACCCCTGCAGGGATCTGGCTGATTTTTGGATATGTTGGTCACCCAGGTGGGGGCTGTCAGGGGATGCAACTTGAGGGGCTGCTGTGTGCTGAAATGTATTTATTTTTCTATTTTTAAATGTGCAAAATATTTTCTAAGTCCCCACTTTTCAGGATGAAAGATTTTCAAAGTCCCCACCTTTCCAGGCAAAAAAAAGTTCTAAGTCCCCACTTATATATATGTATGTTTCCTGTGCCTGGGGATGACGGAGGTGGCCGAACGGGAGGGGTCGGAGGCGGCTGAGCAGGCCGTGAAATGAGGGGGCTTATAAAAAAAAAAACTCCAGCATTGTGGCCAGCTAGTGCAGCAGGGCCTTGGAGGGACAACTTGACATATAAGTCATCTGCGACTTCTGACATGGGCGCCACTGCGCACTTTGGGTGCGTGAACTAGGCTTCCATGCCTCCAGGGTCTCAGGGGCGGGGGGCTTAAGGCCCGAGCGGAGGGGAGCAATCACCAAAGGGGGCTTAAGGCCCGAGCGGAAGGGACCGTCACCAGAGGGGGCTTAAGGCACGGAGGTGGCCGAACGGGAGGGGTGGGAGGCGGTTGAGCAGGCCGTGAAATGAGGGGGCTTAACCCTGGTCGTCCCACAGGGCAGGGGAGGCTGCTGAATGTAAGCTCAAAGACCTACGTAGGCAGTACTGCCTGCCTGCCTGCCTGGCTGCCTGCCTGCCTGCCTGCTTCCCTGTCTCCCTCCAGCGGTAGAACCGAAAGCTAGACCCCTGGCGGGCGTCTGCGTGGCCCAAAACCGAGAAAAGACTTCAGGGGACATAGGCACGAAATCCCTGGAACTATTTTCGGCATGAAAACCTTGCATTTTGCCGGTTGTTATCCAGTGGCACTTGGCAGCGATTCTATGGAACTAATTTCGGTTACGGGAGCCTGGCGGTTACCGCTAAAATTATGACTTCCATGAAATTCCTGAACCCCTGCAGGGATCTGGCTGATTTTTGGATATGTTGGTCACCCAGGTGGGGGCTGTCAGGGGATGCAACTTGAGGGGCTGCTGTGTGCTGAAATGTATTTATTTTTCTATTTTTAAATGTGCAAAATATTTTCTAAGTCCCCACTTTTCAGGATGAAAGATTTTCAAAGTCCCCACCTTTCCAGGCAAAAAAAAGTTCTAAGTCCCCACTTATATATATATGTATGTTTCCTGTGCCTGGGGATGACGGAGGTGGCCGAACGGGAGGGGTCGGAGGCGGCTGAGCAGGCCGTGAAATGAGGGGGCTTATAAAAAAAAAAAAACTCCAGCATTGCGGCCAGCTAGTGCAGCAGGGCCTTGGAGGGACAACTTGACATATAAGTCATCTGCGACTTCTGACATGGGCGCCACTGCGCACTTTGGGTGCGTGAACTAGGCTTCCATGCCTCCAGGGTCTCAGGGGCGGGGGGCTTAAGGCCCGAGCGGAGGGGAGCAATCACCAAAGGGGGCTTAAGGCCCGAGCGGAAGGGACCGTCACCAGAGGGGGCTTAAGGCACGGAGGTGGCCGAACGGGAGGGGTGGGAGGCGGTTGAGCAGGCCGTGAAATGAGGGGGCTTAACCCTGGTCGTCCCACAGGGCAGGGGAGGCTGCTGAATGTAAGCTCAAAGACCTACGTAGGCAGTACTGCCTGCCTGCCTGCCTGCCTGGCTGCCTGCCTGCCTGCTTCCCTGTCTCCCTCCAGCTGTAGAACCGAAAGCTAGACCCCTGGCGGGCGTCTGCGTGGCCCAAAACCGAGAAAAGACTTCAGGGGACATAGGCGCGAAATCCCTGGAACTATTTTCGGCATGAAAACCTTGCGTTTTGCCGGTTGTTATCCAGCGGCACTTGGCCGCGATTCTATGGAACTAATTTTGGTTACGGGAGCCTGGCGGTTACCGCTAAAATTATGACTTCCATGAAATTCCTGAACCCCTGCAGGGATCTGGCTGATTTTTGGATATGTTGGTCACCCAGGTGGGGGCTGTCAGGGGATGCAACTTGAGGGGCTGCTGTGTGCTGAAATGTATTTATTTTTCTATTTTTAAATGTGCAAAATATTTTCTAAGTCCCCACTTTTCAGGATGAAAGATTTTCAAAGTCCCCACCTTTCCAGGCAAAAAAAAGTTCTAAGTCCCCACTTTTATATATATATGTATGTTTCCTGTGCCTGGGGATGACGGAGGTGGCCGAACGGGAGGGGTCGGAGGCGGCTGAGCAGGCCGTGAAATGAGGGGGCTTATAAAAAAAAAAAAACTCCAGCATTGCGGCCAGCTAGTGCAGCAGGGCCTTGGAGGGACAACTTGACATATAAGTCATCTGCGACTTCTGACATGGGCGCCACTGCGCACTTTGGGTGCGTGAACTAGGCTTCCATGCCTCCAGGGTCTCAGGGGCGGGGGGCTTAAGGCCCGAGCGGAGGGGAGCAATCACCAAAGGGGGCTTAAGGCCCGAGCGGAAGGGACCGTCACCAGAGGGGGCTTAAGGCACGGAGGTGGCCGAACGGGAGGGGTGGGAGGCGGTTGAGCAGGCCGTGAAATGAGGGGGCTTAACCCTGGTCGTCCCACAGGGCAGGGGAGGCTGCTGAATGTAAGCTCAAAGACCTACGTAGGCAGTACTGCCTGCCTGCCTGCCTGCCTGGCTGCCTGCCTGCCTGCTTCCCTGTCTCCCTCCAGCTGTAGAACCGAAAGCTAGACCCCTGGCGGGCGTCTGCGTGGCCCAAAACCGAGAAAAGACTTCAGGGGACATAGGCGCGAAATCCCTGGAACTATTTTCGGCATGAAAACCTTGCGTTTTGCCGGTTGTTATCCAGCGGCACTTGGCCGCGATTCTATGGAACTAATTTTGGTTACGGGAGCCTGGCGGTTACCGCTAAAATTATGACTTCCATGAAATTCCTGAACCCCTGCAGGGATCTGGCTGATTTTTGGATATGTTGGTCACCCAGGTGGGGGCTGTCAGGGGATGCAACTTGAGGGGCTGCTGTGTGCTGAAATGTATTTATTTTTCTATTTTTAAATGTGCAAAATATTTTCTAAGTCCCCACTTTTCAGGATGAAAGATTTTCAAAGTCCCCACCTTTCCAGGCAAAAAAAAGTTCTAAGTCCCCACTTATATATATGTATGTTTCCTGTGCCTGGGGATGACGGAGGTGGCCGAACGGGAGGGGTCGGAGGCGGCTGAGCAGGCCGTGAAATGAGGGGGCTTATAAAAAAAAAAACTCCAGCATTGTGGCCAGCTAGTGCAGCAGGGCCTTGGAGGGACAACTTGACATATAAGTCATCTGCGACTTCTGACATGGGCGCCACTGCGCACTTTGGGTGCGTGAACTAGGCTTCCATGCCTCCAGGGTCTCAGGGGCGGGGGGCTTAAGGCCCGAGCGGAGGGGAGCAATCACCAAAGGGGGCTTAAGGCCCGAGCGGAAGGGACCGTCACCAGAGGGGGCTTAAGGCACGGAGGTGGCCGAACGGGAGGGGTGGGAGGCGGTTGAGCAGGCCGTGAAATGAGGGGGCTTAACCCTGGTCGTCCCACAGGGCAGGGGAGGCTGCTGAATGTAAGCTCAAAGACCTACGTAGGCAGTACTGCCTGCCTGCCTGCCTGGCTGCCTGCCTGCCTGCCTGCTTCCCTGTCTCCCTCCAGCGGTAGAACCGAAAGCTAGACCCCTGGCGGGCGTCTGCGTGGCCCAAAACCGAGAAAAGACTTCAGGGGACATAGGCACGAAATCCCTGGAACTATTTTCGGCATGAAAACCTTGCATTTTGCCGGTTGTTATCCAGTGGCACTTGGCAGCGATTCTATGGAACTAATTTCGGTTACGGGAGCCTGGCGGTTACCGCTAAAATTATGACTTCCATGAAATTCCTGAACCCCTGCAGGGATCTGGCTGATTTTTGGATATGTTGGTCACCCAGGTGGGGGCTGTCAGGGGATGCAACTTGAGGGGCTGCTGTGTGCTGAAATGTATTTATTTTTCTATTTTTAAATGTGCAAAATATTTTCTAAGTCCCCACTTTTCAGGATGAAAGATTTTCAAAGTCCCCACCTTTCCAGGCAAAAAAAAGTTCTAAGTCCCCACTTATATATATATGTATGTTTCCTGTGCCTGGGGATGACGGAGGTGGCCGAACGGGAGGGGTCGGAGGCGGCTGAGCAGGCCGTGAAATGAGGGGGCTTATAAAAAAAAAAAAACTCCAGCATTGCGGCCAGCTAGTGCAGCAGGGCCTTGGAGGGACAACTTGACATATAAGTCATCTGCGACTTCTGACATGGGCGCCACTGCGCACTTTGGGTGCGTGAACTAGGCTTCCATGCCTCCAGGGTCTCAGGGGCGGGGGGCTTAAGGCCCGAGCGGAGGGGAGCAATCACCAAAGGGGGCTTAAGGCCCGAGCGGAAGGGACCGTCACCAGAGGGGGCTTAAGGCACGGAGGTGGCCGAACGGGAGGGGTGGGAGGCGGTTGAGCAGGCCGTGAAATGAGGGGGCTTAACCCTGGTCGTCCCACAGGGCAGGGGAGGCTGCTGAATGTAAGCTCAAAGACCTACGTAGGCAGTACTGCCTGCCTGCCTGCCTGCCTGGCTGCCTGCCTGCCTGCTTCCCTGTCTCCCTCCAGCTGTAGAACCGAAAGCTAGACCCCTGGCGGGCGTCTGCGTGGCCCAAAACCGAGAAAAGACTTCAGGGGACATAGGCGCGAAATCCCTGGAACTATTTTCGGCATGAAAACCTTGCGTTTTGCCGGTTGTTATCCAGCGGCACTTGGCCGCGATTCTATGGAACTAATTTTGGTTACGGGAGCCTGGCGGTTACCGCTAAAATTATGACTTCCATGAAATTCCTGAACCCCTGCAGGGATCTGGCTGATTTTTGGATATGTTGGTCACCCAGGTGGGGGCTGTCAGGGGATGCAACTTGAGGGGCTGCTGTGTGCTGAAATGTATTTATTTTTCTATTTTTAAATGTGCAAAATATTTTCTAAGTCCCCACTTTTCAGGATGAAAGATTTTCAAAGTCCCCACCTTTCCAGGCAAAAAAAAGTTCTAAGTCCCCACATATATATGTATGTTTCCTGTGCCTGGGGATGACGGAGGTGGCCGAACGGGAGGGGTCGGAGGCGGCTGAGCAGGCCGTGAAATGAGGGGGCTTATAAAAAAAAAAACTCCAGCATTGCGGCCAGCTAGTGCAGCAGGGCCTTGGAGGGACAACTTGACATATAAGTCATCTGCGACTTCTGACATGGGCGCCATTGCGCACTTTGGGTGCGTGAACTAGGCTTCAATGCCTCCAGGGTCTCAGGGGCGGGGGGCTTAAGGCCCGAGCGGAGGGGAGCAATCACCAAAGGGGGCTTAAGGCCCGAGCGGAAGGGACCGTCACCAGAGGGGGCTTAAGGCACGGAGGTGGCCGAATGGGAGGGGTGGGAGGCGGTTGAGCAGGCCGTGAAATGAGGGGGCTTAACCCTGGTCGTCCCACAGGGCAGGGGAGGCTGCTGAATGTAAGCTCAAAGACCTACGTAGGCAGTACTGCCTGCCTGCCTGCCTGCCTGCCTGGCTGCCTGCCTGCCTGCCTGCTTCCCTGTCTCCCTCCAGCGGTAGAACCGAAAGCTAGACCCCTTGCGGGCGTCTGCGTGGCCCAAAACCGAGAAAAGACTTCAGGGGACATAGACGCGAAATCCCTGGAACTATTTTCGGCATGAAAACCTTGCGTTTTGCCGGTTGTTATCCAGCGGCACTTGGCAGCGATTCTATGGAACTAATTTCGGTTACGGGAGCCTGGTGGTTACCGCTAAAATTATGACTTCCATGAAATTCCTGAACCCCTGCAGGGATCTGGCTGATTTTTGGATATGTTGGTCACCCAGGTGGGGGCTGTCAGGGGATGCAACTTGAGGGGCTGCTGTGTGCTGAAATGTATTTATTTTTCTATTTTTAAATGTGCAAAATATTTTCTAAGTCCCCACTTTTCAGGATGAAAGATTTTCAAAGTCCCCACCTTTCCAGGCAAAA
Organism: Pelobates fuscus; assembly: GCF_036172605.1. Taxonomy (NCBI): domain Eukaryota; kingdom Metazoa; phylum Chordata; class Amphibia; order Anura; family Pelobatidae; genus Pelobates; species Pelobates fuscus. The sequence continues at coordinate 178,294,985 of NC_086323.1, read as the reverse complement.
AAAAGTTCTAAGTCCCCACTTATATATATATGTATGTTTCCTGTGCCTGGGGATGACGGAGGTGGCCGAACGGGAGGGGTCGGAGGCGGCTGAGCAGGCCGTGAAATGAGGGGGCTTATAAAAAAAAAAAAACTCCAGCATTGCGGCCAGCTAGTGCAGCAGGGCCTTGGAGGGACAACTTGACATATAAGTCATCTGCGACTTCTGACATGGGCGCCACTGCGCACTTTGGGTGCGTGAACTAGGCTTCCATGCCTCCAGGGTCTCAGGGGCGGGGGGCTTAAGGCCCGAGCGGAGGGGAGCAATCACCAAAGGGGGCTTAAGGCCCGAGCGGAAGGGACCGTCACCAGAGGGGGCTTAAGGCACGGAGGTGGCCGAACGGGAGGGGTGGGAGGCGGTTGAGCAGGCCGTGAAATGAGGGGGCTTAACCCTGGTCGTCCCACAGGGCAGGGGAGGCTGCTGAATGTAAGCTCAAAGACCTACGTAGGCAGTACTGCCTGCCTGCCTGCCTGCCTGGCTGCCTGCCTGCCTGCTTCCCTGTCTCCCTCCAGCTGTAGAACCGAAAGCTAGACCCCTGGCGGGCGTCTGCGTGGCCCAAAACCGAGAAAAGACTTCAGGGGACATAGGCGCGAAATCCCTGGAACTATTTTCGGCATGAAAACCTTGCGTTTTGCCGGTTGTTATCCAGCGGCACTTGGCCGCGATTCTATGGAACTAATTTTGGTTACGGGAGCCTGGCGGTTACCGCTAAAATTATGACTTCCATGAAATTCCTGAACCCCTGCAGGGATCTGGCTGATTTTTGGATATGTTGGTCACCCAGGTGGGGGCTGTCAGGGGATGCAACTTGAGGGGCTGCTGTGTGCTGAAATGTATTTATTTTTCTATTTTTAAATGTGCAAAATATTTTCTAAGTCCCCACTTTTCAGGATGAAAGATTTTCAAAGTCCCCACCTTTCCAGGCAAAAAAAAGTTCTAAGTCCCCACTTATATATATGTATGTTTCCTGTGCCTGGGGATGACGGAGGTGGCCGAACGGGAGGGGTCGGAGGCGGCTGAGCAGGCCGTGAAATGAGGGGGCTTATAAAAAAAAAAACTCCAGCATTGCGGCCAGCTAGTGCAGCAGGGCCTTGGAGGGACAACTTGACATATAAGTCATCTGCGACTTCTGACATGGGCGCCATTGCGCACTTTGGGTGCGTGAACTAGGCTTCAATGCCTCCAGGGTCTCAGGGGCGGGGGGCTTAAGGCCCGAGCGGAGGGGAGCAATCACCAAAGGGGGCTTAAGGCCCGAGCGGAAGGGACCGTCACCAGAGGGGGCTTAAGGCACGGAGGTGGCCGAATGGGAGGGGTGGGAGGCGGTTGAGCAGGCCGTGAAATGAGGGGGCTTAACCCTGGTCGTCCCACAGGGCAGGGGAGGCTGCTGAATGTAAGCTCAAAGACCTACGTAGGCAGTACTGCCTGCCTGCCTGCCTGCCTGCTTCCCTGTCTCCCTCCAGCGGTAGAACCGAAAGCTAGACCCCTGGCGGGCGTCTGCGTGGCCCAAAACCGAGAAAAGACTTCAGGGGACATAGGCACGAAATCCCTGGAACTATTTTCGGCATGAAAACCTTGCATTTTGCCGGTTGTTATCCAGCGGCACTTGGCAGCGATTCTATGGAACTAATTTCGGTTACGGGAGCTTGGCGGTTACCGCTAAAATTATGACTTCCATGAAATTCCTGAACCCCTGCAGGGATCTGGCTGATTTTTGGATATGTTGGTCACCCAGGTGGGGGCTGTCAGGGGATGCAACTTGAGGGGCTGCTGTGTGCTGAAATGTATTTATTTTTCTATTTTTAAATGTGCAAAATATTTTCTAAGTCCCCACTTTTCAGGATGAAAGATTTTCAAAGTCCCCACCTTTCCAGGCAAAAAAAAGTTCTAAGTCCCCACTTATATATATATGTATGTTTCCTGTGCCTGGGGATGACGGAGGTGGCCGAACGGGAGGGGTCGGAGGCGGCTGAGCAGGCCGTGAAATGAGGGGGCTTATAAAAAAAAAAAAACTCCAGCATTGCGGCCAGCTAGTGCAGCAGGGCCTTGGAGGGACAACTTGACATATAAGTCATTTGCGACTTCTGACATGGGCGCCACTGCGCACTTTGGGTGCGTGAACTAGGCTTCCATGCCTCCAGGGTCGGGGGGCTTAAGGCCCGAGCGGAGGGGAGCAATCACCAAAGGGGGCTTAAGGCCCGAGCGGAAGGGACCGTCACCAGAGGGGGCTTAAGGCACGGAGGTGGCCGAACGGGAGGGGTGGGAGGCGGTTGAGCAGGCCGTGAAATGAGGGGGCTTAACCCTGGTCGTCCCACAGGGCAGGGGAGGCTGCTGAATGTAAGCTCAAAGACCTACGTAGGCAGTACTGCCTGCCTGCCTGGCTGCCTGCCTGCCTGCTTCCCTGTCTCCCTCCAGCTGTAGAACCGAAAGCTAGACCCCTGGCGGGCGTCTGCGTGGCCCAAAACCGAGAAAAGACTTCAGGGGACATAGGCGCGAAATCCCTGGAACTATTTTCGGCATGAAAACCTTGCGTTTTGCCGGTTGTTATCCAGCGGCACTTGGCCGCGATTCTATGGAACTAATTTTGGTTACGGGAGCCTGGCGGTTACCGCTAAAATTATGACTTCCATGAAATTCCTGAACCCCTGCAGGGATCTGGCTGATTTTTGGATATGTTGGTCACCCAGGTGGGGGCTGTCAGGGGATGCAACTTGAGGTGCTGCTGTGTGCTGAAATGTATTTATTTTTCTATTTTTAAATGTGCAAAATATTTTCTAAGTCCCCACTTTTCAGGCGAAAAAAAGTTCTAAGTCCCCACTTTTCAGGATGAAAGATTTTCAAAGTCCCCACCTTTCCAGGCAAAAAAAAGTTCTAAGTCCCCACTTATATATATGTATGTTTCCTGTGCCTGGGGATGACGGAGGTGGCCGAACGGGAGGGGTCGGAGGCGGCTGAGCAGGCCGTGAAATGAGGGGGCTTATAAAAAAAAAAAACTCCAGCATTGTGGCCAGCTAGTGCAGCAGGGCCTTGGAGGGACAACTTGACATATAAGTCATCTGCGACTTCTGACATGGGCGCCACTGCGCACTTTGGGTGCATGAACTAGGCTTCCATGCCTCCAGGGTCTCAGGGGCGGGGGGCTTAAGGCCCGAGCGGAGGGGAGCAATCACCAAAGGGGGCTTAAGGCCCGAGCGGAAGGGACCGTCACCAGAGGGGGCTTAAGGCACGGAGGTGGCCGAACGGGAGGGGTGGGAGGCGGTTGAGCAGGCCGTGAAATGAGGGGGCTTAACCCTGGTCGTCCCACAGGGCAGGGGAGGCTGCTGAATGTAAGCTCAAAGACCTACGTAGGCAGTACTGCCTGCCTGCCTGCCTGGCTGCCTGCCTGCCTGCCTGCTTCCCTGTCTCCCTCCAGCGGTAGAACCGAAAGCTAGACCCCTGGCGGGCGTCTGCGTGGCCCAAAACCGAGAAAAGACTTCAGGGGACATAGGCACGAAATCCCTGGAACTATTTTCGGCATGAAAACCTTGCATTTTGCCGGTTGTTATCCAGTGGCACTTGGCAGCGATTCTATGGAACTAATTTCGGTTACGGGAGCCTGGCGGTTACCGCTAAAATTATGACTTCCATGAAATTCCTGAACCCCTGCAGGGATCTGGCTGATTTTTGGATATGTTGGTCACCCAGGTGGGGGCTGTCAGGGGATGCAACTTGAGGGGCTGCTGTGTGCTGAAATGTATTTATTTTTCTATTTTTAAATGTGCAAAATATTTTCTAAGTCCCCACTTTTCAGGATGAAAGATTTTCAAAGTCCCCACCTTTCCAGGCAAAAAAAAGTTCTAAGTCCCCACTTATATATATATGTATGTTTCCTGTGCCTGGGGATGACGGAGGTGGCCGAACGGGAGGGGTCGGAGGCGGCTGAGCAGGCCGTGAAATGAGGGGGCTTATAAAAAAAAAAAAACTCCAGCATTGCGGCCAGCTAGTGCAGCAGGGCCTTGGAGGGACAACTTGACATATAAGTCATCTGCGACTTCTGACATGGGCGCCACTGCGCACTTTGGGTGCGTGAACTAGGCTTCCATGCCTCCAGGGTCTCAGGGGCGGGGGGCTTAAGGCCCGAGCGGAGGGGAGCAATCACCAAAGGGGGCTTAAGGCCCGAGCGGAAGGGACCGTCACCAGAGGGGGCTTAAGGCACGGAGGTGGCCGAACGGGAGGGGTGGGAGGCGGTTGAGCAGGCCGTGAAATGAGGGGTCTTAACCCTGGTCGTCCCACAGGGCAGGGGAGGCTGCTGAATGTAAGCTCAAAGACCTACGTAGGCAGTACTGCCTGCCTGCCTGCCTGCCTGGCTGCCTGCCTGCCTGCTTCCCTGTCTCCCTCCAGCTGTAGAACCGAAAGCTAGACCCCTGGCGGGCGTCTGCGTGGCCCAAAACCGAGAAAAGACTTCAGGGGACATAGGCGCGAAATCCCTGGAACTATTTTCGGCATGAAAACCTTGCGTTTTGCCGGTTGTTATCCAGCGGCACTTGGCCGCGATTCTATGGAACTAATTTTGGTTACGGGAGCCTGGCGGTTACCGCTAAAATTATGACTTCCATGAAATTCCTGAACCCCTGCAGGGATCTGGCTGATTTTTGGATATGTTGGTCACCCAGGTGGGGGCTGTCAGGGGATGCAACTTGAGGGGCTGCTGTGTGCTGAAATGTATTTATTTTTCTATTTTTAAATGTGCAAAATATTTTCTAAGTCCCCACTTTTCAGGATGAAAGATTTTCAAAGTCCCCACCTTTCCAGGCAAAAAAAAGTTCTAAGTCCCCACATATATATGTATGTTTCCTGTGCCTGGGGATGACGGAGGTGGCCGAACGGGAGGGGTCGGAGGCGGCTGAGCAGGCCGTGAAATGAGGGGGCTTATAAAAAAAAAAACTCCAGCATTGCGGCCAGCTAGTGCAGCAGGGCCTTGGAGGGACAACTTGACATATAAGTCATCTGCGACTTCTGACATGGGCGCCATTGCGCACTTTGGGTGCGTGAACTAGGCTTCAATGCCTCCAGGGTCTCAGGGGCGGGGGGCTTAAGGCCCGAGCGGAGGGGAGCAATCACCAAAGGGGGCTTAAGGCCCGAGCGGAAGGGACCGTCACCAGAGGGGGCTTAAGGCACGGAGGTGGCCGAATGGGAGGGGTGGGAGGCGGTTGAGCAGGCCGTGAAATGAGGGGGCTTAACCCTGGTCGTCCCACAGGGCAGGGGAGGCTGCTGAATGTAAGCTCAAAGACCTACGTAGGCAGTACTGCCTGCCTGCCTGCCTGCCTGCCTGGCTGCCTGCCTGCCTGCCTGCTTCCCTGTCTCCCTCCAGCGGTAGAACCGAAAGCTAGACCCCTTGCGGGCGTCTGCGTGGCCCAAAACCGAGAAAAGACTTCAGGGGACATAGACGCGAAATCCCTGGAACTATTTTCGGCATGAAAACCTTGCGTTTTGCCGGTTGTTATCCAGCGGCACTTGGCAGCGATTCTATGGAACTAATTTCGGTTACGGGAGCCTGGTGGTTACCGCTAAAATTATGACTTCCATGAAATTCCTGAACCCCTGCAGGGATCTGGCTGATTTTTGGATATGTTGGTCACCCAGGTGGGGGCTGTCAGGGGATGCAACTTGAGGGGCTGCTGTGTGCTGAAATGTATTTATTTTTCTATTTTTAAATGTGCAAAATATTTTCTAAGTCCCCACTTTTCAGGATGAAAGATTTTCAAAGTCCCCACCTTTCCAGGCAAAAAAAAGTTCTAAGTCCCCACTTATATATATGTATGTTTCCTGTGCCTGGGGATGACGGAGGTGGCCGAACGGGAGGGGTCGGAGGCGGCTGAGCAGGCCGTGAAATGAGGGGGCTTATAAAAAAAAAAACTCCAGCATTGCGGCCAGCTAGTGCAGCAGGGCCTTGGAGGGACAACTTGACATATAAGTCATCTGCGACTTCTGACATGGGCGCCATTGCGCACTTTGGGTGCGTGAACTAGGCTTCAATGCCTCCAGGGTCTCAGGGGCGGGGGGCTTAAGGCCCGAGCGGAGGGGAGCAATCACCAAAGGGGGCTTAAGGCCCGAGCGGAAGGGACCGTCACCAGAGGGGGCTTAAGGCACGGAGGTGGCCGAATGGGAGGGGTGGGAGGCGGTTGAGCAGGCCGTGAAATGAGGGGGCTTAACCCTGGTCGTCCCACAGGGCAGGGGAGGCTGCTGAATGTAAGCTCAAAGACCTACGTAGGCAGTACTGCCTGCCTGCCTGCCTGCCTGCTTCCCTGTCTCCCTCCAGCGGTAGAACCGAAAGCTAGACCCCTGGCGGGCGTCTGCGTGGCCCAAAACCGAGAAAAGACTTCAGGGGACATAGGCACGAAATCCCTGGAACTATTTTCGGCATGAAAACCTTGCATTTTGCCGGTTGTTATCCAGCGGCACTTGGCAGCGATTCTATGGAACTAATTTCGGTTACGGGAGCCTGGCGGTTACCGCTAAAATTATGACTTCCATGAAATTCCTGAACCCCTGCAGGGATCTGGCTGATTTTTGGATATGTTGGTCACCCAGGTGGGGGCTGTCAGGGGATGCAACTTGAGGGGCTGCTGTGTGCTGAAATGTATTTATTTTTCTATTTTTAAATGTGCAAAATATTTTCTAAGTCCCCACTTTTCAGGATGAAAGATTTTCAAAGTCCCCACCTTTCCAGGCAAAAAAAAGTTCTAAGTCCCCACTTATATATATATATATGTATGTTTCCTGTGCCTGGGGATGACGGAGGTGGCCGAACGGGAGGGGTCGGAGGCGGCTGAGCAGGCCGTGAAATGAGGGGGCTTATAAAAAAAAAAAAACTCCAGCATTGCGGCCAGCTAGTGCAGCAGGGCCTTGGAGGGACAACTTGACATATAAGTCATCTGCGACTTCTGACATGGGCGCCACTGCGCACTTTGGGTGCGTGAACTAGGCTTCCATGCCTCCAGGGTCGGGGGGCTTAAGGCCCGAGCGGAGGGGAGCAATCACCAAAGGGGGCTTAAGGCCCGAGCGGAAGGGACCGTCACCAGAGGGGGCTTAAGGCACGGAGGTGGCCGAACGGGAGGGGTGGGAGGCGGTTGAGCAGGCCGTGAAATGAGGGGGCTTAACCCTGGTCGTCCCACAGGGCAGGGGAGGCTGCTGAATGTAAGCTCAAAGACCTACGTAGGCAGTACTGCCTGCCTGCCTGGCTGCCTGCCTGCCTGCTTCCCTGTCTCCCTCCAGCTGTAGAACCGAAAGCTAGACCCCTGGCGGGCGTCTGCGTGGCCCAAAACCGAGAAAAGACTTCAGGGGACATAGGCGCGAAATCCCTGGAACTATTTTCGGCATGAAAACCTTGCGTTTTGCCGGTTGTTATCCAGCGGCACTTGGCCGCGATTCTATGGAACTAATTTTGGTTACGGGAGCCTGGCGGTTACCGCTAAAATTATGACTTCCATGAAATTCCTGAACCCCTGCAGGGATCTGGCTGATTTTTGGATATGTTGGTCACCCAGGTGGGGGCTGTCAGGGGATGCAACTTGAGGTGCTGCTGTGTGCTGAAATGTATTTATTTTTCTATTTTTAAATGTGCAAAATATTTTCTAAGTCCCCACTTTTCAGGCGAAAAAAAGTTCTAAGTCCCCACTTTTCAGGATGAAAGATTTTCAAAGTCCCCACCTTTCCAGGCAAAAAAAAGTTCTAAGTCCCCACTTATATATATGTATGTTTCCTGTGCCTGGGGATGACGGAGGTGGCCGAACGGGAGGGGTCGGAGGCGGCTGAGCAGGCCGTGAAATGAGGGGGCTTATAAAAAAAAAAAACTCCAGCATTGTGGCCAGCTAGTGCAGCAGGGCCTTGGAGGGACAACTTGACATATAAGTCATCTGCGACTTCTGACATGGGCGCCACTGCGCACTTTGGGTGCGTGAACTAGGCTTCCATGCCTCCAGGGTCTCAGGGGCGGGGGGCTTAAGGCCCGAGCGGAGGGGAGCAATCACCAAAGGGGGCTTAAGGCCCGAGCGGAAGGGACCGTCACCAGAGGGGGCTTAAGGCACGGAGGTGGCCGAACGGGAGGGGTGGGAGGCGGTTGAGCAGGCCGTGAAATGAGGGGGCTTAACCCTGGTCGTCCCACAGGGCAGGGGAGGCTGCTGAATGTAAGCTCAAAGACCTACGTAGGCAGTACTGCCTGCCTGCCTGCCTGGCTGCCTGCCTGCCTGCCTGCTTCCCTGTCTCCCTCCAGCGGTAGAACCGAAAGCTAGACCCCTGGCGGGCGTCTGCGTGGCCCAAAACCGAGAAAAGACTTCAGGGGACATAGGCACGAAATCCCTGGAACTATTTTCGGCATGAAAACCTTGCATTTTGCCGGTTGTTATCCAGTGGCACTTGGCAGCGATTCTATGGAACTAATTTCGGTTACGGGAGCCTGGCGGTTACCGCTAAAATTATGACTTCCATGAAATTCCTGAACCCCTGCAGGGATCTGGCTGATTTTTGGATATGTTGGTCACCCAGGTGGGGGCTGTCAGGGGATGCAACTTGAGGGGCTGCTGTGTGCTGAAATGTATTTATTTTTCTATTTTTAAATGTGCAAAATATTTTCTAAGTCCCCACTTTTCAGGATGAAAGATTTTCAAAGTCCCCACCTTTCCAGGCAAAAAAAAGTTCTAAGTCCCCACTTATATATATATGTATGTTTCCTGTGCCTGGGGATGACGGAGGTGGCCGAACGGGAGGGGTCGGAGGCGGCTGAGCAGGCCGTGAAATGAGGGGGCTTATAAAAAAAAAAAAACTCCAGCATTGCGGCCAGCTAGTGCAGCAGGGCCTTGGAGGGACAACTTGACATATAAGTCATCTGCGACTTCTGACATGGGCGCCACTGCGCACTTTGGGTGCGTGAACTAGGCTTCCATGCCTCCAGGGTCTCAGGGGCGGGGGGCTTAAGGCCCGAGCGGAGGGGAGCAATCACCAAAGGGGGCTTAAGGCCCGAGCGGAAGGGACCGTCACCAGAGGGGGCTTAAGGCACGGAGGTGGCCGAATGGGAGGGGTGGGAGGCGGTTGAGCAGGCCGTGAAATGAGGGGGCTTAACCCTGGTCGTCCCACAGGGCAGGGGAGGCTGCTGAATGTAAGCTCAAAGACCTACGTAGGCAGTACTGCCTGCCTGCCTGCCTGCCTGCTTCCCTGTCTCCCTCCAGCGGTAGAACCGAAAGCTAGACCCCTGGCGGGCGTCTGCGTGGCCCAAAACCGAGAAAAGACTTCAGGGGACATAGGCGCGAAATCCCTGGAACTATTTTCGGCATGAAAACCTTGCGTTTTGCCGGTTGTTATCCAGCGGCACTTGGCCGCGATTCTATGGAACTAATTTTGGTTACGGGAGCCTGGCGGATACCGCTAAAATTATGACTTCCATGAAATTCCTGAACCCCTGCAGGGATCTGGCTGATTTTTGGATATGTTGGTCACCCAGGTGGGGGCTGTCAGGGGATGCAACTTGAGGGGCTGCTGTGTGCTGAAATGTATTTATTTTTCTATTTTTAAATGTGCAAAATATTTTCTAAGTCCCCACTTTTCAGGATGAAAGATTTTCAAAGTCCCCACCTTTCCAGGCAAAAAAAAGTTCTAAGTCCCCACTTATATATATGTATGTTTCCTGTGCCTGGGGATGACGGAGGTGGCCGAACGGGAGGGGTCGGAGGCGGCTGAGCAGGCCGTGAAATGAGGGGGCTTATAAAAAAAAAAACTCCAGCATTGCGGCCAGCTAGTGCAGCAGGGCCTTGGAGGGACAACTTGACATATAAGTCATCTGCGACTTCTGACATGGGCGCCATTGCGCACTTTGGGTGCGTGAACTAGGCTTCAATGCCTCCAGGGTCTCAGGGGCGGGGGGCTTAAGGCCCGAGCGGAGGGGAGCAATCACCAAAGGGGGCTTAAGGCCCGAGCGGAAGGGACCGTCACCAGAGGGGGCTTAAGGCACGGAGGTGGCCGAATGGGAGGGGTGGGAGGCGGTTGAGCAGGCCGTGAAATGAGGGGGCTTAACCCTGGTCGTCCCACAGGGCAGGGGAGGCTGCTGAATGTAAGCTCAAAGACCTACGTAGGCAGTACTGCCTGCCTGCCTGCCTGCCTGCTTCCCTGTCTCCCTCCAGCGGTAGAACCGAAAGCTAGACCCCTGGCGGGCGTCTGCGTGGCCCAAAACCGAGAAAAGACTTCAGGGGACATAGGCACGAAATCCCTGGAACTATTTTCGGCATGAAAACCTTGCATTTTGCCGGTTGTTATCCAGCGGCACTTGGCAGCGATTCTATGGAACTAATTTCGGTTACGGGAGCCTGGCGGTTACCGCTAAAATTATGACTTCCATGAAATTCCTGAACCCCTGCAGGGATCTGGCTGATTTTTGGATATGTTGGTCACCCAGGTGGGGGCTGTCAGGGGATGCAACTTGAGGGGCTGCTGTGTGCTGAAATGTATTTATTTTTCTATTTTTAAATGTGCAAAATATTTTCTAAGTCCCCACTTTTCAGGATGAAAGATTTTCAAAGTCCCCACCTTTCCAGGCAAAAAAAAGTTCTAAGTCCCCACTTATATATATATGTATGTTTCCTGTGCCTGGGGATGACGGAGGTGGCCGAACGGGAGGGGTCGGAGGCGGCTGAGCAGGCCGTGAAATGAGGGGGCTTATAAAAAAAAAAAAACTCCAGCATTGCGGCCAGCTAGTGCAGCAGGGCCTTGGAGGGACAACTTGACATATAAGTCATCTGCGACTTCTGACATGGGCGCCACTGCGCACTTTGGGTGCGTGAACTAGGCTTCCATGCCTCCAGGGTCGGGGGGCTTAAGGCCCGAGCGGAGGGGAGCAATCACCAAAGGGGGCTTAAGGCCCGAGCGGAAGGGACCATCACCAGAGGGGGCTTAAGGCACGGAGGTGGCCGAACGGGAGGGGTGGGAGGCGGTTGAGCAGGCCGTGAAATGAGGGGGCTTAACCCTGGTCGTCCCACAGGGCAGGGGAGGCTGCTGAATGTAAGCTCAAAGACCTACGTAGGCAGTACTGCCTGCCTGCCTGGCTGCCTGCCTGCCTGCTTCCCTGTCTCCCTCCAGCTGTAGAACCGAAAGCTAGACCCCTGGCGGGCGTCTGCGTGGCCCAAAACCGAGAAAAGACTTCAGGGGACATAGGCGCGAAATCCCTGGAACTATTTTCGGCATGAAAACCTTGCGTTTTGCCGGTTGTTATCCAGCGGCACTTGGCCGCGATTCTATGGAACTAATTTTGGTTACGGGAGCCTGGCGGTTACCGCTAAAATTATGACTTCCATGAAATTCCTGAACCCCTGCAGGGATCTGGCTGATTTTTGGATATGTTGGTCACCCAGGTGGGGGCTGTCAGGGGATGCAACTTGAGGTGCTGCTGTGTGCTGAAATGTATTTATTTTTCTATTTTTAAATGTGCAAAATATTTTCTAAGTCCCCACTTTTCAGGCGAAAAAAAGTTCTAAGTCCCCACTTTTCAGGATGAAAGATTTTCAAAGTCCCCACCTTTCCAGGCAAAAAAAAGTTCTAAGTCCCCACTTATATATATGTATGTTTCCTGTGCCTGGGGATGACGGAGGTGGCCGAACGGGAGGGGTCGGAGGCGGCTGAGCAGGCCGTGAAATGAGGGGGCTTATAAAAAAAAAAAACTCCAGCATTGTGGCCAGCTAGTGCAGCAGGGCCTTGGAGGGACAACTTGACATATAAGTCATCTGCGACTTCTGACATGGGCGCCACTGCGCACTTTGGGTGCGTGAACTAGGCTTCCATGCCTCCAGGGTCTCAGGGGCGGGGGGCTTAAGGCCCGAGCGGAGGGGAGCAATCACCAAAGGGGGCTTAAGGCCCGAGCGGAAGGGACCGTCACCAGAGGGGGCTTAAGGCACGGAGGTGGCCGAACGGGAGGGGTGGGAGGCGGTTGAGCAGGCCGTGAAATGAGGGGGCTTAACCCTGGTCGTCCCACAGGGCAGGGGAGGCTGCTGAATGTAAGCTCAAAGACCTACGTAGGCAGTACTGCCTGCCTGCCTGCCTGCCTGGCTGCCTGCCTGCCTGCTTCCCTGTCTCCCTCCAGCTGTAGAACCGAAAGCTAGACCCCTGGCGGGCGTCTGCGTGGCCCAAAACCGAGAAAAGACTTCAGGGGACATAGGCGCGAAATCCCTGGAACTATTTTCGGCATGAAAACCTTGCGTTTTGCGGGTTGTTATCCAGCGGCACTTGGCCGCGATTCTATGGAACTAATTTTGGTTACGGGAGCCTGGCGGTTACCGCTAAAATTATGACTTCCATGAAATTCCTGAACCCCTGCAGGGATCTGGCTGATTTTTGGATATGTTGGTCATCCAGGTGGGGGCTGTCAGGGGATGCAACTTGAGGGGCTGCTGTGTGCTGAAATGTATTTATTTTTCTATTTTTAAATGTGCAAAATATTTTCTAAGTCCCCACTTTTCAGGATGAAAGATTTTCAAAGTCCCCACCTTTCCAGGCAAAAAAAAGTTCTAAGTCCCCACTTATATATATGTATGTTTCCTGTGCCTGGGGATGACGGAGGTGGCCGAACGGGAGGGGTCGGAGGCGGCTGAGCAGGCCGTGAAATGAGGGGGCTTATAAAAAAAAAAACTCCAGCATTGCGGCCAGCTAGTGCAGCAGGGCCTTGGAGGGACAACTTGACATATAAGTCATCTGCGACTTCTGACATGGGCGCCATTGCGCACTTTGGGTGCGTGAACTAGGCTTCAATGCCTCCAGGGTCTCAGGGGCGGGGGGCTTAAGGCCCGAGCGGAGGGGAGCAATCACCAAAGGGGGCTTAAGGCCTGAGCGGAAGGGACCGTCACCAGAGGGGGCTTAAGGCACGGAGGTGGCCGAATGGGAGGGGTGGGAGGCGGTTGAGCAGGCCGTGAAATGAGGGGGCTTAACCCTGGTCGTCCCACAGGGCAGGGGAGGCTGCTGAATGTAAGCTCAAAGACCTACGTAGGCAGTACTGCCTGCCTGCCTGCCTGCCTGCCTGGCTGCCTGGCTGCCTGCCTGCTTCCCTGTCTCCCTCCAGCGGTAGAACCGAAAGCTAGACCCCTGGCGGGCGTCTGCGTGGCCCAAAACCGAGAAAAGACTTCAGGGGACATAGACGCGAAATCCCTGGAACTATTTTCGGCATGAAAACCTTGCGTTTTGCCGGTTGTTATCCAGCGGCACTTGGCCGCGATTCTATGGAACTAATTTTGGTTACGGGAGCCTGGCGGTTACCGCTAAAATTATGACTTCCATGAAATTCCTGAACCCCTGCAGGGATCTGGCTGATTTTTGGATATGTTGGTCACCCAGGTGGGGGCTGTCAGGGGATGCAACTTGAGGGGCTGCTGTGTGCTGAAATGTATTTATTTTTCTATTTTTAAATGTGCAAAATATTTTCTAAGTCCCCACTTTTCAGGATGAAAGATTTTCAAAGTCCCCACCTTTCCAGGCAAAAAAAAGTTCTAAGTCCCCACTTATATATATGTATGTTTCCTGTGCCTGGGGATGACGGAGGTGGCCGAACGGGAGGGGTCGGAGGCGGCTGAGCAGGCCGTGAAATGAGGGGGCTTATAAAAAAAAAAACTCCAGCATTGCGGCCAGCTAGTGCAGCAGGGCCTTGGAGGGACAACTTGACATATAAGTCATCTGCGACTTCTGACATGGGCGCCATTGCGCACTTTGGGTGCGTGAACTAGGCTTCAATGCCTCCAGGGTCTCAGGGGCGGGGGGCTTAAGGCCCGAGCGGAGGGGAGCAATCACCAAAGGGGGCTTAAGGCCCGAGCGGAAGGGACCGTCACCAGAGGGGGCTTAAGGCACGGAGGTGGCCGAATGGGAGGGGTGGGAGGCGGTTGAGCAGGCCGTGAAATGAGGGGGCTTAACCCTGGTCGTCCCACAGGGCAGGGGAGGCTGCTGAATGTAAGCTCAAAGACCTACGTAGGCAGTACTGCCTGCCTGCCTGCCTGGCTGCCTGCCTGCCTGCCTGCTTCCCTGTCTCCCTCCAGCGGTAGAACCGAAAGCTAGACCCCTGGCGGGCGTCTGCGTGGCCCAAAACCGAGAAAAGACTTCAGGGGACATAGACGCGAAATCCCTGGAACTATTTTCGGCATGAAAACCTTGCGTTTTGCCGGTTGTTATACAGCGGCACTTGGCAGCGATTCTATGGAACTAATTTCGGTTACGGGAGCCTGGCGGTTACCGCTAAAATTATGACTTCCATGAAATTCCTGAACCCCTGCAGGGATCTGGCTGATTTTTGGATATGTTGGTCACCCAGGTGGGGGCTGTCAGGGGATGCAACTTGAGGGGCTGCTGTGTGCTGAAATGTATTTATTTTTCTATTTTTAAATGTGCAAAATATTTTCTAAGTCCCCACTTTTCAGGATGAAAGATTTTCAAAGTCCCCACCTTTCCAGGCAAAAAAAAGTTCTAAGTCCCCACTTATATATATATGTATGTTTCCTGTGCCTGGGGATGACGGAGGTGGCCGAACGGGAGGGGTCGGAGGCGGCTGAGCAGGCCATGAAATGAGGGGGCTTATAAAAAAAAAAAACTCCAGCATTGCGGCCAGCTAGTGCAGCAGGGCCTTGGAGGGACAACTTGACATATAAGTCATCTGCGACTTCTGACATGGGCGCCACTGCGCACTTTGGGTGCGTGAACTAGGCTTCCATGCCTCCAGGGTCTCAGGGGCGGGGGGCTTAAGGCCCGAGCGGAGGGGAGCAATCACCAAAGGGGGCTTAAGGCCCGAGCGGAAGGGACCGTCACCAGAGGGGGCTTAAGGCACGGAGGTGGCCGAACGGGAGGGGTGGGAGGCGGTTGAGCAGGCCGTGAAATGAGGGGGCTTAACCCTGGTCGTCCCACAGGGCAGGGGAGGCTGCTGAATGTAAGCTCAAAGACCTACGTAGGCAGTACTGCCTGCCTGCCTGCCTGCCTGGCTGCCTGCCTGCCTGCTTCCCTGTCTCCCTCCAGCTGTAGAACCGAAAGCTAGACCCCTGGCGGGCGTCTGCGTGGCCCAAAACCGAGAAAAGACTTCAGGGGACATAGGCGCGAAATCCCTGGAACTATATTCGGCATGAAAACCTTGCGTTTTGCCGGTTGTTATCCAGCGGCCCTTGGCCGCGATTCTATGGAACTAATTTTGGTTACGGGAGCCTGGCGGTTACCGCTAAAATTATGACTTCCATGAAATTCCTGAACCCCTGCAGGGATCTGGCTGATTTTTGGATATGTTGGTCACCCAGGTGGGGGCTGTCAGGGGATGCAACTTGAGGGGCTGCTGTGTGCTGAAATGTATTTATTTTTCTATTTTTAAATGTGCAAAATATTTTCTAAGTCCCCACTTTTCAGGATGAAAGATTTTCAAAGTCCCCACCTTTCCAGGCAAAAAAAAGTTCTAAGTCCCCACTTATATATATGTATGTTTCCTGTGCCTGGGGATGACGGAGGTGGCCGAACGGGAGGGGTCGGAGGCGGCTGAGCAGGCCGTGAAATGAGGGGGCTTATAAAAAAAAACTCCAGCATTGCGGCCAGCTAGTGCAGCAGGGCCTTGGAGGGACAACTTGACATATAAGTCATCTGCGACTTCTGACATGGGCGCCACTGCGCACTTTGGGTGCGTGAACTAGGCTTCCATGCCTCCAGGGTCTCAGGGGCGGGGGGCTTAACGCCCGAGCGGAGGGGAGCAATCACCAAAGGGGGCTTAAGGCCCGAGCGGAAGGGACCGTCACCAGGGGGCTTAAGGCACGGAGGTGGCCGAACGGGAGGGGTGGGAGGCGGTTGAGCAGGCCGTGAAATGAGGGGGCTTAGCCCTGGTCGTCCCACAGGGCAGGGGAGGCTGCTGAATGTAAGCTCAAAGACCTACGTAGGCAGTACTGCCTGCCTGCCTGCCTGCCTGCCTGCCTGCCTGGCTGCCTGCCTGCCTGCTTCCCTGTCTCCCTCCAGCTGTAGAACCGAAAGCTAGACCCCTGGCGGGCGTCTGCGTGGCCCAAAACCGAGAAAAGACTTCAGGGGACATAGGCGCGAAATCCCTGGAACTATTTTCGGCATGAAAACCTTGCGTTTTGCCGGTTGTTATCCAGCGGCACTTGGCCGCGATTCTATGGAACTAATTTTGGTTACGGGAGCCTGGCGGTTACCGCTAAAATTATGACTTCCATGAAATTCCTGAACCCCTGCAGGGATCTGGCTGATTTTTGGATATGTTGGTCACCCAGGTGGGGGCTGTCAGGGGATGCAACTTGAGGTGCTGCTGTGTGCTGAAATGTATTTATTTTTCTATTTTTAAATGTGCAAAATATTTTCTAAGTCCCCACTTTTCAGGATGAAAGATTTTCAAAGTCCCCACCTTTCCAGGCAAAAAAAAGTTCTAAGTCCCCACTTATATATATGTATGTTTCCTGTGCCTGGGGATGACGGAGGTGGCCGAACGGGAGGGGTCGGAGGCGGCTGAGCAGGCCGTGAAATGAGGGGGCTTATAAAAAAAAAACTCCAGCATTGCGGCCAGCTAGTGCAGCAGGGCCTTGGAGGGACAACTTGACATATAAGTCATCTGCGACTTCTGACATGGGCGCCACTGCACACTTTGGGTGCGTGAACTAGGCTTCCATGCCTCCAGGGTCTCAGGGGCGGGGGGCTTAAGGCCCGAGCGGAGGGGAGCAATCACCAAAGGGGGCTTAAGGCCCGAGCGGAAGGGACCGTCACCAGAGGGGGCTTAAGGCACGGAGGTGGCCGAACGGGAGGGGTGGGAGGCGGTTGAGCAGGCCGTGAAATGAGGGGGCTTAACCCTGGTCGGCCCACAGGGCAGGGGAGGCTGCTGAATGTAAGCTCAAAGACCTACGTAGGCAGTACTGCCTGCCTGCCTGCCTGGCTGCCTGCCTGCCTGCTTCCCTGTCTCCCTCCAGCGGTAGAACCGAAAGCTAGACCCCTGGCGGGCGTCTGCGACGGAGGTGGCCGAACGGGAGGGGTCGGAGGCGGCTGAGCAGGCCGTGAAATGAGGGGGCTTATAAAAAAAAAAAACTCCAGCATTGTGGCCAGCTAGTGCAGCAGGGCCTTGGAGGGACAACTTGACATATAAGTCATCTGCGACTTCTGACATGGGCGCCACTGCGCACTTTGGGTGCGTGAACTAGGCTTCCATGCCTCCAGGGTCTCAGGGGTGGGGGGCTTAAGGCCCGAGCGGAGGGGAGCAATCACCAAAGGGGGCTTAAGGCCCGAGCGGAAGGGACCGTCACCAGAGGGGGCTTAAGGCACGGAGGTGGCCGAACGGGAGGGGTGGGAGGCGGTTGAGCAGGCCGTGAAATGAGGGGGCTTAACCCTGGTCGTCCCACAAGGCAGGGGAGGCTGCTGAATGTAAGCTCAAAGACCTACGTAGGCAGTACTGCCTGCCTGCCTGCCTGCCTGGCTGCCTGCCTGCCTGCCTGCCTGCTTCCTTGTCTCCCTCCAGCGGTAGAACCGAAAGCTAGACCCCTGGCGGGCGTCTGCGTGGCCCAAAACCGAGAAAAGACTTCAGGGGACATAGGCGCGAAATCCCTGGAACTATTTTCGGCATGACAACCTTGCGTTTTGCCGGTTGTTATCCAGCGGCACTTGGCCGCGATTCTATGGAACTAATTTTGGTTACGGGAGCCTGGCGGTTACCGCTAAAATTATGACTTCCATGAAATTCCTGAACCCCTGCAGGGATCTGGCTGATTTTTGGATATGTTGGTCACCCAGGTGGGGGCTGTCAGGGGATGCAACTTGAGGTGCTGCTGTGTGCTGAAATGTATTTATTTTTCTATTTTTAAATGTGCAAAATATTTTCTAAGTCCCCACTTTTCAGGCGAAAAAAAGTTCTAAGTCCCCACTTTTCAGGATGAAAGATTTTCAAAGTCCCCACCTTTCCAGGCAAAAAAAAGTTCTAAGTCCCCACTTATATATATGTATGTTTCCTGTGCCTGGGGATGACGGAGGTGGCCGAACGGGAGGGGTCGGAGGCGGCTGAGCAGGCCGTGAAATGAGGGGGCTTATAAAAAAAAAAAACTCCAGCATTGTGGCCAGCTAGTGCAGCAGGGCCTTGGAGGGACAACTTGACATATAAGTCATCTGCGACTTCTGACATGGGCGCCACTGCGCACTTTGGGTGCGTGAACTAGGCTTCCATGCCTCCAGGGTCTCAGGGGCGGGGGGCTTAAGGCCCGAGCGGAGGGGAGCAATCACCAAAGGGGGCTTAAGGCCCGAGCGGAAGGGACCGTCACCAGAGGGGGCTTAAGGCACGGAGGTGGCCGAACGGGAGGGGTGGGAGGCGGTTGAGCAGGCCGTGAAATGAGGGGGCTTAACCCTGGTCGTCCCACAGGGCAGGGGAGGCTGCTGAATGTAAGCTCAAAGACCTACGTAGGCAGTACTGCCTGCCTGCCTGCCTGGCTGCCTGCCTGCCTGCCTGCTTCCCTGTCTCCCTCCAGCGGTAGAACCGAAAGCTAGACCCCTGGCGGGCGTCTGCGTGGCCCAAAACCGAGAAAAGACTTCAGGGGACATAGGCACGAAATCCCTGGAACTATTTTCGGCATGAAAACCTTGCATTTTGCCGGTTGTTATCCAGTGGCACTTGGCAGCGATTCTATGGAACTAATTTCGGTTACGGGAGCCTGGCGGTTACCGCTAAAATTATGACTTCCATGAAATTCCTGAACCCCTGCAGGGATCTGGCTGATTTTTGGATATGTTGGTCACCCAGGTGGGGGCTGTCAGGGGATGCAACTTGAGGGGCTGCTGTGTGCTGAAATGTATTTATTTTTCTATTTTTAAATGTGCAAAATATTTTCTAAGTCCCCACTTTTCAGGATGAAAGATTTTCAAAGTCCCCACCTTTCCAGGCAAAAAAAAGTTCTAAGTCCCCACTTATATATATATGTATGTTTCCTGTGCCTGGGGATGACGGAGGTGGCCGAACGGGAGGGGTCGGAGGCGGCTGAGCAGGCCGTGAAATGAGGGGGCTTATAAATAAAAAAAAACTCCAGCATTGCGGCCAGCTAGTGCAGCAGGGCCTTGGAGGGACAACTTGACATATAAGTCATCTGCGACTTCTGACATGGGCGCCACTGCGCACTTTGGGTGCGTGAACTAGGCTTCCATGCCTCCAGGGTCTCAGGGGCGGGGGGCTTAAGGCCCGAGCGGAGGGGAGCAATCACCAAAGGGGGCTTAAGGCCCGAGCGGAAGGGACCGTCACCAGAGGGGGCTTAAGGCACGGAGGTGGCCGAACGGGAGGGGTGGGAGGCGGTTGAGCAGGCCGTGAAATGAGGGGGCTTAACCCTGGTCGTCCCACAGGGCAGGGGAGGCTGCTGAATGTAAGCTCAAAGACCTACGTAGGCAGTACTGCCTGCCTGCCTGCCTGCCTGGCTGCCTGCCTGCCTGCTTCCCTGTCTCCCTCCAGCGGTAGAACCGAAAGCTAGACCCCTGGCGGGCGTCTGCGTGGCCCAAAACCGAGAAAAGACTTCAGGGGACATAGGCGCGAAATCCCTGGAACTATTTTCGGCATGAAAACCTTGCGTTTTGCCGGTTGTTATCCAGCGGCACTTGGCCGCGATTCTATGGAACTAATTTTGGTTACGGGAGCCTGGCGGTTACCGCTAAAATTATGACTTCCATGAAATTCCTGAACCCCTGCAGGGATCTGGCTGATTTTTGGATATGTTGGTCACCCAGGTGGGGGCTGTCAGGGGATGCAACTTGAGGGGCTGCTGTGTGCTGAAATGTATTTATTTTTCTATTTTTAAATGTGCAAAATATTTTCTAAGTCCCCACTTTTCAGGATGAAAGATTTTCAAAGTCCCCACCTTTCCAGGCAAAAAAAAGTTCTAAGTCCCCACTTATATATATGTATGTTTCCTGTGCCTGGGGATGACGGAGGTGGCCGAACGGGAGGGGTCGGAGGCGGCTGAGCAGGCCGTGAAATGAGGGGGCTTATAAAAAAAAAAACTCCAGCATTGCGGCCTGCTAGTGCAGCAGGGCCTTGGAGGGACAACTTGACATATAAGTCATCTGCGACTTCTGACATGGGCGCCATTGCGCACTTTGGGTGCGTGAACTAGGCTTCAATGCCTCCAGGGTCTCAGGGGCGGGGGGCTTAAGGCCCGAGCGGAGGGGAGCAATCACCAAAGGGGGCTTAAGGCCCGAGCGGAAGGGACCGTCACCAGAGGGGGCTTAAGGCACGGAGGTGGCCGAATGGGAGGGGTGGGAGGCGGTTGAGCAGGCCGTGAAATGAGGGGGCTTAACCCTGGTCGTCCCACAGGGCAGGGGAGGCTGCTGAATGTAAGCTCAAAGACCTACGTAGGCAGTACTGCCTGCCTGCCTGCCTGCCTGCCTGGCTGCCTGCCTGCCTGCCTGCTTCCCTGTCTCCCTCCAGCGGTAGAACCGAAAGCTAGACCCCTGGCGGGCGTCTGCGTGGCCCAAAACCGAGAAAAGACTTCAGGGGACATAGACGCGAAATCCCTGGAACTATTTTCGGCATGAAAACCTTGCGTTTTGCCGGTTGTTATCCAGCGGCACTTGGCAGCGATTCTATGGAACTAATTTCGGTTACGGGAGCCTGGTGGTTACCGCTAAAATTATGACTTCCATGAAATTCCTGAACCCCTGCAGGGATCTGGCTGATTTTTGGATATGTTGGTCACCCAGGTGGGGGCTGTCAGGGGATGCAACTTGAGGGGCTGCTGTGTGCTGAAATGTATTTATTTTTCTATTTTTAAATGTGCAAAATATTTTCTAAGTCCCCACTTTTCAGGATGAAAGATTTTCAAAGTCCCCACCTTTCCAGGCAAAAAAAAGTTCTAAGTCCCCACTTATATATATATGTATGTTTCCTGTGCCTGGGGATGACGGAGGTGGCCGAACGGGAGGGGTCGGAGGCGGCTGAGCAGGCCGTGAAATGAGGGGGCTTATAAAAAAAAAAAAACTCCAGCATTGCGGCCAGCTAGTGCAGCAGGGCCTTGGAGGGACAACTTGACATATAAGTCATCTGCGACTTCTGACATGGGCGCCACTGCGCACTTTGGGTGCGTGAACTAGGCTTCCATGCCTCCAGGGTCTCAGGGGCGGGGGGCTTAAGGCCCGAGCGGAGGGGAGCAATCACCAAAGGGGGCTTAAGGCCCGAGCGGAAGGGACCGTCACCAGAGGGGGCTTAAGGCACGGAGGTGGCCGAACGGGAGGGGTGGGAGGCGGTTGAGCAGGCCGTGAAATGAGGGGGCTTAACCCTGGTCGTCCCACAGGGCAGGGGAGGCTGCTGAATGTAAGCTCAAAGACCTACGTAGGCAGTACTGCCTGCCTGCCTGCCTGCCTGCCTGGCTGCCTGCCTGCCTGCTTCCCTGTCTCCCTCCAGCTGTAGAACCGAAAGCTAGACCCCTGGCGGGCGTCTGCGTGGCCCAAAACCGAGAAAAGACTTCAGGGGACATAGGCGCGAAATCCCTGGAACTATTTTCGGCATGAAAACCTTGCGTTTTGCCGGTTGTTATCCAGCGGCACTTGGCCGCGATTCTATGGAACTAATTTTGGTTACGGGAGCCTGGCGGTTACCGCTAAAATTATGACTTCCATGAAATTCCTGAACCCCTGCAGGGATCTGGCTGATTTTTGGATATGTTGGTCACCCAGGTGGGGGCTGTCAGGGGATGCAACTTGAGGGGCTGCTGTGTGCTGAAATGTATTTATTTTTCTATTTTTAAATGTGCAAAATATTTTCTAAGTCCCCACTTTTCAGGATGAAAGATTTTCAAAGTCCCCACCTTTCCAGGCAAAAAAAAGTTCTAAGTCCCCACTTATATATATGTATGTTTCCTGTGCCTGGGGAAGACGGAGGTGGCCGAACGGGAGGGGTCGGAGGCGGCTGAGCAGGCCGTGAAATGAGGGGGCTTATAAAAAAAAAAACTCCAGCATTGCGGCCAGCTAGTGCAGCAGGGCCTTGGAGGGACAACTTGACATATAAGTCATCTGCGACTTCTGACATGGGCGCCATTGCGCACTTTGGGTGCGTGAACTAGGCTTCAATGCCTCCAGGGTCTCAGGGGCGGGGGGCTTAAGGCCCGAGCGGAGGGGAGCAATCACCAAAGGGGGCTTAAGGCCCGAGCGGAAGGGACCGTCACCAGAGGGGGCTTAAGGCACGGAGGTGGCCGAATGGGAGGGGTGGGAGGCGGTTGAGCAGG
This sequence comes from Pelobates fuscus, assembly GCF_036172605.1. Taxonomy (NCBI): domain Eukaryota; kingdom Metazoa; phylum Chordata; class Amphibia; order Anura; family Pelobatidae; genus Pelobates; species Pelobates fuscus. Next base: position 178,272,744 of record NC_086323.1, on the reverse strand, counting down.
CCGTGAAATGAGGGGGCTTAACCCTGGTCGTCCCACAGGGCAGGGGAGGCTGCTGAATGTAAGCTCAAAGACCTACGTAGGCAGTACTGCCTGCCTGCCTGCCTGCCTGCTTCCCTGTCTCCCTCCAGCGGTAGAACCGAAAGCTAGACCCCTGGCGGGCGTCTGCGTGGCCCAAAACCGAGAAAAGACTTCAGGGGACATAGGCACGAAATCCCTGGAACTATTTTCGGCATGAAAACCTTGCATTTTGCCGGTTGTTATCCAGCGGCACTTGGCAGCGATTCTATGGAACTAATTTCGGTTACGGGAGCCTGGCGGTTACCGCTAAAATTATGACTTCCATGAAATTCCTGAACCCCTGCAGGGATCTGGCTGATTTTTGGATATGTTGGTCACCCAGGTGGGGGCTGTCAGGGGATGCAACTTGAGGGGCTGCTGTGTGCTGAAATGTATTTATTTTTCTATTTTTAAATGTGCAAAATATTTTCTAAGTCCCCACTTTTCAGGATGAAAGATTTTCAAAGTCCCCACCTTTCCAGGCAAAAAAAAGTTCTAAGTCCCCACTTATATATATATGTATGTTTCCTGTGCCTGGGGATGACGGAGGTGGCCGAACGGGAGGGGTCGGAGGCGGCTGAGCAGGCCGTGAAATGAGGGGGCTTATAAAAAAAAAAAAACTCCAGCATTGCGGCCAGCTAGTGCAGCAGGGCCTTGGAGGGAAAACTTGACATATAAGTCATCTGCGACTTCTGACATGGGCGCCACTGCGCACTTTGGGTGCGTGAACTAGGCTTCCATGCCTCCAGGGTCGGGGGGCTTAAGGCCCGAGCGGAGGGGAGCAATCACCAAAGGGGGCTTAAGGCCCGAGCGGAAGGGACCGTCACCAGAGGGGGCTTAAGGCACGGAGGTGGCCGAACGGGAGGGGTGGGAGGCGGTTGAGCAGGCCGTGAAATGAGGGGGCTTAACCCTGGTCGTCCCACAGGGCAGGGGAGGCTGCTGAATGTAAGCTCAAAGACCTACGTAGGCAGTACTGCCTGCCTGCCTGGCTGCCTGCCTGCCTGCTTCCCTGTCTCCCTCCAGCTGTAGAACCGAAAGCTAGACCCCTGGCGGGCGTCTGCGTGGCCCAAAACCGAGAAAAGACTTCAGGGGACATAGGCGCGAAATCCCTGGAACTATTTTCGGCATGAAAACCTTGCGTTTTGCCGGTTGTTATCCAGCGGCACTTGCCCGCGATTCTATGGAACTAATTTTGGTTACGGGAGCCTGGCGGTTACCGCTAAAATTATGACTTCCATGAAATTCCTGAACCCCTGCAGGGATCTGGCTGATTTTTGGATATGTTGGTCACCCAGGTGGGGGCTGTCAGGGGATGCAACTTGAGGTGCTGCTGTGTGCTGAAATGTATTTATTTTTCTATTTTTAAATGTGCAAAATATTTTCTAAGTCCCCACTTTTCAGGATGAAAGATTTTCAAAGTCCCCACCTTTCCAGGCAAAAAAAAGTTCTAAGTCCCCACTTATATATATATGTATGTTTCCTGTGCCTGGGGATGACGGAGGTGGCCGAACGGGAGGGGTCGGAGGCGGCTGAGCAGGCCGTGAAATGAGGGGGCTTATAAAAAAAAAAAAACTCCAGCATTGCGGCCAGCTAGTGCAGCAGGGCCTTGGAGGGACAACTTGACATATAAGTCATCTGCGACTTCTGACATGGGCGCCACTGCGCACTTTGGGTGCGTGAACTAGGCTTCCATGCCTCCAGGGTCTCAGGGGCGGGGGGCTTAAGGCCCGAGCGGAGGGGAGCAATCACCAAAGGGGGCTTAAGGCCCGAGCGGAAGGGACCGTCACCAGAGGGGGCTTAAGGCACGGAGGTGGCCGAACGGGAGGGGTGGGAGGCGGTTGAGCAGGCCGTGAAATGAGGGGGCTTAACCCTGGTCGTCCCACAGGGCAGGGGAGGCTGCTGAATGTAAGCTCAAAGACCTACGTAGGCAGTACTGCCTGCCTGCCTGCCTGCCTGGCTGCCTGCCTGCCTGCTTCCCTGTCTCCCTCCAGCTGTAGAACCGAAAGCTAGACCCCTGGCGGGCGTCTGCGTGGCCCAAAACCGAGAAAAGACTTCAGGGGACATAGGCGCGAAATCCCTGGAACTATTTTCGGCATGAAAACCTTGCGTTTTGCCGGTTGTTATCCAGCGGCACTTGGCCGCGATTCTATGGAACTAATTTTGGTTACGGGAGCCTGGCGGTTACCGCTAAAATTATGACTTCCATGAAATTCCTGAACCCCTGCAGGGATCTGGCTGATTTTTGGATATGTTGGTCACCCAGGTGGGGGCTGTCAGGGGATGCAACTTGAGGGGCTGCTGTGTGCTGAAATGTATTTATTTTTCTATTTTTAAATGTGCAAAATATTTTCTAAGTCCCCACTTTTCAGGATGAAAGATTTTCAAAGTCCCCACCTTTCCAGGCAAAAAAAAGTTCTAAGTCCCCACTTATATATATGTATGTTTCCTGTGCCTGGGGAAGACGGAGGTGGCCGAACGGGAGGGGTCGGAGGCGGCTGAGCAGGCCGTGAAATGAGGGGGCTTATAAAAAAAAAAACTCCAGCATTGCGGCCAGCTAGTGCAGCAGGGCCTTGGAGGGACAACTTGACATATAAGTCATCTGCGACTTCTGACATGGGCGCCATTGCGCACTTTGGGTGCGTGAACTAGGCTTCAATGCCTCCAGGGTCTCAGGGGCGGGGGGCTTAAGGCCCGAGCGGAGGGGAGCAATCACCAAAGGGGGCTTAAGGCCCGAGCGGAAGGGACCGTCACCAGAGGGGGCTTAAGGCACGGAGGTGGCCGAATGGGAGGGGTGGGAGGCGGTTGAGCAGGCCGTGAAATGAGGGGGCTTAACCCTGGTCGTCCCACAGGGCAGGGGAGGCTGCTGAATGTAAGCTCAAAGACCTACGTAGGCAGTACTGCCTGCCTGCCTGCCTGCCTGCTTCCCTGTCTCCCTCCAGCGGTAGAACCGAAAGCTAGACCCCTGGCGGGCGTCTGCGTGGCCCAAAACCGAGAAAAGACTTCAGGGGACATAGGCACGAAATCCCTGGAACTATTTTCGGCATGAAAACCTTGCATTTTGCCGGTTGTTATCCAGCGGCACTTGGCAGCGATTCTATGGAACTAATTTCGGTTACGGGAGCCTGGCGGTTACCGCTAAAATTATGACTTCCATGAAATTCCTGAACCCCTGCAGGGATCTGGCTGATTTTTGGATATGTTGGTCACCCAGGTGGGGGCTGTCAGGGGATGCAACTTGAGGGGCTGCTGTGTGCTGAAATGTATTTATTTTTCTATTTTTAAATGTGCAAAATATTTTCTAAGTCCCCACTTTTCAGGATGAAAGATTTTCAAAGTCCCCACCTTTCCAGGCAAAAAAAAGTTCTAAGTCCCCACTTATATATATATGTATGTTTCCTGTGCCTGGGGATGACGGAGGTGGCCGAACGGGAGGGGTCGGAGGCGGCTGAGCAGGCCGTGAAATGAGGGGGCTTATAAAAAAAAAAAAACTCCAGCATTGCGGCCAGCTAGTGCAGCAGGGCCTTGGAGGGAAAACTTGACATATAAGTCATCTGCGACTTCTGACATGGGCGCCACTGCGCACTTTGGGTGCGTGAACTAGGCTTCCATGCCTCCAGGGTCGGGGGGCTTAAGGCCCGAGCGGAGGGGAGCAATCACCAAAGGGGGCTTAAGGCCCGAGCGGAAGGGACCGTCACCAGAGGGGGCTTAAGGCACGGAGGTGGCCGAACGGGAGGGGTGGGAGGCGGTTGAGCAGGCCGTGAAATGAGGGGGCTTAACCCTGGTCGTCCCACAGGGCAGGGGAGGCTGCTGAATGTAAGCTCAAAGACCTACGTAGGCAGTACTGCCTGCCTGCCTGGCTGCCTGCCTGCCTGCTTCCCTGTCTCCCTCCAGCTGTAGAACCGAAAGCTAGACCCCTGGCGGGCGTCTGCGTGGCCCAAAACCGAGAAAAGACTTCAGGGGACATAGGCGCGAAATCCCTGGAACTATTTTCGGCATGAAAACCTTGCGTTTTGCCGGTTGTTATCCAGCGGCACTTGCCCGCGATTCTATGGAACTAATTTTGGTTACGGGAGCCTGGCGGTTACCGCTAAAATTATGACTTCCATGAAATTCCTGAACCCCTGCAGGGATCTGGCTGATTTTTGGATATGTTGGTCACCCAGGTGGGGGCTGTCAGGGGATGCAACTTGAGGTGCTGCTGTGTGCTGAAATGTATTTATTTTTCTATTTTTAAATGTGCAAAATATTTTCTAAGTCCCCACTTTTCAGGCGAAAAAAAGTTCTAAGTCCCCACTTTTCAGGATGAAAGATTTTCAAAGTCCCCACCTTTCCAGGCAAAAAAAAGTTCTAAGTCCCCACTTATATATATGTATGTTTCCTGTGCCTGGGGATGACGGAGGTGGCCGAACGGGAGGGGTCGGAGGCGGCTGAGCAGGCCGTGAAATGAGGGGGCTTATAAAAAAAAAAAACTCCAGCATTGTGGCCAGCTAGTGCAGCAGGGCCTTGGAGGGACAACTTGACATATAAGTCATCTGCGACTTCTGACATGGGCGCCACTGCGCACTTTGGGTGCGTGAACTAGGCTTCCATGCCTCCAGGGTCTCAGGGGCGGGGGGCTTAAGGCCCGAGCGGAGGGGAGCAATCACCAAAGGGGGCTTAAGGCCCGAGCGGAAGGGACCGTCACCAGAGGGGGCTTAAGGCACGGAGGTGGCCGAACGGGAGGGGTGGGAGGCGGTTGAGCAGGCCGTGAAATGAGGGGGCTTAACCCTGGTCGTCCCACAGGGCAGGGGAGGCTGCTGAATGTAAGCTCAAAGACCTACGTAGGCAGTACTGCCTGCCTGCCTGCCTGCCTGGCTGCCTGCCTGCCTGCTTCCCTGTCTCCCTCCAGCTGTAGAACCGAAAGCTAGACCCCTGGCGGGCGTCTGCGTGGCCCAAAACCGAGAAAAGACTTCAGGGGACATAGGCGCGAAATCCCTGGAACTATTTTCGGCATGAAAACCTTGCGTTTTGCCGGTTGTTATCCAGCGGCACTTGGCCGCGATTCTATGGAACTAATTTTGGTTACGGGAGCCTGGCGGTTACCGCTAAAATTATGACTTCCATGAAATTCCTGAACCCCTGCAGGGATCTGGCTGATTTTTGGATATGTTGGTCATCCAGGTGGGGGCTGTCAGGGGATGCAACTTGAGGGGCTGCTGTGTGCTGAAATGTATTTATTTTTCTATTTTTAAATGTGCAAAATATTTTCTAAGTCCCCACTTTTCAGGATGAAAGATTTTCAAAGTCCCCACCTTTCCAGGCAAAAAAAAGTTCTAAGTCCCCACTTATATATATGTATGTTTCCTGTGCCTGGGGATGACGGAGGTGGCCGAACGGGAGGGGTCGGAGGCGGCTGAGCAGGCCGTGAAATGAGGGGGCTTATAAAAAAAAAAAACTCCAGCATTGCGGCCAGCTAGTGCAGCAGGGCCTTGGAGGGACAACTTGACATATAAGTCATCTGCGACTTCTGACATGGGCGCCATTGCGCACTTTGGGTGCGTGAACTAGGCTTCAATGCCTCCAGGGTCTCAGGGGCGGGGGGCTTAAGGCCCGAGCGGAGGGGAGCAATCACCAAAGGGGGCTTAAGGCCCGAGCGGAAGGGACCGTCACCAGAGGGGGCTTAAGGCACGGAGGTGGCCGAATGGGAGGGGTGGGAGGCGGTTGAGCAGGCCGTGAAATGAGGGGGCTTAACCCTGGTCGTCCCACAGGGCAGGGGAGGCTGCTGAATGTAAGCTCAAAGACCTACGTAGGCAGTACTGCCTGCCTGCCTGCCTGCCTGCCTGGCTGCCTGGCTGCCTGCCTGCTTCCCTGTCTCCCTCCAGCGGTAGAACCGAAAGCTAGACCCCTGGCGGGCGTCTGCGTGGCCCAAAACCGAGAAAAGACTTCAGGGGACATAGACGCGAAATCCCTGGAACTATTTTCGGCATGAAAACCTTGCGTTTTGCCGGTTGTTATCCAGCGGCACTTGGCCGCGATTCTATGGAACTAATTTTGGTTACGGGAGCCTGGCGGTTACCGCTAAAATTATGACTTCCATGAAATTCCTGAACCCCTGCAGGGATCTGGCTGATTTTTGGATATGTTGGTCACCCAGGTGGGGGCTGTCAGGGGATGCAACTTGAGGGGCTGCTGTGTGCTGAAATGTATTTATTTTTCTATTTTTAAATGTGCAAAATATTTTCTAAGTCCCCACTTTTCAGGATGAAAGATTTTCAAAGTCCCCACCTTTCCAGGCAAAAAAAAGTTCTAAGTCCCCACTTATATATATGTATGTTTCCTGTGCCTGGGGATGACGGAGGTGGCCGAACGGGAGGGGTCGGAGGCGGCTGAGCAGGCCGTGAAATGAGGGGGCTTATAAAAAAAAAAACTCCAGCATTGCGGCCAGCTAGTGCAGCAGGGCCTTGGAGGGACAACTTGACATATAAGTCATCTGCGACTTCTGACATGGGCGCCATTGCGCACTTTGGGTGCGTGAACTAGGCTTCAATGCCTCCAGGGTCTCAGGGGCGGGGGGCTTAAGGCCCGAGCGGAGGGGAGCAATCACCAAAGGGGGCTTAAGGCCCGAGCGGAAGGGACCGTCACCAGAGGGGGCTTAAGGCACGGAGGTGGCCGAATGGGAGGGGTGGGAGGCGGTTGAGCAGGCCGTGAAATGAGGGGGCTTAACCCTGGTCGTCCCACAGGGCAGGGGAGGCTGCTGAATGTAAGCTCAAAGACCTACGTAGGCAGTACTGCCTGCCTGCCTGCCTGGCTGCCTGCCTGCCTGCCTGCTTCCCTGTCTCCCTCCAGCGGTAGAACCGAAAGCTAGACCCCTGGCGGGCGTCTGCGTGGCCCAAAACCGAGAAAAGACTTCAGGGGACATAGACGCGAAATCCCTGGAACTATTTTCGGCATGAAAACCTTGCGTTTTGCCGGTTGTTATACAGCGGCACTTGGCAGCGATTCTATGGAACTAATTTCGGTTACGGGAGCCTGGCGGTTACCGCTAAAATTATGACTTCCATGAAATTCCTGAACCCCTGCAGGGATCTGGCTGATTTTTGGATATGTTGGTCACCCAGGTGGGGGCTGTCAGGGGATGCAACTTGAGGGGCTGCTGTGTGCTGAAATGTATTTATTTTTCTATTTTTAAATGTGCAAAATATTTTCTAAGTCCCCACTTTTCAGGATGAAAGATTTTCAAAGTCCCCACCTTTCCAGGCAAAAAAAAGTTCTAAGTCCCCACTTATATATATATGTATGTTTCCTGTGCCTGGGGATGACGGGGGTGGCCGAACGGGAGGGGTCGGAGGCGGCTGAGCAGGCCATGAAATGAGGGGGCTTATAAAAAAAAAAAACTCCAGCATTGCGGCCAGCTAGTGCAGCAGGGCCTTGGAGGGACAACTTGACATATAAGTCATCTGCGACTTCTGACATGGGCGCCACTGCGCACTTTGGGTGCGTGAACTAGGCTTCCATGCCTCCAGGGTCTCAGGGGCGGGGGGCTTAAGGCCCGAGCGGAGGGGAGCAATCACCAAAGGGGGCTTAAGGCCCGAGCGGAAGGGACCGTCACCAGAGGGGGCTTAAGGCACGGAGGTGGCCGAACGGGAGGGGTGGGAGGCGGTTGAGCAGGCCGTGAAATGAGGGGGCTTAACCCTGGTCGTCCCACAGGGCAGGGGAGGCTGCTGAATGTAAGCTCAAAGACCTACGTAGGCAGTACTGCCTGCCTGCCTGCCTGCCTGGCTGCCTGCCTGCCTGCTTCCCTGTCTCCCTCCAGCTGTAGAACCGAAAGCTAGACCCCTGGCGGGCGTCTGCGTGGCCCAAAACCGAGAAAAGACTTCAGGGGACATAGGCGCGAAATCCCTGGAACTATATTCGGCATGAAAACCTTGCGTTTTGCCGGTTGTTATCCAGCGGCCCTTGGCCGCGATTCTATGGAACTAATTTTGGTTACGGGAGCCTGGCGGTTACCGCTAAAATTATGACTTCCATGAAATTCCTGAACCCCTGCAGGGATCTGGCTGATTTTTGGATATGTTGGTCACCCAGGTGGGGGCTGTCAGGGGATGCAACTTGAGGGGCTGCTGTGTGCTGAAATGTATTTATTTTTCTATTTTTAAATGTGCAAAATATTTTCTAAGTCCCCACTTTTCAGGATGAAAGATTTTCAAAGTCCCCACCTTTCCAGGCAAAAAAAAGTTCTAAGTCCCCACTTATATATATGTATGTTTCCTGTGCCTGGGGATGACGGAGGTGGCCGAACGGGAGGGGTCGGAGGCGGCTGAGCAGGCCGTGAAATGAGGGGGCTTATAAAAAAAAACTCCAGCATTGCGGCCAGCTAGTGCAGCAGGGCCTTGGAGGGACAACTTGACATATAAGTCATCTGCGACTTCTGACATGGGCGCCACTGCGCACTTTGGGTGCGTGAACTAGGCTTCCATGCCTCCAGGGTCTCAGGGGCGGGGGGCTTAACGCCCGAGCGGAGGGGAGCAATCACCAAAGGGGGCTTAAGGCCCGAGCGGAAGGGACCGTCACCAGAGGGGGCTTAAGGCACGGAGGTGGCCGAATGGGAGGGGTGGGAGGCGGTTGAGCAGGCCGTGAAATGAGGGGGCTTAACCCTGGTCGTCCCACAGGGCAGGGGAGGCTGCTGAATGTAAGCTCAAAGACCTACGTAGGCAGTACTGCCTGCCTGCCTGCCTGGCTGCCTGCCTGCCTGCCTGCCTGCCTGCTTCCCTGTCTCCCTCCAGCGGTAGAACCGAAAGCTAGACCCCTGGCGGGCGTCTGCGTGGCCCAAAACCGAGAAAAGACTTCAGGGGACATAGACGCGAAATCCCTGGAACTATTTTCGGCATGAAAACCTTGCGTTTTGCCGGTTGTTATACAGCGGCACTTGGCAGCGATTCTATGGAACTAATTTCGGTTACGGGAGCCTGGCGGTTACCGCTAAAATTATGACTTCCATGAAATTCCTGAACCCCTGCAGGGATCTGGCTGATTTTTGGATATGTTGGTCACCCAGGTGGGGGCTGTCAGGGGATGCAACTTGAGGGGCTGCTGTGTGCTGAAATGTATTTATTTTTCTATTTTTAAATGTGCAAAATATTTTCTAAGTCCCCACTTTTCAGGATGAAAGATTTTCAAAGTCCCCACCTTTCCAGGCAAAAAAAAGTTCTAAGTCCCCACTTATATATATATGTATGTTTCCTGTGCCTGGGGATGACGGATGTGGCCGAACGGGAGGGGTCGGAGGCGGCTGAGCAGGCCATGAAATGAGGGGGCTTATAAAAAAAAAAAACTCCAGCATTGCGGCCAGCTAGTGCAGCAGGGCCTTGGAGGGACAACTTGACATATAAGTCATCTGCGACTTCTGACATGGGCGCCACTGCGCACTTTGGGTGCGTGAACTAGGCTTCCATGCCTCCAGGGTCTCAGGGGCGGGGGGCTTAAGGCCCGAGCGGAGGGGAGCAATCACCAAAGGGGGCTTAAGGCCCGAGCGGAAGGGACCGTCACCAGAGGGGGCTTAAGGCACGGAGGTGGCCGAACGGGAGGGGTGGGAGGCGGTTGAGCAGGCCGTGAAATGAGGGGGCTTAACCCTGGTCGTCCCACAGGGCAGGGGAGGCTGCTGAATGTAAGCTCAAAGACCTACGTAGGCAGTACTGCCTGCCTGCCTGCCTGCCTGGCTGCCTGCCTGCCTGCTTCCCTGTCTCCCTCCAGCTGTAGAACCGAAAGCTAGACCCCTGGCGGGCGTCTGCGTGGCCCAAAACCGAGAAAAGACTTCAGGGGACATAGGCGCGAAATCCCTGGAACTATATTCGGCATGAAAACCTTGCGTTTTGCCGGTTGTTATCCAGCGGCCCTTGGCCGCGATTCTATGGAACTAATTTTGGTTACGGGAGCCTGGCGGTTACCGCTAAAATTATGACTTCCATGAAATTCCTGAACCCCTGCAGGGATCTGGCTGATTTTTGGATATGTTGGTCACCCAGGTGGGGGCTGTCAGGGGATGCAACTTGAGGGGCTGCTGTGTGCTGAAATGTATTTATTTTTCTATTTTTAAATGTGCAAAATATTTTCTAAGTCCCCACTTTTCAGGATGAAAGATTTTCAAAGTCCCCACCTTTCCAGGCAAAAAAAAGTTCTAAGTCCCCACTTATATATATGTATGTTTCCTGTGCCTGGGGATGACGGAGGTGGCCGAACGGGAGGGGTCGGAGGCGGCTGAGCAGGCCGTGAAATGAGGGGGCTTATAAAAAAAAACTCCAGCATTGCGGCCAGCTAGTGCAGCAGGGCCTTGGAGGGACAACTTGACATATAAGTCATCTGCGACTTCTGACATGGGCGCCACTGCGCACTTTGGGTGCGTGAACTAGGCTTCCATGCCTCCAGGGTCTCAGGGGCGGGGGGCTTAACGCCCGAGCGGAGGGGAGCAATCACCAAAGGGGGCTTAAGGCCCGAGCGGAAGGGACCGTCACCAGGGGGCTTAAGGCACGGAGGTGGCCGAACGGGAGGGGTGGGAGGCGGTTGAGCAGGCCGTGAAATGAGGGGGCTTAGCCCTGGTCGTCCCACAGGGCAGGGGAGGCTGCTGAATGTAAGCTCAAAGACCTACGTAGGCAGTACTGCCTGCCTGCCTGCCTGCCTGGCTGCCTGCCTGCCTGCTTCCCTGTCTCCCTCCAGCTGTAGAACCGAAAGCTAGACCCCTGGCGGGCGTCTGCGTGGCCCAAAACCGAGAAAAGACTTCAGGGGACATAGGCGCGAAATCCCTGGAACTATTTTCGGCATGAAAACCTTGCGTTTTGCCGGTTGTTATCCAGCGGCACTTGGCCGCGATTCTATGGAACTAATTTTGGTTACGGGAGCCTGGCGGTTACCGCTAAAATTATGACTTCCATGAAATTCCTGAACCCCTGCAGGGATCTGGCTGATTTTTGGATATGTTGGTCACCCAGGTGGGGGCTGTCAGGGGATGCAACTTGAGGTGCTGCTGTGTGCTGAAATGTATTTATTTTTCTATTTTTAAATGTGCAAAATATTTTCTAAGTCCCCACTTTTCAGGATGAAAGATTTTCAAAGTCCCCACCTTTCCAGGCAAAAAAAAGTTCTAAGTCCCCACTTATATATATGTATGTTTCCTGTGCCTGGGGATGACGGAGGTGGCCGAACGGGAGGGGTCGGAGGCGGCTGAGCAGGCCGTGAAATGAGGGGGCTTATAAAAAAAAAACTCCAGCATTGCGGCCAGCTAGTGCAGCAGGGCCTTGGAGGGACAACTTGACATATAAGTCATCTGCGACTTCTGACATGGGCGCCACTGCACACTTTGGGTGCGTGAACTAGGCTTCCATGCCTCCAGGGTCTCAGGGGCGGGGGGCTTAAGGCCCGAGCGGAGGGGAGCAATCACCAAAGGGGGCTTAAGGCCCGAGCGGAAGGGACCGTCACCAGAGGGGGCTTAAGGCACGGAGGTGGCCGAACGGGAGGGGTGGGAGGCGGTTGAGCAGGCCGTGAAATGAGGGGGCTTAACCCTGGTCGGCCCACAGGGCAGGGGAGGCTGCTGAATGTAAGCTCAAAGACCTACGTAGGCAGTACTGCCTGCCTGCCTGCCTGGCTGCCTGCCTGCCTGCTTCCCTGTCTCCCTCCAGCGGTAGAACCGAAAGCTAGACCCCTGGCGGGCGTCTGCGACGGAGGTGGCCGAACGGGAGGGGTCGGAGGCGGCTGAGCAGGCCGTGAAATGAGGGGGCTTATAAAAAAAAAAAACTCCAGCATTGTGGCCAGCTAGTGCAGCAGGGCCTTGGAGGGACAACTTGACATATAAGTCATCTGCGACTTCTGACATGGGCGCCACTGCGCACTTTGGGTGCGTGAACTAGGCTTCCATGCCTCCAGGGTCTCAGGGGTGGGGGGCTTAAGGCCCGAGCGGAGGGGAGCAATCACCAAAGGGGGCTTAAGGCCCGAGCGGAAGGGACCGTCACCAGAGGGGGCTTAAGGCACGGAGGTGGCCGAACGGGAGGGGTGGGAGGCGGTTGAGCAGGCCGTGAAATGAGGGGGCTTAACCCTGGTCGTCCCACAAGGCAGGGGAGGCTGCTGAATGTAAGCTCAAAGACCTACGTAGGCAGTACTGCCTGCCTGCCTGCCTGCCTGGCTGCCTGCCTGCCTGCCTGCTTCCTTGTCTCCCTCCAGCGGTAGAACCGAAAGCTAGACCCCTGGCGGGCGTCTGCGTGGCCCAAAACCGAGAAAAGACTTCAGGGGACATAGGCGCGAAATCCCTGGAACTATTTTCGGCATGACAACCTTGCGTTTTGCCGGTTGTTATCCAGCGGCACTTGGCCGCGATTCTATGGAACTAATTTTGGTTACGGGAGCCTGGCGGTTACCGCTAAAATTATGACTTCCATGAAATTCCTGAACCCCTGCAGGGATCTGGCTGATTTTTGGATATGTTGGTTACCCAGGTGGGGGCTGTCAGGGGATGCAACTTGAGGGGCTGCTGTGTGCTGAAATGTATTTATTTTTCTATTTTTAAATGTGCAAAATATTTTCTAAGTCCCCACTTTTCAGGATGAAAGATTTTCAAAGTCCCCACCTTTCCAGGCAAAAAAAAGTTCTAAGTCCCCACTTATATATATATGTATGTTTCCTGTGCCTGGGGATGACGGAGGTGGCCGAACGGGAGGGGTCGGAGGCGGCTGAGCAGGCCGTGAAATGAGGGGGCTTATAAAAAAAAAAAAACTCCAGCATTGCGGCCAGCTAGTGCAGCAGGGCCTTGGAGGGACAACTTGACATATAAGTCATCTGCGACTTCTGACATGGGCGCCACTGCGCACTTTGGGTGCGTGAACTAGGCTTCCATGCCTCCAGGGTCTCAGGGGCGGGGGGCTTAAGGCCCGAGCGGAGGGGAGCAATCACCAAAGGGGGCTTAAGGCCCGAGCGGAAGGGACCGTCACCAGAGGGGGCTTAAGGCACGGAGGTGGCCGAACGGGAGGGGTGGGAAGCGCTTGAGCAGGCCGTGAAATGAGGGGGCTTAACCCTGGTCGTCCCACAGGGCAGGGGAGGCTGCTGAATGTAAGCTCAAAGACCTACGTAGGCAGTACTGCCTGCCTGCCTGCCTGCCTGCCTGGCTGCCTGCCTGCCTGCTTCCCTGTCTCCCTCCAGCGGTAGAACCGAAAGCTAGACCCCTGGCGGGCGTCTGCGTGGCCCAAAACCGAGAAAAGACTTCAGGGGACATAGGCGCGAAATCCCTGGAACTATTTTCGGCATGACAACCTTGCGTTTTGCCGGTTGTTATCCAGCGGCACTTGGCCGCGATTCTATGGAACTAATTTTGGTTACGGGAGCCTGGCGGTTACCGCTAAAATTATGACTTCCATGAAATTCCTGAACCCCTGCAGGGATCTGGCTGATTTTTGGATATGTTGGTCACCCAGGTGGGGGCTGTCAGGGGATGCAACTTGAGGGGCTGCTGTGTGCTGAAATGTATTTATTTTTCTATTTTTAAATGTGCAAAATATTTTCTAAGTCCCCACTTTTCAGGATGAAAGATTTTCAAAGTCCCCACCTTTCCAGGCAAAAAAAAGTTCTAAGTCCCCACTTATATATATATGTATGTTTCCTGTGCCTGGGGATGACGGAGGTGGCCGAACGGGAGGGGTCGGAGGCGGCTGAGCAGGCCGTGAAATGAGGGGGCTTATAAAAAAAAAAAACTCCAGCATTGTGGCCAGCTAGTGCAGCAGGGCCTTGGATGGACAACTTGACATATAAGTCATCTGCGACTTCTGACATGGGCGCCACTGCGCACTTTGGGTGCGTGAACTAGGCTTCCATGCCTCCAGGGTCTCAGGGGTGGGGGGCTTAAGGCCCGAGCGGAGGGGAGCAATCACCAAAGGGGGCTTAAGGCCCGAGCGGAAGGGACCGTCACCAGAGGGGGCTTAAGGCACGGAGGTGGCCGAACGGGAGGGGTGGGAGGCGGTTGAGCAGGCCGTGAAATGAGGGGGCTTAACCCTGGTCGTCCCACAAGGCAGGGGAGGCTGCTGAATGTAAGCTCAAAGACCTACGTAGGCAGTACTGCCTGCCTGCCTGCCTGCCTGCCTGCCTGGCTGCCTGCCTGCCTGCTTCCCTGTCTCCCTCCAGCGGTAGAACCGAAAGCTAGACCCCTGGCGGGCGTCTGCGTGGCCCAAAACCGAGAAAAGACTTCAGGGGACATAGGCGCGAAATCCCTGGAACTATTTTCGGCATGACAACCTTGCGTTTTGCCGGTTGTTATCCAGCGGCACTTGGCCGCGATTCTATGGAACTAATTTTGGTTACGGGAGCCTGGCGGTTACCGCTAAAATTATGACTTCCATGAAATTCCTGAACCCCTGCAGGGATCTGGCTGATTTTTGGATATGTTGGTCACCCAGGTGGGGGCTGTCAGGGGATGCAACTTGAGGTGCTGCTGTGTGCTGAAATGTATTTATTTTTCTATTTTTAAATGTGCAAAATATTTTCTAAGTCCCCACTTTTCAGGCGAAAAAAAGTTCTAAGTCCCCACTTTTCAGGATGAAAGATTTTCAAAGTCCCCACCTTTCCAGGCAAAAAAAAGTTCTAAGTCCCCACTTATATATATGTATGTTTCCTGTGCCTGGGGATGACGGAGGTGGCCGAACGGGAGGGGTCGGAGGCGGCTGAGCAGGCCGTGAAATGAGGGGGCTTATAAAAAAAAAACTCCAGCATTGCGGCCAGCTAGTGCAGCAGGGCCTTGGAGGGACAACTTGACATATAAGTCATCTGGGACTTCTGACATGGGCGCCACTGTGCACTTTGGGTGCGTGAACTAGGCTTCCATGCCTCCAGTGTCTCACGGGCGGGGGGCTTAAGGCCCGAGCGGAGGGGAGCAATCACCAAAGGGGGCTTAAGGCCCGAGCGGAAGGGACCGTCACCAGAGGGGGCTTAAGGCACGGAGGTGGCCGAACGGGAGGGGTGGGAGGCGGTTGAGCAGGCCGTGAAATGAGGGGGCTTAACCCTGGTCGTCCCGCAGGGGAGGCTGCTGAATGTAAGCTCAAAGACCTATGTAGGCAGTACTGCCTGCCTGCCTGCCTGGCTGCCTGCCTGCCTGCTTCCCTGTCTCCCTCCAGCGGTAGAACCGAAAGCTAGACCCCTGGCGGGCGTCTGCGACGGAGGTGGCCGAACGGGAGGGGTCGGAGGCGGCTGAGCAGGCCGTGAAATGAGGGGGCTTATAAAAAAAAAAAACTCCAGCATTGTGGCCAGCTAGTGCAGCAGGGCCTTGGATGGACAACTTGACATATAAGTCATCTGCGACTTCTGACATGGGCGCCACTGCGCACTTTGGGTGCGTGAACTAGGCTTCCATGCCTCCAGGGTCTCAGGGGTGGGGGGCTTAAGGCCCGAGCGGAGGGGAGCAATCACCAAAGGGGGCTTAAGGCCCGAGCGGAAGGGACCGTCACCAGAGGGGGCTTAAGGCACGGAGGTGGCCGAACGGGAGGGGTGGGAGGCGGTTGAGCAGGCCGTGAAATGAGGGGGCTTAACCCTGGTCGTCCCACAAGGCAGGGGAGGCTGCTGAATGTAAGCTCAAAGACCTACGTAGGCAGTACTGCCTGCCTGCCTGCCTGCCTGCTTCCCTGTCTCCCTCCAGCGGTAGAACCGAAAGCTAGACCCCTGGCGGGCGTCTGCGTGGCCCAAAACCGAGAAAAGACTTCAGGGGACATAGGCGCGAAATCCCTGGAACTATTTTCGGCATGACAACCTTGCGTTTTGCCGGTTGTTATCCAGCGGCACTTGGCCGCGATTCTATGGAACTAATTTTGGTTACGGGAGCCTGGCGGTTACCGCTAAAATTATGACTTCCATGAAATTCCTGAACCCCTGCAGGGATCTGGCTGATTTTTGGATATGTTGGTCACCCAGGTGGGGGCTGTCAGGGGATGCAACTTGAGGTGCTGCTGTGTGCTGAAATGTATTTATTTTTCTATTTTTAAATGTGCAAAATATTTTCTAAGTCCCCACTTTTCAGGCGAAAAAAAGTTCTAAGTCCCCACTTTTCAGGATGAAAGATTTTCAAAGTCCCCACCTTTCCAGGCAAAAAAAAGTTCTAAGTCCCCACTTATATATATGTATGTTTCCTGTGCCTGGGGATGACGGAGGTGGCCGAACGGGAGGGGTCGGAGGCGGCTGAGCAGGCCGTGAAATGAGGGGGCTTATAAAAAAAAAACACTCCAGCATTGTGGCCAGCTAGTGCAGCAGGGCCTTGGAGGGACAACTTGACATATAAGTCATCTGTGACTTCTGACATGGGCGCCACTGCGCACTTTGGGTGCGTGAACTAGGCTTCCATGCCTCCAGGGTCTCAGGGGCGGGGGATTAACGCCCGAGCGGAGGGGAGCAATCACCAAAGGGGGCTTAAGGCCCGAGCGGAAGGGACCGTCACCAGAGGGGGCTTAAGGCACGGAGGTGGCCGAACGGGAGGGGTGGGAGGTGGTTGAGCAGGCCGTGAAATGAGGGGGCTTAACCCTGGTCGTCCCACAGGGCAGGGGAGGCTGCTGAATGTAAGCTCAAAGACCTACGTAGGCAGTACTGCCTGCCTGCCTGCCTGCCTGCCTGCCTGCCTGCCTGCCTGGCTGCCTGCCTGCTTGGCTGCCTGCTTCCCTGTCTCCCTCCAGCTGTAGAACCGAAAGCTAGACCCCTGGCGGGCGTCTGCGTGGCCCAAAACCGAGAAAAGACTTCGGGGGACATAGGCGCGAAATCCCTGGAACTATTTTCGGCATGAAAACCTTGCGTTTTGCCGGTTGTTATCCAGCGGCCCTTGGCCGCGATTCTATGGAACTAATTTTGGTTACGGGAGCCTGGCGGTTACCGCTAAAATTATGACTTCCATGAAATTCCTGAACCCCTGCAGGGATCTGGCTGATTTTTGGATATGTTGGTCACCCAGGTGGGGGCTGTCAGGGGATGCAACTTGAGGTGCTGCTGTGTGCTGAAATGTATTTATTTTTCTATTTTTAAATGTGCAAAATATTTTCTAAGTCCCCACTTTTCAGGATGAAAGATTTTCAAAGTCCCCACCTTTCCAGGCCAAAAAAAGTTCTAAGTCCCCACTTATATATATGTATGTTTCCTGTGCCTGGGGATGACGGAGGTGGCCGAACGGGAGGGGTCGGAGGCGGCTGAGCAGGCCGTGAAATGAGGGGGCTTATAAAAAAAAACTCCAGCATTGTGGCCAGCTAGTGCAGCAGGGCCTTGGAGGGACAACTTGACATATAAGTCATCTGCGACTTCTGACATGGGCGCCACTGCGCACTTTGGGTGCGTGAACTAGGCTTCCATGCCTCCAGGGTCTCAGGGGCGGGGGGCTTAAGGCCCGAGTGGAGGGGAGCAATCACCAAAGGGGGCTTAAGGCCCGAGCGGAAGGGACCGTCACCAGAGGGGACTTAAGGCACGGAGGTGGCCGAATGGGAGGGGTGGGAAGCGGTTGAGCAGGCCGTGAAATGAGGGGGCTTAACCCTGGTCGTCCCACAGGGCAGGGGAGGCTGCTGAATGTAAGCTCAAAGACCTACGTAGGCAGTACTGCCTGCCTGCCTGCCTGCCTGCCTGGCTGCCTGCCTGCCTGCCTGCCTGCTTCCCTGTCTCCCTCCAGCGGTAGAACCGAAAGCTAGACCCCTGGCGGACGTCTGCGTGGCCCAAAACCGAGAAAAGACTTCAGGGGACATAGGCGCGAAATCCCTGGAACTATTTTCGGCATGAAAACCTTGCGTTTTGCCGGTTGTTATCCAGCGGCACTTGGCAGCGATTCTATGGAACTAATTTCGTTTACGGGAGCCTGGCGGTTACCGCTAAAATTATGACTTCCATGAAATTCCTGAACCCCTGCAGGGATCTGGCTGATTTTTGGATATGTTGGTCACCCAGGTGGGGGCTGTCAGGGGATGCAACTTGAGGGGCTGCTGTGTGCTGAAATGTATTTATTTTTCTATTTTTAAATGTGCAAAATATTTTCTAAGTCCCCACTTTTCAGGATGAAAGATTTTCAAAGTCCCCACCTTTCCAGGCAAAAAAAAGTTCTAAGTCCCCACTTATATATATATGTATGTTTCCTGTGCCTGGGGATGACGGAGGTGGCCGAACGGGAGGGGTCGGAGGCGGCTGAGCAGGCCGTGAAATGAGGGGGCTTATAAAAAAAAAAAACTCCAGCATTGCGGCCAGCACTAGCCGCAGCAGGGCCTTGGAGGGACAACTTGACATATAAGTCATCTGCGACTTCTGACATGGGCGCCACTGCGCACTTTGGGTGCGTGAACTAGGCTTCCATGCCTCCAGGGTCTCAGGGGCGGGGGGCTTAACGCCCGAGCGGAGGGGAGCAATCACCAAAGGGGGCTTAAGGCCCGAGCGGAAGGGACCGTCACCAGAGGGGGCTTAAGGCACGGAGGTGGCCGAACGGGAGGGGTGGGAGGCGGTTGAGCAGGCCGTGAAATGAGGGGGCTTAACCCTGGTCGTCCCACAGGGCAGGGGAGGCTGCTGAATGTAAGCTCAAAGACCTACGTAGGCAGTACTGCCTGCCTGCCTGCCTGCCTGCCTGCCTGGCTGCCTGCCTGCCTGCTTCCCTGTCTCCCTCCAGCTGTAGAACCGAAAGCTAGACCCCTGGCGGGCGTCTGCGTGGCCCAAAACCGAGAAAAGACTTCAGGGGACATAGGCGCGAAATCCCTGGAACTATTTTCGGCATGAAAACCTTGCGTTTTGCCGGTTGTTATCCAGCGGCACTTGGCCGCGATTCTATGGAACTAATTTTGGTTACGGGAGCCTGGCGGTTACCGCTAAAATTATGACTTCCATGAAATTCCTGAACCCCTGCAGGGATCTGGCTGATTTTTGGATATGTTGGTCACCCAGGTGGGGGCTGTCAGGGGATGCAACTTGAGGTGCTGCTGTGTGCTGAAATGTATTTATTTTTCTATTTTTAAATGTGCAAAATATTTTCTAAGTCCCCACTTTTCAGGCGAAAAAAAGTTCTAAGTCCCCACTTTTCAGGATGAAAGATTTTCAAAGTCCCCACCTTTCCAGGCAAAAAAAAGTTCTAAGTCCCCACTTATATATATGTATGTTTCCTGTGCCTGGGGATGACGGAGGTGGCCGAACGGGAGGGGTCGGAGGCGGCTGAGCAGGCCGTGAAATGAGGGGGCTTATAAAAAAAAAAACTCCAGCATTGCGGCCAGCTAGTGCAGCAGGGCCTTGGAGGGACAACTTGACATATAAGTCATCTGCGACTTCTGACATGGGCGCCACTGCGCACTTTGGGTGCGTGAACTAGGCTTCCATGCCTCCAGGGTCTCAGGGGCGGGGGGCTTAAGGCCCGAGCGGAGGGGAGCAATCACCAAAGGGGGCTTAAGGCCCGAGCGGAAGGGACCGTCACCAGAGGGGGCTTAAGGCACGGAGGTGGCCGAACGGGAGGGGTGGGAAGCGCTTGAGCAGGCCGTGAAATGAGGGGGCTTAACCCTGGTCGTCCCGCAGGGGAGGCTGCTGAATGTAAGCTCAAAGACCTATGTAGGCAGTACTGCCTGCCTGCCTGCCTGGCTGCCTGCCTGCCTGCTTCCCTGTCTCCCTCCAGCGGTAGAACCGAAAGCTAGACCCCTGGCGGGCGTCTGCGACGGAGGTGGCCGAACGGGAGGGGTCGGAGGCGGCTGAGCAGGCCGTGAAATGAGGGGGCTTATAAAAAAAAAAAACTCCAGCATTGTGGCCAGCTAGTGCAGCAGGGCCTTGGATGGACAACTTGACATATAAGTCATCTGCGACTTCTGACATGGGCGCCACTGCGCACTTTGGGTGCGTGAACTAGGCTTCCATGCCTCCAGGGTCTCAGGGGTGGGGGGCTTAAGGCCCGAGCGGAGGGGAGCAATCACCAAAGGGGGCTTAAGGCCCGAGCGGAAGGGACCGTCACCAGAGGGGGCTTAAGGCACGGAGGTGGCCGAACGGGAGGGGTGGGAGGCGGTTGAGCAGGCCGTGAAATGAGGGGGCTTAACCCTGGTCGTCCCACAAGGCAGGGGAGGCTGCTGAATGTAAGCTCAAAGACCTACGTAGGCAGTACTGCCTGCCTGCCTGCCTGCCTGCTTCCCTGTCTCCCTCCAGCGGTAGAACCGAAAGCTAGACCCCTGGCGGGCGTCTGCGTGGCCCAAAACCGAGAAAAGACTTCAGGGGACATAGGCGCGAAATCCCTGGAACTATTTTCGGCATGACAACCTTGCGTTTTGCCGGTTGTTATCCAGCGGCACTTGGCCGCGATTCTATGGAACTAATTTTGGTTACGGGAGCCTGGCGGTTACCGCTAAAATTATGACTTCCATGAAATTCCTGAACCCCTGCAGGGATCTGGCTGATTTTTGGATATGTTGGTCACCCAGGTGGGGGCTGTCAGGGGATGCAACTTGAGGTGCTGCTGTGTGCTGAAATGTATTTATTTTTCTATTTTTAAATGTGCAAAATATTTTCTAAGTCCCCACTTTTCAGGCGAAAAAAAGTTCTAAGTCCCCACTTTTCAGGATGAAAGATTTTCAAAGTCCCCACCTTTCCAGGCAAAAAAAAGTTCTAAGTCCCCACTTATATATATGTATGTTTCCTGTGCCTGGGGATGACGGAGGTGGCCGAACGGGAGGGGTCGGAGGCGGCTGAGCAGGCCGTGAAATGAGGGGGCTTATAAAAAAAAAACACTCCAGCATTGTGGCCAGCTAGTGCAGCAGGGCCTTGGAGGGACAACTTGACATATAAGTCATCTGTGACTTCTGACATGGGCGCCACTGCGCACTTTGGGTGCGTGAACTAGGCTTCCATGCCTCCAGGGTCTCAGGGGCGGGGGATTAACGCCCGAGCGGAGGGGAGCAATCACCAAAGGGGGCTTAAGGCCCGAGCGGAAGGGACCGTCACCAGAGGGGGCTTAAGGCACGGAGGTGGCCGAACGGGAGGGGTGGGAGGTGGTTGAGCAGGCCGTGAAATGAGGGGGCTTAACCCTGGTCGTCCCACAGGGCAGGGGAGGCTGCTGAATGTAAGCTCAAAGACCTACGTAGGCAGTACTGCCTGCCTGCCTGCCTGCCTGCCTGCCTGCCTGCCTGCCTGCCTGCTTGGCTGCCTGCTTCCCTGTCTCCCTCCAGCTGTAGAACCGAAAGCTAGACCCCTGGCGGGCGTCTGCGTGGCCCAAAACCGAGAAAAGACTTCGGGGGACATAGGCGCGAAATCCCTGGAACTATTTTCGGCATGAAAACCTTGCGTTTTGCCGGTTGTTATCCAGCGGCCCTTGGCCGCGATTCTATGGAACTAATTTTGGTTACGGGAGCCTGGCGGTTACCGCTAAAATTATGACTTCCATGAAATTCCTGAACCCCTGCAGGGATCTGGCTGATTTTTGGATATGTTGGTCACCCAGGTGGGGGCTGTCAGGGGATGCAACTTGAGGTGCTGCTGTGTGCTGAAATGTATTTATTTTTCTATTTTTAAATGTGCAAAATATTTTCTAAGTCCCCACTTTTCAGGATGAAAGATTTTCAAAGTCCCCACCTTTCCAGGCCAAAAAAAGTTCTAAGTCCCCACTTATATATATGTATGTTTCCTGTGCCTGGGGATGACGGAGGTGGCCGAACGGGAGGGGTCGGAGGCGGCTGAGCAGGCCGTGAAATGAGGGGGCTTATAAAAAAAAACTCCAGCATTGTGGCCAGCTAGTGCAGCAGGGCCTTGGAGGGACAACTTGACATATAAGTCATCTGCGACTTCTGACATGGGCGCCACTGCGCACTTTGGGTGCGTGAACTAGGCTTCCATGCCTCCAGGGTCTCAGGGGCGGGGGGCTTAAGGCCCGAGTGGAGGGGAGCAATCACCAAAGGGGGCTTAAGGCCCGAGCGGAAGGGACCGTCACCAGAGGGGACTTAAGGCACGGAGGTGGCCGAATGGGAGGGGTGGGAAGCGGTTGAGCAGGCCGTGAAATGAGGGGGCTTAACCCTGGTCGTCCCACAGGGCAGGGGAGGCTGCTGAATGTAAGCTCAAAGACCTACGTAGGCAGTACTGCCTGCCTGCCTGCCTGCCTGCCTGGCTGCCTGCCTGCCTGCCTGCTTCCCTGTCTCCCTCCAGCGGTAGAACCGAAAGCTAGACCCCTGGCGGACGTCTGCGTGGCCCAAAACCGAGAAAAGACTTCAGGGGACATAGGCGCGAAATCCCTGGAACTATTTTCGGCATGAAAACCTTGCGTTTTGCCGGTTGTTATCCAGCGGCACTTGGCAGCGATTCTATGGAACTAATTTCGTTTACGGGAGCCTGGCGGTTACCGCTAAAATTATGACTT
Organism: Pelobates fuscus; assembly: GCF_036172605.1. Lineage (NCBI taxonomy): Eukaryota > Metazoa > Chordata > Amphibia > Anura > Pelobatidae > Pelobates > Pelobates fuscus. The sequence goes on along the minus strand of NC_086323.1, from coordinate 178,250,372 downwards.
CCATGAAATTCCTGAACCCCTGCAGGGATCTGGCTGATTTTTGGATATGTTGGTCACCCAGGTGGGGGCTGTCAGGGGATGCAACTTGAGGGGCTGCTGTGTGCTGAAATGTATTTATTTTTCTATTTTTAAATGTGCAAAATATTTTCTAAGTCCCCACTTTTCAGGATGAAAGATTTTCAAAGTCCCCACCTTTCCAGGCAAAAAAAAGTTCTAAGTCCCCACTTATATATATATGTATGTTTCCTGTGCCTGGGGATGACGGAGGTGGCCGAACGGGAGGGGTCGGAGGCGGCTGAGCAGGCCGTGAAATGAGGGGGCTTATAAAAAAAAAAAACTCCAGCATTGCGGCCAGCACTAGCCGCAGCAGGGCCTTGGAGGGACAACTTGACATATAAGTCATCTGCGACTTCTGACATGGGCGCCACTGCGCACTTTGGGTGCGTGAACTAGGCTTCCATGCCTCCAGGGTCTCAGGGGCGGGGGGCTTAACGCCCGAGCGGAGGGGAGCAATCACCAAAGGGGGCTTAAGGCCCGAGCGGAAGGGACCGTCACCAGAGGGGGCTTAAGGCACGGAGGTGGCCGAACGGGAGGGGTGGGAGGCGGTTGAGCAGGCCGTGAAATGAGGGGGCTTAACCCTGGTCGTCCCACAGGGCAGGGGAGGCTGCTGAATGTAAGCTCAAAGACCTACGTAGGCAGTACTGCCTGCCTGCCTGCCTGCCTGCCTGCCTGGCTGCCTGCCTGCCTGCTTCCCTGTCTCCCTCCAGCTGTAGAACCGAAAGCTAGACCCCTGGCGGGCGTCTGCGTGGCCCAAAACCGAGAAAAGACTTCAGGGGACATAGGCGCGAAATCCCTGGAACTATTTTCGGCATGAAAACCTTGCGTTTTGCCGGTTGTTATCCAGCGGCACTTGGCCGCGATTCTATGGAACTAATTTTGGTTACGGGAGCCTGGCGGTTACCGCTAAAATTATGACTTCCATGAAATTCCTGAACCCCTGCAGGGATCTGGCTGATTTTTGGATATGTTGGTCACCCAGGTGGGGGCTGTCAGGGGATGCAACTTGAGGTGCTGCTGTGTGCTGAAATGTATTTATTTTTCTATTTTTAAATGTGCAAAATATTTTCTAAGTCCCCACTTTTCAGGCGAAAAAAAGTTCTAAGTCCCCACTTTTCAGGATGAAAGATTTTCAAAGTCCCCACCTTTCCAGGCAAAAAAAAGTTCTAAGTCCCCACTTATATATATGTATGTTTCCTGTGCCTGGGGATGACGGAGGTGGCCGAACGGGAGGGGTCGGAGGCGGCTGAGCAGGCCGTGAAATGAGGGGGCTTATAAAAAAAAAAACTCCAGCATTGCGGCCAGCTAGTGCAGCAGGGCCTTGGAGGGACAACTTGACATATAAGTCATCTGCGACTTCTGACATGGGCGCCACTGCGCACTTTGGGTGCGTGAACTAGGCTTCCATGCCTCCAGGGTCTCAGGGGCGGGGGGCTTAAGGCCCGAGCGGAGGGGAGCAATCACCAAAGGGGGCTTAAGGCCCGAGCGGAAGGGACCGTCACCAGAGGGGGCTTAAGGCACGGAGGTGGCCGAACGGGAGGGGTGGGAAGCGCTTGAGCAGGCCGTGAAATGAGGGGGCTTAACCCTGGTCGTCCCACAGGGCAGGGGAGGCTGCTGAATGTAAGCTCAAAGACCTACGTAGGCAGTACTGCCTGCCTGCCTGCCTGCCTGCCTGGCTGCCTGCCTGCCTGCCTGCTTCCCTGTCTCCCTCCAGCGGTAGAACCGAAAGCTAGACCCCTGGCGGGCGTCTGCGTGGCCCAAAACCGAGAAAAGACTTCAGGGGACATAGACGCGAAATCCCTGGAACTATTTTCGGCATGAAAACCTTGCGTTTTGCCGGTTGTTATCCAGCGGCACTTGGCAGCGATTCTATGGAACTAATTTCGGTTACGGGAGCCTGGCGGTTACCGCTAAAATTATGACTTCCATGAAATTCCTGAACCCCTGCAGGGATCTGGCTGATTTTTGGATATGTTGGTCACCCAGGTGGGGGCTGTCAGGGGATGCAACTTGAGGTGCTGCTGTGTGCTGAAATGTATTTATTTTTCTATTTTTAAATGTGCAAAATATTTTCTAAGTCCCCACTTTTCAGGCGAAAAAAAGTTCTAAGTCCCCACTTTTCAGGATGAAAGATTTTCAAAGTCCCCACCTTTCCAGGCAAAAAAAAGTTCTAAGTCCCCACTTATATATATGTATGTTTCCTGTGCCTGGGGATGACGGAGGTGGCCGAACGGGAGGGGTCGGAGGCGGCTGAGCAGGCCGTGAAATGAGGGGGCTTATAAAAAAAAAACTCCAGCATTGCGGCCAGCTAGTGCAGCAGGGCCTTGGAGGGACAACTTGACATATAAGTCATCTGGGACTTCTGACATGGGCGCCACTGCGCACTTTGGGTGCGTGAACTAGGCTTCCATGCCTCCAGTGTCTCACGGGCGGGGGGCTTAAGGCCCGAGCGGAGGGGAGCAATCACCAAAGGGGGCTTAAGGCCCGAGCGGAAGGGACCGTCACCAGAGGGGGCTTAAGGCACGGAGGTGGCCGAACGGGAGGGGTGGGAGGCGGTTGAGCAGGCCGTGAAATGAGGGGGCTTAACCCTGGTCGTCCCACAGGGCAGGGGAGGCTGCTGAATGTAAGCTCAAAGACCTACGTAGGCAGTACTGCCTGCCTGCCTGCCTGCCTGCCTGCCTGGCTGCCTGCCTGCCTGCTTCCCTGTCTCCCTCCAGCTGTAGAACCGAAAGCTAGACCCCTGGCGGGCGTCTGCGTGGCCCAAAACCGAGAAAAGACTTCAGGGGACATAGGCGCGAAATCCCTGGAACTATTTTCGGCATGAAAACCTTGCGTTTTGCCGGTTGTTATCCAGCGGCACTTGGCCGCGATTCTATGGAACTAATTTTGGTTACGGGAGCCTGGCGGTTACCGCTAAAATTATGACTTCCATGAAATTCCTGAACCCCTGCAGGGATCTGGCTGATTTTTGGATATGTTGGTCACCCAGGTGGGGGCTGTCAGGGGATGCAACTTGAGGTGCTGCTGTGTGCTGAAATGTATTTATTTTTCTATTTTTAAATGTGCAAAATATTTTCTAAGTCCCCACTTTTCAGGCGAAAAAAAGTTCTAAGTCCCCACTTTTCAGGATGAAAGATTTTCAAAGTCCCCACCTTTCCAGGCAAAAAAAAGTTCTAAGTCCCCACTTATATATATGTATGTTTCCTGTGCCTGGGGATGACGGAGGTGGCCGAACGGGAGGGGTCGGAGGCGGCTGAGCAGGCCGTGAAATGAGGGGGCTTATAAAAAAAAAAACTCCAGCATTGCGGCCAGCTAGTGCAGCAGGGCCTTGGAGGGACAACTTGACATATAAGTCATCTGGGACTTCTGACATGGGCGCCACTGCGCACTTTGGGTGCGTGAACTAGGCTTCCATGCCTCCAGTGTCTCACGGGCGGGGGGCTTAAGGCCCGAGCGGAGGGGAGCAATCACCAAAGGGGGCTTAAGGCCCGAGCGGAAGGGACCGTCACCAGAGGGGGCTTAAGGCACGGAGGTGGCCGAACGGGAGGGGTGGGAAGCGCTTGAGCAGGCCGTGAAATGAGGGGGCTTAACCCTGGTCGTCCCGCAGGGGAGGCTGCTGAATGTAAGCTCAAAGACCTATGTAGGCAGTACTGCCTGCCTGCCTGCCTGGCTGCCTGCCTGCCTGCTTCCCTGTCTCCCTCCAGCGGTAGAACCGAAAGCTAGACCCCTGGCGGGCGTCTGCGACGGAGGTGGCCGAACGGGAGGGGTCGGAGGCGGCTGAGCAGGCCGTGAAATGAGGGGGCTTATAAAAAAAAAAAACTCCAGCATTGCGGCCAGCTAGTGCAGCAGGGCCTTGGAGGGACAACTTGACATATAAGTCATCTGCGACTTCTGACATGGGCGCCACTGCGCACTTTGGGTGCGTGAACTAGGCTTCCATGCCTCCAGGGTCTCAGGGGCGGGGGGCTTAAGGCCCGAGCGGAGGGGAGCAATCACCAAAGGGGGCTTAAGGCCCGAGCGGAAGGGACCGTCACCAGAGGGGGCTTAAGGCACGGAGGTGGCCGAACGGGAGGGGTGGGAAGCGCTTGAGCAGGCCGTGAAATGAGGGGGCTTAACCCTGGTCGTCCCACAGGGCAGGGGAGGCTGCTGAATGTAAGCTCAAAGACCTACGTAGGCAGTACTGCCTGCCTGCCTGCCTGCCTGCCTGGCTGCCTGCCTGCCTGCTTCCCTGTCTCCCTCCAGCGGTAGAACCGAAAGCTAGACCCCTGGCGGGCGTCTGCGTGGCCCAAAACCGAGAAAAGACTTCAGGGGACATAGGCGCGAAATCCCTGGAACTATTTTCGGCATGACAACCTTGCGTTTTGCCGGTTGTTATCCAGCGGCACTTGGCCGCGATTCTATGGAACTAATTTTGGTTACGGGAGCCTGGCGGTTACCGCTAAAATTATGACTTCCATGAAATTCCTGAACCCCTGCAGGGATCTGGCTGATTTTTGGATATGTTGGTCACCCAGGTGGGGGCTGTCAGGGGATGCAACTTGAGGGGCTGCTGTGTGCTGAAATGTATTTATTTTTCTATTTTTAAATGTGCAAAATATTTTCTAAGTCCCCACTTTTCAGGATGAAAGATTTTCAAAGTCCCCACCTTTCCAGGCAAAAAAAAGTTCTAAGTCCCCACTTATATATATATGTATGTTTCCTGTGCCTGGGGATGACGGAGGTGGCCGAACGGGAGGGGTCGGAGGCGGCTGAGCAGGCCGTGAAATGAGGGGGCTTATAAAAAAAAAAAAACTCCAGCATTGCGGCCAGCTAGTGCAGCAGGGCCTTGGAGGGACAACTTGACATATAAGTCATCTGCGACTTCTGACATGGGCGCCACTGCGCACTTTGGGTGCGTGAACTAGGCTTCCATGCCTCCAGGGTCTCAGGGGCGGGGGGCTTAAGGCCCGAGCGGAGGGGAGCAATCACCAAAGGGGGCTTAAGGCCCGAGCGGAAGGGACCGTCACCAGAGGGGGCTTAAGGCACGGAGGTGGCCGAATGGGAGGGGTGGGAGGCGGTTGAGCAGGCCGTGAAATGAGGGGGCTTAACCCTGGTCGTCCCACAGGGCAGGGGAGGCTGCTGAATGTAAGCTCAAAGACCTACGTAGGCAGTACTGCCTGCCTGCCTGCTTGCCTGGCTGCCTGGCTGCCTGCCTGCCTGCTTCCCTGTCTCCCTCCAGCTGTAGAACCGAAAGCTAGACCCCTGGCGGGCGTCTGCGTGGCCCAAAACCGAGAAAAGACTTCAGGGGACATAGGCGCGAAATCCCTGGAACTATTTTCGGCCTGAAAACCTTGCGTTTTGCCGGTTGTTATCCAGCGGCACTTGGCCGCGATTCTATGGAACTAATTTTGGTTACGGGAGCCTGGCGGTTACCGCTAAAATTATGACTTCCATGAAATTCCTGAACCCCTGCAGGGATCTGGCTGATTTTTGGATATGTTGGTCACCCAGGTGGGGGCTGTCAGGGGATGCAACTTGAGGTGCTGCTGTGTGCTGAAATGTATTTATTTTTCTATTTTTAAATGTGCAAAATATTTTCTAAGTCCCCACTTTTCAGGCGAAAAAAAGTTCTAAGTCCCCACTTTTCAGGATGAAAGATTTTCAAAGTCCCCACCTTTCCAGGCAAAAAAAAGTTCTAAGTCCCCACTTATATATATGTATGTTTCCTGTGCCTGGGGATGACGGAGGTGGCCGAACGGGAGGGGTCGGAGGCGGCTGAGCAGGCCGTGAAATGAGGGGGCTTATAAAAAAAAAACTCCAGCATTGCGGCCAGCTAGTGCAGCAGGGCCTTGGAGGGACAACTTGACATATAAGTCATCTGGGACTTCTGACATGGGCGCCACTGCGCACTTTGGGTGCGTGAACTAGGCTTCCATGCCTCCAGTGTCTCACGGGCGGGGGGCTTAAGGCCCGAGCGGAGGGGAGCAATCACCAAAGGGGGCTTAAGGCCCGAGCGGAAGGGACCGTCACCAGAGGGGGCTTAAGGCACGGAGGTGGCCGAACGGGAGGGGTGGGAGGCGGTTGAGCAGGCCGTGAAATGAGGGGGCTTAACCCTGGTCGTCCCGCAGGGGAGGCTGCTGAATGTAAGCTCAAAGACCTATGTAGGCAGTACTGCCTGCCTGCCTGCCTGGCTGCCTGCCTGCCTGCTTCCCTGTCTCCCTCCAGCGGTAGAACCGAAAGCTAGACCCCTGGCGGGCGTCTGCGACGGAGGTGGCCGAACGGGAGGGGTCGGAGGCGGCTGAGCAGGCCGTGAAATGAGGGGGCTTATAAAAAAAAAAAACTCCAGCATTGTGGCCAGCTAGTGCAGCAGGGCCTTGGATGGACAACTTGACATATAAGTCATCTGCGACTTCTGACATGGGCGCCACTGCGCACTTTGGGTGCGTGAACTAGGCTTCCATGCCTCCAGGGTCTCAGGGGTGGGGGGCTTAAGGCCCGAGCGGAGGGGAGCAATCACCAAAGGGGGCTTAAGGCCCGAGCGGAAGGGACCGTCACCAGAGGGGGCTTAAGGCACGGAGGTGGCCGAACGGGAGGGGTGGGAGGCGGTTGAGCAGGCCGTGAAATGAGGGGGCTTAACCCTGGTCGTCCCACAAGGCAGGGGAGGCTGCTGAATGTAAGCTCAAAGACCTACGTAGGCAGTACTGCCTGCCTGCCTGCCTGCCTGCCTGCCTGCTTCCCTGTCTCCCTCCAGCGGTAGAACCGAAAGCTAGACCCCTGGCGGGCGTCTGCGTGGCCCAAAACCGAGAAAAGACTTCAGGGGACATAGGCGCGAAATCCCTGGAACTATTTTCGGCATGACAACCTTGCGTTTTGCCGGTTGTTATCCAGCGGCACTTGGCCGCGATTCTATGGAACTAATTTTGGTTACGGGAGCCTGGCGGTTACCGCTAAAATTATGACTTCCATGAAATTCCTGAACCCCTGCAGGGATCTGGCTGATTTTTGGATATGTTGGTCACCCAGGTGGGGGCTGTCAGGGGATGCAACTTGAGGTGCTGCTGTGTGCTGAAATGTATTTATTTTTCTATTTTTAAATGTGCAAAATATTTTCTAACTCCCCACTTTTCAGGCGAAAAAAAGTTCTAAGTCCCCACTTTTCAGGATGAAAGATTTTCAAAGTCCCCACCTTTCCAGGCAAAAAAAAGTTCTAAGTCCCCACTTATATATATGTATGTTTCCTGTGCCTGGGGATGACGGAGGTGGCCGAACGGGAGGGGTCGGAGGCGGCTGAGCAGGCCGTGAAATGAGGGGGCTTATAAAAAAAAAACTCCAGCATTGCGGCCAGCTAGTGCAGCAGGGCCTTGGAGGGACAACTTGACATATAAGTCATCTGGAACTTCTGACATGGGCGCCACTGCGCACTTTGGGTGCGTGAACTAGGCTTCCATGCCTCCAGTGTCTCACGGGCGGGGGGCTTAAGGCCCGAGCGGAGGGGAGCAATCACCAAAGGGGGCTTAAGGCCCGAGCGGAAGGGACCGTCACCAGAGGGGGCTTAAGGCACGGAGGTGGCCGAACGGGAGGGGTGGGAGGCGGTTGAGCAGGCCGTGAAATGAGGGGGCTTAACCCTGGTCGTCCCACAGGGCAGGGGAGGCTGCTGAATGTAAGCTCAAAGACCTATGTAGGCAGTACTGCCTGCCTGCCTGCCTGGCTGCCTGCCTGCCTGCTTTCCTGTCTCCCTCCAGCGGTAGAACCGAAAGCTAGACCCCTGGCGGGCGTCTGCGACGGAGGTGGCCGAACGGGAGGGGTCGGAGGCGGCTGAGCAGGCCGTGAAATGAGGGGGCTTATAAAAAAAACAAACTCCAGCATTGTGGCCAGCTAGTGCAGCAGGGCCTTGGATGGACAACTTGACATATAAGTCATCTGCGACTTCTGACATGGGCGCCACTGCGCACTTTGGGTGCGTGAACTAGGCTTCCATGCCTCCAGGGTCTCAGGGGTGGGGGGCTTAAGGCCCGAGCGGAGGGGAGCAATCACCAAAGGGGGCTTAAGGCCCGAGCGGAAGGGACCGTCACCAGAGGGGGCTTAAGGCACGGAGGTGGCCGAACGGGAGGGGTGGGAGGCGGTTGAGCAGGCCGTGAAATGAGGGGGCTTAACCCTGGTCGTCCCACAAGGCAGGGGAGGCTGCTGAATGTAAGCTCAAAGACCTACGTAGGCAGTACTGCCTGCCTGCCTGCCTGCCTGCCTGCCTGGCTGCCTGCCTGCCTGCTTCCCTGTCTCCCTCCAGCGGTAGAACCGAAAGCTAGACCCCTGGCGGGCGTCTGCGTGGCCCAAAACCGAGAAAAGACTTCAGGGGACATAGGCGCGAAATCCCTGGAACTATTTTCGGCATGACAACCTTGCGTTTTGCCGGTTGTTATCCAGCGGCACTTGGCCGCGATTCTATGGAACTAATTTTGGTTACGGGAGCCTGGCGGTTACCGCTAAAATTATGACTTCCATGAAATTCCTGAACCCCTGCAGGGATCTGGCTGATTTTTGGATATGTTGGTCACCCAGGTGGGGGCTGTCAGGGGATGCAACTTGAGGTGCTGCTGTGTGCTGAAATGTATTTATTTTTCTATTTTTAAATGTGCAAAATATTTTCTAAGTCCCCACTTTTCAGGCGAAAAAAAGTTCTAAGTCCCCACTTTTCAGGATGAAAGATTTTCAAAGTCCCCACCTTTCCAGGCAAAAAAAAGTTCTAAGTCCCCACTTATATATATGTATGTTTCCTGTGCCTGGGGATGTGGCCGAACGGGAGGGGTCGGAGGCGGCTGAGCAGGCCGTGAAATGAGGGGGCTTATAAAAAAAAAAACTCCAGCATTGCGGCCAGCTAGTGCAGCAGGGCCTTGGAGGGACAACTTGACATATAAGTCATCTGCGACTTCTGACATGGGCGCCATTGCGCACTTTGGGTGCGTGAACTAGGCTTCCATGCCTCCAGGGTCTCAGGGGCGGGGGGCTTAAGGCCCGAGCGGAGGGGAGCAATCACCAAAGGGGGCTTAAGGCCCGAGCGGAAGGGACCGTCACCAGAGGGGGCTTAAGGCACGGAGGTGGCCGAACGGGAGGGGTGGGAGGCGGTTGAGCAGGCCGTGAAATGAGGGGGCTTAACCCTGGTCGTCCCACACGGCAGGGGAGGCTGCTGAATGTAAGCGCAAAGACCTACGTAGGCAGTACTGCCTGCCTGCCTGCCTGGCTGCCTGCCTGCCTGCTTCCCTGTCTCCCTCCAGCTGTAGAACCCAAAGCTAGACCCCTGGCGGGCGTCTGCGTGGCCCAAAACCGAGAAAAGACTTCAGGGGACATAGGCGCGAAATCCCTGGAACTATTTTCGGCATGAAAACCTTGCGTTTTGCCGGTTGTTATCCAGCGGCACTTGGCCGCGATTCTATGGAACTAATTTTGGTTACGGGAGCCTGGCGGTTACCGCTAAAATTATGACTTCCATGAAATTCCTGAACCCCTGCAGGGATCTGGCTGATTTTTGGATATGTTGGTCACCCAGGTGGGGGCTGTCAGGGGATGCAACTTGAGGGGCTGCTGTGTGCTGAAATGTATTTATTTTTCTATTTTTAAATGTGCAAAATATTTTCTAAGTCCCCACTTTTCAGGATGAAAGATTTTCAAAGTCCCCACCTTTCCAGGCAAAAAAAAAGTTCTAAGTCCCCACTTATATATATGTATGTTTCCTTTGCCTGGGGATGACGGAGGTGGCCGAACGGGAGGGGTCGGAGGCGGCTGAGCAGGCCGTGAAATGAGGGGGCTTATAAAAAAAAAAACACTCCAGCACTGTGGCCAGCTAGTGCAGCAGGGCCTTGGAGGGACAACTTGACATATAAGTCATCTGCGACTTCTGACATGGGCGCCATTGCGCACTTTGGGTGCGTGAACTAGGCTTCAATGCCTCCAGGGTCTCAGGGGCGGGGGGCTTAAGGCCCGAGCGGAGGGGAGCAATCACCAAAGGGGGCTTAAGGCCCGAGCGGAAGGGACCGTCACCAGAGGGGGCTTAAGGCACGGAGGTGGCCGAATGGGAGGGGTGGGAAGCGGTTGAGCAGGCCGTGAAATGAGGGGGCTTAACCCTGGTCGTCCCACAGGGCAGGGGAGGCTGCTGAATGTAAGCTCAAAGACCTACGTAGGCAGTACTGCCTGCCTGCCTGCCTGCCTGCCTGCCTGGCTGCCTGCCTGCTTCCCTTTCTCCCTCCAGCGGTAGAACCGAAAGCTAGACCCCTGGCGGAACTCTGCGTGGCCCAAAACCGAGAAAAGACTTCAGGGGACATCGACGCGAAATCCCTGGAACTATTTTCGTCATGAAAACCTTGCGTTTTGCCGGTTGTTATCCAGCGGCACTTGGCAGCGATTCTATGGAACTAATTTCGGTTACGGGAGCCTGGCGGTTTCCGCTAAAATTATGACTTCCATGAAATTCCTGAACCCCTGCAGGGATCTGGCTGATTTTTGGATATGTTGGTCACCCAGGTGGGGGCTGTCAGGGGATGCAACTTGAGGGGCTGCTGTGTGCTGAAATGTATTTATTTTTCTATTTTTAAATGTGCAAAATATTTTCTAAGTCCCCACTTTTCAGGATGAAAGATTTTCAAAGTCCCCACCTTTCCAGGCAAAAAAAAAGTTCTAAGTCCCCACATATATATATATGTATGTTTCCTTTGCCTGGGGATGACGGAGGTGGCCGAACGGGAGGGGTCGGAGGCGGCTGAGCAGGCCGTGAAATGAGGGGGCTTATAAAAAAAAAAACACTCCAGCACTGTGGCCAGCTAGTGCAGCAGGGCCTTGGAGGGACAACTTGACATATAAGTCATCTGCGACTTCTGACATGGGCGCCACTGCGCACTTTGGGTGCGTGAACTAGGCTTCCATGCCTCCAGGGTCTCAGGGGCGGGGGGCTTAAGGCCCGAGCGGAGGGGAGCAATCACCAAAGGGGGCTTAAGGCCCGAGCGGAAGGGACCGTCACCAGAGGGGACTTAAGGCACGGAGGTGGCCGAATGGGAGGGGTGGGAGGCGGTTGAGCAGGCCGTGAAATGAGGGGGCTTAACCCTGGTCGTCCCACAGGGCAGGGGAGGCTGCTGAATGTAAGCTCAAAGACCTACGTAGGCAGTACTGCCTGCCTGCCTGCCTGCCTGCCTGCCTGGCTGCCTGCCTGCCTGCCTGCTTCCCTGTCTCCCTCCAGCGGTAGAACCGAAAGCTAGACCCCTGGCGGACGTCTGCGTGGCCCAAAACCGAGAAAAGACTTCAGGGGACATAGGCGCGAAATCCCTGGAACTATTTTCGGCATGAAAACCTTGCGTTTTGCCGGTTGTTATCCAGCGGCACTTGGCAGCGATTCTATGGAACTAATTTCGGTTACGGGAGCCTGGCGGTTACCGCTAAAATTATGACTTCCATGAAATTCCTGAACCCCTGCAGGGATCTGGCTGATTTTTGGATATGTTGGTCACCCAGGTGGGGGCTGTCAGGGGATGCAACTTGAGGTGCTGCTGTGTGCTGAAATGTATTTATTTTTCTATTTTTAAATGTGCAAAATATTTTCTAAGTCCCCACTTTTCAGGATGAAAGATTTTCAAAGTCCCCACCTTTCCAGGCAAAAAAAAGTTCTAAGTCCCCACTTATATATATGTATGTTTCCTGTGCCTGGGGATGACGGAGGTGGCCGAACGGGAGGGGTCGGAGGCGGCTGAGCAGGCCGTGAAATGAGGGGGCTTATAAAAAAAAAACACTCCAGCATTGTGGCCAGCTAGTGCAGCAGGGCCTTGGAGGGACAACTTGACATATAAGTCATCTGTGACTTCTGACATGGGCGCCACTGCGCACTTTGGGTGCGTGAACTAGGCTTCCATGCCTCCAGGGTCTCAGGGGCGGGGGATTAACGCCCGAGCGGAGGGGAGCAATCACCAAAGGGGGCTTAAGGCCCGAGCGGAAGGGACCGTCACCAGAGGGGGCTTAAGGCACGGAGGTGGCCGAACGGGAGGGGTGGGAGGTGGTTGAGCAGGCCGTTAAATGAGGGGGCTTAACCCTGGTCGTCCCACAGGGCAGGGGAGGCTGCTGAATGTAAGCTCAAAGACCTACGTAGGCAGTACTGCCTGCCTGCCTGCCTGCCTGCCTGCCTGCCTGGCTGCCTGCCTGCTTGGCTGCCTGCTTCCCTGTCTCCCTCCAGCTGTAGAACCGAAAGCTAGACCCCTGGCGGGCGTCTGCGTGGCCCAAAACCGAGAAAAGACTTCAGGGGACATAGGCGCGAAATCCCTGGAACTATTTTCGGCATGAAAACCTTGCGTTTTGCCGGTTGTTATCCAGCGGCACTTGGCCGCGATTCTATGGAACTAATTTTGATTACGGGAGCCTGGCGGTTACCGCTAAAATTATGACTTCCATGAAATTCCTGAACCCCTGCAGGGATCTGGCTGATTTTTGGATATGTTGGTCACCCAGGTGGGGGCTGTCAGGGGATGCAACTTGAGGTGCTGCTGTGTGCTGAAATGTATTTATTTTTCTATTTTTAAATGTGCAAAATATTTTCTAAGTCCCCACTTTTCAGGATGAAAGATTTTCAAAGTCCCCACCTTTCCAGGCCAAAAAAAGTTCTAAGTCCCCACTTATATATATGTATGTTTCCTGTGCCTGGGGATGACGGAGGTGGCCGAACGGGAGGGGTCGGAGGCGGCTGAGCAGGCCGTGAAATGAGGGGGCTTATAAAAAAAAACTCCAGCATTGCGGCCAGCTAGTGCAGCAGGGCCTTGGAGGGACAACTTGACATATAAGTCATCTGCGACTTCTGACATGGGCGCCACTGCGCACTTTGGGTGCGTGAACTAGGCTTCCATGCCTCCAGGGTCTCAGGGGCGGGGGGCTTAAGGCCCGAGCGGAGGGGAGCAATCACCAAAGGGGGCTTAAGGCCCGAGCGGAAGGGACCGTCACCAGAGGGGACTTAAGGCACGGAGGTGGCCGAATGGGAGGGGTGGGAGGCGGTTGAGCAGGCCGTGAAATGAGGGGGCTTAACCCTGGTCGTCCCACAGGGCAGGGGAGGCTGCTGAATGTAAGCTCAAAGACCTACGTAGGCAGTACTGCCTGCCTGCCTGCCTGCCTGGCTGCCTGCCTGCCTGCCTGCTTCCCTGTCTCCCTCCAGCGGTAGAACCGAAAGCTAGACCCCTGGCGGACGTCTGCGTGGCCCAAAACCGAGAAAAGACTTCAGGGGACATAGACGCGAAATCCCTGGAACTATTTTCGGCATGAAAACCTTGCGTTTTGCCGGTTGTTATCCAGCGGCACTTGGCAGCGATTCTATGGAACTAATTTCGGTTACGGGAGCCTGGCGGTTACCGCTAAAATTATGACTTCCATGAAATTCCTGAACCCCTGCAGGGATCTGGCTGATTTTTGGATATGTTGGTCACCCAGGTGGGGGCTGTCAGGGGATGCAACTTGAGGGGCTGCTGTGTGCTGAAATGTATTTATTTTTCTATTTTTAAATGTGCAAAATATTTTCTAAGTCCCCACTTTTCAGGATGAAAGATTTTCAAAGTCCCCACCTTTCCAGGCAAAAAAAAGTTCTAAGTCCCCACTTATATATATATGTATGTTTCCTGTGCCTGGGGATGACGGAGGTGGCCGAACGGGAGGGGTCGGAGGCGGCTGAGCAGGCCGTGAAATGAGGGGGCTTATAAAAAAAAAAAAACTCCAGCATTGCGGCCAGCTAGTGCAGCAGGGCCTTGGAGGGACAACTTGACATATAAGTCATCTGCGACTTCTGACATGGGCGCCACTGCGCACTTTGGGTGCGTGAACTAGGCTTCCATGCCTCCAGGGTCTCAGGGGCGGGGGGCTTAAGGCCCGAGCGGAGGGGAGCAATCACCAAAGGGGGCTTAAGGCCCGAGCGGAAGGGACCGTCACCAGAGGGGGCTTAAGGCACGGAGGTGGCCGAACGGGAGGGGTGGGAAGCGCTTGAGCAGGCCGTGAAATGAGGGGGCTTAACCCTGGTCGTCCCACAGGGCAGGGGAGGCTGCTGAATGTAAGCTCAAAGACCTACGTAGGCAGTACTGCCTGCCTGCCTGCCTGCCTGCCTGGCTGCCTGCCTGCCTGCTTCCCTGTCTCCCTCCAGCGGTAGAACCGAAAGCTAGACCCCTGGCGGGCGTCTGCGTGGCCCAAAACCGAGAAAAGACTTCAGGGGACATAGGCGCGAAATCCCTGGAACTATTTTCGGCATGACAACCTTGCGTTTTGCCGGTTGTTATCCAGCGGCACTTGGCCGCGATTCTATGGAACTAATTTTGGTTACGGGAGCCTGGCGGTTACCGCTAAAATTATGACTTCCATGAAATTCCTGAACCCCTGCAGGGATCTGGCTGATTTTTGGATATGTTGGTCACCCAGGTGGGGGCTGTCAGGGGATGCAACTTGAGGGGCTGCTGTGTGCTGAAATGTATTTATTTTTCTATTTTTAAATGTGCAAAATATTTTCTAAGTCCCCACTTTTCAGGATGAAAGATTTTCAAAGTCCCCACCTTTCCAGGCAAAAAAAAGTTCTAAGTCCCCACTTATATATATATGTATGTTTCCTGTGCCTGGGGATGACGGAGGTGGCCGAACGGGAGGGGTCGGAGGCGGCTGAGCAGGCCGTGAAATGAGGGGGCTTATAAAAAAAAAAAACTCCAGCATTGTGGCCAGCTAGTGCAGCAGGGCCTTGGATGGACAACTTGACATATAAGTCATCTGCGACTTCTGACATGGGCGCCACTGCGCACTTTGGGTGCGTGAACTAGGCTTCCATGCCTCCAGGGTCTCAGGGGTGGGGGGCTTAAGGCCCGAGCGGAGGGGAGCAATCACCAAAGGGGGCTTAAGGCCCGAGCGGAAGGGACCGTCACCAGAGGGGGCTTAAGGCACGGAGGTGGCCGAACGGGAGGGGTGGGAGGCGGTTGAGCAGGCCGTGAAATGAGGGGGCTTAACCCTGGTCGTCCCACAAGGCAGGGGAGGCTGCTGAATGTAAGCTCAAAGACCTACGTAGGCAGTACTGCCTGCCTGCCTGCCTGCCTGCCTGCCTGGCTGCCTGCCTGCCTGCTTCCCTGTCTCCCTCCAGCGGTAGAACCGAAAGCTAGACCCCTGGCGGGCGTCTGCGTGGCCCAAAACCGAGAAAAGACTTCAGGGGACATAGGCGCGAAATCCCTGGAACTATTTTCGGCATGACAACCTTGCGTTTTGCCGGTTGTTATCCAGCGGCACTTGGCCGCGATTCTATGGAACTAATTTTGGTTACGGGAGCCTGGCGGTTACCGCTAAAATTATGACTTCCATGAAATTCCTGAACCCCTGCAGGGATCTGGCTGATTTTTGGATATGTTGGTCACCCAGGTGGGGGCTGTCAGGGGATGCAACTTGAGGTGCTGCTGTGTGCTGAAATGTATTTATTTTTCTATTTTTAAATGTGCAAAATATTTTCTAAGTCCCCACTTTTCAGGCGAAAAAAAGTTCTAAGTCCCCACTTTTCAGGATGAAAGATTTTCAAAGTCCCCACCTTTCCAGGCAAAAAAAAGTTCTAAGTCCCCACTTATATATATGTATGTTTCCTGTGCCTGGGGATGACGGAGGTGGCCGAACGGGAGGGGTCGGAGGCGGCTGAGCAGGCCGTGAAATGAGGGGGCTTATAAAAAAAAAACTCCAGCATTGCGGCCAGCTAGTGCAGCAGGGCCTTGGAGGGACAACTTGACATATAAGTCATCTGGGACTTCTGACATGGGCGCCACTGCGCACTTTGGGTGCGTGAACTAGGCTTCCATGCCTCCAGTGTCTCACGGGCGGGGGGCTTAAGGCCCGAGCGGAGGGGAGCAATCACCAAAGGGGGCTTAAGGCCCGAGCGGAAGGGACCGTCACCAGAGGGGGCTTAAGGCACGGAGGTGGCCGAACGGGAGGGGTGGGAGGCGGTTGAGCAGGCCGTGAAATGAGGGGGCTTAACCCTGGTCGTCCCGCAGGGGAGGCTGCTGAATGTAAGCTCAAAGACCTATGTAGGCAGTACTGCCTGCCTGCCTGCCTGGCTGCCTGCCTGCCTGCTTCCCTGTCTCCCTCCAGCGGTAGAACCGAAAGCTAGACCCCTGGCGGGCGTCTGCGACGGAGGTGGCCGAACGGGAGGGGTCGGAGGCGGCTGAGCAGGCCGTGAAATGAGGGGGCTTATAAAAAAAAAAAACTCCAGCATTGTGGCCAGCTAGTGCAGCAGGGCCTTGGATGGACAACTTGACATATAAGTCATCTGCGACTTCTGACATGGGCGCCACTGCGCACTTTGGGTGCGTGAACTAGGCTTCCATGCCTCCAGGGTCTCAGGGGTGGGGGGCTTAAGGCCCGAGCGGAGGGGAGCAATCACCAAAGGGGGCTTAAGGCCCGAGCGGAAGGGACCGTCACCAGAGGGGGCTTAAGGCACGGAGGTGGCCGAACGGGAGGGGTGGGAGGCGTTTGAGCAGGCCGTGAAATGAGGGGGCTTAACCCTGGTCGTCCCACAAGGCAGGGGAGGCTGCTGAATGTAAGCTCAAAGACCTACGTAGGCAGTACTGCCTGCCTGCCTGCCTGCCTGCCTGCCTGCTTCCCTGTCTCCCTCCAGCGGTAGAACCGAAAGCTAGACCCCTGGCGGGCGTCTGCGTGGCCCAAAACCGAGAAAAGACTTCAGGGGACATAGGCGCGAAAACCCTGGAACTATTTTCGGCATGACAACCTTGCGTTTTGCCGGTTGTTATCCAGCGGCACTTGGCCGCGATTCTATGGAACTAATTTTGGTTACGGGAGCCTGGCGGTTACCGCTAAAATTATGACTTCCATGAAATTCCTGAACCCCTGCAGGGATCTGGCTGATTTTTGGATATGTTGGTCACCCAGGTGGGGGCTGTCAGGGGATGCAACTTGAGGTGCTGCTGTGTGCTGAAATGTATTTATTTTTCTATTTTTAAATGTGCAAAATATTTTCTAAGTCCCCACTTTTCAGGATGAAAGATTTTCAAAGTCCCCACCTTTCCAGGCCAAAAAAAGTTCTAAGTCCCCACTTATATATATGTATGTTTCCTGTGCCTGGGGATGACGGAGGTGGCCGAACGGGAGGGGTCGGAGGCGGCTGAGCAGGCCGTGAAATGAGGGGGCTTATAAAAAAAAACTCCAGCATTGCGGCCAGCTAGTGCAGCAGGGCCTTGGAGGGACAACTTGACATATAAGTCATCTGCGACTTCTGACATGGGCGCCACTGCGCACTTTGGGTGCGTGAACTAGGCTTCCATGCCTCCAGGGTCTCAGGGGCGGGGGGCTTAAGGCCCGAGCGGAGGGGAGCAATCACCAAAGGGGGCTTAAGGCCCGAGCGGAAGGGACCGTCACCAGAGGGGACTTAAGGCACGGAGGTGGCCGAATGGGAGGGGTGGGAAGCGGTTGAGCAGGCCGTGAAATGAGGGGGCTTAACCCTGGTCGTCCCACAGGGCAGGGGAGGCTGCTGAATGTAAGCTCAAAGACCTACGTAGGCAGTACTGCCTGCCTGCCTGCCTGCCTGCCTGGCTGCCTGCCTGCCTGCCTGCTTCCCTGTCTCCCTCCAGCGGTAGAACCGAAAGCTAGACCCCTGGCGGACGTCTGCGTGGCCCAAAACCGAGAAAAGACTTCAGGGGACATAGGCGCGAAATCCCTGGAACTATTTTCGGCATGAAAACCTTGCGTTTTGCCGGTTGTTATCCAGCGGCACTTGGCAGCGATTCTATGGAACTAATTTCGTTTACGGGAGCCTGGCGGTTACCGCTAAAATTATGACTTCCATGAAATTCCTGAACCCCTGCAGGGATCTGGCTGATTTTTGGATATGTTGGTCACCCAGGTGGGGGCTGTCAGGGGATGCAACTTGAGGGGCTGCTGTGTGCTGAAATGTATTTATTTTTCTATTTTTAAATGTGCAAAATATTTTCTAAGTCCCCACTTTTCAGGATGAAAGATTTTCAAAGTCCCCACCTTTCCAGGCAAAAAAAAGTTCTAAGTCCCCA
Source organism: Pelobates fuscus (assembly GCF_036172605.1). Taxonomy (NCBI): domain Eukaryota; kingdom Metazoa; phylum Chordata; class Amphibia; order Anura; family Pelobatidae; genus Pelobates; species Pelobates fuscus. Next base: position 178,232,301 of record NC_086323.1, on the reverse strand, counting down.
CTTATATATATATGTATGTTTCCTGTGCCTGGGGATGACGGAGGTGGCCGAACGGGAGGGGTCGGAGGCGGCTGAGCAGGCCGTGAAATGAGGGGGCTTATAAAAAAAAAAAACTCCAGCATTGCGGCCAGCACTAGCCGCAGCAGGGCCTTGGAGGGACAACTTGACATATAAGTCATCTGCGACTTCTGACATGGGCGCCACTGCGCACTTTGGGTGCGTGAACTAGGCTTCCATGCCTCCAGGGTCTCAGGGGCGGGGGGCTTAACGCCCGAGCGGAGGGGAGCAATCACCAAAGGGGGCTTAAGGCCCGAGCGGAAGGGACCGTCACCAGAGGGGGCTTAAGGCACGGAGGTGGCCGAACGGGAGGGGTGGGAGGCGGTTGAGCAGGCCGTGAAATGAGGGGGCTTAACCCTGGTCGTCCCACAGGGCAGGGGAGGCTGCTGAATGTAAGCTCAAAGACCTACGTAGGCAGTACTGCCTGCCTGCCTGCCTGCCTGCCTGGCTGCCTGCCTGCCTGCTTCCCTGTCTCCCTCCAGCTGTAGAACCGAAAGCTAGACCCCTGGCGGGCGTCTGCGTGGCCCAAAACCGAGAAAAGACTTCAGGGGACATAGGCGCGAAATCCCTGGAACTATTTTCGGCATGAAAACCTTGCGTTTTGCCGGTTGTTATCCAGCGGCACTTGGCCGCGATTCTATGGAACTAATTTTGGTTACGGGAGCCTGGCGGTTACCGCTAAAATTATGACTTCCATGAAATTCCTGAACCCCTGCAGGGATCTGGCTGATTTTTGGATATGTTGGTCACCCAGGTGGGGGCTGTCAGGGGATGCAACTTGAGGGGCTGCTGTGTGCTGAAATGTATTTATTTTTCTATTTTTAAATGTGCAAAATATTTTCTAAGTCCCCACTTTTCAGGATGAAAGATTTTCAAAGTCCCCACCTTTCCAGGCAAAAAAAAGTTCTAAGTCCCCACTTATATATATGTATGTTTCCTGTGCCTGGGGATGACGGAGGTGGCCGAACGGGAGGGGTCGGAGGCAGCTGAGCAGGCCGTGAAATGAGGGGGCTTATAAAAAAAAACTCCAGCATTGCGGCCAGCTAGTGCAGCAGGGCCTTGGAGGGACAACTTGACATATAAGTCATCTGCGACTTCTGACATGGGCGCCACTGCGCACTTTGGGTGCGTGAACTAGGCTTCCATGCCTCCAGGGTCTCAGGGGCGGGGGGCTTAAGGCCCGAGCGGAGGGGAGCAATCACCAAAGGGGGCTTAAGGCCCGAGCGGAAGGGACCGTCACCAGAGGGGGCTTAAGGCACGGAGGTGGCCGAACGGGAGGGGTGGGAGGCGGTTGAGCAGGCCGTGAAATGAGGGGGCTTAACCCTGGTCGTCCCACAGGGCAGGGGAGGCTGCTGAATGTAAGCTCAAAGACCTACGTAGGCAGTACTGCCTGCCTGCCTGCCTGGCTGCCTGCCTGCCTGCTTCCCTGTCTCCCTCCAGCGGTAGAACCGAAAGCTAGACCCCTGGCGGGCGTCTGCGACGGAGGTGGCCGAACGGGAGGGGTCGGAGGCGGCTGAGCAGGCCGTGAAATGAGGGGGCTTATAAAAAAAAAAAACTCCAGCATTGTGGCCAGCTAGTGCAGCAGGGCCTTGGAGGGACAACTTGACATATAAGTCATCTGCGACTTCTGACATGGGCGCCACTGCGCACTTTGGGTGCGTGAACTAGGCTTCCATGCCTCCAGGGTCTCAGGGGTGGGGGGCTTAAGGCCCGAGCGGAGGGGAGCAATCACCAAAGGGGGCTTAAGGCCCGAGCGGAAGGGACCGTCACCAGAGGGGGCTTAAGGCACGGAGGTGGCCGAACGGGAGGGGTGGGAGGCGGTTGAGCAGGCCGTGAAATGAGGGGGCTTAACCCTGGTCGTCCCACAAGGCAGGGGAGGCTGCTGAATGTAAGCTCAAAGACCTACGTAGGCAGTACTGCCTGCCTGCCTGCCTGGCTGCCTGCCTGCCTGCCTGCCTGCTTCCCTGTCTCCCTCCAGCGGTAGAACCGAAAGCTAGACCCCTGGCGGGCGTCTGCGTGGCCCAAAACCGAGAAAAGACTTCAGGGGACATAGGCGCGAAATCCCTGGAACTATTTTCGGCATGACAACCTTGCGTTTTGCCGGTTGTTATCCAGCGGCACTTGGCCGCGATTCTATGGAACTAATTTTGGTTACGGGAGCCTGGCGGTTACCGCTAAAATTATGACTTCCATGAAATTCCTGAACCCCTGCAGGGATCTGGCTGATTTTTGGATATGTTGGTCACCCAGGTGGGGGCTGTCAGGGGATGCAACTTGAGGTGCTGCTGTGTGCTGAAATGTATTTATTTTTCTATTTTTAAATGTGCAAAATATTTTCTAAGTCCCCACTTTTCAGGCGAAAAAAAGTTCTAAGTCCCCACTTTTCAGGATGAAAGATTTTCAAAGTCCCCACCTTTCCAGGCAAAAAAAAGTTCTAAGTCCCCACTTATATATATGTATGTTTCCTGTGCCTGGGGATGACGGAGGTGGCCGAACGGGAGGGGTCGGAGGCGGCTGAGCAGGCCGTGAAATGAGGGGGCTTATAAAAAAAAAAACTCCAGCATTGCGGCCAGCTAGTGCAGCAGGGCCTTGGAGGGACAACTTGACATATAAGTCATCTGCGACTTCTGACATGGGCGCCACTGCGCACTTTGGGTGCGTGAACTAGGCTTCCATGCCTCCAGGGTCTCAGGGGCGGGGGGCTTAAGGCCCGAGCGGAGGGGAGCAATCACCAAAGGGGGCTTAAGGCCCGAGCGGAAGGGACCGTCACCAGAGGGGGCTTAAGGCACGGAGGTGGCCGAACGGGAGGGGTGGGAAGCGCTTGAGCAGGCCGTGAAATGAGGGGGCTTAACCCTGGTCGTCCCACAGGGCAGGGGAGGCTGCTGAATGTAAGCTCAAAGACCTACGTAGGCAGTACTGCCTGCCTGCCTGCCTGCCTGCCTGGCTGCCTGCCTGCCTGCCTGCTTCCCTGTCTCCCTCCAGCGGTAGAACCGAAAGCTAGACCCCTGGCGGGCGTCTGCGTGGCCCAAAACCGAGAAAAGACTTCAGGGGACATAGACGCGAAATCCCTGGAACTATTTTCGGCATGAAAACCTTGCGTTTTGCCGGTTGTTATCCAGCGGCACTTGGCAGCGATTCTATGGAACTAATTTCGGTTACGGGAGCCTGGCGGTTACCGCTAAAATTATGACTTCCATGAAATTCCTGAACCCCTGCAGGGATCTGGCTGATTTTTGGATATGTTGGTCACCCAGGTGGGGGCTGTCAGGGGATGCAACTTGAGGGGCTGCTGTGTGCTGAAATGTATTTATTTTTCTATTTTTAAATGTGCAAAATATTTTCTAAGTCCCCACTTTTCAGGATGAAAGATTTTCAAAGTCCCCACCTTTCCAGGCAAAAAAAAGTTCTAAGTCCCCACTTATATATATATGTATGTTTCCTGTGCCTGGGGATGACGGAGGTGGCCGAACGGGAGGGGTCGGAGGCGGCTGAGCAGGCCGTGAAATGAGGGGGCTTATAAAAAAAAAAAACTCCAGCATTGCGGCCAGCTAGTGCAGCAGGGCCTTGGAGGGACAACTTGACATATAAGTCATCTGCGACTTCTGACATGGGCGCCACTGCGCACTTTGGGTGCGTGAACTAGGCTTCCATGCCTCCAGGGTCTCAGGGGCGGGGGGCTTAAGGCCCGAGCGGAGGGGAGCAATCACCAAAGGGGGCTTAAGGCCCGAGCGGAAGGGACCGTCACCAGAGGGGGCTTAAGGCACGGAGGTGGCCGAACGGGAGGGGTGGGAAGCGCTTGAGCAGGCCGTGAAATGAGGGGGCTTAACCCTGGTCGTCCCACAGGGCAGGGGAGGCTGCTGAATGTAAGCTCAAAGACCTACGTAGGCAGTACTGCCTGCCTGCCTGCCTGCCTGCCTGGCTGCCTGCCTGCCTGCTTCCCTGTCTCCCTCCAGCGGTAGAACCGAAAGCTAGACCCCTGGCGGGCGTCTGCGTGGCCCAAAACCGAGAAAAGACTTCAGGGGACATAGGCGCGAAATCCCTGGAACTATTTTCGGCATGACAACCTTGCGTTTTGCCGGTTGTTATCCAGCGGCACTTGGCCGCGATTCTATGGAACTAATTTTGGTTACGGGAGCCTGGCGGTTACCGCTAAAATTATGACTTCCATGAAATTCCTGAACCCCTGCAGGGATCTGGCTGATTTTTGGATATGTTGGTCACCCAGGTGGGGGCTGTCAGGGGATGCAACTTGAGGGGCTGCTGTGTGCTGAAATGTATTTATTTTTCTATTTTTAAATGTGCAAAATATTTTCTAAGTCCCCACTTTTCAGGATGAAAGATTTTCAAAGTCCCCACCTTTCCAGGCAAAAAAAAGTTCTAAGTCCCCACTTATATATATATGTATGTTTCCTGTGCCTGGGGATGACGGAGGTGGCCGAACGGGAGGGGTCGGAGGCGGCTGAGCAGGCCGTGAAATGAGGGGGCTTATAAAAAAAAAAAAACTCCAGCATTGCGGCCAGCTAGTGCAGCAGGGCCTTGGAGGGACAACTTGACATATAAGTCATCTGCGACTTCTGACATGGGCGCCACTGCGCACTTTGGGTGCGTGAACTAGGCTTCCATGCCTCCAGGGTCTCAGGGGCGGGGGGCTTAAGGCCCGAGCGGAGGGGAGCAATCACCAAAGGGGGCTTAAGGCCCGAGCGGAAGGGACCGTCACCAGAGGGGGCTTAAGGCACGGAGGTGGCCGAATGGGAGGGGTGGGAGGCGGTTGAGCAGGCCGTGAAATGAGGGGGCTTAACCCTGGTCGTCCCACAGGGCAGGGGAGGCTGCTGAATGTAAGCTCAAAGACCTACGTAGGCAGTACTGCCTGCCTGCCTGCTTGCCTGGCTGCCTGGCTGCCTGCCTGCCTGCTTCCCTGTCTCCCTCCAGCTGTAGAACCGAAAGCTAGACCCCTGGCGGGCGTCTGCGTGGCCCAAAACCGAGAAAAGACTTCAGGGGACATAGGCGCGAAATCCCTGGAACTATTTTCGGCCTGAAAACCTTGCGTTTTGCCGGTTGTTATCCAGCGGCACTTGGCCGCGATTCTATGGAACTAATTTTGGTTACGGGAGCCTGGCGGTTACCGCTAAAATTATGACTTCCATGAAATTCCTGAACCCCTGCAGGGATCTGGCTGATTTTTGGATATGTTGGTCACCCAGGTGGGGGCTGTCAGGGGATGCAACTTGAGGTGCTGCTGTGTGCTGAAATGTATTTATTTTTCTATTTTTAAATGTGCAAAATATTTTCTAAGTCCCCACTTTTCAGGCGAAAAAAAGTTCTAAGTCCCCACTTTTCAGGATGAAAGATTTTCAAAGTCCCCACCTTTCCAGGCAAAAAAAAGTTCTAAGTCCCCACTTATATATATGTATGTTTCCTGTGCCTGGGGATGACGGAGGTGGCCGAACGGGAGGGGTCGGAGGCGGCTGAGCAGGCCGTGAAATGAGGGGGCTTATAAAAAAAAAACTCCAGCATTGCGGCCAGCTAGTGCAGCAGGGCCTTGGAGGGACAACTTGACATATAAGTCATCTGGGACTTCTGACATGGGCGCCACTGCGCACTTTGGGTGCGTGAACTAGGCTTCCATGCCTCCAGTGTCTCACGGGCGGGGGGCTTAAGGCCCGAGCGGAGGGGAGCAATCACCAAAGGGGGCTTAAGGCCCGAGCGGAAGGGACCGTCACCAGAGGGGGCTTAAGGCACGGAGGTGGCCGAACGGGAGGGGTGGGAGGCGGTTGAGCAGGCCGTGAAATGAGGGGGCTTAACCCTGGTCGTCCCGCAGGGGAGGCTGCTGAATGTAAGCTCAAAGACCTATGTAGGCAGTACTGCCTGCCTGCCTGCCTGGCTGCCTGCCTGCCTGCTTCCCTGTCTCCCTCCAGCGGTAGAACCGAAAGCTAGACCCCTGGCGGGCGTCTGCGACGGAGGTGGCCGAACGGGAGGGGTCGGAGGCGGCTGAGCAGGCCGTGAAATGAGGGGGCTTATAAAAAAAAAAAACTCCAGCATTGTGGCCAGCTAGTGCAGCAGGGCCTTGGATGGACAACTTGACATATAAGTCATCTGCGACTTCTGACATGGGCGCCACTGCGCACTTTGGGTGCGTGAACTAGGCTTCCATGCCTCCAGGGTCTCAGGGGTGGGGGGCTTAAGGCCCGAGCGGAGGGGAGCAATCACCAAAGGGGGCTTAAGGCCCGAGCGGAAGGGACCGTCACCAGAGGGGGCTTAAGGCACGGAGGTGGCCGAACGGGAGGGGTGGGAGGCGGTTGAGCAGGCCGTGAAATGAGGGGGCTTAACCCTGGTCGTCCCACAAGGCAGGGGAGGCTGCTGAATGTAAGCTCAAAGACCTACGTAGGCAGTACTGCCTGCCTGCCTGCCTGCCTGCCTGCCTGGCTGCCTGCCTGCCTGCTTCCCTGTCTCCCTCCAGCGGTAGAACCGAAAGCTAGACCCCTGGCGGGCGTCTGCGTGGCCCAAAACCGAGAAAAGACTTCAGGGGACATAGGCGCGAAATCCCTGGAACTATTTTCGGCATGACAACCTTGCGTTTTGCCGGTTGTTATCCAGCGGCACTTGGCCGCGATTCTATGGAACTAATTTTGGTTACGGGAGCCTGGCGGTTACCGCTAAAATTATGACTTCCATGAAATTCCTGAACCCCTGCAGGGATCTGGCTGATTTTTGGATATGTTGGTCACCCAGGTGGGGGCTGTCAGGGGATGCAACTTGAGGTGCTGCTGTGTGCTGAAATGTATTTATTTTTCTATTTTTAAATGTGCAAAATATTTTCTAAGTCCCCACTTTTCAGGCGAAAAAAAGTTCTAAGTCCCCACTTTTCAGGATGAAAGATTTTCAAAGTCCCCACCTTTCCAGGCAAAAAAAAGTTCTAAGTCCCCACTTATATATATGTATGTTTCCTGTGCCTGGGGATGTGGCCGAACGGGAGGGGTCGGAGGCGGCTGAGCAGGCCGTGAAATGAGGGGGCTTATAAAAAAAAAAACTCCAGCATTGCGGCCAGCTAGTGCAGCAGGGCCTTGGAGGGACAACTTGACATATAAGTCATCTGCGACTTCTGACATGGGCGCCATTGCGCACTTTGGGTGCGTGAACTAGGCTTCCATGCCTCCAGGGTCTCAGGGGCGGGGGGCTTAAGGCCCGAGCGGAGGGGAGCAATCACCAAAGGGGGCTTAAGGCCCGAGCGGAAGGGACCGTCACCAGAGGGGGCTTAAGGCACGGAGGTGGCCGAACGGGAGGGGTGGGAGGCGGTTGAGCAGGCCGTGAAATGAGGGGGCTTAACCCTGGTCGTCCCACACGGCAGGGGAGGCTGCTGAATGTAAGCGCAAAGACCTACGTAGGCAGTACTGCCTGCCTGCCTGCCTGGCTGCCTGCCTGCCTGCTTCCCTGTCTCCCTCCAGCTGTAGAACCCAAAGCTAGACCCCTGGCGGGCGTCTGCGTGGCCCAAAACCGAGAAAAGACTTCAGGGGACATAGGCGCGAAATCCCTGGAACTATTTTCGGCATGAAAACCTTGCGTTTTGCCGGTTGTTATCCAGCGGCACTTGGCCGCGATTCTATGGAACTAATTTTGGTTACGGGAGCCTGGCGGTTACCGCTAAAATTATGACTTCCATGAAATTCCTGAACCCCTGCAGGGATCTGGCTGATTTTTGGATATGTTGGTCACCCAGGTGGGGGCTGTCAGGGGATGCAACTTGAGGGGCTGCTGTGTGCTGAAATGTATTTATTTTTCTATTTTTAAATGTGCAAAATATTTTCTAAGTCCCCACTTTTCAGGATGAAAGATTTTCAAAGTCCCCACCTTTCCAGGCAAAAAAAAAGTTCTAAGTCCCCACTTATATATATGTATGTTTCCTTTGCCTGGGGATGACGGAGGTGGCCGAACGGGAGGGGTCGGAGGCGGCTGAGCAGGCCGTGAAATGAGGGGGCTTATAAAAAAAAAAACACTCCAGCACTGTGGCCAGCTAGTGCAGCAGGGCCTTGGAGGGACAACTTGACATATAAGTCATCTGCGACTTCTGACATGGGCGCCATTGCGCACTTTGGGTGCGTGAACTAGGCTTCAATGCCTCCAGGGTCTCAGGGGCGGGGGGCTTAAGGCCCGAGCGGAGGGGAGCAATCACCAAAGGGGGCTTAAGGCCCGAGCGGAAGGGACCGTCACCAGAGGGGGCTTAAGGCACGGAGGTGGCCGAATGGGAGGGGTGGGAAGCGGTTGAGCAGGCCGTGAAATGAGGGGGCTTAACCCTGGTCGTCCCACAGGGCAGGGGAGGCTGCTGAATGTAAGCTCAAAGACCTACGTAGGCAGTACTGCCTGCCTGCCTGCCTGCCTGCCTGGCTGCCTGCCTGCTTCCCTGTCTCCCTCCAGCGGTAGAACCGAAAGCTAGACCCCTGGCGGACGTCTGCGTGGCCCAAAACCGAGAAAAGACTTCAGGGGACATCGACGCGAAATCCCTGGAACTATTTTCGTCATGAAAACCTTGCGTTTTGCCGGTTGTTATCCAGCGGCACTTGGCAGCGATTCTATGGAACTAATTTCGGTTACGGGAGCCTGGCGGTTTCCGCTAAAATTATGACTTCCATGAAATTCCTGAACCCCTGCAGGGATCTGGCTGATTTTTGGATATGTTGGTCACCCAGGTGGGGGCTGTCAGGGGATGCAACTTGAGGGGCTGCTGTGTGCTGAAATGTATTTATTTTTCTATTTTTAAATGTGCAAAATATTTTCTAAGTCCCCACTTTTCAGGATGAAAGATTTTCAAAGTCCCCACCTTTCCAGGCAAAAAAAAAGTTCTAAGTCCCCACATATATATATATGTATGTTTCCTTTGCCTGGGGATGACGGAGGTGGCCGAACGGGAGGGGTCGGAGGCGGCTGAGCAGGCCGTGAAATGAGGGGGCTTATAAAAAAAAAAAACACTCCAGCACTGTGGCCAGCTAGTGCAGCAGGGCCTTGGAGGGACAACTTGACATATAAGTCATCTGCGACTTCTGACATGGGCGCCACTGCGCACTTTGGGTGCGTGAACTAGGCTTCCATGCCTCCAGGGTCTCAGGGGCGGGGGGCTTAAGGCCCGAGCGGAGGGGAGCAATCACCAAAGGGGGCTTAAGGCCCGAGCGGAAGGGACCGTCACCAGAGGGGACTTAAGGCACGGAGGTGGCCGAATGGGAGGGGTGGGAGGCGGTTGAGCAGGCCGTGAAATGAGGGGGCTTAACCCTGGTCGTCCCACAGGGCAGGGGAGGCTGCTGAATGTAAGCTCAAAGACCTACGTAGGCAGTACTGCCTGCCTGCCTGCCTGCCTGCCTGCCTGGCTGCCTGCCTGCCTGCCTGCTTCCCTGTCTCCCTCCAGCGGTAGAACCGAAAGCTAGACCCCTGGCGGACGTCTGCGTGGCCCAAAACCGAGAAAAGACTTCAGGGGACATAGGCGCGAAATCCCTGGAACTATTTTCGGCATGAAAACCTTGCGTTTTGCCGGTTGTTATCCAGCGGCACTTGGCAGCGATTCTATGGAACTAATTTCGGTTACGGGAGCCTGGCGGTTACCGCTAAAATTATGACTTCCATGAAATTCCTGAACCCCTGCAGGGATCTGGCTGATTTTTGGATATGTTGGTCACCCAGGTGGGGGCTGTCAGGGGATGCAACTTGAGGTGCTGCTGTGTGCTGAAATGTATTTATTTTTCTATTTTTAAATGTGCAAAATATTTTCTAAGTCCCCACTTTTCAGGATGAAAGATTTTCAAAGTCCCCACCTTTCCAGGCAAAAAAAAGTTCTAAGTCCCCACTTATATATATGTATGTTTCCTGTGCCTGGGGATGACGGAGGTGGCCGAACGGGAGGGGTCGGAGGCGGCTGAGCAGGCCGTGAAATGAGGGGGCTTATAAAAAAAAAACACTCCAGCATTGTGGCCAGCTAGTGCAGCAGGGCCTTGGAGGGACAACTTGACATATAAGTCATCTGTGACTTCTGACATGGGCGCCACTGCGCACTTTGGGTGCGTGAACTAGGCTTCCATGCCTCCAGGGTCTCAGGGGCGGGGGATTAACGCCCGAGCGGAGGGGAGCAATCACCAAAGGGGGCTTAAGGCCCGAGCGGAAGGGACCGTCACCAGAGGGGGCTTAAGGCACGGAGGTGGCCGAACGGGAGGGGTGGGAGGTGGTTGAGCAGGCCGTGAAATGAGGGGGCTTAACCCTGGTCGTCCCACAGGGCAGGGGAGGCTGCTGAATGTAAGCTCAAAGACCTACGTAGGCAGTACTGCCTGCCTGCCTGCCTGCCTGCCTGCCTGCCTGGCTGCCTGCCTGCTTGGCTGCCTGCTTCCCTGTCTCCCTCCAGCTGTAGAACCGAAAGCTAGACCCCTGGCGGGCGTCTGCGTGGCCCAAAACCGAGAAAAGACTTCAGGGGACATAGGCGCGAAATCCCTGGAACTATTTTCGGCATGAAAACCTTGCGTTTTGCCGGTTGTTATCCAGCGGCACTTGGCCGCGATTCTATGGAACTAATTTTGATTACGGGAGCCTGGCGGTTACCGCTAAAATTATGACTTCCATGAAATTCCTGAACCCCTGCAGGGATCTGGCTGATTTTTGGATATGTTGGTCACCCAGGTGGGGGCTGTCAGGGGATGCAACTTGAGGTGCTGCTGTGTGCTGAAATGTATTTATTTTTCTATTTTTAAATGTGCAAAATATTTTCTAAGTCCCCACTTTTCAGGATGAAAGATTTTCAAAGTCCCCACCTTTCCAGGCCAAAAAAAGTTCTAAGTCCCCACTTATATATATGTATGTTTCCTGTGCCTGGGGATGACGGAGGTGGCCGAACGGGAGGGGTCGGAGGCGGCTGAGCAGGCCGTGAAATGAGGGGGCTTATAAAAAAAAACTCCAGCATTGCGGCCAGCTAGTGCAGCAGGGCCTTGGAGGGACAACTTGACATATAAGTCATCTGCGACTTCTGACATGGGCGCCACTGCGCACTTTGGGTGCGTGAACTAGGCTTCCATGCCTCCAGGGTCTCAGGGGCGGGGGGCTTAAGGCCCGAGCGGAGGGGAGCAATCACCAAAGGGGGCTTAAGGCCCGAGCGGAAGGGACCGTCACCAGAGGGGACTTAAGGCACGGAGGTGGCCGAATGGGAGGGGTGGGAGGCGGTTGAGCAGGCCGTGAAATGAGGGGGCTTAACCCTGGTCGTCCCACAGGGCAGGGGAGGCTGCTGAATGTAAGCTCAAAGACCTACGTAGGCAGTACTGCCTGCCTGCCTGCCTGCCTGGCTGCCTGCCTGCCTGCCTGCTTCCCTGTCTCCCTCCAGCGGTAGAACCGAAAGCTAGACCCCTGGCGGACGTCTGCGTGGCCCAAAACCGAGAAAAGACTTCAGGGGACATAGGCGCGAAATCCCTGGAACTATTTTCGGCATGAAAACCTTGCGTTTTGCCGGTTGTTATCCAGCGGCACTTGGCAGCGATTCTATGGAACTAATTTCGTTTACGGGAGCCTGGCGGTTACCGCTAAAATTATGACTTCCATGAAATTCCTGAACCCCTGCAGGGATCTGGCTGATTTTTGGATATGTTGGTCACCCAGGTGGGGGCTGTCAGGGGATGCAACTTGAGGTGCTGCTGTGTGCTGAAATGTATTTATTTTTCTATTTTTAAATGTGCAAAATATTTTCTAAGTCCCCACTTTTCAGGATGAAAGATTTTCAAAGTCCCCACCTTTCCAGGCAAAAAAAAGTTCTAAGTCCCCACTTATATATATGTATGTTTCCTGTGCCTGGGGATGACGGAGGTGGCCGAACGGGAGGGGTCGGAGGCGGCTGAGCAGGCCGTGAAATGAGGGGGCTTATAAAAAAAAAAAACTCCAGCATTGTGGCCAGCTAGTGCAGCAGGGCCTTGGATGGACAACTTGACATATAAGTCATCTGCGACTTCTGACATGGGCGCCACTGCGCACTTTGGGTGCGTGAACTAGGCTTCCATGCCTCCAGGGTCTCAGGGGTGGGGGGCTTAAGGCCCGAGCGGAGGGGAGCAATCACCAAAGGGGGCTTAAGGCCCGAGCGGAAGGGACCGTCACCAGAGGGGGCTTAAGGCACGGAGGTGGCCGAACGGGAGGGGTGGGAGGCGGTTGAGCAGGCCGTGAAATGAGGGGGCTTAACCCTGGTCGTCCCACAAGGCAGGGGAGGCTGCTGAATGTAAGCTCAAAGACCTACGTAGGCAGTACTGCCTGCCTGCCTGCCTGCCTGCCTGCCTGGCTGCCTGCCTGCCTGCTTCCCTGTCTCCCTCCAGCGGTAGAACCGAAAGCTAGACCCCTGGCGGGCGTCTGCGTGGCCCAAAACCGAGAAAAGACTTCAGGGGACATAGGCGCGAAATCCCTGGAACTATTTTCGTCATGACAACCTTGCGTTTTGCCGGTTGTTATCCAGCGGCACTTGGCCGCGATTCTATGGAACTAATTTTGGTTACGGGAGCCTGGCGGTTACCGCTAAAATTATGACTTCCATGAAATTCCTGAACCCCTGCAGGGATCTGGCTGATTTTTGGATATGTTGGTCACCCAGGTGGGGGCTGTCAGGGGATGCAACTTGAGGGGCTGCTGTGTGCTGAAATGTATTTATTTTTCTATTTTTAAATGTGCAAAATATTTTCTAAGTCCCCACTTTTCAGGCGAAAAAAAGTTCTAAGTCCCCACTTTTCAGGATGAAAGATTTTCAAAGTCCCCACCTTTCCAGGCAAAAAAAAGTTCTAAGTCCCCACTTATATATATGTATGTTTCCTGTGCCTGGGGATGTGGCCGAACGGGAGGGGTCGGAGGCGGCTGAGCAGGCCGTGAAATGAGGGGGCTTATAAAAAAAAAAACTCCAGCATTGCGGCCAGCTAGTGCAGCAGGGCCTTGGAGGGACAACTTGACATATAAGTCATCTGCGACTTCTGACATGGGCGCCATTGCGCACTTTGGGTGCGTGAACTAGGCTTCCATGCCTCCAGGGTCTCAGGGGCGGGGGGCTTAAGGCCCGAGCGGAGGGGAGCAATCACCAAAGGGGGCTTAAGGCCCGAGCGGAAGGGACCGTCACCAGAGGGGGCTTAAGGCACGGAGGTGGCCGAACGGGAGGGGTGGGAGGCGGTTGAGCAGGCCGTGAAATGAGGGGGCTTAACCCTGGTCGTCCCACACGGCAGGGGAGGCTGCTGAATGTAAGCGCAAAGACCTACGTAGGCAGTACTGCCTGCCTGCCTGCCTGCCTGGCTGCCTGCCTGCCTGCTTCCCTGTCTCCCTCCAGCTGTAGAACCCAAAGCTAGACCCCTGGCGGGCGTCTGCGTGGCCCAAAACCGAGAAAAGACTTCAGGGGACATAGGCGCGAAATCCCTGGAACTATTTTCGGCATGAAAACCTTGCGTTTTGCCGGTTGTTATCCAGCGGCACTTGGCCGCGATTCTATGGAACTAATTTTGGTTACGGGAGCCTGGCGGTTACCGCTAAAATTATGACTTCCATGAAATTCCTGAACCCCTGCAGGGATCTGGCTGATTTTTGGATATGTTGGTCACCCAGGTGGGGGCTGTCAGGGGATGCAACTTGAGGGGCTGCTGTGTGCTGAAATGTATTTATTTTTCTATTTTTAAATGTGCAAAATATTTTCTAAGTCCCCACTTTTCAGGATGAAAGATTTTCAAAGTCCCCACCTTTCCAGGCAAAAAAAAAGTTCTAAGTCCCCACTTATATATATGTATGTTTCCTTTGCCTGGGGATGACGGAGGTGGCCGAACGGGAGGGGTCGGAGGCGGCTGAGCAGGCCGTGAAATGAGGGGGCTTATAAAAAAAAAACACTCCAGCACTGTGGCCAGCTAGTGCAGCAGGGCCTTGGAGGGACAACTTGACATATAAGTCATCTGCGACTTCTGACATGGGCGCCATTGCGCACTTTGGGTGCGTGAACTAGGCTTCAATGCCTCCAGGGTCTCAGGGGCGGGGGGCTTAAGGCCCGAGCGGAGGGGAGCAATCACCAAAGGGGGCTTAAGGCCCGAGCGGAAGGGACCGTCACCAGAGGGGGCTTAAGGCACGGAGGTGGCCGAATGGGAGGGGTGGGAAGCGGTTGAGCAGGCCGTGAAATGAGGGGGCTTAACCCTGGTCGTCCCACAGGGCAGGGGAGGCTGCTGAATGTAAGCTCAAAGACCTACGTAGGAAGTACTGCCTGCCTGCCTGCCTGCCTGCCTGCCTGCCTGGCTGCCTGCCTGCCTGCTTCCCTGTCTCCCTCCAGCGGTAGAACCGAAAGCTAGACCCCTGGCGGGCGTCTGCGTGGCCCAAAACCGAGAAAAGACTTCAGGGGACATAGACGCGAAATCCCTGGAACTATTTTCGGCATGAAAACCTTGCGTTTTGCCGGTTGTTATCCAGCGGCACTTGGCAGCGATTCTATGGAACTAATTTCGGTTACGGGAGCCTGGCGGTTACCGCTAAAATTATGACTTCCATGAAATTCCTGAACCCCTGCAGGGATCTGGCTGATTTTTGGATATGTTGGTCACCCAGGTGGGGGCTGTCAGGGGATGCAACTTGAGGGGCTGCTGTGTGCTGAAATGTATTTATTTTTCTATTTTTAAATGTGCAAAATATTTTCTAAGTCCCCACTTTTCAGGATGAAAGATTTTCAAAGTCCCCACCTTTCCAGGCAAAAAAAAGTTCTAAGTCCCCACTTATATATATATGTATGTTTCCTGTGCCTGGGGATGACGGAGGTGGCCGAACGGGAGGGGTCGGAGGCGGCTGAGCAGGCCGTGAAATGAGGGGGCTTATAAAAAAAAAAAAACTCCAGCATTGCGGCCAGCTAGTGCAGCAGGACCTTGGAGGGACAACTTGACATATAAGTCATCTGCGACTTCTGACATGGGCGCCACTGCGCACTTTGGGTGCGTGAACTAGGCTTCCATGCCTCCAGGGTCTCAGGGGCGGGGGGCTTAAGGCCCGAGCGGAGGGGAGCAATCACCAAAGGGGGCTTAAGGCCCGAGCGGAAGGGACCGTCACCAGAGGGGGCTTAAGGCACGGAGGTGGCCGAACGGGAGGGGTGGGAAGCGCTTGAGCAGGCCGTGAAATGAGGGGGCTTAACCCTGGTCGTCCCACAGGGCAGGGGAGGCTGCTGAATGTAAGCTCAAAGACCTACGTAGGCAGTACTGCCTGCCTGCCTGCCTGCCTGGCTGCCTGCCTTCCTGCCTGCTTCCCTGTCTCCCTCCAGCGGTAGAACCGAAAGCTAGACCCCTGGCGGACGTCTGCGTGGCCCAAAACCGAGAAAAGACTTCAGGGGACATCGACGCGAAATCCCTGGAACTATTTTCGGCATGAAAACCTTGCGTTTTGCCGGTTGTTATCCAGCGGCACTTGGCAGCGATTCTATGGAACTAATTTCGGTTACGGGAGCCTGGCGGTTACCGCTAAAATTATGACTTCCATGAAATTCCTGAACCCCTGCAGGGATCTGGCTGATTTTTGGATATGTTGGTCACCCAGGTGGGGGCTGTCAGGGGATGCAACTTGAGGGGCTGCTGTGTGCTGAAATGTATTTATTTTTCTATTTTTAAATGTGCAAAATATTTTCTAAGTCCCCACTTTTCAGGATGAAAGATTTTCAAAGTCCCCACCTTTCCAGGCAAAAAAAAAGTTCTAAGTCCCCACTTATATATATGTATGTTTCCTTTGCCTGGGGATGACGGAGGTGGCCGAACGGGAGGGGTCGGAGGTGGCTGAGCAGGCCGTGAAATGAGGGGGCTTATAAAAAAAAAACACTCCAGCATTGTGGCCAGCTAGTGCAGCAGGGCCTTGGAGGGACAACTTGACATATAAGTCATCTGTGACTTCTGACATGGGCGCCACTGCGCACTTTGGGTGCGTGAACTAGGCTTCCATGCCTCCAGGGTCTCAGGGGCGGGGGGCTTAAGGCCCGAGTGGAGGGGAGCAATCACCAAAGGGGGCTTAAGGCCCGAGCGGAAGGGACCGTCACCAGAGGGGACTTAAGGCACGGAGGTGGCCGAATGGGAGGGGTGGGAGGCGGTTGAGCAGGCCGTGAAATGAGGGGGCTTAACCCTGGTCGTCCCACAGGGCAGGGGAGGCTGCTGAATGTAAGCTCAAAGACCTACGTAGGCAGTACTGCCTGCCTGCCTGCCTGCCTGCCTGCCTGCCTGGCTGCCTGCCTGCCTGGCTGCCTGCTTCCCTGTCTCCCTCCATCTGTAGAACCGAAAGCTAGACCCCTGGCGGGCGTCTGCGTGGCCCAAAACCGAGAAAAGACTTCAGGGGACATAGGCGCGAAATCCCTGGAACTATTTTCGGCATGAAAACCTTGCGTTTTGCCGGTTGTTATCCAGCGGCACTTGGCCGCGATTCTATGGAACTAATTTTGATTACGGGAGCCTGGCGGTTACCGCTAAAATTATGACTTCCATGAAATTCCTGAACCCCTGCAGGGATCTGGCTGATTTTTGGATATGTTGGTCACCCAGGTGGGGGCTGTCAGGGGATGCAACTTGAGGTGCTGCTGTGTGCTGAAATGTATTTATTTTTCTATTTTTAAATGTGCAAAATATTTTCTAAGTCCCCACTTTTCAGGCGAAAAAAAGTTCTAAGTCCCCACTTTTCAGGATGAAAGATTTTCAAAGTCCCCACCTTTCCAGGCAAAAAAAAGTTCTAAGTCCCCACTTATATATATGTATGTTTCCTGTGCCTGGGGATGACGGAGGTGGCCGAACGGGAGGGGTGGGAGGCGGCTGAGCAGGCCGTGAAATGAGGGGGCTTATAAAAAAAAAACTCCAGCATTGCGGCCAGCTAGTGCAGCAGGGCCTTGGAGGGACAACTTGACATATAAGTCATCTGCGACTTCTGACATGGGCGCCACTGCGCACTTTGGGTGCGTGAACTAGGCTTCTATGCCTCCAGGGTCTCAGGGGCGGGGGGCTTAAGGCCCGAGCGGAGGGGAGCAATCACCAAAGGGGGCTTAAGGCCCGAGCGGAAGGGACCGTCACCAGGGGGCTTAAGGCACGGAGGTGGCCGAATGGGAGGGGTGGGAGGCGGTTGAGCAGGCCGTGAAATGAGGGGGCTTAGCCCTGGTCGTCCCACAGGGCAGGGGAGGCTGCTGAATGTAAGCTCAAAGACCTACGTAGGCAGTACTGCCTGCCTGCCTGCCTGCCTGCCTGGCTGCCTGCCTGCTTCCCTGTCTCCCTCCAGCTGTAGAACCGAAAGTTAGACCCCTGGCGGGCGTCTGCGTGGCCCAAAACCGAGAAAAGACTTCGGGGGACATAGGCGCGAAATCCCTGGAACTATTTTCGGCATGAAAACCTTGCGTTTTGCCGGTTGTTATCCAGCGGCCCTTGGCCGCGATTCTATGGAACTAATTTTGGTTACGGGAGCCTGGCGGTTACCGCTAAAATTATGACTTCCATGAAATTCCTGAACCCCTGCAGGGATCTGGCTGATTTTTGGATATGTTGGTCACCCAGGTGGGGGCTGTCAGGGGATGCAACTTGAGGTGCTGCTGTGTGCTGAAATGTATTTATTTTTCTATTTTTAAATGTGCAAAATATTTTCTAAGTCCCCACTTTTCAGGATGAAAGATTTTCAAAGTCCCCACCTTTCCAGGCCAAAAAAAGTTCTAAGTCCCCACTTATATATATGTATGTTTCCTGTGCCTGGGGATGACGGAGGTGGCCGAACGGGAGGGGTCGGAGGCGGCTGAGCAGGCCGTGAAATGAGGGGGCTTATAAAAAAAAACTCCAGCATTGCGGCCAGCTAGTGCAGCAGGGCCTTGGAGGGACAACTTGACATATAAGTCATCTGCGACTTCTGACATGGGCGCCACTGCGCACTTTGGGTGCGTGAACTAGGCTTCCATGCCTCCAGGGTCTCAGGGGCGGGGGGCTTAAGGCCCGAGCGGAGGGGAGCAATCACCAAAGGGGGCTTAAGGCCCGAGCGGAAGGGACCGTCACCAGAGGGGACTTAAGGCACGGAGGTGGCCGAATGGGAGGGGTGGGAAGCGGTTGAGCAGGCCGTGAAATGAGGGGGCTTAACCCTGGTCGTCCCACAGGGCAGGGGAGGCTGCTGAATGTAAGCTCAAAGACCTACGTAGGCAGTACTGCCTGCCTGCCTGCCTGCCTGCCTGCCTGGCTGCCTGCCTGCCTGCCTGCTTCCCTGTCTCCCTCCAGCGGTAGAACCGAAAGCTAGACCCCTGGCGGACGTCTGCGTGGCCCAAAACCGAGAAAAGACTTCAGGGGACATAGGCGCGAAATCCCTGGAACTATTTTCGGCATGAAAACCTTGCGTTTTGCCGGTTGTTATCCAGCGGCACTTGGCAGCGATTCTATGGAACTAATTTCGTTTACGGGAGCCTGGCGGTTACCGCTAAAATTATGACTTCCATGAAATTCCTGAACCCCTGCAGGGATCTGGCTGATTTTTGGATATGTTGGTCACCCAGGTGGGGGCTGTCAGGGGATGCAACTTGAGGTGCTGCTGTGTGCTGAAATGTATTTATTTTTCTATTTTTAAATGTGCAAAATATTTTCTAAGTCCCCACTTTTCAGGATGAAAGATTTTCAAAGTCCCCACCTTTCCAGGCAAAAAAAAGTTCTAAGTCCCCACTTATATATATGTATGTTTCCTGTGCCTGGGGATGACGGAGGTGGCCGAACGGGAGGGGTCGGAGGCGGCTGAGCAGGCCGTGAAATGAGGGGGCTTATAAAAAAAAAAACTCCAGCATTGCGGCCAGCTAGTGCAGCAGGGCCTTGGAGGGACAACTTGACATATAAGTCATCTGCGACTTCTGACATGGGCGCCACTGCGCACTTTGGGTGCGTGAACTAGGCTTCCATGCCTCCAGGGTCTCAGGGGCGGGGGGCTTAAGGCCCGAGCGGAGGGGAGCAATCACCAAAGGGGGCTTAAGGCCCGAGCGGAAGGGACCGTCACCAGAGGGGGCTTAAGGCACGGAGGTGGCCGAACGGGAGGGGTGGGAGGCGGTTGAGCAGGCCGTGAAATGAGGGGGCTTAACCCTGGTCGTCCCACAGGGCAGGGGAGGCTGCTGAATGTAAGCTCAAAGACCTACGTAGGCAGTACTGCCTGCCTGCCTGCCTGCCTGCCTGCTTGCCTGGCTGCCTGGCTGCCTGCCTGCTTCCCTGTCTCCCTCCAGCTGTAGAACCGAAAGCTAGACCCCTGGCGGGCGTCTGCGTGGCCCAAAACCGAGAAAAGACTTCAGTGGACATAGGCGCGAAATCCCTGGAACTATTTTCGGCATGAAAACCTTGCGTTTTGCCGGTTGTTATCCAGCGGCACTTGGCCGCGATTCTATGGAACTAATTTTGGTTACGGGAGCCTGGCGGTTACCGCTAAAATTATGACTTCCATGAAATTCCTGAACCCCTGCAGGGATCTGGCTGATTTTTGGATATGTTGGTCACCCAGGTGGGGGCTGTCAGGGGATGCAACTTGAGGGGCTGCTGTGTGCTGAAATGTATTTATTTTTCTATTTTTAAATGTGCAAAATATTTTCTAAGTCCCCACTTTTCAGGCGAAAAAAAGTTCGAAGTCCCCACTTTTCAGGATGAAAGATTTTCAAAGTCCCCACCTTTCCAGGCAAAAAAAAGTTCTAAGTCCCCACTTATATATATGTATGTTTCCTTTGCCTGGGGATGACGGAGGTGGCCGAACGGGAGGGGTCGGAGGCGGCTGAGCATGCCGTGAAATGAGGGGGCTTATAAAAAAAAAACACTCCAGCATTGTGGCCAGCTAGTGCAGCAGGGCCTTGGAGGGACAACTTGACATATAAGTCATCTGTGACTTCTGACATGGGCGCCACTGCGCACTTTGGGTGCGTGAACTAGGCTTCCATGCCTCCAGGGTCTCAGGGGCGGGGGATTAACGCCCGAGCGGAGGGGAGCAATCACCAAAGGGGGCTTAAGGCCCGAGCGGAAGGGACCGTCACCAGAGGGGGCTTAAGGCACGGAGGTGGCCGAACGGGAGGGGTGGGAGGCGGTTGAGCAGGCCGTGAAATGAGGGGGCTTAACCCTGGTCGTCCCACAGGGCAGGGGAGGCTGCTGAATGTAAGCTCAAAGACCTACGTAGGCAGTACTGCCTGCCTGCCTGCCTGCCTGCTTGCCTGGCTGCCTGGCTGCCTGCCTGCTTCCCTGTCTCCCTCCAGCTGTAGAACCGAAAGCTAGACCCCTGGCGGGCGTCTGCGTGGCCCAAAACCGAGAAAAGACTTCAGGGGACATAGGCGCGAAATCCCTGGAACTATTTTCGGCATGAAAACCTTGCGTTTTGCCGGTTGTTATCCAGCGGCACTTGGCCGCGATTCTATGGAACTAATTTTGGTTACGGGAGCCTGGCGGTTACCGCTAAAATTATGACTTCCATGAAATTCCTGAACCCCTGCAGGGATCTGGCTGATTTTTGGATATGTTGGTCACCCAGGTGGGGGCTGTCAGGGGATGCAACTTGAGGGGCTGCTGTGTGCTGAAATGTATTTATTTTTCTATTTTTAAATGTGCAAAATATTTTCTAAGTCCCCACTTTTCAGGCGAAAAAAAGTTCGAAGTCCCCACTTTTCAGGATGAAAGATTTTCAAAGTCCCCACCTTTCCAGGCAAAAAAAAGTTCTAAGTCCCCACTTATATATATGTATGTTTCCTTTGCCTGGGGATGACGGAGGTGGCCGAACGGGAGGGGTCGGAGGCGGCTGAGCAGGCCGTGAAATGAGGGGGCTTATAAAAAAAAAACACTCCAGCATTGTGGCCAGCTAGTGCAGCAGGGCCTTGGAGGGACAACTTGACATATAAGTCATCTGTGACTTCTGACATGGGCGCCACTGCGCACTTTGGGTGCGTGAACTAGGCTTCCATGCCTCCAGGGTCTCAGGGGCGGGGGATTAACGCCCGAGCGGAGGGGAGCAATCACCAAAGGGGGCTTAAGGCCCGAGCGGAAGGGACCGTCACCAGAGGGGGCTTAAGGCACGGAGGTGGCCGAACGGGAGGGGTGGGAGGTGGTTGAGCAGGCCGTGAAATGAGGGGGCTTAACCCTGGTCGTCCCACAGGGCAGGGGAGGCTGCTGAATGTAAGCTCAAAGACCTACGTAGGCAGTACTGCCTGCCTGCCTGCCTGCCTGCCTGCCTGCCTGCCTGGCTGCCTGCCTGCCTGCCTGGCTGCCTGCTTCCCTGTCTCCCTCCAGCTGTAGAACCGAAAGCTAGACCCCTGGCGGGCGTCTGCGTGGCCCAAAACCGAGAAAAGACTTCAGGGGACATAGGCGCGAAATCCCTGGAACTATTTTCGGCATGAAAACCTTGCGTTTTGCCGGTTGTTTTCCAGCGGCACTTGGCCGCGATTCTATGGAACTAATTTTGGTTACGGGAGCCTGGCGGTTACCGCTAAAATTATGACTTCCATGAAATTCCTGAACCCTGCAGGGATCTGGCTGATTTTTGGATATGTTGGTCACCCAGGTGGGGGCTGTCAGGGGATGCAACTTGAGGTGCTGCTGTGTGCTGAAATGTATTTATTTTTCTATTTTTAAATGTGCAAAATATTTTCTAAGTCCCCACTTTTCAGGCGAAAAAAAGTTCTAAGTCCCCACTTTTCAGGATGAAAGATTTTCAAAGTCCCCACCTTTCCAGGCAAAAAAAAGTTCTAAGTCCCCACTTATATATATGTATGTTTCCTGTGCCTGGGGATGACGGAGGTGGCCGAACGGGAGGGGTGGGAGGCGGCTGAGCAGGCCGTGAAATGAGGGGGCTTATAAAAAAAAAAAACTCCAGCATTGCGGCCAGCTAGTGCAGCAGGGCCTTGGAGGGACAACTTGACATATAAGTCATCTGCGACTTCTGACATGGGCGCCACTGCGCACTTTGGGTGCGTGAACTAGGCTTCTATGCCTCCAGGGTCTCAGGGGCGGGGGGCTTAAGGCCCGAGCGGAGGGGAGCAATCACCAAAGGGGGCTTAAGGCCCGAGCGGAAGGGACCGTCACCAGAGGGGGCTTAAGGCACGGAGGTGGCCGAATGGGAGGGGTGGGAGGCGGTTGAGCAGGCCGTGAAATGAGGGGGCTTAACCCTGGTCGTCCCACAGGGCAGGGGAGGCTGCTGAATGTAAGCTCAAAGACCTACGTAGGCAGTACTGCCTGCCTGCCTGCTTGCCTGGCTGCCTGGCTGCCTGCCTGCCTGCTTCCCTGTCTCCCTCCAGCTGTAGAACCGAAAGCTAGAGCCCTGGCGGGCGTCTGCGTGGCCCAAAACCGAGAAAAGACTTCAGGGGACATAGGCAAGAAATCCCTGGAACTATTTTCGGCGTGAAAACCTTGCGTTTTGCCGGTTGTTATCCAGTGGCACTTGGCCGCGATTCTATGGAACTAATTTTGGTTACGGGAGCCTGGCGGTTACCGCTAAAATTATGACTTCCATGAAATTCCTGAACCCCTGCAGGGATCTGGCTGATTTTTGGATATGTTATGTTATATATCTTGTTTGCCTATCTTGCTTTTGAGGGCCTTATCAGATATCCCAATGTATTTTCTTGCCATGAGCGTGCATATATTTGAAAAGTTTACACCCCACAGTAGTTGAAGAACGTGTGTGGAGGTAACTGTTCAATCCTCAATTTTACACACGCACACCGCTTTTTGACTGTGATTTAGGAGAGCCCGCTGTTGGTTATTGTAAGAACACACCCCGGGTTGTTTTCTGCGAGGCCTCCTAAGGACACCCATGCCCCCCCCCATGCATAGGTCTGCCAGGATTTGGGGAAGGTACGGTTACAATTGAATGACTTGCCATTTGAGTTGAAATTGAGAGTATGTCTTCTGATAGGCCTATCTTTAGCTTGGGGCTTATCACATACCCCAGTTTTATATATCGCCACAAAAGGGTACATACTTGAAACGTAGACACGTACACCGCTTTTTTACTGTGGAACACACCCCGGGTTTATCACGATTCCGGGAACCTAACACGCTAACAGACACACACACACACACACACACACACACACACACACAGAAAAGGTGCCGTACCGGACCTTAGAGTGGCCCGGCTAAGCACACACAGAATAGTCAGGAGACAAGCCGAGTCATGGGAACCAGAAAACAGAATAACGAGAAACAAGCCGAGGTCAAAGGGTAGGAGAAAGTCACAAAGTCAGTTTAACAAGCCAGAGAGTACGTAACCACAAATCACAAGTTCAGAATCAATACTATACAGCAAAGACCACAACAGGGCAGGGAGGAACAGGAAAGGTGAGTATAAATACCCTAGGTTAAATTCTGATTGGATAACTTCCAATCAGAATTAACAATCACATGTGGGAGATATCTAAGCCTCCCACTGTGATTGTGGTACTGTTGCTTTAATGCCGGGTCACTCACGTGACCCCGGCGTTTGCATAAATCAACGACCTTCCAGCGTGCAGCGTTATACATGCTGCCCCTGGGAGGCGTGACGGATGCGAGCGGCGAGCGGCGGAGAGGAGACGCCGCTCGCCGACAGGTAGGAGGAGGGGAGACCGCGGGCGGCGATGGACTGAGGGTGAGTGCTGCGAGTTGCGAGCAGCCTCCCTACTAGCCGCCCGCGGACCCCTGACAGGGTTGTTTTCTGCGAGGCCTCCTAAGGACACCCATGCCCCCCATGCACGGGGTAAATGTAACAACCCCCCCCCAAAGAAAAATACACCAAAAAAAAAAACTGAACGGCAAAAAATAAATTAAAAATGGGCCAGCGTGTGGTATCGTTTGAAACAGTCTCCAATGCAGAGTCCAGGCTGCCCAGGGCAATCAGGACAGTAATATACACTTTTCTCTGCCCCCTCTTAGAACAGACCCTGCATCTTTTTTGGGGATTCTGTTTTGCCGCAGTAGGGGGAATTTTAAAAATAAAATGTGTAGCCCCAACTCTGCTCTCTCCCATCACCGCCCGGGGAGCAGGTGCAACCCGGCATAAAATCCCCGAAATGATCTGGAGCTGAAACTGTAAAAATCTCAGTTGCGTCCCGGGGTTTGCTTTTTTGAACAACAAGAAAGCGTTGTGGGTTGCAATCTGCATTAGGTAGATTGCAACCTTTTTGTACCAGGCCCTTGTCTTTCGTATAACTAGGTAGGGCTGCAGCAGCTGATCTGCCAGATCAACCCCACCCATATGACGGTTATAGGCCTTGATGCACACTGGCTTCCTCGTTCTCTCAGCTCTGCCACGTACAGGGACCTCCACAGTCCCCTCAGTGTGGATGGTGGTAAGAAGGTATACATCCTTCTTGTCTCTGTACTTAACTGCCAACAGCTCCTCTTGGCGCAGAGCTGAGGTCTCCCCCCTCCGTAGCCGGGTGCGTGCAAGTTGTCCTGGGAAACCTGTGCTGTTCTTTTTAATTGTGCCGCAAGCTACTGTATCAAAACAGTACAGTAGCTTGAACAAAGGGACACTTGTATAAAAATTGTCAGTATACAAGTGGTACCCTTTGTTCATCAGGGGGAATATCAGGTCCCAGACAATCTTGCCACTGGTTCCCATATGTTCTGGGCAACCTGGAGGGTCAAAGTGGCTATCCTTTCCCTCGTACACCCGGAAGGCCCAGTCTCGCTATCACAGAGCTTATACATCTTTACACCATACCTAGAGCGCTTGGAAGGAACATACTGCTTGAATCCCAGCCTTCCCTTATACTTCATCAGGGATTCATCCACGCATATATTCCTTCCAGGTGTATAAGCCTCTGCAAACCTGGCAGCAAAGTGGGTAATCAGGGGGCGGATTTTATGCAGCCTGTCAAACTGGGGATGCTCCCTAGGGGGACACAGGCTGTTGTCGCTGAAGTGCATGAAATGCAGAATCATTTCATACCTCTTCCTCAACATACATTGGGAGTAAATGGGGGTAGAGCAGATGGGGCTACTGCTCCAGTAGGAGCGGATGGAGGGCTTTATGATGCCCATCAGCATAGTCAATGCCCAGAATCTTTTAAATTCTGGCACATCGATGGGGGCCCATTGCTGCTTTGCCAAAAAAGAGTCCGGTTTTGTAGCTCGGAATTGATGGGCATATAAATTAGTTTGGGGATCAGGTCCTGACATCCGATGTGAGCGGTCGCAAGTGCTGTGAGCTCCCGGTCGGCGGCAACAATACTGGCTTAAAAAAACTGAAAATATCTAATTAATGGGCAACAAAAGGAAACAGACTCAGCCCTTATACACCCAAGAATCGGGCACGCCACGAAACTCGAACGGTCTCGATAAGTATTTCCGAGATACAGTGAAAGTACTCGGAGAAGGCCTAACTGACAACATGGCGACGCCATCTTGCCCGCGCAAAACGCCTGATCCCAGCGAGACAGGAGAAGGGATTTCCCCATCAACCAGCATCGCAGATGGGCTAGCAAACATAAGAGAAACCCTTGCACATCTACCTTCCAGGGATGAACTAGCTAGCAGGATAGCGAAGCTCGAATCCTCCGTGCAAGATCAAGTCTCCGCCATTTCTGCAGACATCAGGCAAGTAAACACGAGGGTGGGAGACCTGGAAGAGGATAGAGATCAAATTTTAGACAGACTCCTCACCCTAGAACATCAACAAAAAAACAGAGACACCAGAACCCTGTACATTATGAGAAACACTGAAGACCTCGACAATAGAGGCAGAAGGAACAACATTAGGATAAGAGGGATCCCAGAATCACAGGAGAATCCTGAAAACCTACATACTATACTACAGTCTCTGTTTAACAAGATTCTACAGAGGCCAGAAGACACCCCAATTCTATTAGATAGAGCACACAGGGCCCTAAGACCCAAAGGCTTACCACAAGACTCCCCCAGGGACATAATATGCAGAGTTCACTATTACACTGAAAAAGAGGACATTATGAGAAACGCCCGAGAATCTTCAGACATAATGTTTAATAATGCGAAAATACTGATCCTCCCTGACCTGGCATGGCTAACCCTAAGGGGCAGACGGGCGCTGAGACCATTAACGCTAGCCCTACAACAAGCCAATATAAAATATAGATGGGGATTCCCCTTTGCACTCACGTCCTCCCACCAAGGAATACAAGCCACCCTAACTTCAGCAGCAGAAGTAGAAGCTTTCACCCAACGCCTAAACATACCTAACATAGAGATACCGGACTGGTACGATATATCGGAACCTGAAAAGACCAAACCGCAAAACATAAGACAGACGGGACAAGTAATGGACACGCGGAGAAGAACGTCATGGAAGACCCCGCCAGCCTCACCATTCCTAAGATCAAGGAAGAATCCAATGACTCCTAGGAAAATAAATTGAAACAAGGCCTAGAAGCAAAAGGGACACAACTTCTAAAGTTAAAAGAGACATATAATTGCCTAAAGTAATATTGAACTTGCCCACCCGCCTAATCATCGACTAAGGGAAGGGTAATTATACTCAGTTAATGCCGATTAGTAATGTGATATATAACTGTAAATAATAATTATACTTACCAGCTAATTAAGAATACATTTGTAACTGCACTAGGATAAAATAGTTAGCTGCTGACCCATATGTATTTGGATTATAGCATATGCATTTGACATGTTGTTATTACGTAAATGACTTGATGTATAATATCAACCAGAAGGGTCAAAACACCATTATATTTTTAGTACTTGTCACATTGATACCTATCCAGAACATCCACCTAAACTACACCTGTTCAAAGCCAGTCAAGGACGACAAGCGTCAAATGGCCGCCATCCGGAGAGTTAACTCAGTACCGGAGGCAAAGAATTAGAAGCACTGTACACGGTGAAATAGTGCTCCAGTTCACTTAAGACACAACCCACGGCCCTGAAGGCCAAGAGCGGTACCAACACACACTTCACTACCTTGCCACAATTCTAAACATCACCTGGGCTAGCCCCTAGTGCTAGACTAACCCAGAGGAGAGTACCGTCTCCTATTTAGAGATTTACCCATAATCAAACTTCTCATTTTACCACAACTCATCTAAAGGTAGATCTCTATAACCACACGAAGGGCCCAAAGTTCTTCCAGAACTCCCCTTCGTAGTACTTCATACCTGCGACTTCATTGAAAGATACCTGTAAATAGTTGATGTTATATTGTTTAATCGTTAATGTACTTATTTTGTATGCCTGTATACTAGCAGTGTTACATACACACAAGCATCCCCGAACAATTACTCCCTAATCGACCATGACCCATACAGTCATCCCAATTATCGAATAGACAAAATACCAATATAACACTCAACAATGGGCTCACTGAAAATATGCTCCATTAATGTTAGGGGACTGAACACGCCCGAGAAGAGGAAGATGGTCCTAACGGACTTAGCAAAAACCAAAGCAGACATAGTGTTCTTGGAAGAAACACACCTGAAAGGTGCAGAAGCCCCAAAACTCAAGCATCATCAATTCCCCCATGTGTATTACAATAACTACAACCAGAGTAAGTCACGAGGCGTAGCAATATTAATTGGGAAACAAGTCCCATTCACGTACTCAACACATATCACAGACGAATCAGGTAGATTCATTATCCTACAGGGCACAGTGGGGGTGGAACCTATAACCCTTGTGGCAATATACCTACCCAATAAACATCAATGCGGGGCACTGAGGAAGATAATGGCAAAAATAAAGCAAAATACTAAGGGCATTCTCATAATAGGTGGAGACTTTAATATATCACTCGATGCCAATAGAGACAGCACATCAACACATAGTACCCATCTTAACGCCACCAGACTTCAAATGCAACACATCATCAAAACCCACAAACTATCAGACTGCTGGAGGGTATTCCACCCGACGACAAAAGATTATACCCACTACTCCATCCCAAACAAATCATACTCCAGAATAGATTTTTTCCTCATAGAACATAGAGACTTAGGTCTGATATCAGACACTTCGATAGGCCCAATGACCTGGTCCGACCACTCGCCAATATATCTCACAATATCTATCCCTTCACTCCCACGCCCTAAGGGAACGTGGAAATTAAACCCCTTTTTATTACAGACACCAAAAGTGAAAGACTCCGTAGAAAAGTCGATAAAACATTACTTCCACGAAAATAAAACCCCAGCAGTAATTAGAGGGGAACTGATCAAGCTCAACTCAAAAGAGAGAAAAACAAAAAAATCAATGACCTACATAAAGAAATCTCGCAACTAGAGGAAGAACACAAACTATACATAACAGACAAGGCCTATTGCAAACTCCTAGCCCTTAGAACCAAAACCCAAAGCAAAAAAAGCGATTCTCTGGACAAAACAGCTCCATTACGGAGACCCATCATGGAGACAGAAGTGGTAAATTTCTAGCAAAAGCCTTAAAACAAAAACAAATGCTCACATACATACCTAAAATCAAACGCTCAGATGAGACCTACGCACACACCACAGAAGAAATAGCAGACACCTTTCACACCTATTATACATCTCTATATAACCTAAAAGACAAGGAAGGCAACACAAAGGGAATTAAATCATACCTAGAAACCAAATTCGACACTATCCTCCCAGCAGCTGCTACAAGGTCCTTGGAAGAACCATTCACTTTAGACGAAATTAACACAGCTGTAAAACAGACCCCACATAATAAAAGTCCAGGCCCCGATGGGTTCTCAGCCTCATATTATAAATTATTCCAAGCAGAACTAACCCCACACCTATTAGAGGCAATTAACTCTATCCCACAAAAAGAACACATCCCGAAACAGACCTTAGAGGCAACAATAACCCTCATACCCAAACCAGGGAAAGACATTGAGAAATGCACCAGCTATAGACCAATATCCCTAATCAACGTGGATATAAAAATTTTCACCAAAATGCTAGCAACTAGACTCAGACCATTCCTACAAAACCTCATCCACCCGGACCAAGCAGGATTCGTCCCAGCCAGAGAAGCAAAAGATAATACATCAAAAATTATAAACTTAATACATAACACGAAGTACACCAAAGATCCAACCCTGCTCCTAGCAATCGATGCTGAAAAAGCATTCGATAGAGTTGATTGGTCCTTCATGTTCAATACTCTAGAAATGCTGGGATTTGGGCAAAGATGGATAAAATGGATCAAGGCAATCTATTCCGTCCCAACAGCCAGACTTAAGGTAAATGGCCAACTCTCTAGACCATTCACGATAAGCAATGGCACACGTCAGGGGTGCCCGTTATCCCCACTGCTATTCATCCTGACACTAGAACCTCTTCTACAAGCAGTAAGAAACCATCCCGACATTAAAGGTATCACAGTCCAACAAACAGAGTATAAAGTATCTGCGTTTGCAGATGACTTACTCTTCACCATAGAACACCCCATTCTCAGCCTACCCAAATTAATCCAAATCATAGAGGACTACAGTACACACTCAAATTTCAAAATTAACGCAGACAAGTGCGAAATCCTCAATATCACTACACCTCCAGATCAAATAAAGAAATTAAAACAAAAATTCCCCTTCCAATGGGCCAACCACTCCATTAAATACCTAGGGATCAAAGTTACCAATACACATAAAACCCTATATAAAGAAAATTTCCCGGACCTATTAGCAGCAATCCAAAAAGACTTAAATAGATGGGACAAACCACATTTCAGATGGATGGGTAGGATTAACATAATTTCAATGAATGTCCTCCCACGCATTCTATACCTCCTGAACACCATCCCTATACACATCCCGGGGATTTTCTTCAGGAATATACAATCGCTGCTCACCAAATTCATATAGGCCCATAAACGTCCGAGAATTGCCTTCAATTTATTGACCAAACCTAAAGAGAGAGGGGGGCTAGGATGCCCCAATATACAAAGATACCACAAAGCAATTCACCTGGGAAGGATCCTGGAGTGTTCACGGGAGGGGAAATCTAGGAAGGCATGGGTGCACATTGAACAAGCACAAATACAAATTCCATTAAGGTCACTCCCCTGGTCTCTGCCCATAGACAATGAGAACTCAACAAAAGACCTACCGACCATCACAACCACCCTCCAAATATGGAAAACCATACGCACGAACAAAGACTTTGTCCCGACACCTTCACCCTACTTCCCAATATCCCACAATCCCAGATTCCCCCCAGGCAGGAATAATACACTATTATCTAAACTCCAACTTAGACCTGCAAACAGGGAAGTTATGCTACAAGATCTAGTCACAACAGAAGGACTCATATCACTGACTGACATTATAGGATTAAATCAGCCTACGCTATCACAATCGTTTCAATATCACCAAATTACTCACTTTCTATCCAAGGAAGGCCTGCTACACTGGCAACCCAGAGAGGCCACTAGATTTGAGAAGCTATGCACACGCCCGCCAAAAACTAAAACTATTTCCATATGCTACAAAATACTACAAGATAACACAAATGGCTCACTCCCTTGGTACACAATCAGAAACAATTCTTTTTCCCCAGTGGAGGAAAAAACTTGGAGGGCGATCTTTATGAAAATGATAAAAGCACACTCTAGCGTAACAATCCAAGAAATAAATTATAAATTTCTATCTCAATGGTACACCACTCCAATTGACATCAACAAATATGATTTGAATGCACCAACAATCTGCTGGAGATGCATGAAGGCGCTAGGCAACTACCGCCATTTATGGTGGGATTGCAGCAGAATTAAGGGATTCTGGAAAGAAGTACAGAGAATCACAGAGCTAATAAGCAAAGTACCAATACCACTAACCCCAGAAGCACTCCTTTTCTTCCACATCCCAATCTCCTTGAAACAATTCAAAAACTCAATAATACTCTATCTGTTAACCGCGGCCAAACTTGTAGTAGCAGGGCTATGGAAAACTGATGTTAGACCCTCAAGGCGGGAGTGGTTTCAAAAAATTGAACACATTAATAAAATGGAGGAATTGAGAATGTCAGCACTAGACAAATACCTCACTTATTACACAATATGGGATCCATGGAACTCCTTTCTAAGAAACCCTAGTTAATTTAACTTTATTTAATTTAATCCAAGACAGCAGCTAGTAGGGAAAACTGACATATTGTTGGGTATTGCTTATTCAAGAAACGCTCAATTCCACCCTCCTTCATGAGCTCACACATATTCACATGTCGATAGGAACTACCTTGTTTTGTCTTTTTGTCTTTAACAGTTCTGTTTCTATGTTTACTCCACGACTGTTGGGAATTGTCTCACAACACCATTATTTTACATTGAAAGACTTTTGTATTAGTATTACATCTAAGCATCTTGTTTGCACACTGCTAAACCTTTATATGCATACCAATATTGAAATGTGAAATGTATATTTTATGTGTAAAACCAAATAAAAAGAAATTACATTAAAAAAAAAAAAATTAGTTTGGGCGACGTTCCCCAATACATCATCGCCCAGAAACACCTCCATAAACTGCTGAGGGCTAAATCCTGTGACATCCAAATTAATGCCAGGATTTGCAGTAAAGGATGGGATGTCTGGCCTCTGGTTATGAGGCACTACCCACTCCTCAGCAGTTCTGCCAGCTGGAGCAGCACGCCTCCTTCTGGCAGGGGGACTAGCAGGCACAGATACAACATCACCAGATACATCACTAGCAGTAGACACTGTATCGAGTGATGATGTATCTGAGCACCTGGCAGGGTCAAAATCAGGGTCAGAGTCTGACATAGACGCGTCAGACTCTAGCGCAAGGGTGGCATATGACTGCTCAGCGCGGGTTGTCTTCCGTGACCCGTGTGCCATGATCACAATTGCTTTACTTAGTGACCTGTCACAAAAAAAATAAAAAATAGCCCCTGAAAAAATGAACAGACAGCAAAATAAGTGATGCTGTGCAAGAGCCTGTGATCTGTATAGTGATCACTGGCAGGGCAGGGGTTAATCGTTCTGAAAAGAGCTTTTGGGTCTCAAAAAAATCACAAAAAAATGAACCCCTAAAAAAAAAAAGGCACAGACAGCAGAAAAGATCTGCTGTGCAAGAGCCAGTGATTATAGTGATCACTGGCAAGACAGGGGTTAATGGCTCTGAAAAGAGCCTTTGGGTCTCACGATTTTACAAATCCCTACCTATAAATACCTAAATCTCTCTAGCTAAACCACAGATCTCTCTCTCTCTCTCTCTCACACTAAAACACAAGTGAAGAGAGGGAGGCAGATCCACACTAATCAGAGAAATGGGGAACACACTTGGGATGAAATTGCTAATGGGGCAAGCTGTGATTGTATGACTCCAGCCTGCCCCTTATGATGCGGCATGCTAGGGACGCCCCCAGAAGCCCCATGATTCACTGCCTTTCTAAAAAAAAGGGGGGGGAGTTAATATTGATCATTTTCTTTATTTTATATTTATTTTTTTTATATATATTATTTTATATGCACGGAGTGCCAGGACCCCTCAAGGCACTCATCACATGCAGTACATCACTGCTATACTATCAGAGCTTCCAGAGCTCAAAATAGGTGCAGACGTACCAGGTACGTCCAAGGTCATTATGGACTGTTTTCTGCCAGACGTACCTGATAGGGGTTAAACTCCATCATCCCCAGGCACAGGAAACATACATATATATAAGTGGGGACTTTGAAAATCTTTCAACCTGAAAGGTGGGGACTTAGAACTTTTTTTTGCCTGGAAAGGTGGGGACTTTGAAAATCTTTCAACCTGAAAAGTGGGGACTTTGAAAATCTTTCAACCTGAAAAGTGGGGACTTAGAAAATATTTTGCACATTTAAAAATAGAAAAATAATACATTTCAGCCTCATAGCCGACAGGCCTGGAGCTTGTGGGACTTAGAAAATATTTCACCCTGAAAACTGGAGAACTTGGATTATATGCTGCACAATCTCCTCGGGGGTGGCGCCAGAGCTGACAGTGTCCGACCGCATGGACGTTTAGCCTGGACGCAGCAGGGCAGATCCGACCTCATTTCTGTCAAATGCCTTGAGCTTGTGGGACTTTGAACATTTTTCAACCTGAAAAGTGGGGACTTAGAAAATATTTTGCACATTTAAAAATAAAAAAATATAAAAAAAAATACATTCCAGCACATAGAAGCCCCTCAATTTGCATCCCCTGACAGCCCCCACCTGGGTGACCAACATATCCAAAAATCAGCCAGATCCCTGCAGGGGTTCAGGAATTTCATGGAAGTCATAATTTTAGCGGTAACCGCCAGGCTCCCGTAACCGAAATTAGTTCCATAGAATCGCGGCCAAGTGCCGCTGGATAACAACCGGCAAAACGCAAGGCTTTCATGCCGAAAATAGTTCCAAGGATTTCGCGCCTATGTCCCCCTGAAGTCTTTTCTCGGTTTTGGGCCACGCAGACGCCCGCCAGGGGTCTAGCTTTCGGTTTTACTGCTGTAGGCAGGCAGGGAAGCAGGCAGGCAGGCAGGCAGGTGGCTAAGTGCCGCTGGACACCGATCGGCAACGTTTTCATGCTGAAACTTGTTCCAGGGATTTTGTGGCCATGTCCCCCTGAAGTCTATTCTCGGTTTTGGGCCATGTGAATGGCTCGGTTCTGCTGCTGTACGCAGGGAGGGAAGGAGGCATGAGGGCAGGCAGACAGGGAAAGCGGGGACTTTGAAGGTGTTTTTTTTTTACCCTTCTGTAACCCCTTAGTGACCAGGCCATTTTTCAATTTTATTACCGTTAAGGACCAGGGCTCTTTTTACATTTCTGCAGTGGTTGTGTTTAGATGTAATTTGCCTCTTACACATTTACTGCACCCATACATATTATATACCATTTTTCTCGCTATTAAATGTTCATTCTAAAGATACCATCATTTTCATCATATCATATAATTTACTAGAATAAAAAAGTAAAATATGATAAAAAAACAAACAAAAAAAAACACAGCTGGCCATCATGCACCCATGTCCCAGTTGGAACATGTCTGAAGCCGACCAATGTAATTCACCTCCGTCAAACTGTATGTTTTTGAAAAGTACACACCCTAGGGCATTTCACATGGTGGCATTTGAACACTTTACATGCACTAATTCTACCACCAGTCTCTGTCAAACGTTTTTGTGGTGTTATTTTTCACTCACACATTCTACTTTGTGCATAGATTCTAAGCTCCTGTTAGGTGTTACTGCCAAAGGATACCACAATATGTACTTGGCATCATCTCCCGAGTACAGCGATAACACTCATGTATACGTTTGTCGGGTTCACTGGGGGGGTGCAAAGCGAAATGTCTGATATGCGTTTTTCAAATTTTATATATCTTGTTTGCCTATCTTGCTTTTGAGGGCCTTATCAGATATCCCAATGTATTTTCTTGCCATGAGCGTGCATATATTTGAAAAGTTTACACCCCACAGTAGTTGAAGAACGTGTGTGGAGGTAACTGTTCAATCCTCAATTTTACACACGCACACCGCTATTTGACTGTGATTTAGGAGAGCCCGCTGTTGGTTATTGCAAGAACACACCCCGGGTTGTTTTCTGCGAGGCCTCCTAAGGACACCCATGCCCCCCCCCCCCATGCAAAGGTCTGCCAGGATTTGGGGAAGGTACGGTAACAATTGAATGACTTGCCATTTGAGTTGAAATTGAGAGTATGTCTTCTGATAGGCCTATCTT
This sequence comes from Pelobates fuscus, assembly GCF_036172605.1. Lineage (NCBI taxonomy): Eukaryota > Metazoa > Chordata > Amphibia > Anura > Pelobatidae > Pelobates > Pelobates fuscus. The sequence goes on along the minus strand of NC_086323.1, from coordinate 178,197,657 downwards.
TAGCTTGGGGCTTATCACATACCCCAGTTTTATATATCGCCACAAAAGGGTACATACTTGAAACGTAGACACACACACCGCTTTTTGACTGTGGAACACACCCCGGGTTTATCACGATTCCGGGAACCTAACACGCTAACAGACACACACACACACACACACAGAAAAGGTGCCGTACCGGACCTTAGAGTGGCCGGGCTAAGCACACACAGAATAGTCAGGAGACAAGCCGAGTCAGGGGAACCAGAAAACAGAATAACGAGAAACAAGCCGAGGTCAAAGGGTAGGAGAAAGTCACAAAGTCAGTTTAACAAGCCAGAGTGTACGTAACCACAAATCACAAGTTCAGAATCAATACTATACAGCAAAGACCACAACAGGGCAGGGAGGAACAGGAAAGGTGAGTATAAATACCCTAGGTTGAATTCTGATTGGATAACTTCCAATCAGAATTAACAATCACATGTGGGAGATATCTAAGCCTCCCACTGTGATTGTGGTACTGTTGCTTTAACGCCGGGTCACTCACGTGACCCCGGCGTTTGCATAAATCAACGACCTTCCAGCGTGCAGCGTTATACATGCTGCCGCTGGGAGGCGTGACGGATGCGAGCGGCGAGCGGCGGAGAGGAGACGCCGCTCGCCGACAGGTAGGAGGAGGGGAGACCGCGGGCGGCGATGGACTGAGGGTGAGTGCTGCGAGTTGCGAGCAGCCTCCCCTACTAGCCGCCCGCGGACCCCTGACAGGGTTGTTTTCTGCGAGGCCTCCTAAGGACACCCATGCCCCCCATGCACGGGGTAAATGTAACAACCCCCCCCAAAGAAAAAGACACCCAAAAAAAAAACTGAACGGCAAAAAATAAATTAAAAATGGGCCAGCGTGTGGTATCGTTTGAAACAGTCTCCAATGCAGAGTCCAGGCTGCCCAGGGCAGTCAGGACAGTAATATACACTGTCTTTTCTCTGCCCCTCTTAGAACAGACCCTGCATCTTTTTTGGGGATTCTGTTTTGCCGCAGTAGGGGGAATTTTAAAAATAAAATGTGTAGCCCCAACTCTGCTCTCTCCCATCACCGCCCGGGGAGCAGGTGCATCACGGTACAAAATCCCCGAAATGATCTGGAGCTGAAACTAAAAATCTCAGTTGCTTCCCGGGGTTTGCTTTTTTTGAACAACAAGAAAGCGTTGTGGGTTGCAATCTGCATTAGGTAGATTGCAACCTTTTTGTACCAGGCCCTTGTCTTTCGTATAACTAGGTAGGGCTGCAGCAGCTGATCTGCCAGATCAACCCCACCCATATGACGGTTATAGGCCTTGATGCACACTGGCTTCCTCGTTCTCTCAGCTCTGCCACGTACAGGGACCTCCACAGTCCCCTCAGTGTGGATGGTGGTAAGAAGGTACACATCCTTCTTGTCTCTGTACTTAACTGCCAACAGCTCCTCTTGGCGCAGAGCTGAGGTCTCCCCCCTCCGTAGCCGGGTGCGTGCAAGTTGTCCTGGGAAACCTGTGCTGTTCTTTTTAATTGTGCCGCAAGCTACTGTATCAAAACAGTACAGTAGCTTGAACAAAGGGACACTTGTATAAAAAATGTCAGTATACAAGTGGTACCCTTTGTTCATCAGGGGGAATATCAGGTCCCAGACAATCTTGCCACTGGTTCCCATATGTTCTGGGCAACCTGGAGGGTCAAGGTGGCTATCCTTTCCCTCGTACACCCGGAAGGCCTGAGTATACCCAGTCTCGCTATCACAGAGCTTATACATCTTTACACCATACCTAGAGCGCTTGGAAGGAACATACTGCTTGAATCCCAGCCTTCCCTTATACTTCATCAGGGATTCATCCACGCATATATTCCTTCCAGGTGTATAAGCCTCTGCAAACCTGGCAGCAAAGTGGGTAATCAGGGGGCGGATTTTATACAGCCTGTCAAACTGGGGATGCTGTTGTCGCTGAAGTGCATGAAATGCAGAATCATTTCATACCTCTTCCTCGACATACATTGGGAGTAAATGGGGGTAGAGCAGATGGGGCTACTGCTCCAGTAGGAGCGGATGGAGGGCTTCTTTATGATGCCCATCAGCATAGTCAATGCCCAGAATCTTTTAAATTCTGGCACATCGATGGGGGCCCATTGCTGCTTTGCCAAAAAAGATTCCAGTTTTGTAGCTCGGAATTGATGGGCATATAAATTAGTTTGGGCGACAATGTTCCCCAATACATCATCGCCCAGAAACACCTCCATAAACTGCTGAGGGCTAAATCCTGTGACATCCAAATTAATGCCAGGATTTGCAGTAAAGGATGGGATGTCTGGCCTCTGGTTATGAGGCACTACCCACTCCTCAGCAGTTCTGCCAGCTGGAGCAGCACGTCTCCTTCTGGCAGGGGGACTAGCAGGCACAGATACAACATCCCCAGATACATCACTAGCAGTAGACACTGTATCGAGTGATGATGTATCTGAGCACCTGGCAGGGTCAAAATCAGGGTCAGAGTCTGACTTAGACGCGTCAGACTCTAGCGCAAGGGTGGCATATGACTGCTCAGCGCGGGTTGTCTTCCGTGACCCGTGTGCCATGATCACAATTGCTTTACTTAGTGACCTGTCACAAAAAAAAATAAAAAATTAAAAATAACCCCTGAAAAAATGAACAGACAGCAAAATAAGTGATGCTGTGCAAGAGCCTGTGATCTGTATAGTGATCACTGGCAGGGCAGGGGTTAATCGTTCTGAAAAGAGCTTTTGGGTCTCAAAAAAATCACAAAAAAAATGAACCACTAAAAAAAAAAAAAAAGGCACAAACAGCAGAAAAGATCTGCTGTGCAAGAGCCAGTGATTATAGTGATCACTTGCAAGACAGGGGTTAATGGCTCTGAAAAGAGCCTTTGGGTCTCAAGATTTTACAAATCCCTACCTATAAATACCTAAATCTCTCTAGCTAAACCACAGATCTCTCTCTCTCTCACACTAAAACACAAGTGAAGAGAGGGAGGCAGATCCACACTAATCAGAGAAATGGGGAACACACTTGGGATGAAATTGCTAATGGGGCAAGCTGTGATTGTATGACTCCAGCCTGCCCCTTATGATGCGGCATGCTAGGGACGCCCCCAGAAGCCCCATGATTCACTGCCTTTCGAAAAAAAAAGGGGGGGGGGAGTTAATATTGATAATTTTCTTTATTTTATATTTATTTTTTTATATATATTATTTTATATGCACGGAGTGCCAGGACCCCTCAAGGCACTCATCACATGCAGTACATCACTGCTATACTATCAGAGCTTCCAGAGCTCAAAATAGGTGCAGACGTACCAGGTACGTCCAAGGTCATTATGGACTGTTTTCTGCCAGACGTACCTGATACGTCCGCTCATAACTCCATCATCCCCCGGCACAGGAAACATACATATATATAAGTGGGGACTTTGAAAATCTTTCAACCTGAAAAGTGGGGACTTAGAACTTTTTTTTGCCTGAAAAGTGGTGACTTAGAAAATATTTTGCACATTTAAAAATAGAAAAATAAATACATTTCAGCCCACAGCAGCCCCTCAAGTTGCATCCCCTGACAGCCCCCACCTGGGTGACCAACATATCCAAAAATCAGCCAGATCCCTGCAGGGATTCAGGAATTTCATGGAAGTCATAATTTTAGCGGTAACCGCCAGGCTCCCGTAAACAAAATTAGTTCCATAGAATTGCGGCCAAGTGCCGCTGGATAACAACCGGCAAAACGCAAGGTTTTCATGAAGAAAATAGTTCCAGGGATTTCGCGCCTATGTCCCCTGAAGTCTTTTCTCGGTTTTGGGCCACGCAGACGCCCGCCAGGGGTCTAGCTTTCGGTTCTACCGCTGGAGGGAGACAGGGCAGCCAGGCAGGCAGGCAGGCAGGCAGCCAGCCAGGCAGGCAGGCAGGCAGGCTGGCTGTACTGCCTACGTAGGTCTTTGAGCTTACATTCAGCAGCCTCCCCTGCCCTGTGGGACGACCAGGGTTAAGCCCCATCATTTCACGGCCTGCTCAACCGCCTCCCACCCCTCCCGTTCAGCCACCTCCGTGCCTTAAGCCCCCTCTTGTGACGGTCTCTTCCGCTCGGGCCTTAAGCCCCCTTTGGTGATTGCTCCCCTCCGCTCGGGCCTTAAGCCCCCCGCCCCTGAGACCCTGGAGGCATGGAAGCCTAGTTCACGCACCCCAAGTGCGCAGTGGCGCCCATGTCAGAAGTCGCAGATGACTTATATGTCAAGTTGTCCCTCCAAGGCCCTGCTGCACTAGCTGACCGCCGTGCTGGATGTTTTTTTTTTTTATTCTTGGCAGTGTCAGCTTCACTCTCCTTCTCACTCTCTTGTGTGTGTGTGTGTGTGTGTGTGGGGGTGGAGGGGTGGGTTAAGTCCCTGGAGGACACCTCTACTTCCTTCTTGCAACACCCACCTATGCCCAACTCTGTATCTCCTGTCCGTGTGTTGTCTCCACACATGTTGGGTATCTTCCAAGGTGCCAAGTTGTCCAGGGAGGCGATAAAATGTGGAGTGAAAGAGGCCAGAAGACACCCCACCCACCACAGATGGCCCGTCCACCAGGGTCACTCTCCCCATTGCCAGGGAGGGAGCAGGCACAGAGAGCCAGACCACATGGGTAGGACGGCGGTGGTCGGGAGAGGAGAGCATCCCCAACCCAACACACCGCTTACCCCCTGGTACAACCTCCATGCCTACACTTCCCAGTGCCTGGCGGCAGGGAGGAAGCGTTCAAAGGGCAGCAAGACCACAGAGGTAAGGGCAGTGTGCAGGAGGAGAGAGCTTCTCCAACCCGTCACACCGCTTGCAACAAGGCCCGTCCACCAGGGCCACTCTCCCCATTGTAGGGTGCCAGGGAGGGAGCAGGCACAGACAACCAGACCAAAGGGGTAGGACGGCGGTTGGCGGGAGGGGAGAGCATCCACAACCCGTCACACCGCTTACCCCCTGGCCCTGCCTCCATGCCTACACTCCACGGTGCCGGGTGGCAGGGAGAAAGCCTTCAAAGGGCAACCAGTACGCAGAGGAAGGGTAGTAGTGGAGCTCTTCTCCAAAGCATCACATCACTTGCATCAAGGCCCATCCACAAGTGACACTCTACACATTGTAGGGTGCTGGGGAGGGAGCAGGCACAGACAACCAGACCACAGGGGTAGGACGGCGGTGGGCGGGAGGGGAGAGCATCCACAACCCGTCACACCGCTTACCCCGTGGCCCAACCTCCATGCCTACACTCCCCAGTGCCTGGCAGCAGGGAGGAAGCGTTCAAAGGGCAGCAAGACCACACAGGTAGGGCGGTGGGCGGGAGGAGAGAGCTTCTCCAACCCGTCACACCGCTTCCAACCAGGCCCATCCACCAGGGCCACTCTCCCCATTGTAGGGTGCCGGGGAGGGAGCAGGCACAGACAACCAGACCACAGGGGTAGGACGGCAGTGGGCGGGAGGGGAGAGCATCCACGACCCGTCACACTGCTTACCCCCTGGCGTAAGACAACTTCGGAGCTGGTAAATAAAAAACGCTCTGTGCAGCCACGGGTGAATCCCAGGCATTAAAAGTCGGCCGCTTTTGTCCCCACCAGGATAGGGGACCTCAGCAGGCCACGGGGTACCAGCCTCCTCCACGGCGCACACGGTATCGTACCTCTGCTTTTAGACGGGGCAGGGAGCAAACTCAGTTGGAGGTCACCAGACAGGGAGAGAAGCGCTTGGCTCGCAGACAGGTAGCGCCCTCACTGGCGGAGCCCGGTGTGAGTCCAGGGACCACGCCTGAGGCGGAGGAGAGAAGGACCATTTCGCCTGTTTGCAGGGGGCCACCAGGGACCGCCTCAGCGAAAGCCTCTTCCCAGCTCAGGCGCAGGGAGCCATATCGATTGGAGAAGGTAGTGGGGTAAACATGGAGGTCAAGAAGGTCCGATTCCAATAGAAGACAGGTAAGTGAGATAACCTCCTGTAAGTCTGGAACTCTGTGTAGGCATCAGAGAACTAGCCAGGGTCCCCTGACCACCAAAGGGGGTAAAACTTTCTGTCAGTCTGGAACTCTTCCTGGGCATAGGAGAACCGGCCAGACTCCCCTGCCTATTGTTCAAAATTTTCGCTCCGAGATAATCTCCTCAAGGGTGCCCCCAGCAGTTATCGTGCACTTTCTGCACGCCCGTCATTTAGGGGGACCGAACCAACAAAGTGTCCGACCTCATGGAAGTGGTGCCTGGACACAGCTAGGCAGATCCGACCTCATTTCTGTCAAAGGCCGGAGCTCATGGGACTTAGAAAATTTTTCGCTCTTTTCCGCCGTGCCCTTCCCGGCCACCAGAGGGCGCCACTAGGGTTGCAGGGTGACCGGGGCAGGCTCCCTTCCCCTGCCTGACCTGCCCCCCTGAAGTCCCGCAATGAAGGGAGGTCGTGGAGGGCAGATGAGGATTGCAGACAGGAAAGGGGGGAAACCGCCTGTCCGTCTGGAACTCTTCCTGGGCATAGGAGAACCAGCCAGAGTCCCCTGCCTGCTTGTGGGACTTTGAACATTTTTCAACCTGAAAAGTGGGGACTTTGAAAATATTTCACCATGTGTGAAGAAAAGAGACCTCAGCTAACCTTTTCTTCTATGTTTTGTGTATTTAATTTCCCTTTTCTGCCTATAGTATTTTATCCGTTCGGCAGTTTGCATCTACCGAACCACGACCTCCCTCCTTGCTTGTTGTGATTTGAAGCACCGACAATTAAGTGTTCCCTGGGTGGCCGTTGTTCGTATACCCGAACGCCACGAGGAAAAGAAAACGTCTTGTTCGCACGAGGCGAGTCAGCGGGACTTGGTCGTCGAGTGTCTGGAACTAAAATCGGACACTCGACCGTGCGAAGTACCGCTGAAAACTACCGAACGGCCGGTTCTCCCACTTGCCGAACACCCAGAAGAGCGGCATTCGGTAGTTATATCCGTATGAACCAGGGGAACAATCGCTCCTATGAGCCAGGAGGGTATTTTCGGTACTTTTGACCGCTTTCGCCTTTTTCCCCAATTGACCGACCCCACACACTGAATTCGTGGAACTGTTTTGGGCAGGAGCCTCGTGTGTGGTCGGTAAACTAAGACTTCCACACTTTTTAAGAACCCCTGAACCGATCTGGGTGAAATTTGGATATGTTTGCCTCCCAGATCGGGGCTATCAGGGGATATGTATTGTGATACCTGGTGGGGAAAGGGGTGTTCCAATGTTTGGGTAAAATGTGTGCCCTCTGCCTGGAGATAATTGATTTAACCTTTAACTTATCTCACTATCTTCCAGGCAGAGGAAGGGGCGTGTAGTAAGAAAATACTGTACAGTGATTGGTGATATGTTTGTTTGTTTTGGGAGGTCCTCTTGCATGAGGATCCCCATAAAAGCCAGCCTGTTTCAATAAAGCTTTAGTTCTGTTACACCCTTCATGAAGTCTTGGCTCATGTTTGGGGAAAGGATACTCTAACTACTGGGAAGGATTGTCGTGAAGCTGTATTCATCTCTACCCCCTGCTGGAGCTATGATACCCCCTGCTGGAGCTATGATACTCAGCAGCTGAAAAAGGAACAAGGGACCGCAGCAACATCTCCCCTGCAGGTCTTAACAACTGGTTGCAAGCGACGGGATTGAATGGAACGCAGAAAGACAACTGATGAATGGCCCAGCAGTACGAGAAACTAAAAAAGACGACGCTACAAGATCTACTGGAAGCCCGAGGCCAGGTGGCAAGCAACAAGAGAAAAGCTACCCTCATAGCAGAACTAATGGAGGGCGACCAAACCAACAGCGTGACGGACGTCAGCCGAGAGGAAGCGGAGTTCCAGCGGAAGGTGATGTGGAGGCTAAATTTATATGGGCCGAACCCACCACCGGAGGCGATAACGCAAATCCTGGCACAAGTGAATGCAGAACGCAGTGCCCTACAGGCCAGCTTGAACCAAGCAGACAATGCATCACTAACAGGATCTATAAATGGAGGACAGCGGAGAAAAATTAACTATGCTGCATTTAAAAGCTTTGCGGACGGAGAAACAGAGATTGACGCATATCTACAGGATTTCGAACGTCAATGCGCTTTGGAGGGTCTGGAATCAGAGCAATGGGCATCGATCTCAAGCAGTAAGCTCACGGGCCGTGCAGCCGAGGCCTACAGAGCAGTTCCTGACACAGCCATACATGACTATGCCAAGGTAAAGGAAATTCTGCTAGCTAGATATGCCGTGACCCCAGAGACTTACAGAAAGAAATTTCGGGCCTTACGGAAAGGGGGCCGAGACTCCTACACTGAGTGGGCTTTTCGGCTGTATCGAGCAGCCCAAAACTGGATACAAGGTACTACAGCTCTTCTTACTTGAACATTTTTTTGAGCACACCCCGACAGACACCAGGGATTGGGTCAGAGACCGAAAACCGGCTACCATCGAAGCCGCAGCCAAGCTGGCGGACGAGCATCATGAAGGCCGAAAGGGGGAAGCTGGTGGGAACCGTCCTCTGGTAAGGTCCAGTGCTCCACCACCAGGACCTGTGACCAACCCCAGACCACCCACACCCCAACCTGGTTTTGCCCGGAAACCTCCACCGGTATGTCACCAGTGCAATCAGCCCGGGCACTTCAAGATCCATTGCCCTCAGCGGAGCCGAACCAGCTGGGAACGGCCCCCACAAACCCCAAGGGCGGCCGCTCACCACTATCAGCACACCCAGGTGGGCGAGCCAGCACCCGACTCCGAACAGTGGGCTGTCCTACATGAGGTAGACCTAGCCCAAGCTGAAATAGACAATCGAGTTCACCACCGACAGTTGGTCACCGTAGACGGTCAAGAAGCAGAGGGGCTCCGAGACACGGGCGCCACCCTTACACTGGTACAACCACATACCGTAGCTGCCAAGGCCCGCACCAACAAGACTGTAGCAGTACGAGTGGCCGGGGGTGCCATCCACAAGATACCCACTGTTCGGGTACAGCTGAATTGGGGCCATGGTGACAGGCCGATGGAAGTAGGCATTATGGCGGGACTACCAGCAGAGGTTTTGTTGGGGAATGATTTAGGGTGCCTAACTTCAAAGGATGAAAGATTTTCAAAGTCCCCACCTTTCCAGGCAAAAAAAAGTTCTAAGTCCCCACTTATATATATGTATGTTTCCTGTGCCTGGGGATGACGGAGGTGGCCGAACGGGAGGGGTCGGAGGCGGCTGAGCAGGCCGTGAAATGAGGGGGCTTATAAAAAAAAAAACTCCAGCATTGTGGCCAGCTAGTGCAGCAGGGCCTTGGAGGGACAACTTGACATATAAGTCATCTGCGACTTCTGACATGGGCGCCACTGCGCACTTTGGGTGCGTGAACTAGGCTTCCATGCCTCCAGGGTCTCAGGGGCGGGGGGCTTAAGGCCCGAGCGGAGGGGAGCAATCACCAAAGGGGGCTTAAGGCCCGAGCGGAAGGGACCGTCACCAGAGGGGGCTTAAGGCACGGAGGTGGCCGAATGGGAGGGGTGGGAGGCGGTTGAGCAGGCCGTGAAATGAGGGGGCTTAACCCTGGTCGTCCCACAGGGCAGGGGAGGCTGCTGAATGTAAGCTCAAAGACCTACGTAGGCAGTACTGCCTGCCTGCCTGCCTGGCTGCCTGCCTGCCTGCCTTCTTCCCTGTCTCCCTCCAGCTGTAGAACCGAAAGCTAGACCCCTGGCGGGCGTCTGCGTGGCCCAAAACCGAGAAAAGACTTCAGGGGACATAGGCGCGAAATCCCTGGAACTATTTTCGGCATGAAAACCTTGCGTTTTGCCGGTTGTTATCCAGCGGCACTTGGCCGCGATTCTATGGAACTAATTTTGGTTACGGGAGCCTGGCGGTTACCGCTAAAATTATGACTTCCATGAAATTCCTGAACCCCTGCAGGGATCTGGCTGATTTTTGGATATGTTGGTCACCCAGGTGGGGGCTGTCAGGGGATGCAACTTGAGGGGCTGCTGTGTGCTGAAATGTATTTATTTTTCTATTTTTAAATGTGCAAAATATTTTCTAAGTCCCCACTTTTCAGGCGAAAAAAAGTTCTAAGTCCCCACTTTTCAGGATGAAAGATTTTCAAAGTCCCCACCTTTCCAGGCAAAAAAAAGTTCTAAGTCCCCACTTATATATATGTATGTTTCCTGTGCCTGGGGATGACGGAGGTGGCCGAACGGGAGGGGTCGGAGGCGGCTGAGCAGGCCGTGAAATGAGGGGGCTTATAAAAAAAAAAACTCCAGCATTGCGGCCAGCTAGTGCAGCAGGGCCTTGGAGGGACAACTTGACATATAAGTCATCTGCGACTTCTGACATGGGCGCCACTGCGCACTTTGGGTGCGTGAACTAGGCTTCCATGCCTCCAGGGTCTCAGGGGCGGGGGGCTTAAGGCCCGAGCGGAGGGGAGCAATCACCAAAGGGGGCTTAAGGCCCGAGCGGAAGGGACCGTCACCAGAGGGGGCTTAAGGCACGGAGGTGGCCGAATGGGAGGGGTGGGAGGCGGTTGAGCAGGCCGTGAAATGAGGGGGCTTAACCCTGGTCGTCCCACAGGGCAGGGGAGGCTGCTGAATGTAAGCTCAAAGACCTACGTAGGCAGTACTGCCTGCCTGCCTGCCTGCCTGCCTGCCTGCTTCCCTGTCTCCCTCCAGCTGTAGAACCGAAAGCTAGACCCCTGGCGGGCGTCTGCGTGGCCCAAAACCGAGAAAAGACTTCAGGGGACATAGGCGCGAAATCCCTGGAACTATTTTCGGCATGAAAACCTTGCGTTTTGCCGGTTGTTATCCAGCGGCACTTGGCCGCGATTCTATGGAACTAATTTTGGTTACGGGAGCCTGGCGGTTACCGCTAAAATTATGACTTCCATGAAATTCTTGATCTGGCTGATTTTTGGATATGTTGGTCACCCAGGTGGGGGCTGTCAGGGGATGCAACTTGAGGGGCTGCTGTGTGCTGAAATGTATTTATTTTTCTATTTTTAAATGTGCAAAATATTTTCTAAGTCCCCACTTTTCAGGATGAAAGATTTTCAAAGTCCCCACCTTTCCAGGCAAAAAAAAGTTCTAAGTCCCCACTTATATATATGTATGTTTCCTTTGCCTGGGGATGACGGAGGTGGCCGAACGGGAGGGGTCGGAGGCGGCTGAGCAGGCCGTGAAATGAGGGGGCTTATAAAAAAAAAAACACTCCAGCATTGTGGCCAGCTAGTGCAGCAGGGCCTTGGAGGGACAACTTGACATATAAGTCATCTGCGACTTCTGACATGGGCGCCACTGCGCACTTTGGGTGCGTGAACTAGGCTTCCATGCCTCCAGGGTCTCAGGGGCGGGGGGCTTAAGGCCCGAGCGGAGGGGAGCAATCACCAAAGGGGGCTTAAGGCCCGAGCGGAAGGGACCGTCACCAGAGGGGGCTTAAGGCACGGAGGTGGCCGAATGGGAGGGGTGGGAGGCGGTTGAGCAGGCCGTGAAATGAGGGGGCTTAACCCTGGTCGTTCCACAGGGCAGGGGAGGCTGCTGAATGTAAGCTCAAAGACCTACGTAGGCAGTACTGCCTGCCTGCCTGCCTGCCTGCCTGCCTGCCTGCTTCCCTGTCTCCCTCCAGCTGTAGAACCGAAAGCTAGACCCCTGGCGGGCGTCTGCGTGGCCCAAAACCGAGAAAAGACTTCAGGGGACATAGGCGCGAAATCCCTGGAACTATTTTCGGCATGAAAACCTTGCGTTTTGCCGGTTGTTATCCAGCGGGACTTGGCCGCGATTCTATGGAACTAATTTTGGTTACGGGAGCCTGGCGGTTACCGCTAAAATTATGACTTCCATGAAATTCCTGAACCCCTGCAGGGATCTGGCTGATTTTTGGATATGTTGGTCACCCAGGTGGGGGCTGTCAGGGGATGCAACTTGAGGGGCTGCTGTGTGCTGAAATGTATTTATTTTTCTATTTTTAAATGTGCAAAATATTTTCTAAGTCCCCACTTTTCAGGATGAAAGATTTTCAAAGTCCCCACCTTTCCAGGCAAAAAAAAGTTCTAAGTCCCCACTTATATATATGTATGTTTCCTGTGCCTGGGGATGACGGAGGTGGCCGAACGGGAGGGGTCGGAGGCGGCTGAGCAGGCCGTGAAATGAGGGGGCTTATAAAAAAAAAAACTCCAGCATTGCGGCCAGCTAGTGCAGCAGGGCCTTGGAGGGACAACTTGACATATAAGTCATCTGCGACTTCTGACATGGGCGCCATTGCGCACTTTGGGTGCGTGAACTAGGCTTCAATGCCTCCAGGGTCTCAGGGGCGGGGGGCTTAAGGCCCGAGCGGAGGGGAGCAATCACCAAAGGGGGCTTAAGGCCCGAGCGGAAGGGACCGTCACCAGAGGGGGCTTAAGGCACGGAGGTGGCCGAATGGGAGGGGTGGGAGGCGGTTGAGCAGGCCGTGAAATGAGGGGGCTTAACCCTGGTCGTCCCACAGGGCAGGGGAGGCTGCTGAATGTAAGCTCAAAGACCTACGTAGGCAGTACTGCCTGCCTGCCTGCCTGCCTGCCTGGCTGCCTGCCTGCCTGCCTGCTTCCCTGTCTCCCTCCAGCGGTAGAACCGAAAGCTAGACCCCTGGCGGGCGTCTGCGTGGCCCAAAACCGAGAAAAGACTTCAGGGGACATAGACGCGAAATCCCTGGAACTATTTTCGGCATGAAAACCTTGCGTTTTGCCGGTTGTTATCCAGCGGGACTTGGCCGCGATTCTATGGAACTAATTTTGGTTACGGGAGCCTGGCGGTTACCGCTAAAATTATGACTTCCATGAAATTCCTGAACCCCTGCAGGGATCTGGCTGATTTTTGGATATGTTGGTCACCCAGGTGGGGGCTGTCAGGGGATGCAACTTGAGGGGCTGCTGTGTGCTGAAATGTATTTATTTTTCTATTTTTAAATGTGCAAAATATTTTCTAAGTCCCCACTTTTCAGGCGAAAAAAAGTTCTAAGTCCCCACTTTTCAGGATGAAAGATTTTCAAAGTCCCCACCTTTCCAGGCAAAAAAAAGTTCTAAGTCCCCACTTATATATATGTATGTTTCCTGTGCCTGGGGATGACGGAGGTGGCCGAACGGGAGGGGTCGGAGGCGGCTGAGCAGGCCGTGAAATGAGGGGGCTTATAAAAAAAAAAACTCCAGCATTGCGGCCAGCTAGTGCAGCAGGGCCTTGGAGGGACAACTTGACATATAAGTCATCTGCGACTTCTGACATGGGCGCCACTGCGCACTTTGGGTGCGTGAACTAGGCTTCCATGCCTCCAGGGTCTCAGGGGCGGGGGGCTTAAGGCCCGAGCGGAGGGGAGCAATCACCAAAGGGGGCTTAAGGCCCGAGCGGAAGGGACCGTCACCAGAGGGGGCTTAAGGCACGGAGGTGGCCGAATGGGAGGGGTGGGAGGCGGTTGAGCAGGCCGTGAAATGAGGGGGCTTAACCCTGGTCGTCCCACAGGGCAGGGGAGGCTGCTGAATGTAAGCTCAAAGACCTACGTAGGCAGTACTGCCTGCCTGCCTGCCTGCCTGCCTGCCTGCTTCCCTGTCTCCCTCCAGCTGTAGAACCGAAAGCTAGACCCCTGGCGGGCGTCTGCGTGGCCCAAAACCGAGAAAAGACTTCAGGGGACATAGGCGCGAAATCCCTGGAACTATTTTCGGCATGAAAACCTTGCGTTTTGCCGGTTGTTATCCAGCGGCACTTGGCCGCGATTCTATGGAACTAATTTTGGTTACGGGAGCCTGGCGGTTACCGCTAAAATTATGACTTCCATGAAATTCTTGATCTGGCTGATTTTTGGATATGTTGGTCACCCAGGTGGGGGCTGTCAGGGGATGCAACTTGAGGGGCTGCTGTGTGCTGAAATGTATTTATTTTTCTATTTTTAAATGTGCAAAATATTTTCTAAGTCCCCACTTTTCAGGATGAAAGATTTTCAAAGTCCCCACCTTTCCAGGCAAAAAAAAGTTCTAAGTCCCCACTTATATATATGTATGTTTCCTTTGCCTGGGGATGACGGAGGTGGCCGAACGGGAGGGGTCGGAGGCGGCTGAGCAGGCCGTGAAATGAGGGGGCTTATAAAAAAAAAAACACTCCAGCATTGTGGCCAGCTAGTGCAGCAGGGCCTTGGAGGGACAACTTGACATATAAGTCATCTGCGACTTCTGACATGGGCGCCACTGCGCACTTTGGGTGCGTGAACTAGGCTTCCATGCCTCCAGGGTCTCAGGGGCGGGGGGCTTAAGGCCCGAGCGGAGGGGAGCAATCACCAAAGGGGGCTTAAGGCCCGAGCGGAAGGGACCGTCACCAGAGGGGGCTTAAGGCACGGAGGTGGCCGAATGGGAGGGGTGGGAGGCGGTTGAGCAGGCCGTGAAATGAGGGGGCTTAACCCTGGTCGTTCCACAGGGCAGGGGAGGCTGCTGAATGTAAGCTCAAAGACCTACGTAGGCAGTACTGCCTGCCTGCCTGCCTGCCTGCCTGCCTGCTTCCCTGTCTCCCTCCAGCTGTAGAACCGAAAGCTAGACCCCTGGCGGGCGTCTGCGTGGCCCAAAACCGAGAAAAGACTTCAGGGGACATAGGCGCGAAATCCCTGGAACTATTTTCGGCATGAAAACCTTGCGTTTTGCCGGTTGTTATCCAGCGGGACTTGGCCGCGATTCTATGGAACTAATTTTGGTTACGGGAGCCTGGCGGTTACCGCTAAAATTATGACTTCCATGAAATTCCTGAACCCCTGCAGGGATCTGGCTGATTTTTGGATATGTTGGTCACCCAGGTGGGGGCTGTCAGGGGATGCAACTTGAGGGGCTGCTGTGTGCTGAAATGTATTTATTTTTCTATTTTTAAATGTGCAAAATATTTTCTAAGTCCCCACTTTTCAGGATGAAAGATTTTCAAAGTCCCCACCTTTCCAGGCAAAAAAAAGTTCTAAGTCCCCACTTATATATATGTATGTTTCCTGTGCCTGGGGATGACGGAGGTGGCCGAACGGGAGGGGTCGGAGGCGGCTGAGCAGGCCGTGAAATGAGGGGGCTTATAAAAAAAAAAACTCCAGCATTGCGGCCAGCTAGTGCAGCAGGGCCTTGGAGGGACAACTTGACATATAAGTCATCTGCGACTTCTGACATGGGCGCCATTGCGCACTTTGGGTGCGTGAACTAGGCTTCAATGCCTCCAGGGTCTCAGGGGCGGGGGGCTTAAGGCCCGAGCGGAGGGGAGCAATCACCAAAGGGGGCTTAAGGCCCGAGCGGAAGGGACCGTCACCAGAGGGGGCTTAAGGCACGGAGGTGGCCGAATGGGAGGGGTGGGAGGCGGTTGAGCAGGCCGTGAAATGAGGGGGCTTAACCCTGGTCGTCCCACAGGGCAGGGGAGGCTGCTGAATGTAAGCTCAAAGACCTACGTAGGCAGTACTGCCTGCCTGCCTGCCTGCCTGCCTGGCTGCCTGCCTGCCTGCTTCCCTGTCTCCCTCCAGCGGTAGAACCGAAAGCTAGACCCCTGGCGGGCGTCTGCGTGGCCCAAAACCGAGAAAAGACTTCAGGGGACATAGACGCGAAATCCCTGGAACTATTTTCGGCATGAAAACCTTGCGTTTTGCCGGTTGTTATCCAGCGGCACTTGGCAGCGATTCTATGGAACTAATTTCGGTTACGGGAGCCTGGCGGTTACCGCTAAAATTATGACTTCCATGAAATTCCTGAACCCCTGCAGGGATCTGGCTGATTTTTGGATATGTTGGTCACCCAGGTGGGGGCTGTCAGGGGATGCAACTTGAGGGGCTGCTGTGTGCTGAAATGTATTTATTTTTCTATTTTTAAATGTGCAAAATATTTTCTAAGTCCCCACTTTTCAGGCGAGAAAAAGTTCTAAGTCCCCACTTTTCAGGATGAAAGATTATCAAAGTCCCCACCTTTCCAGGCAAAAAAAAGTTCTAAGTCCCCACTTATATATATGTATGTTTCCTGTGCCTGGGGTTGACGGAGGTGGCCGAACGGGAGGGGTCGGAGGCGGCTGAGCAGGCCGTGAAATGAGGGGGCTTATAAAAAAAAAACTCCAGCATTGCGGCCAGCTAGTGCAGCAGGGCCTTGGAGGGACAACTTGACATATAAGTCATCTGCGACTTCTGACATGGGCGCCACTGCGCACTTTGGGTGCGTGAACTAGGCTTCCATGCCTCCAGGGTCTCAGGGGCGGGGGGCTTAAGGCCCGAGCGGAGGGGAGCAATCACCAAAGGGGGCTTAAGGCCCGAGCGGAAGGGACCGTCACCAGAGGGGGCTTAAGGCACGGAGGTGGCCGAATGGGAGGGGTGGGAGGCGGTTGAGCAGGCCGTGAAATGAGGGGGCTTAACCCTGGTCGTCCCACAGGGCAGGGGAGGCTGCTGAATGTAAGCTCAAAGACCTACGTAGGCAGTACTGCCTGCCTGCCTGCCTGCCTGCCTGCCTGGCTGCCTGGCTGCCTGGCTGCCTGCCTGCCTGCTTCCCTGTCTCCCTCCAGCGGTAGAACCGAAAGCTAGACCCCTGGCGGGCGTCTGCGTGGCCCAAAACCGAGAAAAGACTTCAGGGGACATAGGCGCGAAATCCCTGGAACTATTTTCGGCATGAAAACCTTGCGTTTTGCCGGTTGTTATCCAGCGGCACTTGGCAGCGATTCTATGGAACTAATTTCGGTTACGGGAGCCTGGCGGTTACCGCTAAAATTATGACTTCCATGAAATTCCTGAACCCCTGCAGGGATCTGGCTGATTTTTGGATATGTTGGTCACCCAGGTGGGGGCTGTCAGGGGATGCAACTTGAGGGGCTGCTGTGTGCTGAAATGTATTTATTTTTCTATTTTTAAATGTGCAAAATATTTTCTAAGTCCCCACTTTTCAGGCGAAAAAAAGTTCTAAGTCCCCACTTTTCAGGATGAAAGATTTTCAAAGTCCCCACCTTTCCAGGCAAAAAAAAGTTCTAAGTCCCCACTTATATATATGTATGTTTCCTGTGCCTGGGGATGACGGAGGTGGCCGAACGGGAGGGGTCGGAGGCGGCTGAGCAGGCCGTGAAATGAGGGGGCTTATAAAAAAAAAAACTCCAGCATTGCGGCCAGCTAGTGCAGCAGGGCCTTGGAGGGACAACTTGACATATAAGTCATCTGCGACTTCTGACATGGGCGCCACTGCGCACTTTGGGTGCGTGAACTAGGCTTCCATGCCTCCAGGGTCTCAGGGGCGGGGGGCTTAAGGCCCGAGCGGAGGGGAGCAATCACCAAAGGGGGCTTAAGGCCCGAGCGGAAGGGACCGTCACCAGAGGGGGCTTAAGGCACGGAGGTGGCCGAATGGGAGGGGTGGGAGGCGGTTGAGCAGGCCGTGAAATGAGGGGGCTTAACCCTGGTCGTCCCACAGGGCAGGGGAGGCTGCTGAATGTAAGCTCAAAGACCTACGTAGGCAGTACTGCCTGCCTGCCTGCCTGGCTGCCTGGCTGCCTGCCTGCCTGCTTCCCTGTCTCCCTCCAGCGGTAGAA
Source organism: Pelobates fuscus (assembly GCF_036172605.1). Classification (NCBI taxonomy): domain Eukaryota; kingdom Metazoa; phylum Chordata; class Amphibia; order Anura; family Pelobatidae; genus Pelobates; species Pelobates fuscus. The sequence goes on along the minus strand of NC_086323.1, from coordinate 178,180,158 downwards.
CCGAAAGCTAGACCCCTGGCGGGCGTCTGCGTGGCCCAAAACCGAGAAAAGACTTCAGGGGACATAGGCGCGAAATCCCTGGAACTATTTTCGGCATGAAAACCTTGCGTTTTGCCGGTTGTTATCCAGCGGCACTTGGCCGCGATTCTATGGAACTAATTTTGGTTACGGGAGCCTGGCGGTTACCGCTAAAATTATGACTTCCATGAAATTCTTGATCTGGCTGATTTTTGGATATGTTGGTCACCCAGGTGGGGGCTGTCAGGGGATGCAACTTGAGGGGCTGCTGTGTGCTGAAATGTATTTATTTTTCTATTTTTAAATGTGCAAAATATTTTCTAAGTCCCCACTTTTCAGGATGAAAGATTTTCAAAGTCCCCACCTTTCCAGGCAAAAAAAAGTTCTAAGTCCCCACTTATATATATGTATGTTTCCTTTGCCTGGGGATGACGGAGGTGGCCGAACGGGAGGGGTCGGAGGCGGCTGAGCAGGCCGTGAAATGAGGAGGCTTATAAAAAAAAAAACACTCCAGCATTGTGGCCAGCTAGTGCAGCAGGGCCTTGGAGGGACAACTTGACATATAAGTCATCTGCGACTTCTGACATGGGCGCCACTGCGCACTTTGGGTGCGTGAACTAGGCTTCCATGCCTCCAGGGTCTCAGGGGCGGGGGGCTTAAGGCCCGAGCGGAGGGGAGCAATCACCAAAGGGGGCTTAAGGCCCGAGCGGAAGGGACCGTCACCAGAGGGGGCTTAAGGCACGGAGGTGGCCGAATGGGAGGGGTGGGAGGCGGTTGAGCAGGCCGTGAAATGAGGGGGCTTAACCCTGGTCGTCCCACAGGGCAGGGGAGGCTGCTGAATGTAAGCTCAAAGACCTACGTAGGCAGTACTGCCTGCCTGCCTGCCTGCCTGCCTGCCTGCCTGGCTGCCTGGCTGCCTGCCTGCCTGCTTCCCTGTCTCCCTCCAGCGGTAGAACCGAAAGCTAGACCCCTGGCGGGCGTCTGCGTGGCCCAAAACCGAGAAAAGACTTCAGGGGACATAGGCGCGAAATCCCTGGAACTATTTTCGGCATGAAAACCTTGCGTTTTGCCGGTTGTTATCCAGCAGCACTTGGCCGCGATTCTATGGAACTAATTTTGGTTACGGGAGCCTGGCGGTTACCGCTAAAATTATGACTTCCATGAAATTCTTGATCTGGCTGATTTTTGGATATGTTGGTCACCCAGGTGGGGGCTGTCAGGGGATGCAACTTGAGGGGCTGCTGTGTGCTGAAATGTATTTATTTTTCTATTTTTAAATGTGCAAAATATTTTCTAAGTCCCCACTTTTCAGGATGAAAGATTTTCAAAGTCCCCACCTTTCCAGGCAAAAAAAAGTTCTAAGTCCCCACTTATATATATGTATGTTTCCTTTGCCTGGGGATGACGGAGGTGGCCGAACGGGAGGGGTGGGAGGCGGTTGAGCAGGCCGTGAAATGAGGGGGCTTAGCCCTGGTCGTCCCACAGGGCAGGGGAGGCTGCTGAATGTAAGCTCAAAGACCTACGTAGGCAGTACTGCCTGCCTGCCTGCCTGGCTGCCTGCCTGCCTGCCTTCTTCCCTGTCTCCCTCCAGCTGTAGAACCGAAAGCAAGACCCCTGGCGGGCGTCTGCGTGGCCCAAAACCGAGAAAAGACTTCAGGGGACATAGGCGCGAAATCCCTGGAACTATTTTCGGCATGAAAACCTTGCGTTTTGCCGGTTGTTATCCAGCGGCACTTGGCCGCGATTCTATGGAACTAATTTTGCTTACGGGAGCCTGGCGGTTACCGCTAAAATTATGACTTCCATGAAATTCCTGAACCCCTACAGGGATCTGGCTGATTTTTGGATATGTTGGTCACCCAGGTGGGGGCTGTCAGGGGATGCAACTTGAGGGGCTGCTGTGTGCTGAAATGTATTTATTTTTCTATTTTTAAATGTGCAAAATATTTTCTAAGTCCCCACTTTTCAGGATGAAAGATTTTCAAAGTCCCCACCTTTCCAGGCAAAAAAAAGTTCTAAGTCCCCACTTATATATATATGTATGTTTCCTGTGCCTGGGGATGACGGAGGTGGCCGAACGGGAGGGGTCGGAGGCGGCTGAGCAGGCCGTGAAATGAGGGGGCTTATAAAAAAAAAAAACTCCAGCATTGTGGCCAGCTAGTGCAGCAGGGCCTTGGAGGGACAACTTGACATATAAGTCATCTGCGACTTCTGACATGGGCGCCACTGCGCACTTTGGGTGCGTGAACTAGGCTTCCATGCCTCCAGGGTCTCAGGGGCGGGGGGCTTAAGGCCCGAGCGGAGGGGAGCAATCACCAAAGGGGGCTTAAGGCACGGAGGTGGCCGAATGGGAGGGGTGGGAGGCGGTTGAGCAGGCCGTGAAATGAGGGGGCTTAACCCTGGTCGTCCCACAGGGCAGGGGAGGCTGCTGAATGTAAGCTCAAAGACCTACGTAGGCAGTACTGCCTGCCTGCCTGCCTGCCTGCCTGGCTGCCTGGCTGCCTGCCTGCTTCCCTGTCTCCCTCCAGCGGTAGAACCGAAAGCTAGACCCCTGGCGGGCGTCTGCGTGGCCCAAAACCGAGAAAAGACTTCAGGGGACATAGGCGCGAAATCCCTGGAACTATTTTCGGCATGAAAACCTTGCGTTTTGCCGGTTGTTATCCAGCAGCACTTGGCCGCGATTCTATGGAACTAATTTTGGTTACGGGAGCCTGGCGGTTACCGCTAAAATTATGACTTCCATGAAATTCTTGATCTGGCTGATTTTTGGATATGTTGGTCACCCAGGTGGGGGCTGTCAGGGGATGCAACTTGAGGGGCTGCTGTGTGCTGAAATGTATTTATTTTTCTATTTTTAAATGTGCAAAATATTTTCTAAGTCCCCACTTTTCAGGATGAAAGATTTTCAAAGTCCCCACCTTTCCAGGCAAAAAAAAGTTCTAAGTCCCCACTTATATATATGTATGTTTCCTTTGCCTGGGGATGACGGAGGTGGCCGAACGGGAGGGGTGGGAGGCGGTTGAGCAGGCCGTGAAATGAGGGGGCTTAGCCCTGGTCGTCCCACAGGGCAGGGGAGGCTGCTGAATGTAAGCTCAAAGACCTACGTAGGCAGTACTGCCTGCCTGCCTGCCTGGCTGCCTGCCTGCCTGCCTTCTTCCCTGTCTCCCTCCAGCTGTAGAACCGAAAGCAAGACCCCTGGCGGGCGTCTGCGTGGCCCAAAACCGAGAAAAGACTTCAGGGGACATAGGCGCGAAATCCCTGGAACTATTTTCGGCATGAAAACCTTGCGTTTTGCCGGTTGTTATCCAGCGGCACTTGGCCGCGATTCTATGGAACTAATTTTGCTTACGGGAGCCTGGCGGTTACCGCTAAAATTATGACTTCCATGAAATTCCTGAACCCCTACAGGGATCTGGCTGATTTTTGGATATGTTGGTCACCCAGGTGGGGGCTGTCAGGGGATGCAACTTGAGGTGCTGCTGTGTGCTGAAATGTATTTATTTTTCTATTTTTAAATGTGCAAAATATTTTCTAAGTCCCCACTTTTCAGGATGAAAGATTTTCAAAGTCCCCACCTTTCCAGGCAAAACAAAGTTCTAAGTTCCCACTTATATATATGTATGTTTCCTGTGCCTGGGGATGACGGAGGTGGCCGAACGGGAGGGGTCGGAGGCGGCTGAGCAGGCCGTGAAATGAGGGGGCTTATAAAAAAAAAAAACTCCAGCATTGCGGCCAGCTAGTGCAGCAGGGCCTTGGAGGGACAACTTGACATATAAGTCATCTGCGACTTCTGACATGGGCGCCATTGCGCACTTTGGGTGCGTGAACTAGGCTTCCATGCCTCCAGGGTCTCAGGGGCGGGGGGCTTAAGGCCCGAGCGGAGGGGAGCAATCACCAAAGGGGGCTTAAGGCCCGAGCGGAAGGGACCGTCACCAGAGGGGGCTTAAGGCATGGAGGTGGCCGAATGGGAGGGGTGGGAGGCGGTTGAGCAGGCCGTGAAATGAGGGGGCTTAACCCTGGTCGTCCCACAGGGCAGGGGAGGCTGCTGAATGTAAGCTCAAAGACCTACATAGGCAGTACTGCCTGCCTGCCTGCCTGCCTGCCTGCCTGGCTGCCTGGCTGCCTGCCTGCCTGCTTCCCTGTCTCCCTCCAGCGGTAGAACCGAAAGCTAGACCCCTGGCGGGCGTCTGCGTGGCCCAAAACCGAGAAAAGACTTCAGGGGACATAGGCGCGAAATCCCTGGAACTATTTTCGGCATGAAAACCTTGCGTTTTGCCGGTTGTTATCCAGCAGCACTTGGCCGCGATTCTATGGAACTAATTTTGGTTACGGGAGCCTGGCGGTTACCGCTAAAATTATGACTTCCATGAAATTCTTGATCTGGCTGATTTTTGGATATGTTGGTCACCCAGGTGGGGGCTGTCAGGGGATGCAACTTGAGGGGCTGCTGTGTGCTGAAATGTATTTATTTTTCTATTTTTAAATGTGCAAAATATTTTCTAAGTCCCCACTTTTCAGGATGAAAGATTTTCAAAGTCCCCACCTTTCCAGGCAAAAAAAAGTTCTAAGTCCCCACTTATATATATGTATGTTTCCTTTGCCTGGGGATGACGGAGGTGGCCGAACGGGAGGGGTGGGAGGCGGTTGAGCAGGCCGTGAAATGAGGGGGCTTAGCCCTGGTCGTCCCACAGGGCAGGGGAGGCTGCTGAATGTAAGCTCAAAGACCTACGTAGGCAGTACTGCCTGCCTGCCTGCCTGGCTGCCTGCCTGCCTGCCTTCTTCCCTGTCTCCCTCCAGCTGTAGAACCGAAAGCAAGACCCCTGGCGGGCGTCTGCGTGGCCCAAAACCGAGAAAAGACTTCAGTGGACATAGGCGCGAAATCCCTGGAACTATTTTCGGCATGAAAACCTTGCGTTTTGCCGGTTGTTATCCAGCGGCACTTGGCCGCGATTCTATGGAACTAATTTTGCTTACGGGAGCCTGGCGGTTACCGCTAAAATTATGACTTCCATGAAATTCCTGAACCCCTACAGGGATCTGGCTGATTTTTGGATATGTTGGTCACCCAGGTGGGGGCTGTCAGGGGATGCAACTTGAGGGGCTGCTGTGTGCTGAAATGTATTTATTTTTCTATTTTTAAATGTGCAAAATATTTTCTAAGTCCCCACTTTTCAGGATGAAAGATTTTCAAAGTCCCCACCTTTCCAGGCAAAAAAAAGTTCTAAGTCCCCACTTATATATATATGTATGTTTCCTGTGCCTGGGGATGACGGAGGTGGCCGAACGGGAGGGGTCGGAGGCGGCTGAGCAGGCCGTGAAATGAGGGGGCTTATAAAAAAAAAAAACTCCAGCATTGTGGCCAGCTAGTGCAGCAGGGCCTTGGAGGGACAACTTGACATATAAGTCATCTGCGACTTCTGACATGGGCGCCACTGCGCACTTTGGGTGCGTGAACTAGGCTTCCATGCCTCCAGGGTCTCAGGGGCGGGGGGCTTAAGGCCCGAGCGGAGGGGAGCAATCACCAAAGGGGGCTTAAGGCCCGAGCGGAAGGGACCGTCACCAGAGGGGGCTTAAGGCACGGAGGTGGCCGAACGGGAGGGGTGGGAGGCGGTTGAGCAGGCCGTGAAATGAGGGGGCTTAACCCTGGTCGTCCCACAGGGCAGGGGAGGCTGCTGAATGTAAGCTCAAAGACCTACGTAGGCAGTACTGCCTGCCTGCCTGCCTGCCTGGCTGCCTGCCTGCCTGCTTCCCTGTCTCCCTCCAGCTGTAGAACCGAAAGCTAGACCCCTGGCGGGCGTCTGCGTGGCCCAAAACCGAGAAAAGACTTCAGGGGACATAGGCGCGAAATCCCTGGAACTATTTTCGGCATGAAAACCTTGCGTTTTGCCGGTTGTTATCCAGCGGGACTTGGCCGCGATTCTATGGAACTAATTTTGGTTACGGGAGCCTGGCGGTTACCGCTAAAATTATGACTTCCATGAAATTCCTGAACCCCTGCAGGGATCTGGCTGATTTTTGGATATGTTGGTCACCCAGGTGGGGGCTGTCAGGGGATGCAACTTGAGGGGCTGCTGTGTGCTGAAATGTATTTATTTTTCTATTTTTAAATGTGCAAAATATTTTCTAAGTCCCCACTTTTCAGGATGAAAGATTTTCAAAGTCCCCACCTTTCCAGGCAAAAAAAAGTTCTAAGTCCCCACTTATATATATGTATGTTTCCTGTGCCTGGGGATGACGGAGGTGGCCGAACGGGAGGGGTCGGAGGCGGCTGAGCAGGCCGTGACATGAGGGGGCTTATAAAAAAAAAAACTCCAGCATTGCGGCCAGCTAGTGCAGCAGGGCCTTGGAGGGACAACTTGACATATAAGTCATCTGCGACTTCTGACATGGGCGCCATTGCGCACTTTGGGTGCGTGAACTAGGCTTCCATGCCTCCAGGGTCTTAAGGCCCGAGCGGAGGGGAGCAATCACCAAAGGGGGCTTAAGGCCCGAGCGGAAGGGACCGTCACCAGAGGGGGCTTAAGGCACGGAGGTGGCCGAATGGGAGGGGTGGGAGGCGGTTGAGCAGGCCGTGAAATGAGGGGGCTTAACCCTGGTCGTCCCACAGGGCAGGGGAGGCTGCTGAATGTAAGCTCAAAGACCTACGTAGGCAGTACTGCCTGCCTGCCTGCCTGGCTGCCTGCCTGCCTGCCTGCTTCCCTGTCTCCCTCCAGCGGTAGAACCGAAAGCTAGACCCCTGGCGGGCGTCTGCGTGGCCCAAAACCGAGAAAAGACTTCAGGGGACATAGGCGCGAAATCCCTGGAACTATTTTCGGCATGAAAACCTTGCGTTTTGCCGGTTGTTATCCAGCGGCACTTGGCAGCGATTCTATGGAACTAATTTCGTTTACGGGAGCCTGGCGGTTACCGCTAAAATTATGACTTCCATGAAATTCCTGAACCCCTGCAGGGATCTGGCTGATTTTTGTATATGTTGGTCACCCAGGTGGGGGCTGTCAGGGGATGCAACTTGAGGGGCTGCTGTGTGCTGAAATGTATTTATTTTTCTATTTTTAAATGTGCAAAATATTTTCTAAGTCCCCACTTTTCAGTAGTAATTTAGGCGCGAAATCCCTGGAACTATTTTCGGCATGAAAACCTTGCGTTTTGCCGGTTGTTATCCAGCGGCACTTGGCCGCGATTCTATGGAACTAATTTTGGTTACGGGAGCCTGGCGGTTACCGCTAAAATTATGACTTCCATGAAATTCCTGAACCCCTGCAGGGATCTGGCTGATTTTTGGATATGTTGGTCACCCAGGTGGGGGCTGTCAGGGGATGCAACTTGAGGGGCTGCTGTGTGCTCAAATGTATTTATTTTTCTATTTTTAAATGTGCAAAATATTTTCTAAGTCCCCACTTTTCAGGATGAAAGATTTTCAAAGTCCCCACCTTTCCAGGCAAAAAAAAGTTCTAAGTCCCCACTTATATATATGTATGTTTCCTGTGCCTGGGGATGACGGAGGTGGCCGAACGGGAGGGGTCGGAGGCGGCTGAGCAGGCCGTGAAATGAGGGGGCTTATAAAAAACAAAACTCCAGCATTGCGGCCAGCTAGTGCAGCAGGGCCTTGGAGGGACAACTTGACATATAAGTCATCTGCGACTTCTGACATGGGCGCCATTGCGCACTTTGGGTGCGTGAACTAGGCTTCAATGCCTCCAGGGTCTCAGGGGCGGGGGGCTTAAGGCCCGAGCGGAGGGGAGCAATCACCAAAGGGGGCTTAAGGCCCGAGCGGAAGGGACCGTCACCAGAGGGGGCTTAAGGCACGGAGGTGGCCGAATGGGAGGGGTGGGAGGCGGTTGAGCAGGCCGTGAAATGAGGGGGCTTAACCCTGGTCGTCCCACAGGGCAGGGGAGGCTGCTGAATGTAAGCTCAAAGACCTACGTAGGCAGTACTGCCTGCCTGCCTGCCTGCCTGCTTCCCTGTCTCCCTCCAGCGGTAGAACCGAAAGCTAGACCCCTGGCGGGCGTCTGCGTGGCCCAAAACCGAGAAAAGACTTCAGGGGACATAGACGCGAAATCCCTGGAACTGTTTTCGGCATGAAAACCTTGCGTTTTGCCGGTTGTTATCCAGCGGCACTTGGCAGCGATTCTATGGAACTAATTTTGGTTACGGGAGCCTGGCGGTTACCGCTAAAATTATGACTTCCATGAAATTCCTGAACCCCTGCAGGGATCTGGCTGATTTTTGGATATGTTGGTCACCCAGGTGGGGGCTGTCAGGGGATGCAACTTGAGGGGCTGCTGTGTGCTGAAATGTATTTATTTTTCTATTTTTAAATGTGCAAAATATTTTCTAAGTCCCCACTTTTCAGGATGAAAGATTTTCAAAGTCCCCACCTTTCCAGGCAAAAAAAAGTTCTAAGTCCCCACTTATATATATATGTATGTTTCCTGTGCCTGGGGATGACGGAGGTGGCCGAACGGGAGGGGTCGGAGGCGGCTGAGCAGGCCGTGAAATGAGGGGGCTTATAAAAAAAAAAAACTCCAGCATTGTGGCCAGCTAGTGCAGCAGGGCCTTGGAGGGACAACTTGACATATAAGTCATCTGCGACTTCTGACATGGGCGCCACTGCGCACTTTGGGTGCGTGAACTAGGCTTCCATGCCTCCAGGGTCTCAGGGGCGGGGGGCTTAAGGCCCGAGCGGAGGGGAGCAATCACCAAAGGGGGCTTAAGGCCCGAGCGGAAGGGACCGTCACCAGAGGGGGCTTAAGGCACGGAGGTGGCCGAATGGGAGGGGTGGGAGGCGGTTGAGCAGGCCGTGAAATGAGGGGGCTTAACCCTGGTCGTCCCACAGGGCAGGGGAGGCTGCTGAATGTAAGCTCAAAGACCTACGTAGGCAGTACTGCCTGCCTGCCTGCCTGCCTGCTTCCCTGTCTCCCTCCAGCGGTAGAACCGAAAGCTAGACCCCTGGCGGGCGTCTGCGTGGCCCAAAACCGAGAAAAGACTTCAGGGGACATAGACGCGAAATCCCTGGAACTGTTTTCGGCATGAAAACCTTGCGTTTTGCCGGTTGTTATCCAGCGGCACTTGGCAGCGATTCTATGGAACTAATTTTGGTTACGGGAGCCTGGCGGTTACCGCTAAAATTATGACTTCCATGAAATTCCTGAACCCCTGCAGGGATCTGGCTGATTTTTGGATATGTTGGTCACCCAGGTGGGGGCTGTCAGGGGATGCAACTTGAGGGGCTGCTGTGTGCTGAAATGTATTTATTTTTCTATTTTTAAATGTGCAAAATATTTTCTAAGTCCCCACTTTTCAGGATGAAAGATTTTCAAAGTCCCCACCTTTCCAGGCAAAAAAAAGTTCTAAGTCCCCACTTATATATATGTATGTTTCCTGTGCCTGGGGATGACGGAGGTGGCCGAACGGGAGGGGTCGGAGGCGGCTGAGCAGGCCGTGAAATGAGGGGGCTTATAAAAAAAAAAACTCCAGCATTGCGGCCAGCTAGTGCAGCAGGGCCTTGGAGGGACAACTTGACATATAAGTCATCTGCGACTTCTGACATGGGCGCCATTGCGCACTTTGGGTGCGTGAACTAGGCTTCCATGCCTCCAGGGTCTCAGGGGCGGGGGGCTTAAGGCCCGAGCGGAGGGGAGCAATCACCAAAGGGGGCTTAAGGCCCGAGCGGAAGGGACCGTCACCAGAGGGGGCTTAAGGCACGGAGGTGGCCGAACGGGAGGGGTGGGAGGCGGTTGAGCAGGCCGTGAAATGAGGGGGCTTAACCCTGGTCGTCCCACACGGCAGGGGAGGCTGCTGAATGTAAGCGCAAAGACCTACGTAGGCAGTACTGCCTGCCTGCCTGCCTGGCTGCCTGCCTGCCTGCTTCCCTGTCTCCCTCCAGCTGTAGAACCGAAAGCTAGACCCCTGGCGGGCGTCTGCGTGGCCCAAAACCGAGAAAAGACTTCAGGGGACATAGGCGCGAAATCCCTGGAACTATATTCGGCATGAAAACCTTGCGTTTTGCCGGTTGTTATCCAGCGGCCCTTGGCCGCGATTCTATGGAACTAATTTTGGTTACGGGAGCCTGGCGGTTACCGCTAAAATTATGACTTCCATGAAATTCCTGAACCCCTGCAGGGATCTGGCTGATTTTTGGATATGTTGGTCACCCAGGTGGGGGCTGTCAGGGGATGCAACTTGAGGGGCTGCTGTGTGCTGAAATGTATTTATTTTTCTATTTTTAAATGTGCAAAATATTTTCTAAGTCCCCACTTTTCAGGATGAAAGATTTTCAAAGTCCCCACCTTTCCAGGCAAAAAAAAGTTCTAAGTCCCCACTTATATATATGTATGTTTCCTGTGCCTGGGGATGACGGAGGTGGCCGAACGGGAGGGGTCGGAGGCGGCTGAGCAGGCCGTGAAATGAGGGGGCTTATAAAAAACAAAACTCCAGCATTGCGGCCAGCTAGTGCAGCAGGGCCTTGGAGGGACAACTTGACATATAAGTCATCTGCGACTTCTGACATGGGCGCCATTGCGCACTTTGGGTGCGTGAACTAGGCTTCAATGCCTCCAGGGTCTCAGGGGCGGGGGGCTTAAGGCCCGAGCGGAGGGGAGCAATCACCAAAGGGGGCTTAAGGCCCGAGCGGAAGGGACCGTCACCAGAGGGGGCTTAAGGCACGGAGGTGGCCGAATGGGAGGGGTGGGAGGCGGTTGAGCAGGCCGTGAAATGAGGGGGCTTAACCCTGGTCGTCCCACAGGGCAGGGGAGGCTGCTGAATGTAAGCTCAAAGACCTACGTAGGCAGTACTGCCTGCCTGCCTGCCTGCCTGCTTCCCTGTCTCCCTCCAGCGGTAGAACCGAAAGCTAGACCCCTGGCGGGCGTCTGCGTGGCCCAAAACCGAGAAAAGACTTCAGGGGACATAGACGCGAAATCCCTGGAACTGTTTTCGGCATGAAAACCTTGCGTTTTGCCGGTTGTTATCCAGCGGCACTTGGCAGCGATTCTATGGAACTAATTTTGGTTACGGGAGCCTGGCGGTTACCGCTAAAATTATGACTTCCATGAAATTCCTGAACCCCTGCAGGGATCTGGCTGATTTTTGGATATGTTGGTCACCCAGGTGGGGGCTGTCAGGGGATGCAACTTGAGGGGCTGCTGTGTGCTGAAATGTATTTATTTTTCTATTTTTAAATGTGCAAAATATTTTCTAAGTCCCCACTTTTCAGGATGAAAGATTTTCAAAGTCCCCACCTTTCCAGGCAAAAAAAAGTTCTAAGTCCCCACTTATATATATATGTATGTTTCCTGTGCCTGGGGATGACGGAGGTGGCCGAACGGGAGGGGTCGGAGGCGGCTGAGCAGGCCGTGAAATGAGGGGGCTTATAAAAAAAAAAAACTCCAGCATTGTGGCCAGCTAGTGCAGCAGGGCCTTGGAGGGACAACTTGACATATAAGTCATCTGCGACTTCTGACATGGGCGCCACTGCGCACTTTGGGTGCGTGAACTAGGCTTCCATGCCTCCAGGGTCTCAGGGGCGGGGGGCTTAAGGCCCGAGCGGAGGGGAGCAATCACCAAAGGGGGCTTAAGGCCCGAGCGGAAGGGACCGTCACCAGAGGGGGCTTAAGGCACGGAGGTGGCCGAATGGGAGGGGTGGGAGGCGGTTGAGCAGGCCGTGAAATGAGGGGGCTTAACCCTGGTCGTCCCACAGGGCAGGGGAGGCTGCTGAATGTAAGCTCAAAGACCTACGTAGGCAGTACTGCCTGCCTGCCTGCCTGCCTGCTTCCCTGTCTCCCTCCAGCGGTAGAACCGAAAGCTAGACCCCTGGCGGGCGTCTGCGTGGCCCAAAACCGAGAAAAGACTTCAGGGGACATAGACGCGAAATCCCTGGAACTGTTTTCGGCATGAAAACCTTGCGTTTTGCCGGTTGTTATCCAGCGGCACTTGGCAGCGATTCTATGGAACTAATTTTGGTTACGGGAGCCTGGCGGTTACCGCTAAAATTATGACTTCCATGAAATTCCTGAACCCCTGCAGGGATCTGGCTGATTTTTGGATATGTTGGTCACCCAGGTGGGGGCTGTCAGGGGATGCAACTTGAGGGGCTGCTGTGTGCTGAAATGTATTTATTTTTCTATTTTTAAATGTGCAAAATATTTTCTAAGTCCCCACTTTTCAGGATGAAAGATTTTCAAAGTCCCCACCTTTCCAGGCAAAAAAAAGTTCTAAGTCCCCACTTATATATATATGTATGTTTCCTGTGCCTGGGGATGACGGAGGTGGCCGAACGGGAGGGGTCGGAGGCGGCTGAGCAGGCCGTGAAATGAGGGGGCTTATAAAAAAAAAAACTCCAGCATTGCGGCCAGCTAGTGCAGCAGGGCCTTGGAGGGACAACTTGACATATAAGTCATCTGCGACTTCTGACATGGGCGCCATTGCGCACTTTGGGTGCGTGAACTAGGCTTCCATGCCTCCAGGGTCTCAGGGGCGGGGGGCTTAAGGCCCGAGCGGAGGGGAGCAATCACCAAAGGGGGCTTAAGGCCCGAGCGGAAGGGACCGTCACCAGAGGGGGCTTAAGGCACGGAGGTGGCCGAACGGGAGGGGTGGGAGGCGGTTGAGCAGGCCGTGAAATGAGGGGGCTTAACCCTGGTCGTCCCACACGGCAGGGGAGGCTGCTGAATGTAAGCGCAAAGACCTACGTAGGCAGTACTGCCTGCCTGCCTGCCTGGCTGCCTGCCTGCCTGCTTCCCTGTCTCCCTCCAGCTGTAGAACCGAAAGCTAGACCCCTGGCGGGCGTCTGCGTGGCCCAAAACCGAGAAAAGACTTCAGGGGACATAGGCGCGAAATCCCTGGAACTATATTCGGCATGAAAACCTTGCGTTTTGCCGGTTGTTATCCAGCGGCCCTTGGCCGCGATTCTATGGAACTAATTTTGGTTACGGGAGCCTGGCGGTTACCGCTAAAATTATGACTTCCATGAAATTCCTGAACCCCTGCAGGGATCTGGCTGATTTTTGGATATGTTGGTCACCCAGGTGGGGGCTGTCAGGGGATGCAACTTGAGGGGCTGCTGTGTGCTGAAATGTATTTATTTTTCTATTTTTAAATGTGCAAAATATTTTCTAAGTCCCCACTTTTCAGGATGAAAGATTTTCAAAGTCCCCACCTTTCCAGGCAAAAAAAAGTTCTAAGTCCCCACTTATATATATGTATGTTTCCTGTGCCTGGGGATGACGGAGGTGGCCGAACGGGAGGGGTCGGAGGCGGCTGAGCAGGCCGTGAAATGAGGGGGCTTATAAAAAACAAAACTCCAGCATTGCGGCCAGCTAGTGCAGCAGGGCCTTGGAGGGACAACTTGACATATAAGTCATCTGCGACTTCTGACATGGGCGCCATTGCGCACTTTGGGTGCGTGAACTAGGCTTCAATGCCTCCAGGGTCTCAGGGGCGGGGGGCTTAAGGCCCGAGCGGAGGGGAGCAATCACCAAAGGGGGCTTAAGGCCCGAGCGGAAGGGACCGTCACCAGAGGGGGCTTAAGGCACGGAGGTGGCCGAATGGGAGGGGTGGGAGGCGGTTGAGCAGGCCGTGAAATGAGGGGGCTTAACCCTGGTCGTCCCACAGGGCAGGGGAGGCTGCTGAATGTAAGCTCAAAGACCTACGTAGGCAGTACTGCCTGCCTGCCTGCCTGCCTGCTTCCCTGTCTCCCTCCAGCGGTAGAACCGAAAGCTAGACCCCTGGCGGGCGTCTGCGTGGCCCAAAACCGAGAAAAGACTTCAGGGGACATAGACGCGAAATCCCTGGAACTGTTTTCGGCATGAAAACCTTGCGTTTTGCCGGTTGTTATCCAGCGGCACTTGGCAGCGATTCTATGGAACTAATTTTGGTTACGGGAGCCTGGCGGTTACCGCTAAAATTATGACTTCCATGAAATTCCTGAACCCCTGCAGGGATCTGGCTGATTTTTGGATATGTTGGTCACCCAGGTGGGGGCTGTCAGGGGATGCAACTTGAGGGGCTGCTGTGTGCTGAAATGTATTTATTTTTCTATTTTTAAATGTGCAAAATATTTTCTAAGTCCCCACTTTTCAGGATGAAAGATTTTCAAAGTCCCCACCTTTCCAGGCAAAAAAAAGTTCTAAGTCCCCACTTATATATATATGTATGTTTCCTGTGCCTGGGGATGACGGAGGTGGCCGAACGGGAGGGGTCGGAGGCGGCTGAGCAGGCCGTGAAATGAGGGGGCTTATAAAAAAAAAAAACTCCAGCATTGTGGCCAGCTAGTGCAGCAGGGCCTTGGAGGGACAACTTGACATATAAGTCATCTGCGACTTCTGACATGGGCGCCACTGCGCACTTTGGGTGCGTGAACTAGGCTTCCATGCCTCCAGGGTCTCAGGGGCGGGGGGCTTAAGGCCCGAGCGGAGGGGAGCAATCACCAAAGGGGGCTTAAGGCCCGAGCGGAAGGGACCGTCACCAGAGGGGGCTTAAGGCACGGAGGTGGCCGAATGGGAGGGGTGGGAGGCGGTTGAGCAGGCCGTGAAATGAGGGGGCTTAACCCTGGTCGTCCCACAGGGCAGGGGAGGCTGCTGAATGTAAGCTCAAAGACCTACGTAGGCAGTACTGCCTGCCTGCCTGCCTGCCTGCTTCCCTGTCTCCCTCCAGCGGTAGAACCGAAAGCTAGACCCCTGGCGGGCGTCTGCGTGGCCCAAAACCGAGAAAAGACTTCAGGGGACATAGACGCGAAATCCCTGGAACTGTTTTCGGCATGAAAACCTTGCGTTTTGCCGGTTGTTATCCAGCGGCACTTGGCAGCGATTCTATGGAACTAATTTTGGTTACGGGAGCCTGGCGGTTACCGCTAAAATTATGACTTCCATGAAATTCCTGAACCCCTGCAGGGATCTGGCTGATTTTTGGATATGTTGGTCACCCAGGTGGGGGCTGTCAGGGGATGCAACTTGAGGGGCTGCTGTGTGCTGAAATGTATTTATTTTTCTATTTTTAAATGTGCAAAATATTTTCTAAGTCCCCACTTTTCAGGATGAAAGATTTTCAAAGTCCCCACCTTTCCAGGCAAAAAAAAGTTCTAAGTCCCCACTTATATATATGTATGTTTCCTGTGCCTGGGGATGACGGAGGTGGCCGAACGGGAGGGGTCGGAGGCGGCTGAGCAGGCCGTGAAATGAGGGGGCTTATAAAAAAAAAAACTCCAGCATTGCGGCCAGCTAGTGCAGCAGGGCCTTGGAGGGACAACTTGACATATAAGTCATCTGCGACTTCTGACATGGGCGCCATTGCGCACTTTGGGTGCGTGAACTAGGCTTCCATGCCTCCAGGGTCTCAGGGGCGGGGGGCTTAAGGCCCGAGCGGAGGGGAGCAATCACCAAAGGGGGCTTAAGGCCCGAGCGGAAGGGACCGTCACCAGAGGGGGCTTAAGGCACGGAGGTGGCCGAACGGGAGGGGTGGGAGGCGGTTGAGCAGGCCGTGAAATGAGGGGGCTTAACCCTGGTCGTCCCACACGGCAGGGGAGGCTGCTGAATGTAAGCGCAAAGACCTACGTAGGCAGTACTGCCTGCCTGCCTGCCTGGCTGCCTGCCTGCCTGCTTCCCTGTCTCCCTCCAGCTGTAGAACCGAAAGCTAGACCCCTGGCGGGCGTCTGCGTGGCCCAAAACCGAGAAAAGACTTCAGGGGACATAGGCGCGAAATCCCTGGAACTATATTCGGCATGAAAACCTTGCGTTTTGCCGGTTGTTATCCAGCGGCCCTTGGCCGCGATTCTATGGAACTAATTTTGGTTACGGGAGCCTGGCGGTTACCGCTAAAATTATGACTTCCATGAAATTCCTGAACCCCTGCAGGGATCTGGCTGATTTTTGGATATGTTGGTCACCCAGGTGGGGGCTGTCAGGGGATGCAACTTGAGGGGCTGCTGTGTGCTGAAATGTATTTATTTTTCTATTTTTAAATGTGCAAAATATTTTCTAAGTCCCCACTTTTCAGGATGAAAGATTTTCAAAGTCCCCACCTTTCCAGGCAAAAAAAAGTTCTAAGTCCCCACTTATATATATGTATGTTTCCTGTGCCTGGGGATGACGGAGGTGGCCGAACGGGAGGGGTCGGAGGCGGCTGAGCAGGCCGTGAAATGAGGGGGCTTATAAAAAAAAACTCCAGCATTGCGGCCAGCTAGTGCAGCAGGGCCTTGGAGGGACAACTTGACATATAAGTCATCTGCGACTTCTGACATGGGCGCCACTGCGCACTTTGGGTGCGTGAACTAGGCTTCCATGCCTCCAGGGTCTCAGGGGCGGGGGGCTTAACGCCCGAGCGGAGGGGAGCAATCACCAAAGGGGGCTTAAGGCCCGAGCGGAAGGGACCGTCACCAGGGGGCTTAAGGCACGGAGGTGGCCGAACGGGAGGGGTGGGAGGCGGTTGAGCAGGCCGTGAAATGAGGGGGCTTAGCCCTGGTCGTCCCACAGGGCAGGGGAGGCTGCTGAATGTAAGCTCAAAGACCTACGTAGGCAGTACTGCCTGCCTGCCTGCCTGCCTGCCTGGCTGCCTGCCTGCCTGCTTCCCTGTCTCCCTCCAGCTGTAGAACCGAAAGCTAGACCCCTGGCGGGCGTCTGCGTGGCCCAAAACCGAGAAAAGACTTCAGGGGACATAGGCGCGAAATCCCTGGAACTATTTTCGGCATGAAAACCTTGCGTTTTGCCGGTTGTTATCCAGCGGCACTTGGCCGCGATTCTATGGAACTAATTTTGGTTACGGGAGCCTGGCGGTTACCGCTAAAATTATGACTTCCATGAAATTCTTGATCTGGCTGATTTTTGGATATGTTGGTCACCCAGGTGGGGGCTGTCAGGGGATGCAACTTGAGGGGCTGCTGTGTGCTGAAATGTATTTATTTTTCTATTTTTAAATGTGCAAAATATTTTCTAAGTCCCCACTTTTCAGGATGAAAGATTTTCAAAGTCCCCACCTTTCCAGGCAAAAAAAAGTTCTAAGTCCCCACTTATATATATGTATGTTTCCTGTGCCTGGGGATGACGGAGGTGGCCGAACGGGAGGGGTCGGAGGCGGCTGAGCAGGCCGTGAAATGAGGGGGCTTATAAAAAAAAAAACTCCAGCATTGCGGCCAGCTAGTGCAGCAGGGCCTTGGAGGGACAACTTGACATATAAGTCATCTGCGACTTCTGACATGGGCGCCATTGCGCACTTTGGGTGCGTGAACTAGGCTTCAATGCCTCCAGGGTCTCAGGGGCGGGGGGCTTAAGGCCCGAGCGGAGGGGAGCAATCACCAAAGGGGGCTTAAGGCCCGAGCGGAAGGGACCGTCACCAGAGGGGGCTTAAGGCACGGAGGTGGCCGAATGGGAGGGGTGGGAGGCGGTTGAGCAGGCCGTGAAATGAGGGGGCTTAACCCTGGTCGTCCCACAGGGCAGGGGAGGCTGCTGAATGTAAGCTCAAAGACCTACGTAGGCAGTACTGCCTGCCTGCCTGCCTGCCTGCCTGCCTGGCTGGCTGCCTGGCTGCCTGCCTGCCTGCTTCCCTGTCTCCCTCCAGCGGTAGAACCGAAAGCTAGACCCCTGGCGGGCGTCTGCGTGGCCCAAAACCGAGAAAAGACTTCAGGGGACATAGGCGCGAAATCCCTGGAACTATTTTCGGCATGAAAACCTTGCGTTTTGCCGGTTGTTATCCAGCAGCACTTGGCCGCGATTCTATGGAACTAATTTTGGTTACGGGAGCCTGGCGGTTACCGCTAAAATTATGACTTCCATGAAATTCTTGATCTGGCTGATTTTTGGATATGTTGGTCACCCAGGTGGGGGCTGTCAGGGGATGCAACTTGAGGGGCTGCTGTGTGCTGAAATGTATTTATTTTTCTATTTTTAAATGTGCAAAATATTTTCTAAGTCCCCACTTTTCAGGATGAAAGATTTTCAAAGTCCCCACCTTTCCAGGCAAAAAAAAGTTCTAAGTCCCCACTTATATATATGTATGTTTCCTTTGCCTGGGGATGACGGAGGTGGCCGAACGGGAGGGGTGGGAGGCGGTTGAGCAGGCCGTGAAATGAGGGGGCTTAGCCCTGGTCGTCCCACAGGGCAGGGGAGGCTGCTGAATGTAAGCTCAAAGACCTACGTAGGCAGTACTGCCTGCCTGCCTGCCTGGCTGCCTGCCTGCCTGCCTTCTTCCCTGTCTCCCTCCAGCTGTAGAACCGAAAGCAAGACCCCTGGCGGGCGTCTGCGTGGCCCAAAACCGAGAAAAGACTTCAGGGGACATAGGCGCGAAATCCCTGGAACTATTTTCGGCATGAAAACCTTGCGTTTTGCCGGTTGTTATCCAGCGGCACTTGGCCGCGATTCTATGGAACTAATTTTGCTTACGGGAGCCTGGCGGTTACCGCTAAAATTATGACTTCCATGAAATTCCTGAACCCCTACAGGGATCTGGCTGATTTTTGGATATGTTGGTCACCCAGGTGGGGGCTGTCAGGGGATGCAACTTGAGGTGCTGCTGTGTGCTGAAATGTATTTATTTTTCTATTTTTAAATGTGCAAAATATTTTCTAAGTCCCCACTTTTCAGGATGAAAGATTTTCAAAGTCCCCACCTTTCCAGGCAAAAAAAAGTTCTAAGTCCCCACTTATATATATGTATGTTTCCTGTGCCTGGGGATGACGGAGGTGGCCGAACGGGAGGGGTCGGAGGCGGCTGAGCAGGCCGTGAAATGAGGGGGCTTATAAAAAAAAAAACTCCAGCATTGCGGCCAGCTAGTGCAGCAGGGCCTTGGAGGGACAACTTGACATATAAGTCATCTGCGACTTCTGACATGGGCGCCATTGCGCACTTTGGGTGCGTGAACTAGGCTTCCATGCCTCCAGGGTCTTAAGGCCCGAGCGGAGGGGAGCAATCACCAAAGGGGGATTAAGGCCCGAGCGGAAGGGACCGTCACCAGAGGGGGCTTAAGGCACGGAGGTGGCCGAATGGGAGGGGTGGGAGGCGGTTGAGCAGGCCGTGAAATGAGGGGGCTTAACCCTGGTCGTCCCACAGGGCAGGGGAGGCTGCTGAATGTAAGCTCAAAGACCTACGTAGGCAGTACTGCCTGCCTGCCTGCCTGCCTGCCTGGCTGCCTGGCTGCCTGCCTGCCTGCCTGCCTGCTTCCCTGTCTCCCTCCAGCGGTAGAACCGAAAGCTAGACCCCTGGCGGGCGTCTGCGTGGCCCAAAACCGAGAAAAGACTTCAGGGGACATAGGCGCGAAATCCCTGGAACTATTTTCGGCATGAAAACCTTGCGTTTTGCCGGTTGTTATCCAGCGGCACTTGGCCGCGATTCTATGGAACTAATTTTGGTTACGGGAGCCTGGCGGTTACCGCTAAAATTATGACTTCCATGAAATTCTTGATCTGGCTGATTTTTGGATATGTTGGTCACCCAGGTGGGGGCTGTCAGGGGATGCAACTTGAGGGGCTGCTGTGTGCTGAAATGTATTTATTTTTCTATTTTTAAATGTGCAAAATATTTTCTAAGTCCCCACTTTTCAGGATGAAAGATTTTCAAAGTCCCCACCTTTCCAGGCAAAAAAAAGTTCTAAGTCCCCACTTATATATATGTATGTTTCCTTTGCCTGGGGATGACGGAGGTGGCCGAACGGGAGGGGTGGGAGGCGGTTGAGCAGGCCGTGAAATGAGGGGGCTTAGCCCTGGTCGTCCCACAGGGCAGGGGAGGCTGCTGAATGTAAGCTCAAAGACCTACGTAGGCAGTACTGCCTGCCTGCCTGCCTGGCTGCCTGCCTGCCTGCCTTCTTCCCTGTCTCCCTCCAGCTGTAGAACCGAAAGCAAGACCCCTGGCGGGCGTCTGCGTGGCCCAAAACCGAGAAAAGACTTCAGGGGACATAGGCGCGAAATCCCTGGAACTATTTTCGGCATGAAAACCTTGCGTTTTGCCGGTTGTTATCCAGCGGCACTTGGCCGCGATTCTATGGAACTAATTTTGGTTACGGGAGCCTGGCGGTTACCGCTAAAATTATGACTTCCATGAAATTCCTGAACCCCTGCAGGGATCTGGCTGATTTTTGGATATGTTGGTCACCCAGGTGGGGGCTGTCAGGGGATGCAACTTGAGGGGCTGCTGTGTGCTGAAATGTATTTATTTTTCTATTTTTAAATGTGCAAAATATTTTCTAAGTCCCCACTTTTCAGGCGAAAAAAAGTTCTAAGTCCCCACTTTTCAGGATGAAAGATTTTCAAAGTCCCCACCTTTCCAGGCAAAAAAAAGTTCTAAGTCCCCACTTATATATATGTATGTTTCCTGTGCCTGGGGATGACGGAGGTGGCCGAACGGGAGGGGTCGGAGGCGGCTGAGCAGGCCGTGAAATGAGGGGGCTTATAAAAAAAAAAACTCCAGCATTGCGGCCAGCTAGTGCAGCAGGGCCTTGGAGGGACAACTTGACATATAAGTCATCTGCGACTTCTGACATGGGCGCCATTGCGCACTTTGGGTGCGTGAACTAGGCTTCCATGCCTCCAGGGTCTTAAGGCCCGAGCGGAGGGGAGCAATCACCAAAGGGGGCTTAAGGCCCGAGCGGAAGGGACCGTCACCAGAGGGGGCTTAAGGCACGGAGGTGGCCGAATGGGAGGGGTGGGAGGCGGTTGAGCAGGCCGTGAAATGAGGGGGCTTAACCCTGGTCGTCCCACAGGGCAGGGGAGGCTGCTGAATGTAAGCTCAAAGACCTACGTAGGCAGTACTGCCTGCCTGCCTGCCTGGCTGCCTGCCTGCCTGCCTTCTTCCCTGTCTCCCTCCAGCGGTAGAACCGAAAGCTAGACCCCTGGCGGGCGTCTGCGTGGCCCAAAACCGAGAAAAGACTTCAGGGGACATAGGCGCGAAATCCCTGGAACTATTTTCGGCATGAAAACCTTGCGTTTTGCCGGTTGTTATCCAGCGGCACTTGGCAGCGATTCTATGGAACTAATTTCGTTTACGGGAGCCTGGCGGTTACCGCTAAAATTATGACTTCCATGAAATTCCTGAACCCCTGCAGGGATCTGGCTGATTTTTGTATATGTTGGTCACCCAGGTGGGGGCTGTCAGGGGATGCAACTTGAGGGGCTGCTGTGTGCTGAAATGTATTTATTTTTCTATTTTTAAATGTGCAAAATATTTTCTAAGTCCCCACTTTTCAGGATGAAAGATTTTCAAAGTCCCCACCTTTCCAGGCAAAAAAAAGTTCTAAGTCCCCACTTATATATATGTATGTTTCCTGTGCCTGGGGATGACGGAGGTGGCCGAACGGGAGGGGTCGGAGGCGGCTGAGCAGGCCGTGAAATGAGGGGGTTATAAAAAAAAAAAACTCCAGCATTGCGGCCAGCTAGTGCAGCAGGGCCTTGGAGGGACAACTTGACATATAAGTCATCTGCGACTTCTGACATGGGCGCCATTGCGCACTTTGGGTGCGTGAACTAGGCTTCAATGCCTCCAGGGTCTCAGGGGCGGGGGGCTTAAGGCCCGAGCGGAGGGGAGCAATCACCAAAGGGGGCTTAAGGCCCGAGCGGAAGGGACCGTCACCAGAGGGGGCTTAAGGCACGGAGGTGGCCGAATGGGAGGGGTGGGAGGCGGTTGAGCAGGCCGTGAAATGAGGGGGCTTAACCCTGGTCGTCCCACAGGGCAGGGGAGGCTGCTGAATGTAAGCTCAAAGACCTACGTAGGCAGTACTGCCTGCCTGCCTGCCTGCCTGCTTCCCTGTCTCCCTCCAGCGGTAGAACCGAAAGCTAGACCCCTGGCGGGCGTCTGCGTGGCCCAAAACCGAGAAAAGACTTCAGGGGACATAGACGCGAAATCCCTGGAACTGTTTTCGGCATGAAAACCTTGCGTTTTGCCGGTTGTTATCCAGCGGCACTTGGCAGCGATTCTATGGAACTAATTTCGGTTACGGGAGCCTGGCGGTTACCGCTAAAATTATGACTTCCATGAAATTCCTGAACCCCTGCAGGGATCTGGCTGATTTTTGGATATGTTGGTCACCCAGGTGGGGGCTGTCAGGGGATGCAACTTGAGGGGCTGCTGTGTGCTGAAATGTATTTATTTTTCTATTTTTAAATGTGCAAAATATTTTCTAAGTCCCCACTTTTCAGGATGAAAGATTTTCAAAGTCCCCACCTTTCCAGGCAAAAAAAAGTTCTAAGTCCCCACTTATATATATATGTATGTTTCCTGTGCCTGGGGATGACAGAGGTGGCCGAACGGGAGGGGTCGGAGGCGGCTGAGCAGGCCGTGAAATGAGGGGGCTTATAAAAAAAAAAAACTCCAGCATTGTGGCCAGCTAGTGCAGCAGGGCCTTGGAGGGACAACTTGACATATAAGTCATCTGCGACTTCTGACATGGGCGCCACTGCGCACTTTGGGTGCGTGAACTAGGCTTCCATGCCTCCAGGGTCTCAGGGGCGGGGGGCTTAAGGCCCGAGCGGAGGGGAGCAATCACCAAAGGGGGCTTAAGGCCCGAGCGGAAGGGACCGTCACCAGAGGGGGCTTAAGGCACGGAGGTGGCCGAACGGGAGGGGTGGGAGGCGGTTGAGCAGGCCGTGAAATGAGGGGGCTTAACCCTGGTCGTCCCACAGGGCAGGGGAGGCTGCTGAATGTAAGCTCAAAGACCTACGTAGGCAGTACTGCCTGCCTGCCTGCCTGGCTGCCTGCCTGCCTGGCTGCTTCCCTGTCTCCCTCCAGCGGTAGAACCGAAAGCTAGACCCCTGGCGGGCGTCTGCGTGGCCCAAAACCGAGAAAAGACTTCAGGGGACATAGGCACGAAATCCCTGGAACTATTTTCGGCATGAAAACCTTGCATTTTGCCGGTTGTTATCCAGCGGCACTTGGCAGCGATTCTATGGAACTAATTTCGGTTACGGGAGCCTGGCGGTTACCGCTAAAATTATGACTTCCATGAAATTCCTGAACCCCTGCAGGGATCTGGCTGATTTTTGGATATGTTGGTCACCCAGGTGGGGGCTGTCAGGGGATGCAACTTGAGGGGCTGCTGTGTGCTGAAATGTATTTATTTTTCTATTTTTAAATGTGCAAAATATTTTCTAAGTCCCCACTTTTCAGGCGAAAAAAAGTTCTAAGTCCCCACTTTTCAGGATGAAAGATTTTCAAAGTCCCCACCTTTCCAGGCAAAAAAAAGTTCTAAGTCCCCACTTATATATATGTATGTTTCCTGTGCCTGGGGATGACGGAGGTGGCCGAACGGGAGGGGTCGGAGGCGGCTGAGCAGGCCGTGAAATGAGGGGGCTTATAAAAAAAAAAAACTCCAGCATTGTGGCCAGCTAGTGCAGCAGGGCCTTGGAGGGACAACTTGACATATAAGTCATCTGCGACTTCTGACATGGGCGCCACTGCGCACTTTGGGTGCGTGAACTAGGCTTCCATGCCTCCAGGGTCTCAGGGGCGGGGGGCTTAAGGCCCGAGCGGAGGGGAGCAATCACCAAAGGGGGCTTAAGGCCCGAGCGGAAGGGACCGTCACCAGAGGGGGCTTAAGGCACGGAGGTGGCCGAACGGGAGGGGTGGGAGGCGGTTGAGCAGGCCGTGAAATGAGGGGGCTTAACCCTGGTCGTCCCACAGGGCAGGGGAGGCTGCTGAATGTAAGCTCAAAGACCTACGTAGGCAGTACTGCCTGCCTGCCTGCCTGGCTGCCTGCCTGCCTGCCTGCTTCCCTGTCTCCCTCCAGCGGTAGAACCGAAAGCTAGACCCCTGGCGGGCGTCTGCGTGGCCCAAAACCGAGAAAAGACTTCAGGGGACATAGGCACGAAATCCCTGGAACTATTTTCGGCATGAAAACCTTGCATTTTGCCGGTTGTTATCCAGTGGCACTTGGCAGCGATTCTATGGAACTAATTTCGGTTACGGGAGCCTGGCGGTTACCGCTAAAATTATGACTTCCATGAAATTCCTGAACCCCTGCAGGGATCTGGCTGATTTTTGGATATGTTGGTCACCCAGGTGGGGGCTGTCAGGGGATGCAACTTGAGGGGCTGCTGTGTGCTGAAATGTATTTATTTTTCTATTTTTAAATGTGCAAAATATTTTCTAAGTCCCCACTTTTCAGGATGAAAGATTTTCAAAGTCCCCACCTTTCCAGGCAAAAAAAAGTTCTAAGTCCCCACTTATATATATATGTATGTTTCCTGTGCCTGGGGATGACGGAGGTGGCCGAACGGGAGGGGTCGGAGGCGGCTGAGCAGGCCGTGAAATGAGGGGGCTTATAAAAAAAAAAAACTCCAGCATTGCGGCCAGCTAGTGCAGCAGGGCCTTGGAGGGACAACTTGACATATAAGTCATCTGCGACTTCTGACATGGGCGCCACTGCGCACTTTGGGTGCGTGAACTAGGCTTCCATGCCTCCAGGGTCTCAGGGGCGGGGGGCTTAAGGCCCGAGCGGAGGGGAGCAATCACCAAAGGGGGCTTAAGGCCCGAGCGGAAGGGACCGTCACCAGAGGGGGCTTAAGGCACGGAGGTGGCCGAACGGGAGGGGTGGGAGGCGGTTGAGCAGGCCGTGAAATGAGGGGGCTTAACCCTGGTCGTCCCACAGGGCAGGGGAGGCTGCTGAATGTAAGCTCAAAGACCTACGTAGGCAGTACTGCCTGCCTGCCTGCCTGCCTGGCTGCCTGCCTGCCTGCTTCCCTGTCTCCCTCCAGCTGTAGAACCGAAAGCTAGACCCCTGGCGGGCGTCTGCGTGGCCCAAAACCGAGAAAAGACTTCAGGGGACATAGGCGCGAAATCCCTGGAACTATTTTCGGCATGAAAACCTTGCGTTTTGCCGGTTGTTATCCAGCGGCACTTGGCCGCGATTCTATGGAACTAATTTTGGTTACGGGAGCCTGGCGGTTACCGCTAAAATTATGACTTCCATGAAATTCCTGAACCCCTGCAGGGATCTGGCTGATTTTTGGATATGTTGGTCACCCAGGTGGGGGCTGTCAGGGGATGCAACTTGAGGGGCTGCTGTGTGCTGAAATGTATTTATTTTTCTATTTTTAAATGTGCAAAATATTTTCTAAGTCCCCACTTTTCAGGATGAAAGATTTTCAAAGTCCCCACCTTTCCAGGCAAAAAAAAGTTCTAAGTCCCCACTTATATATATGTATGTTTCCTGTGCCTGGGGATGACGGAGGTGGCCGAACGGGAGGGGTCGGAGGCGGCTGAGCAGGCCGTGAAATGAGGGGGCTTATAAAAAAAAAAACTCCAGCATTGCGGCCAGCTAGTGCAGCAGGGCCTTGGAGGGACAACTTGACATATAAGTCATCTGCGACTTCTGACATGGGCGCCATTGCGCACTTTGGGTGCGTGAACTAGGCTTCCATGCCTCCAGGGTCTTAAGGCCCGAGCGGAGGGGAGCAATCACCAAAGGGGGCTTAAGGCCCGAGCGGAAGGGACCGTCACCAGAGGGGGCTTAAGGCACGGAGGTGGCCGAATGGGAGGGGTGGGAGGCGGTTGAGCAGGCCGTGAAATGAGGGGGCTTAACCCTGGTCGTCCCACAGGGCAGGGGAGGCTGCTGAATGTAAGCTCAAAGACCTACGTAGGCAGTACTGCCTGCCTGCCTGCCTGGCTGCCTGCCTGCCTGCCTTCTTCCCTGTCTGCCTCCAGCGGTAGAACCGAAAGCTAGACCCCTGGCGGGCGTCTGCGTGGCCCAAAACCGAGAAAAGACTTCAGGGGACATAGGCGCGAAATCCCTGGAACTATTTTCGGCATGAAAACCTTGCGTTTTGCCGGTTGTTATCCAGCGGCACTTGGCAGCGATTCTATGGAACTAATTTCGTTTACGGGAGCCTGGCGGTTACCGCTAAAATTATGACTTCCATGAAATTCCTGAACCCCTGCAGGGATCTGGCTGATTTTTGTATATGTTGGTCACCCAGGTGGGGGCTGTCAGGGGATGCAACTTGAGGGGCTGCTGTGTGCTGAAATGTATTTATTTTTCTATTTTTAAATGTGCAAAATATTTTCTAAGTCCCCACTTTTCAGTAGTAATTTAGGCGCGAAATCCCTGGAACTATTTTCGGCATGAAAACCTTGCGTTTTGCCGGTTGTTATCCAGCGGCACTTGGCCGCGATTCTATGGAACTAATTTTGTTTACGGGAGCCTGGCGGTTACCGCTAAAATTATGACTTCCATGAAATTCCTGAACCCCTGCAGGGATCTGGCTGATTTTTGGATATGTTGGTCACCCAGGTGGGGGCTGTCAGGGGATGCAACTTGAGGGGCTGCTGTGTGCTGAAATGTATTTATTTTTCTATTTTTAAATGTGCAAAATATTTTCTAAGTCCCCACTTTTCAGGATGAAAGATTTTCAAAGTCCCCACCTTTCCAGGCAAAAAAAGTTCTAAGTCCCCACTTATATATATGTATGTTTCCTGTGCCTGGGGATGACGGAGGTGGCCGGACGGGAGGGGTCGGAGGCGGCTGAGCAGGCCGTGAAATGAGGGGGCTTATAAAAAAAAAAACTCCAGCATTGCGGCCTGCTAGTGCAGCAGGGCCTGGGAGGGACAACTTGACATATAAGTCATCTGCGACTTCTGACATGGGCGCCATTGCGCACTTTGGGTGCGTGAACTAGGCTTCAATGCCTCCAGGGTCTCAGGGGCGGGGGGCTTAAGGCCCGAGCGGAGGGGAGCAATCACCAAAGGGGGCTTAAGGCCCGAGCGGAAGGGACCGTCACCAGAGGGGGCTTAAGGCACGGAGGTGGCCGAATGGGAGGGGTGGGAGGCGGTTGAGCAGGCCGTGAAATGAGGGGGCTTAACCCTGGTCGTCCCACAGGGCAGGGGAGGCTGCTGAATGTAAGCTCAAAGACCTACGTAGGCAGTACTGCCTGCCTGCCTGCCTGCCTGCTTCCCTGTCTCCCTCCAGCGGTAGAACCGAAAGCTAGACCCCTGGCGGGCGTCTGCGTGGCCCAAAACCGAGAAAAGACTTCAGGGGACATAGGCACGAAATCCCTGGAACTATTTTCGGCATGAAAACCTTGCATTTTGCCGGTTGTTATCCAGCGGCACTTGGCAGCGATTCTATGGAACTAATTTCGGTTACGGGAGCCTGGCGGTTACCGCTAAAATTATGACTTCCATGAAATTCCTGAACCCCTGCAGGGATCTGGCTGATTTTTGGATATGTTGGTCACCCAGGTGGGGGCTGTCAGGGGATGCAACTTGAGGGGCTGCTGTGTGCTGAAATGTATTTATTTTTCTATTTTTAAATGTGCAAAATATTTTCTAAGTCCCCACTTTTCAGGATGAAAGATTTTCAAAGTCCCCACCTTTCCAGGCAAAAAAAAGTTCTAAGTCCCCACTTATATATATATGTATGTTTCCTGTGCCTGGGGATGACGGAGGTGGCCGAACGGGAGGGGTCGGAGGCGGCTGAGCAGGCCGTGAAATGAGGGGGCTTATAAAAAAAAAAAAACTCCAGCATTGCGGCCAGCTAGTGCAGCAGGGCCTTGGAGGGACAACTTGACATATAAGTCATCTGCGACTTCTGACATGGGTGCCACTGCGCACTTTGGGTGCGTGAACTAGGCTTCCATGCCTCCAGGGTCGGGGGGCTTAAGGCCCGAGCGGAGGGGAGCAATCACCAAAGGGGGCTTAAGGCCCGAGCGGAAGGGACCGTCACCAGAGGGGGCTTAAGGCACGGAGGTGGCCGAACGGGAGGGGTGGGAGGCGGTTGAGCAGGCCGTGAAATGAGGGGGCTTAACCCTGGTCGTCCCACAGGGCAGGGGAGGCTGCTGAATGTAAGCTCAAAGACCTACGTAGGCAGTACTGCCTGCCTGCCTGGCTGCCTGCCTGCCTGCTTCCCTGTCTCCCTCCAGCTGTAGAACCGAAAGCTAGACCCCTGGCGGGCGTCTGCGTGGCCCAAAACCGAGAAAAGACTTCAGGGGACATAGGCGCGAAATCCCTGGAACTATTTTCGGCATGAAAACCTTGCGTTTTGCCGGTTGTTATCCAGCGGCACTTGGCCGCGATTCTATGGAACTAATTTTGGTTACGGGAGCCTGGCGGTTACCGCTAAAATTATGACTTCCATGAAATTCCTGAACCCCTGCAGGGATCTGGCTGATTTTTGGATATGTTGGTCACCCAGGTGGGGGCTGTCAGGGGATGCAACTTGAGGTGCTGCTGTGTGCTGAAATGTATTTATTTTTCTATTTTTAAATGTGCAAAATATTTTCTAAGTCCCCACTTTTCAGGCGAAAAAAAGTTCTAAGTCCCCACTTTTCAGGATGAAAGATTTTCAAAGTCCCCACCTTTCCAGGCAAAAAAAAGTTCTAAGTCCCCACTTATATATATGTATGTTTCCTGTGCCTGGGGATGACGGAGGTGGCCGAACGGGAGGGGTCGGAGGCGGCTGAGCAGGCCGTGAAATGAGGGGGCTTATAAAAAAAAAAAACTCCAGCATTGTGGCCAGCTAGTGCAGCAGGGCCTTGGAGGGACAACTTGACATATAAGTCATCTGCGACTTCTGACATGGGCGCCACTGCGCACTTTGGGTGCGTGAACTAGGCTTCCATGCCTCCAGGGTCTCAGGGGCGGGGGGCTTAAGGCCCGAGCGGAGGGGAGCAATCACCAAAGGGGGCTTAAGGCCCGAGCGGAAGGGACCGTCACCAGAGGGGGCTTAAGGCACGGAGGTGGCCGAACGGGAGGGGTGGGAGGCGGTTGAGCAGGCCGTGAAATGAGGGGGCTTAACCCTGGTCGTCCCACAGGGCAGGGGAGGCTGCTGAATGTAAGCTCAAAGACCTACGTAGGCAGTACTGCCTGCCTGCCTGCCTGGCTGCCTGCCTGCCTGCCTGCTTCCCTGTCTCCCTCCAGCGGTAGAACCGAAAGCTAGACCCCTGGCGGGCGTCTGCGTGGCCCAAAACCGAGAAAAGACTTCAGGGGACATAGGCACGAAATCCCTGGAACTATTTTCGGCATGAAAACCTTGCATTTTGCCGGTTGTTATCCAGTGGCACTTGGCAGCGATTCTATGGAACTAATTTCGGTTACGGGAGCCTGGCGGTTACCGCTAAAATTATGACTTCCATGAAATTCCTGAACCCCTGCAGGGATCTGGCTGATTTTTGGATATGTTGGTCACCCAGGTGGGGGCTGTCAGGGGATGCAACATGAGGGGCTGCTGTGTGCTGAAATGTATTTATTTTTCTATTTTTAAATGTGCAAAATATTTTCTAAGTCCCCACTTTTCAGGATGAAAGATTTTCAAAGTCCCCACCTTTCCAGGCAAAAAAAAGTTCTAAGTCCCCACTTATATATATATGTATGTTTCCTGTGCCTGGGGATGACGGAGGTGGCCGAACGGGAGGGGTCGGAGGCGGCTGAGCAGGCCGTGAAATGAGGGGGCTTATAAAAAAAAAAAAACTCCAGCATTGCAGCCAGCTAGTGCAGCAGGGCCTTGGAGGGACAACTTGACATATAAGTCATCTGCGACTTCTGACATGGGCGCCACTGCGCACTTTGGGTGCGTGAACTAGGCTTCCATGCCTCCAGGGTCTCAGGGGCGGGGGGCTTAAGGCCCGAGCGGAGGGGAGCAATCACCAAAGGGGGCTTAAGGCCCGAGCGGAAGGGACCGTCACCAGAGGGGGCTTAAGGCATGGAGGTGGCCGAACGGGAGGGGTGGGAGGCGGTTGAGCAGGCCGTGAAATGAGGGGGCTTAACCCTGGTCATCCCACAGGGCAGGGGAGGCTGCTGAATGTAAGCTCAAAGACCTACGTAGGCAGTACTGCCTGCCTGCCTGCCTGGCTGCCTGCCTGCCTGCTTCCCTGTCTCCCTCCAGCTGTAGAACCGAAAGCTAGACCCCTGGCGGGCGTCTGCGTGGCCCAAAACCGAGAAAAGACTTCAGGGGACATAGGCGCGAAATCCCTGGAACTATTTTCGGCATGAAAACCTTGCGTTTTGCCGGTTGTTATCCAGCGGCACTTGGCCGCGATTCTATGGAACTAATTTTGGTTACGGGAGCCTGGCGGTTACCGCTAAAATTATGACTTCCATGAAATTCCTGAACCCCTGCAGGGATCTGGCTGATTTTTGGATATGTTGGTCACCCAGGTGGGGGCTGTCAGGGGATGCAACTTGAGGGGCTGCTGTGTGCTGAAATGTATTTATTTTTCTATTTTTAAATGTGCAAAATATTTTCTAAGTCCCCACTTTTCAGGATGAAAGATTTTCAAAGTCCCCACCTTTCCAGGCAAAAAAAAGTTCTAAGTCCCCACTTATATATATGTATGTTTCCTGTGCCTGGGGATGACGGAGGTGGCCGAACGGGAGGGGTCGGAGGCGGCTGAGCAGGCCGTGAAATGAGGGGGCTTATAAAAAAAAAAACTCCAGCATTGCGGCCAGCTAGTGCAGCAGGGCCTTGGAGGGACAACTTGACATATAAGTCATCTGCGACTTCTGACATGGGCGCCATTGCGCACTTTGGGTGCGTGAACTAGGCTTCCATGCCTCCAGGGTCTTAAGGCCCGAGCGGAGGGGAGCAATCACCAAAGGGGGCTTAAGGCCCGAGCGGAAGGGACCGTCACCAGAGGGGGCTTAAGGCACGGAGGTGGCCGAATGGGAGGGGTGGGAGGTGGTTGAGCAGGCCGTGAAATGAGGGGGCTTAACCCTGGTCGTCCCACAGGGCAGGGGAGGCTGCTGAATGTAAGCTCAAAGACCTACGTAGGCAGTACTGCCTGCCTGCCTGCCTGGCTGCCTGCTTCCCTGTCTCCCTCCAGCGGTAGAACCGAAAGCTAGACCCCTGGCGGGCGTCTGCATGGCCCAAAACCGAGAAAAGACTTCAGGGGACATAGGCGCGAAATCCCTGGAACTATTTTCGGCATGAAAACCTTGCGTTTTGCCGGTTGTTATCCAGCGGCACTTGGCAGCGATTCTATGGAACTAATTTTGGTTACGGGAGCCTGGCGGTTACCGCTAAAATTATGACTTCCATGAAATTCCTGAACCCCTGCAGGGATCTGGCTGATTTTTGGATATGTTGGTTACCCAGGTGGGGGCTGTCAGGGGATGCAACTTGAGGGGCTGCTGTGTGCTGAAATGTATTTATTTTTCTATTTTTAAATGTGCAAAATATTTTCTAAGTCCCCACTTTTCAGGATGAAAGATTTTCAAAGTCCCCACCTTTCCAGGCAAAAAAAAGTTCTAAGTCCCCACTTATATATATGTATGTTTCCTGTGCCTGGGGATGACGGAGGTGGCCGAACGGGAGGGGTCGGAGGCGGCTGAGCAGGCCGTGAAATGAGGGGGCTTATAAAAAAAAAAACTCCAGCATTGCGGCCAGCTAGTGCAGCAGGGCCTTGGAGGGACAACTTGACATATAAGTCATCTGCGACTTCTGACATGGGCGCCATTGCGCACTTTGGGTGCGTGAACTAGGCTTCCATGCCTCCAGGGTCTTAAGGCCCGAGCGGAGGGGAGCAATCACCAAAGGGGGCTTAAGGCCCGAGCGGAAGGGACCGTCACCAGAGGGGGCTTAAGGCACGGAGGTGGCCGAATGGGAGGGGTGGGAGGTGGTTGAGCAGGCCGTGAAATGAGGGGGCTTAACCCTGGTCGTCCCACAGGGCAGGGGAGGCTGCTGAATGTAAGCTCAAAGACCTACGTAGGCAGTACTGCCTGCCTGCCTGCCTGGCTGCCTGCTTCCCTGTCTCCCTCCAGCGGTAGAACCGAAAGCTAGACCCCTGGCGGGCGTCTGCGTGGCCCAAAACCGAGAAAAGACTTCAGGGGACATAGGCGCGAAATCCCTGGAACTATTTTCGGCATGAAAACCTTGCGTTTTGCCGGTTGTTATCCAGCGGCACTTGGCAGCGATTCTATGGAACTAATTTCGTTTACGGGAGCCTGGCGGTTACCGCTAAAATTATGACTTCCATGAAATTCCTGAACCCCTGCAGGGATCTGGCTGATTTTTGTATATGTTGGTCACCCAGGTGGGGGCTGTCAGGGGATGCAACTTGAGGGGCTGCTGTGTGCTGAAATGTATTTATTTTTCTATTTTTAAATGTGCAAAATATTTTCTAAGTCCCCACTTTTCAGTAGTAATTTAGGCGCGAAATCCCTGGAACTATTTTCGGCATGAAAACCTTGCGTTTTGCCGGTTGTTATCCAGCGGCACTTGGCCGCGATTCTATGGAACTAATTTTGTTTACGGGAGCCTGGCGGTTACCGCTAAAATTATGACTTCCATGAAATTCCTGAACCCCTGCAGGGATCTGGCTGATTTTTGGATATGTTGGTCACCCAGGTGGGGGCTGTCAGGGGATGCAACTTGAGGGGCTGCTGTGTGCTGAAATGTATTTATTTTTCTATTTTTAAATGTGCAAAATATTTTCTAAGTCCCCACTTTTCAGGATGAAAGATTTTCAAAGTCCCCACCTTTCCAGGCAAAAAAAAGTTCTAAGTCCCCACTTATATATATGTATGTTTCCTGTGCCTGGGGATGACGGAGGTGGCCGAACGGGAGGGGTCGGAGGCGGCTGAGCAGGCCGTGAAATGAGGGGGCTTATAAAAAAAAAAACTCCAGCATTGCGGCCAGCTAGTGCAGCAGGGCCTGGGAGGGACAACTTGACATATAAGTCATCTGCGACTTCTGACATGGGCGCCATTGCGCACTTTGGGTGCGTGAACTAGGCTTCAATGCCTCCAGGGTCTCAGGGGCGGGGGGCTTAAGGCCCGAGCGGAGGGGAGCAATCACCAAAGGGGGCTTAAGGCCCGAGCGGAAGGGACCGTCACCAGAGGGGGCTTAAGGCACGGAGGTGGCCGAATGGGAGGGGTGGGAGGCGGTTGAGCAGGCCGTGAAATGAGGGGGCTTAACCCTGGTCGTCCCACAGGGCAGGGGAGGCTGCTGAATGTAAGCTCAAAGACCTACGTAGGCAGTACTGCCTGCCTGCCTGCCTGCCTGCTTCCCTGTCTCCCTCCAGCGGTAGAACCGAAAGCTAGACCCCTGGCGGGCGTCTGCGTGGCCCAAAACCGAGAAAAGACTTCAGGGGACATAGGCACGAAATCCCTGGAACTATTTTCGGCATGAAAACCTTGCATTTTGCCGGTTGTTATCCAGCGGCACTTGGCAGCGATTCTATGGAACTAATTTCGGTTACGGGAGCCTGGCGGTTACCGCTAAAATTATGACTTCCATAAAATTCCTGAACCCCTGCAGGGATCTGGCTGATTTTTGGATATGTTGGTCACCCAGGTGGGGGCTGTCAGGGGATGCAACTTGAGGGGCTGCTGTGTGCTGAAATGTATTTATTTTTCTATTTTTAAATGTGCAAAATATTTTCTAAGTCCCCACTTTTCAGGATGAAAGATTTTCAAAGTCCCCACCTTTCCAGGCAAAAAAAAGTTCTAAGTCCCCACTTATATATATATGTATGTTTCCTGTGCCTGGGGATGACGGAGGTGGCCGAACGGGAGGGGTCGGAGGCGGCTGAGCAGGCCGTGAAATGAGGGGGCTTATAAAAAAAAAAAAACTCCAGCATTGCGGCCAGCTAGTGCAGCAGGGCCTTGGAGGGACAACTTGACATATAAGTCATCTGCGACTTCTGACATGGGCGCCACTGCGCACTTTGGGTGCGTGAACTAGGCTTCCATGCCTCCAGGGTCGGGGGGCTTAAGGCCCGAGCGGAGGGGAGCAATCACCAAAGGGGGCTTAAGGCCCGAGCGGAAGGGACCGTCACCAGAGGGGGCTTAAGGCACGGAGGTGGCCGAACGGGAGGGGTGGGAGGCGGTTGAGCAGGCCGTGAAATGAGGGGGCTTAACCCTGGTCGTCCCACAGGGCAGGGGAGGCTGCTGAATGTAAGCTCAAAGACCTACGTAGGCAGTACTGCCTGCCTGCCTGGCTGCCTGCCTGCCTGCTTCCCTGTCTCCCTCCAGCTGTAGAACCGAAAGCTAGACCCCTGGCGGGCGTCTGCGTGGCCCAAAACCGAGAAAAGACTTCAGGGGACATAGGCGCGAAATCCCTGGAACTATTTTCGGCATGAAAACCTTGCGTTTTGCCGGTTGTTATCCAGCGGCACTTGGCCGCGATTCTATGGAACTAATTTTGGTTACGGGAGCCTGGCGGTTACCGCTAAAATTATGACTTCCATGAAATTCCTGAACCCCTGCAGGGATCTGGCTGATTTTTGGATATGTTGGTCACCCAGGTGGGGGCTGTCAGGGGATGCAACTTGAGGTGCTGCTGTGTGCTGAAATGTATTTATTTTTCTATTTTTAAATGTGCAAAATATTTTCTAAGTCCCCACTTTTCAGGCGAAAAAAAGTTCTAAGTCCCCACTTTTCAGGATGAAAGATTTTCAAAGTCCCCACCTTTCCAGGCAAAAAAAAGTTCTAAGTCCCCACTTATATATATGTATGTTTCCTGTGCCTGGGGATGACGGAGGTGGCCGAACGGGAGGGGTCGGAGGCGGCTGAGCAGGCCGTGAAATGAGGGGGCTTATAAAAAAAAAAAAACTCCAGCATTGTGGCCAGCTAGTGCAGCAGGGCCTTGGAGGGACAACTTGACATATAAGTCATCTGCGACTTCTGACATGGGCGCCACTGCGCACTTTGGGTGCGTGAACTAGGCTTCCATGCCTCCAGGGTCTCAGGGGCGGGGGGCTTAAGGCCCGAGCGGAGGGGAGCAATCACCAAAGGGGGCTTAAGGCCCGAGCGGAAGGGACCGTCACCAGAGGGGGCTTAAGGCACAGAGGTGGCCGAACGGGAGGGGTGGGAGGCGGTTGAGCAGGCCGTGAAATGAGGGGGCTTAACCCTGGTCGTCCCACAGGGCAGGGGAGGCTGCTGAATGTAAGCTCAAAGACCTACGTAGGCAGTACTGCCTGCCTGCCTGCCTGGCTGCCTGCCTGCCTGCCTGCTTCCCTGTCTCCCTCCAGCGGTAGAACCGAAAGCTAGACCCCTGGCGGGCGTCTGCGTGGCCCAAAACCGAGAAAAGACTTCAGGGGACATAGGCACGAAATCCCTGGAACTATTTTCGGCATGAAAACCTTGCATTTTGCCGGTTGTTATCCAGTGGCACTTGGCAGCGATTCTATGGAACTAATTTCGGTTACGGGAGCCTGGCGGTTACCGCTAAAATTATGACTTCCATGAAATTCCTGAACCCCTGCAGGGATCTGGCTGATTTTTGGATATGTTGGTCACCCAGGTGGGGGCTGTCAGGGGATGCAACATGAGGGGCTGCTGTGTGCTGAAATGTATTTATTTTTCTATTTTTAAATGTGCAAAATATTTTCTAAGTCCCCACTTTTCAGGATGAAAGATTTTCAAAGTCCCCACCTTTCCAGGCAAAAAAAAGTTCTAAGTCCCCACTTATATATATATGTATGTTTCCTGTGCCTGGGGATGACGGAGGTGGCCGAACGGGAGGGGTCGGAGGCGGCTGAGCAGGCCGTGAAATGAGGGGGCTTATAAAAAAAAAAAAACTCCAGCATTGCAGCCAGCTAGTGCAGCAGGGCCTTGGAGGGACAACTTGACATATAAGTCATCTGCGACTTCTGACATGGGCGCCACTGCGCACTTTGGGTGCGTGAACTAGGCTTCCATGCCTCCAGGGTCTCAGGGGCGGGGGGCTTAAGGCCCGAGCGGAGGGGAGCAATCACCAAAGGGGGCTTAAGGCCCGAGCGGAAGGGACCGTCACCAGAGGGGGCTTAAGGCATGGAGGTGGCCGAACGGGAGGGGTGGGAGGCGGTTGAGCAGGCCGTGAAATGAGGGG
The DNA here is from genome assembly GCF_036172605.1 of Pelobates fuscus. Taxonomy (NCBI): domain Eukaryota; kingdom Metazoa; phylum Chordata; class Amphibia; order Anura; family Pelobatidae; genus Pelobates; species Pelobates fuscus. Next base: position 178,144,434 of record NC_086323.1, on the reverse strand, counting down.
GCTTAACCCTGGTCATCCCACAGGGCAGGGGAGGCTGCTGAATGTAAGCTCAAAGACCTACGTAGGCAGTACTGCCTGCCTGCCTGCCTGGCTGCCTGCCTGCCTGCTTCCCTGTCTCCCTCCAGCTGTAGAACCGAAAGCTAGACCCCTGGCGGGCGTCTGCGTGGCCCAAAACCGAGAAAAGACTTCAGGGGACATAGGCGCGAAATCCCTGGAACTATTTTCGGCATGAAAACCTTGCGTTTTGCCGGTTGTTATCCAGCGGCACTTGGCCGCGATTCTATGGAACTAATTTTGGTTACGGGAGCCTGGCGGTTACCGCTAAAATTATGACTTCCATGAAATTCCTGAACCCCTGCAGGGATCTGGCTGATTTTTGGATATGTTGGTCACCCAGGTGGGGGCTGTCAGGGGATGCAACTTGAGGGGCTGCTGTGTGCTGAAATGTATTTATTTTTCTATTTTTAAATGTGCAAAATATTTTCTAAGTCCCCACTTTTCAGGATGAAAGATTTTCAAAGTCCCCACCTTTCCAGGCAAAAAAAAGTTCTAAGTCCCCACTTATATATATGTATGTTTCCTGTGCCTGGGGATGACGGAGGTGGCCGAACGGGAGGGGTCGGAGGCGGCTGAGCAGGCCGTGAAATGAGGGGGCTTATAAAAAAAAAAACTCCAGCATTGCGGCCAGCTAGTGCAGCAGGGCCTTGGAGGGACAACTTGACATATAAGTCATCTGCGACTTCTGACATGGGCGCCATTGCGCACTTTGGGTGCGTGAACTAGGCTTCCATGCCTCCAGGGTCTTAAGGCCCGAGCGGAGGGGAGCAATCACCAAAGGGGGCTTAAGGCCCGAGCGGAAGGGACCGTCACCAGAGGGGGCTTAAGGCACGGAGGTGGCCGAATGGGAGGGGTGGGAGGTGGTTGAGCAGGCCGTGAAATGAGGGGGCTTAACCCTGGTCGTCCCACAGGGCAGGGGAGGCTGCTGAATGTAAGCTCAAAGACCTACGTAGGCAGTACTGCCTGCCTGCCTGCCTGGCTGCCTGCTTCCCTGTCTCCCTCCAGCGGTAGAACCGAAAGCTAGACCCCTGGCGGGCGTCTGCGTGGCCCAAAACCGAGAAAAGACTTCAGGGGACATAGGCGCGAAATCCCTGGAACTATTTTCGGCATGAAAACCTTGCGTTTTGCCGGTTGTTATCCAGCGGCACTTGGCAGCGATTCTATGGAACTAATTTCGTTTACGGGAGCCTGGCGGTTACCGCTAAAATTATGACTTCCATGAAATTCCTGAACCCCTGCAGGGATCTGGCTGATTTTTGTATATGTTGGTCACCCAGGTGGGGGCTGTCAGGGGATGCAACTTGAGGGGCTGCTGTGTGCTGAAATGTATTTATTTTTCTATTTTTAAATGTGCAAAATATTTTCTAAGTCCCCACTTTTCAGTAGTAATTTAGGCGCGAAATCCCTGGAACTATTTTCGGCATGAAAACCTTGCGTTTTGCCGGTTGTTATCCAGCGGCACTTGGCCGCGATTCTATGGAACTAATTTTGTTTACGGGAGCCTGGCGGTTACCGCTAAAATTATGACTTCCATGAAATTCCTGAACCCCTGCAGGGATCTGGCTGATTTTTGGATATGTTGGTCACCCAGGTGGGGGCTGTCAGGGGATGCAACTTGAGGGGCTGCTGTGTGCTGAAATGTATTTATTTTTCTATTTTTAAATGTGCAAAATATTTTCTAAGTCCCCACTTTTCAGGATGAAAGATTTTCAAAGTCCCCACCTTTCCAGGCAAACAAAAGTTCTAAGTCCCCACTTATATATATGTATGTTTCCTGTGCCTGGGGATGACGGAGGTGGCCGAACGGGAGGGGTCGGAGGCGGCTGAGCAGGCCGTGAAATGAGGGGGCTTATAAAAAAAAAAACTCCAGCATTGCGGCCAGCTAGTGCAGCAGGGCCTGGGAGGGACAACTTGACATATAAGTCATCTGCGACTTCTGACATGGGCGCCATTGCGCACTTTGGGTGCGTGAACTAGGCTTCCATGCCTCCAGGGTCTTAAGGCCCGAGCGGAGGGGAGCAATCACCAAAGGGGGCTTAAGGCCCGAGCGGAAGGGACCGTCACCAGAGGGGGCTTAAGGCACGGAGGTGGCCGAATGGGAGGGGTGGGAGGTGGTTGAGCAGGCCGTGAAATGAGGGGGCTTAACCCTGGTCGTCCCACAGGGCAGGGGAGGCTGCTGAATGTAAGCTCAAAGACCTACGTAGGCAGTACTGCCTGCCTGCCTGCCTGGCTGCCTGCTTCCCTGTCTCCCTCCAGCGGTAGAACCGAAAGCTAGACCCCTGGCGGGCGTCTGCGTGGCCCAAAACCGAGAAAAGACTTCAGGGGACATAGGCGCGAAATCCCTGGAACTATTTTCGGCATGAAAACCTTGCGTTTTGCCGGTTGTTATCCAGCGGCACTTGGCAGCGATTCTATGGAACTAATTTCGTTTACGGGAGCCTGGCGGTTACCGCTAAAATTATGACTTCCATGAAATTCCTGAACCCCTGCAGGGATCTGGCTGATTTTTGTATATGTTGGTCACCCAGGTGGGGGCTGTCAGGGGATGCAACTTGAGGGGCTGCTGTGTGCTGAAATGTATTTATTTTTCTATTTTTAAATGTGCAAAATATTTTCTAAGTCCCCACTTTTCAGTAGTAATTTAGGCGCGAAATCCCTGGAACTATTTTCGGCATGAAAACCTTGCGTTTTGCCGGTTGTTATCCAGCGGCACTTGGCCGCGATTCTATGGAACTAATTTTGTTTACGGGAGCCTGGCGGTTACCGCTAAAATTATGACTTCCATGAAATTCCTGAACCCCTGCAGGGATCTGGCTGATTTTTGGATATGTTGGTCACCCAGGTGGGGGCTGTCAGGGGATGCAACTTGAGGGGCTGCTGTGTGCTGAAATGTATTTATTTTTCTATTTTTAAATGTGCAAAATATTTTCTAAGTCCCCACTTTTCAGGATGAAAGATTTTCAAAGTCCCCACCTTTCCAGGCAAACAAAAGTTCTAAGTCCCCACTTATATATATGTATGTTTCCTGTGCCTGGGGATGACGGAGGTGGCCGAACGGGAGGGGTCGGAGGCGGCTGAGCAGGCCGTGAAATGAGGGGGCTTATAAAAAAAAAAACTCCAGCATTGCGGCCAGCTAGTGCAGCAGGGCCTGGGAGGGACAACTTGACATATAAGTCATCTGCGACTTCTGACATGGGCGCCATTGCGCACTTTGGGTGCGTGAACTAGGCTTCAATGCCTCCAGGGTCTCAGGGGCGGGGGGCTTAAGGCCCGAGCGGAGGGGAGCAATCACCAAAGGGGGCTTAAGGCCCGAGCGGAAGGGACCGTCACCAGAGGGGGCTTAAGGCACGGAGGTGGCCGAATGGGAGGGGTGGGAGGCGGTTGAGCAGGCCGTGAAATGAGGGGGCTTAACCCTGGTCGTCCCACAGGGCAGGGGAGGCTGCTGAATGTAAGCTCAAAGACCTACGTAGGCAGTACTGCCTGCCTGCCTGCCTGCCTGCTTCCCTGTCTCCCTCCAGCGGTAGAACCGAAAGCTAGACCCCTGGCGGGCGTCTGCGTGGCCCAAAACCGAGAAAAGACTTCAGGGGACATAGGCACGAAATCCCTGGAACTATTTTCGGCATGAAAACCTTGCATTTTGCCGGTTGTTATCCAGCGGCACTTGGCAGCGATTCTATGGAACTAATTTCGGTTACGGGAGCCTGGCGGTTACCGCTAAAATTATGACTTCCATGAAATTCCTGAACCCCTGCAGGGATCTGGCTGATTTTTGGATATGTTGGTCACCCAGGTGGGGGCTGTCAGGGGATGCAACTTGAGGGGCTGCTGTGTGCTGAAATGTATTTATTTTTCTATTTTTAAATGTGCAAAATATTTTCTAAGTCCCCACTTTTCAGGATGAAAGATTTTCAAAGTCCCCACCTTTCCAGGCAAAAAAAAGTTCTAAGTCCCCACTTATATATATATGTATGTTTCCTGTGCCTGGGGATGACGGAGGTGGCCGAACGGGAGGGGTCGGAGGCGGCTGAGCAGGCCGTGAAATGAGGGGGCTTATAAAAAAAAAAAAACTCCAGCATTGCGGCCAGCTAGTGCAGCAGGGCCTTGGAGGGACAACTTGACATATAAGTCATCTGCGACTTCTGACATGGGCGCCACTGCGCACTTTGGGTGCGTGAACTAGGCTTCCATGCCTCCAGGGTCGGGGGGCTTAAGGCCCGAGCGGAGGGGAGCAATCACCAAAGGGGGCTTAAGGCCCGAGCGGAAGGGACCGTCACCAGAGGGGGCTTAAGGCACGGAGGTGGCCGAACGGGAGGGGTGGGAGGCGGTTGAGCAGGCCGTGAAATGAGGGGGCTTAACCCTGGTCGTCCCACAGGGCAGGGGAGGCTGCTGAATGTAAGCTCAAAGACCTACGTAGGCAGTACTGCCTGCCTGCCTGGCTGCCTGCCTGCCTGCTTCCCTGTCTCCCTCCAGCTGTAGAACCGAAAGCTAGACCCCTGGCGGGCGTCTGCGTGGCCCAAAACCGAGAAAAGACTTCAGGGGACATAGGCGCGAAATCCCTGGAACTATTTTCGGCATGAAAACCTTGCGTTTTGCCGGTTGTTATCCAGCGGCACTTGGCCGCGATTCTATGGAACTAATTTTGGTTACGGGAGCCTGGCGGTTACCGCTAAAATTATGACTTCCATGAAATTCCTGAACCCCTGCAGGGATCTGGCTGATTTTTGGATATGTTGGTCACCCAGGTGGGGGCTGTCAGGGGATGCAACTTGAGGTGCTGCTGTGTGCTGAAATTTATTTATTTTTCTATTTTTAAATGTGCAAAATATTTTCTAAGTCCCCACTTTTCAGGCGAAAAAAAGTTCTAAGTCCCCACTTTTCAGGATGAAAGATTTTCAAAGTCCCCACCTTTCCAGGCAAAAAAAAGTTCTAAGTCCCCACTTATATATATGTATGTTTCCTGTGCCTGGGGATGACGGAGGTGGCCGAACGGGAGGGGTCGGAGGCGGCTGAGCAGGCCGTGAAATGAGGGGGCTTATAAAAAAAAAAAAACTCCAGCATTGTGGCCAGCTAGTGCAGCAGGGCCTTGGAGGGACAACTTGACATATAAGTCATCTGCGACTTCTGACATGGGCGCCACTGCGCACTTTGGGTGCGTGAACTAGGCTTCCATGCCTCCAGGGTCTCAGGGGCGGGGGGCTTAAGGCCCGAGCGGAGGGGAGCAATCACCAAAGGGGGCTTAAGGCCCGAGCGGAAGGGACCGTCACCAGAGGGGGCTTAAGGCACAGAGGTGGCCGAACGGGAGGGGTGGGAGGCGGTTGAGCAGGCCGTGAAATGAGGGGGCTTAACCCTGGTCGTCCCACAGGGCAGGGGAGGCTGCTGAATGTAAGCTCAAAGACCTACGTAGGCAGTACTGCCTGCCTGCCTGCCTGGCTGCCTGCCTGCCTGCCTGCTTCCCTGTCTCCCTCCAGCGGTAGAACCGAAAGCTAGACCCCTGGCGGGCGTCTGCGTGGCCCAAAACCGAGAAAAGACTTCAGGGGACATAGGCACGAAATCCCTGGAACTATTTTCGGCATGAAAACCTTGCATTTTGCCGGTTGTTATCCAGTGGCACTTGGCAGCGATTCTATGGAACTAATTTCGGTTACGGGAGCCTGGCGGTTACCGCTAAAATTATGACTTCCATGAAATTCCTGAACCCCTGCAGGGATCTGGCTGATTTTTGGATATGTTGGTCACCCAGGTGGGGGCTGTCAGGGGATGCAACATGAGGGGCTGCTGTGTGCTGAAATGTATTTATTTTTCTATTTTTAAATGTGCAAAATATTTTCTAAGTCCCCACTTTTCAGGATGAAAGATTTTCAAAGTCCCCACCTTTCCAGGCAAAAAAAAGTTCTAAGTCCCCACTTATATATATATGTATGTTTCCTGTGCCTGGGGATGACGGAGGTGGCCGAACGGGAGGGGTCGGAGGCGGCTGAGCAGGCCGTGAAATGAGGGGGCTTATAAAAAAAAAAAAACTCCAGCATTGCAGCCAGCTAGTGCAGCAGGGCCTTGGAGGGACAACTTGACATATAAGTCATCTGCGACTTCTGACATGGGCGCCACTGCGCACTTTGGGTGCGTGAACTAGGCTTCCATGCCTCCAGGGTCTCAGGGGCGGGGGGCTTAAGGCCCGAGCGGAGGGGAGCAATCACCAAAGGGGGCTTAAGGCCCGAGCGGAAGGGACCGTCACCAGAGGGGGCTTAAGGCATGGAGGTGGCCGAACGGGAGGGGTGGGAGGCGGTTGAGCAGGCCGTGAAATGAGGGGGCTTAACCCTGGTCATCCCACAGGGCAGGGGAGGCTGCTGAATGTAAGCTCAAAGACCTACGTAGGCAGTACTGCCTGCCTGCCTGCCTGGCTGCCTGCCTGCCTGCTTCCCTGTCTCCCTCCAGCTGTAGAACCGAAAGCTAGACCCCTGGCGGGCGTCTGCGTGGCCCAAAACCGAGAAAAGACTTCAGGGGACATAGGCGCGAAATCCCTGGAACTATTTTCGGCATGAAAACCTTGCGTTTTGCCGGTTGTTATCCAGCGGCACTTGGCCGCGATTCTATGGAACTAATTTTGGTTACGGGAGCCTGGCGGTTACCGCTAAAATTATGACTTCCATGAAATTCCTGAACCCCTGCAGGGATCTGGCTGATTTTTGGATATGTTGGTCACCCAGGTGGGGGCTGTCAGGGGATGCAACTTGAGGGGCTGCTGTGTGCTGAAATGTATTTATTTTTCTATTTTTAAATGTGCAAAATATTTTCTAAGTCCCCACTTTTCAGGATGAAAGATTTTCAAAGTCCCCACCTTTCCAGGCAAAAAAAAGTTCTAAGTCCCCACTTATATATATGTATGTTTCCTGTGCCTGGGGATGACGGAGGTGGCCGAACGGGAGGGGTCGGAGGCGGCTGAGCAGGCCGTGAAATGAGGGGGCTTATAAAAAAAAAAACTCCAGCATTGCGGCCAGCTAGTGCAGCAGGGCCTTGGAGGGACAACTTGACATATAAGTCATCTGCGACTTCTGACATGGGCGCCATTGCGCACTTTGGGTGCGTGAACTAGGCTTCCATGCCTCCAGGGTCTTAAGGCCCGAGCGGAGGGGAGCAATCACCAAAGGGGGCTTAAGGCCCGAGCGGAAGGGACCGTCACCAGAGGGGGCTTAAGGCACGGAGGTGGCCGAATGGGAGGGGTGGGAGGTGGTTGAGCAGGCCGTGAAATGAGGGGGCTTAACCCTGGTCGTCCCACAGGGCAGGGGAGGCTGCTGAATGTAAGCTCAAAGACCTACGTAGGCAGTACTGCCTGCCTGCCTGCCTGGCTGCCTGCTTCCCTGTCTCCCTCCAGCGGTAGAACCGAAAGCTAGACCCCTGGCGGGCGTCTGCGTGGCCCAAAACCGAGAAAAGACTTCAGGGGACATAGGCGCGAAATCCCTGGAACTATTTTCGGCATGAAAACCTTGCGTTTTGCCGGTTGTTATCCAGCGGCACTTGGCAGCGATTCTATGGAACTAATTTCGTTTACGGGAGCCTGGCGGTTACCGCTAAAATTATGACTTCCATGAAATTCCTGAACCCCTGCAGGGATCTGGCTGATTTTTGTATATGTTGGTCACCCAGGTGGGGGCTGTCAGGGGATGCAACTTGAGGGGCTGCTGTGTGCTGAAATGTATTTATTTTTCTATTTTTAAATGTGCAAAATATTTTCTAAGTCCCCACTTTTCAGTAGTAATTTAGGCGCGAAATCCCTGGAACTATTTTCGGCATGAAAACCTTGCGTTTTGCCGGTTGTTATCCAGCGGCACTTGGCCGCGATTCTATGGAACTAATTTTGTTTACGGGAGCCTGGCGGTTACCGCTAAAATTATGACTTCCATGAAATTCTTGATCTGGCTGATTTTTGGATATGTTGGTCACCCAGGTGGGGGCTGTCAGGGGATGCAACTTGAGGGGCTGCTGTGTGCTGAAATGTATTTATTTTTCTATTTTTAAATGTGCAAAATATTTTCTAAGTCCCCACTTTTCAGGATGAAAGATTTTCAAAGTCCACACCTTTCCAGGCAAAAAAAAGTTCTAAGTCCCCACTTATATATATATGTATGTTTCCTGTGCCTGGGGATGACGGAGGTGGCCGAACGGGAGGGGTCGGAGGCGGCTGAGCAGGCCGTGAAATGAGGGGGCTTATAAAAAAAAAAAAACTCCAGCATTGCGGCCAGCTAGTGCAGCAGGGCCTTGGAGGGACAACTTGACATATAAGTCATCTGCGACTTCTGACATGGGCGCCATTGCGCACTTTGGGTGCGTGAACTAGGCTTCAATGCCTCCAGGGTCTCAGGGGCGGGGGGCTTAAGGCCCGAGCGGAGGGGAGCAATCACCAAAGGGGGCTTAAGGCCCGAGCGGAAGGGACCGTCACCAGAGGGGGCTTAAGGCACGGAGGTGGCCGAATGGGAGGGGTGGGAGGCGGTTGAGCAGGCCGTGAAATGAGGGGGCTTAACCCTGGTCGTCCCACAGGGCAGGGGAGGCTGCTGAATGTAAGCTCAAAGACCTACGTAGGCAGTACTGCCTGCCTGCCTGCCTGCCTGCTTCCCTGTCTCCCTCCAGCGGTAGAACCGAAAGCTAGACCCCTGGCGGGCGTCTGCGTGGCCCAAAACCGAGAAAAGACTTCAGGGGACATAGGCGCGAAATCCCTGGAACTGTTTTCGGCATGACAACCTTGCGTTTTGCCGGTTGTTATCCAGCGGCACTTGGCCGCGATTCTATGGAACTAATTTTGGTTACGGGAGCCTGGCGGTTACCGCTAAAATTATGACTTCCATGAAATTCCTGAACCCCTGCAGGGATCTGGCTGATTTTTGGATATGTTGGTCACCCAGGTGGGGGCTGTCAGGGGATGCAACTTGAGGGGCTGCTGTGTGCTGAAATGTATTTATTTTTCTATTTTTAAATGTGCAAAATATTTTCTAAGTCCCCACTTTTCAGGATGAAAGATTTTCAAAGTCCCCACCTTTCCAGGCAAAAAAAAGTTCTAAGTCCCCACTTATATATATATGTATGTTTCCTGTGCCTGGGGATGACGGAGGTGGCCGAACGGGAGGGGTCGGAGGCGGCTGAGCAGGCCGTGAAATGAGGGGGCTTATAAAAAAAAAAAAACTCCAGCATTGCGGCCAGCTAGTGCAGCAGGGCCTTGGAGGGACAACTTGACATATAAGTCATCTGCGACTTCTGACATGGGCGCCATTGCGCACTTTGGGTGCGTGAACTAGGCTTCAATGCCTCCAGGGTCTCAGGGGCGGGGGGCTTAAGGCCCGAGCGGAGGGGAGCAATCACCAAAGGGGGCTTAAGGCCCGAGCGGAAGGGACCGTCACCAGAGGGGGCTTAAGGCACGGAGGTGGCCGAATGGGAGGGGTGGGAGGCGGTTGAGCAGGCCGTGAAATGAGGGGGCTTAACCCTGGTCGTCCCACAGGGCAGGGGAGGCTGCTGAATGTAAGCTCAAAGACCTACGTAGGCAGTACTGCCTGCCTGCCTGCCTGCCTGCTTCCCTGTCTCCCTCCAGCGGTAGAACCGAAAGCTAGACCCCTGGCGGGCGTCTGCGTGGCCCAAAACCGAGAAAAGACTTCAGGGGACATAGGCACGAAATCCCTGGAACTATTTTCGGCATGAAAACCTTGCATTTTGCCGGTTGTTATCCAGCGGCACTTGGCAGCGATTCTATGGAACTAATTTCGGTTACGGGAGCCTGGCGGTTACCGCTAAAATTATGACTTCCATGAAATTCCTGAACCCCTGCAGGGATCTGGCTGATTTTTGGATATGTTGGTCACCCAGGTGGGGGCTGTCAGGGGATGCAACTTGAGGGGCTGCTGTGTGCTGAAATGTATTTATTTTTCTATTTTTAAATGTGCAAAATATTTTCTAAGTCCCCACTTTTCAGGATGAAAGATTTTCAAAGTCCCCACCTTTCCAGGCAAAAAAAAGTTCTAAGTCCCCACTTATATATATATGTATGTTTCCTGTGCCTGGGGATGACGGAGGTGGCCGAACGGGAGGGGTCGGAGGCGGCTGAGCAGGCCGTGAAATGAGGGGGCTTATAAAAAAAAAAAAACTCCAGCATTGCGGCCAGCTAGTGCAGCAGGGCCTTGGAGGGACAACTTGACATATAAGTCATCTGCGACTTCTGACATGGGCGCCACTGCGCACTTTGGGTGCGTGAACTAGGCTTCCATGCCTCCAGGGTCGGGGGGCTTAAGGCCCGAGCGGAGGGGAGCAATCACCAAAGGGGGCTTAAGGCCCGAGCGGAAGGGACCGTCACCAGAGGGGGCTTAAGGCACGGAGGTGGCCGAACGGGAGGGGTGGGAGGCGGTTGAGCAGGCCGTGAAATGAGGGGGCTTAACCCTGGTCGTCCCACAGGGCAGGGGAGGCTGCTGAATGTAAGCTCAAAGACCTACGTAGGCAGTACTGCCTGCCTGCCTGGCTGCCTGCCTGCCTGCTTCCCTGTCTCCCTCCAGCTGTAGAACCGAAAGCTAGACCCCTGGCGGGCGTCTGCGTGGCCCAAAACCGAGAAAAGACTTCAGGGGACATAGGCGCGAAATCCCTGGAACTATTTTCGGCATGAAAACCTTGCGTTTTGCCGGTTGTTATCCAGCGGCACTTGGCCGCGATTCTATGGAACTAATTTTGGTTACGGGAGCCTGGCGGTTACCGCTAAAATTATGACTTCCATGAAATTCCTGAACCCCTGCAGGGATCTGGCTGATTTTTGGATATGTTGGTCACCCAGGTGGGGGCTGTCAGGGGATGCAACTTGAGGTGCTGCTGTGTGCTGAAATGTATTTATTTTTCTATTTTTAAATGTGCAAAATATTTTCTAAGTCCCCACTTTTCAGGCGAAAAAAAGTTCTAAGTCCCCACTTTTCATGATGAAAGATTTTCAAAGTCCCCACCTTTCCAGGCAAAAAAAAGTTCTAAGTCCCCACTTATATATATGTATGTTTCCTGTGCCTGGGGATGACGGAGGTGGCCGAACGGGAGGGGTCGGAGGCGGCTGAGCAGGCCGTGAAATGAGGGGGCTTATAAAAAAAAAAAACTCCAGCATTGTGGCCAGCTAGTGCAGCAGGGCCTTGGAGGGACAACTTGACATATAAGTCATCTGCGACTTCTGACATGGGCGCCACTGCGCACTTTGGGTGCGTGAACTAGGCTTCCATGCCTCCAGGGTCTCAGGGGCGGGGGGCTTAAGGCCCGAGCGGAGGGGAGCAATCACCAAAGGGGGCTTAAGGCCCGAGCGGAAGGGACCGTCACCAGAGGGGGCTTAAGGCACGGAGGTGGCCGAACGGGAGGGGTGGGAGGCGGTTGAGCAGGCCGTGAAATGAGGGGGCTTAACCCTGGTCGTCCCACAGGGCAGGGGAGGCTGCTGAATGTAAGCTCAAAGACCTACGTAGGCAGTACTGCCTGCCTGCCTGCCTGGCTGCCTGCCTGCCTGCCTGCTTCCCTGTCTCCCTCCAGCGGTAGAACCGAAAGCTAGACCCCTGGCGGGCGTCTGCGTGGCCCAAAACCGAGAAAAGACTTCAGGGGACATAGGCACGAAATCCCTGGAACTATTTTCGGCATGAAAACCTTGCATTTTGCCGGTTGTTATCCAGTGGCACTTGGCAGCGATTCTATGGAACTAATTTCGGTTACGGGAGCCTGGCGGTTACCGCTAAAATTATGACTTCCATGAAATTCCTGAACCCCTGCAGGGATCTGGCTGATTTTTGGATATGTTGGTCACCCAGGTGGGGGCTGTCAGGGGATGCAACTTGAGGGGCTGCTGTGTGCTGAAATGTATTTATTTTTCTATTTTTAAATGTGCAAAATATTTTCTAAGTCCCCACTTTTCAGGATGAAAGATTTTCAAAGTCCCCACCTTTCCAGGCAAAAAAAAGTTCTAAGTCCCCACTTATATATATATGTATGTTTCCTGTGCCTGGGGATGACGGAGGTGGCCGAACGGGAGGGGTCGGAGGCGGCTGAGCAGGCCGTGAAATGAGGGGGCTTATAAAAAAAAAAAACTCCAGCATTGTGGCCAGCTAGTGCAGCAGGGCCTTGGAGGGACAACTTGACATATAAGTCATCTGCGACTTCTGAAATGGGCGCCACTGCGCACTTTGGGTGCGTGAACTAGGCTTCCATGCCTCCAGGGTCTCAGGGGCGGGGGGCTTAAGGCCCGAGCGGAGGGGAGCAATCACCAAAGGGGGCTTAAGGCCCGAGCGGAAGGGACCGTCACCAGAGGGGGCTTAAGGCACGGAGGTGGCCGAACGGGAGGGGTGGGAGGCGGTTGAGCAGGCCGTGAAATGAGGGGGCTTAACCCTGGTCGTCCCACAGGGCAGGGGAGGCTGCTGAATGTAAGCTCAAAGACCTACGTAGGCAGTACTGCCTGCCTGCCTGCCTGGCTGCCTGCCTGCTTCCCTGTCTCCCTCCAGCGGTAGAACCGAAAGCTAGACCCCTGGCGGGCGTCTGCGTGGCCCAAAACCGAGAAAAGACTTCAGGGGACATAGGCACGAAATCCCTGGAACTATTTTCGGCATGAAAACCTTGCATTTTGCCGGTTGTTATCCAGTGGCACTTGGCAGCGATTCTATGGAACTAATTTCGGTTACGGGAGCCTGGCGGTTACCGCTAAAATTATGACTTCCATGAAATTCCTGAACCCCTGCAGGGATCTGGCTGATTTTTGGATATGTTGGTCACCCAGGTGGGGGCTGTCAGGGGATGCAACATGAGGGGCTGCTGTGTGCTGAAATGTATTTATTTTTCTATTTTTAAATGTGCAAAATATTTTCTAAGTCCCCACTTTTCAGGATGAAAGATTTTCAAAGTCCCCACCTTTCCAGGCAAAAAAAAGTTCTAAGTCCCCACTTATATATATGTATGTTTCCTGTGCCTGGGGATGACGGAGGTGGCCGAACGGGAGGGGTCGGAGGCGGCTGAGCAGGCCGTGAAATGAGGGGGCTTATAAAAAAAAAAACTCCAGCATTGCGGCCAGCTAGTGCAGCAGGGCCTTGGAGGGACAACTTGACATATAAGTCATCTGCGACTTCTGACATGGGCGCCATTGCGCACTTTGGGTGCGTGAACTAGGCTTCCATGCCTCCAGGGTCTTAAGGCCCGAGCGGAGGGGAGCAATCACCAAAGGGGGCTTAAGGCCCGAGCGGAAGGGACCGTCACCAGAGGGGGCTTAAGGCACGGAGGTGGCCGAATGGGAGGGGTGGGAGGCGGTTGAGCAGGCCGTGAAATGAGGGGGCTTAACCCTGGTCGTCCCACAGGGCAGGGGAGGCTGCTGAATGTAAGCTCAAAGACCTACGTAGGCAGTACTGCCTGCCTGCCTGCCTGGCTGCCTGCCTGCCTGCCTTCTTCCCTGTCTGCCTCCAGCGGTAGAACCGAAAGCTAGACCCCTGGCGGGCGTCTGCGTGGCCCAAAACCGAGAAAAGACTTCAGGGGACATAGGCGCGAAATCCCTGGAACTATTTTCGGCATGAAAACCTTGCGTTTTGCCGGTTGTTATCCAGCGGCACTTGGCAGCGATTCTATGGAACTAATTTCGTTTACGGGAGCCTGGCGGTTACCGCTAAAATTATGACTTCCATGAAATTCCTGAACCCCTGCAGGGATCTGGCTGATTTTTGTATATGTTGGTCACCCAGGTGGGGGCTGTCAGGGGATGCAACTTGAGGGGCTGCTGTGTGCTGAAATGTATTTATTTTTCTATTTTTAAATGTGCAAAATATTTTCTAAGTCCCCACTTTTCAGTAGTAATTTAGGCGCGAAATCCCTGGAACTATTTTCGGCATGAAAACCTTGCGTTTTGCCGGTTGTTATCCAGCGGCACTTGGCCGCGATTCTATGGAACTAATTTTGGTTACGGGAGCCTGGCGGTTACCGCTAAAATTATGACTTCCATGAAATTCCTGAACCCCTGCAGGGATCTGGCTGATTTTTGGATATGTTGGTCACCCAGGTGGGGGCTGTCAGGGGATGCAACTTGAGGGGCTGCTGTGTGCTGAAATGTATTTATTTTTCTATTTTTAAATGTGCAAAATATTTTCTAAGTCCCCACTTTTCAGGATGAAAGATTTTCAAAGTCCCCACCTTTCCAGGCAAAAAAAAGTTCTAAGTCCCCACTTATATATATGTATGTTTCCTGTGCCTGGGGATGACGGAGGTGGCCGAACGGGAGGGGTCGGAGGCGGCTGAGCAGGCCGTGAAATGAGGGGGCTTATAAAAAAAAAAACTCCAGCATTGCGGCCAGCTAGTGCAGCAGGGCCTTGGAGGGACAACTTGACATATAAGTCATCTGCGACTTCTGACATGGGCGCCATTGCGCACTTTGGGTGCGTGAACTAGGCTTCAATGCCTCCAGGGTCTCAGGGGCGGGGGGCTTAAGGCCCGAGCGGAGGGGAGCAATCACCAAAGGGGGCTTAAGGCCCGAGCGGAAGGGACCGTCACCAGAGGGGGCTTAAGGCACGGAGGTGGCCGAATGGGAGGGGTGGGAGGCGGTTGAGCAGGCCGTGAAATGAGGGGGCTTAACCCTGGTCGTCCCACAGGGCAGGGGAGGCTGCTGAATGTAAGCTCAAAGACCTACGTAGGCAGTACTGCCTGCCTGCCTGCCTGCCTGCTTCCCTGTCTCCCTCCAGCGGTAGAACCGAAAGCTAGACCCCTGGCGGGCGTCTGCGTGGCCCAAAACCGAGAAAATACTTCAGGGGACATAGACGCGAAATCCCTGGAACTGTTTTCGGCATGAAAACCTTGCGTTTTGCCGGTTGTTATCCAGCGGCACTTGGCAGCGATTCTATGGAACTAATTTCGTTTACGGGAGCCTGGCGGTTACCGCTAAAATTATGACTTCCATGAAATTCCTGAACCCCTGCAGGGATCTGGCTGATTTTTGGATATGTTGGTCACCCAGGTGGGGGCTGTCAGGGGATGCAACTTGAGGGGCTGCTGTGTGCTGAAATGTATTTATTTTTCTATTTTTAAATGTGCAAAATATTTTCTAAGTCCCCACTTTTCAGGATGAAAGATTTTCAAAGTCCCCACCTTTCCAGGTAAAAAAAAGTTCTAAGTCCCCACTTATATATATATGTATGTTTCCTGTGCCTGGGGATGACGGAGGTGGCCGAACGGGAGGGGTCGGAGGCGGCTGAGCAGGCCATGAAATGAGGGGGCTTATAAAAAAAAAAAACTCCAGCATTGTGGCCAGCTAGTGCAGCAGGGCCTTGGAGGGACAACTTGACATATAAGTCATCTGCGACTTCTGACATGGGCGCCACTGCGCACTTTGGGTGCGTGAACTAGGCTTCCATGCCTCCAGGGTCTCAGGGGCGGGGGGCTTAAGGCCCGAGCGGAGGGGAGCAATCACCAAAGGGGGCTTAAGGCCCGAGCGGAAGGGACCGTCACCAGAGGGGGCTTAAGGCACGGAGGTGGCCGAACGGGAGGGGTGGGAGGCGGTTGAGCAGGCCGTGAAATGAGGGGGCTTAACCCTGGTCGTCCCACAGGGCAGGGGAGGCTGCTGAATGTAAGCTCAAAGACCTACGTAGGCAGTACTGCCTGCCTGCCTGCCTGGCTGCCTGCCTGCCTGCCTGCTTCCCTGTCTCCCTCCAGCTGTAGAACCGAAAGCTAGACCCCTGGCGGGCGTCTGCGTGGCCCAAAACCGAGAAAAGACTTCAGGGGACATAGGCACGAAATCCCTGGAACTATTTTCGGCATGAAAACCTTGCATTTTGCCGGTTGTTATCCAGCGGCACTTGGCAGCGATTCTATGGAACTAATTTCGGTTACGGGAGCCTGGCGGTTACCGCTAAAATTATGACTTCCATGAAATTCCTGAACCCCTGCAGGGATCTGGCTGATTTTTGGATATGTTGGTCACCCAGGTGGGGGCTGTCAGGGGATGCAACTTGAGGGGCTGCTGTGTGCTGAAATGTATTTATTTTTCTATTTTTAAATGTGCAAAATATTTTCTAAGTCCCCACTTTTCAGGCGAAAAAAAGTTCTAAGTCCCCACTTTTCAGGATGAAAGATTTTCAAAGTCCCCACCTTTCCAGGCAAAAAAAAGTTCTAAGTCCCCACTTATATATATGTATGTTTCCTGTGCCTGGGGATGACGGAGGTGGCCGAACGGGAGGGGTCGGAGGCGGCTGAGCAGGCCGTGAAATGAGGGGGCTTATAAAAAAAAAAACTCCAGCATTGTGGCCAGCTAGTGCAGCAGGGCCTTGGAGGGACAACTTGACATATAAGTCATCTGCGACTTCTGACATGGGCGCCACTGCGCACTTTGGGTGCGTGAACTAGGCTTCCATGCCTCCAGGGTCTCAGGGGCGGGGGGCTTAAGGCCCGAGCGGAGGGGAGCAATCACCAAAGGGGGCTTAAGGCCCGAGCGGAAGGGACCGTCACCAGAGGGGGCTTAAGGCACGGAGGTGGCCGAACGGGAGGGGTGGGAGGCGGTTGAGCAGGCCGTGAAATGAGGGGGCTTAACCCTGGTCGTCCCACAGGGCAGGGGAGGCTGCTGAATGTAAGCTCAAAGACCTACGTAGGCAGTACTGCCTGCCTGCCTGCCTGGCTGCCTGCCTGCCTGCCTGCTTCCCTGTCTCCCTCCAGCGGTAGAACCGAAAGCTAGACCCCTGGCGGGCGTCTGCGTGGCCCAAAACCGAGAAAAGACTTCAGGGGACATAGGCACGAAATCCCTGGAACTATTTTCGGCATGAAAACCTTGCATTTTGCCGGTTGTTATCCAGTGGCACTTGGCAGCGATTCTATGGAACTAATTTCGGTTACGGGAGCCTGGCGGTTACCGCTAAAATTATGACTTCCATGAAATTCCTGAACCCCTGCAGGGATCTGGCTGATTTTTGGATATGTTGGTCACCCAGGTGGGGGCTGTCAGGGGATGCAACTTGAGGGGCTGCTGTGTGCTGAAATGTATTTATTTTTCTATTTTTAAATGTGCAAAATATTTTCTAAGTCCCCACTTTTCAGGCGAAAAAAAGTTCTAAGTCCCCACTTTTCAGGATGAAAGATTTTCAAAGTCCCCACCTTTCCAGGCAAAAAAAAGTTCTAAGTCCCCACTTATATATATGTATGTTTCCTGTGCCTGGGGATGACGGAGGTGGCCGAACGGGAGGGGTCGGAGGCGGCTGAGCAGGCCGTGAAATGAGGGGGCTTATAAAAAAAAAAAACTCCAGCATTGTGGCCAGCTAGTGCAGCAGGGCCTTGGAGGGACAACTTGACATATAAGTCATCTGCGACTTCTGAAATGGGCGCCACTGCGCACTTTGGGTGCGTGAACTAGGCTTCCATGCCTCCAGGGTCTCAGGGGCGGGGGGCTTAAGGCCCGAGCGGAGGGGAGCAATCACCAAAGGGGGCTTAAGGCCCGAGCGGAAGGGACCGTCACCAGAGGGGGCTTAAGGCACGGAGGTGGCCGAACGGGAGGGGTGGGAGGCGGTTGAGCAGGCCGTGAAATGAGGGGGCTTAACCCTGGTCGTCCCACAGGGCAGGGGAGGCTGCTGAATGTAAGCTCAAAGACCTACGTAGGCAGTACTGCCTGCCTGCCTGCCTGGCTGCCTGCCTGCCTGCCTTCTTCCCTGTCTGCCTCCAGCGGTAGAACCGAAAGCTAGACCCCTGGCGGGCGTCTGCGTGGCCCAAAACCGAGAAAAGACTTCAGGGGACATAGGCGCGAAATCCCTGGAACTATTTTCGGCATGAAAACCTTGCGTTTTGCCGGTTGTTATCCAGCGGCACTTGGCAGCGATTCTATGGAACTAATTTCGTTTACGGGAGCCTGGCGGTTACCGCTAAAATTATGACTTCCATGAAATTCCTGAACCCCTGCAGGGATCTGGCTGATTTTTGTATATGTTGGTCACCCAGGTGGGGGCTGTCAGGGGATGCAACTTGAGGGGCTGCTGTGTGCTGAAATGTATTTATTTTTCTATTTTTAAATGTGCAAAATATTTTCTAAGTCCCCACTTTTCAGTAGTAATTTAGGCGCGAAATCCCTGGAACTATTTTCGGCATGAAAACCTTGCGTTTTGCCGGTTGTTATCCAGCGGCACTTGGCCGCGATTCTATGGAACTAATTTTGGTTACGGGAGCCTGGCGGTTACCGCTAAAATTATGACTTCCATGAAATTCCTGAACCCCTGCAGGGATCTGGCTGATTTTTGGATATGTTGGTCACCCAGGTGGGGGCTGTCAGGGGATGCAACTTGAGGGGCTGCTGTGTGCTGAAATGTATTTATTTTTCTATTTTTAAATGTGCAAAATATTTTCTAAGTCCCCACTTTTCAGGATGAAAGATTTTCAAAGTCCCCACCTTTCCAGGCAAAAAAAAGTTCTAAGTCCCCACTTATATATATGTATGTTTCCTGTGCCTGGGGATGACGGAGGTGGCCGAACGGGAGGGGTCGGAGGCGGCTGAGCAGGCCGTGAAATGAGGGGGCTTATAAAAAAAAAAACTCCAGCATTGCGGCCAGCTAGTGCAGCAGGGCCTTGGAGGGACAACTTGACATATAAGTCATCTGCGACTTCTGACATGGGCGCCATTGCGCACTTTGGGTGCGTGAACTAGGCTTCAATGCCTCCAGGGTCTCAGGGGCGGGGGGCTTAAGGCCCGAGCGGAGGGGAGCAATCACCAAAGGGGGCTTAAGGCCCGAGCGGAAGGGACCGTCACCAGAGGGGGCTTAAGGCACGGAGGTGGCCGAATGGGAGGGGTGGGAGGCGGTTGAGCAGGCCGTGAAATGAGGGGGCTTAACCCTGGTCGTCCCACAGGGCAGGGGAGGCTGCTGAATGTAAGCTCAAAGACCTACGTAGGCAGTACTGCCTGCCTGCCTGCCTGCCTGCTTCCCTGTCTCCCTCCAGCGGTAGAACCGAAAGCTAGACCCCTGGCGGGCGTCTGCGTGGCCCAAAACCGAGAAAATACTTCAGGGGACATAGACGCGAAATCCCTGGAACTGTTTTCGGCATGAAAACCTTGCGTTTTGCCGGTTGTTATCCAGCGGCACTTGGCAGCGATTCTATGGAACTAATTTCGTTTACGGGAGCCTGGCGGTTACCGCTAAAATTATGACTTCCATGAAATTCCTGAACCCCTGCAGGGATCTGGCTGATTTTTGGATATGTTGGTCACCCAGGTGGGGGCTGTCAGGGGATGCAACTTGAGGGGCTGCTGTGTGCTGAAATGTATTTATTTTTCTATTTTTAAATGTGCAAAATATTTTCTAAGTCCCCACTTTTCAGGATGAAAGATTTTCAAAGTCCCCACCTTTCCAGGTAAAAAAAAGTTCTAAGTCCCCACTTATATATATATGTATGTTTCCTGTGCCTGGGGATGACGGAGGTGGCCGAACGGGAGGGGTCGGAGGCGGCTGAGCAGGCCATGAAATGAGGGGGCTTATAAAAAAAAAAAACTCCAGCATTGTGGCCAGCTAGTGCAGCAGGGCCTTGGAGGGACAACTTGACATATAAGTCATCTGCGACTTCTGACATGGGCGCCACTGCGCACTTTGGGTGCGTGAACTAGGCTTCCATGCCTCCAGGGTCTCAGGGGCGGGGGGCTTAAGGCCCGAGCGGAGGGGAGCAATCACCAAAGGGGGCTTAAGGCCCGAGCGGAAGGGACCGTCACCAGAGGGGGCTTAAGGCACGGAGGTGGCCGAACGGGAGGGGTGGGAGGCGGTTGAGCAGGCCGTGAAATGAGGGGGCTTAACCCTGGTCGTCCCACAGGGCAGGGGAGGCTGCTGAATGTAAGCTCAAAGACCTACGTAGGCAGTACTGCCTGCCTGCCTGCCTGGCTGCCTGCCTGCCTGCCTGCTTCCCTGTCTCCCTCCAGCTGTAGAACCGAAAGCTAGACCCCTGGCGGGCGTCTGCGTGGCCCAAAACCGAGAAAAGACTTCAGGGGACATAGGCACGAAATCCCTGGAACTATTTTCGGCATGAAAACCTTGCATTTTGCCGGTTGTTATCCAGCGGCACTTGGCAGCGATTCTATGGAACTAATTTCGGTTACGGGAGCCTGGCGGTTACCGCTAAAATTATGACTTCCATGAAATTCCTGAACCCCTGCAGGGATCTGGCTGATTTTTGGATATGTTGGTCACCCAGGTGGGGGCTGTCAGGGGATGCAACTTGAGGGGCTGCTGTGTGCTGAAATGTATTTATTTTTCTATTTTTAAATGTGCAAAATATTTTCTAAGTCCCCACTTTTCAGGCGAAAAAAAGTTCTAAGTCCCCACTTTTCAGGATGAAAGATTTTCAAAGTCCCCACCTTTCCAGGCAAAAAAAAGTTCTAAGTCCCCACTTATATATATGTATGTTTCCTGTGCCTGGGGATGACGGAGGTGGCCGAACGGGAGGGGTCGGAGGCGGCTGAGCAGGCCGTGAAATGAGGGGGCTTATAAAAAAAAAAACTCCAGCATTGTGGCCAGCTAGTGCAGCAGGGCCTTGGAGGGACAACTTGACATATAAGTCATCTGCGACTTCTGACATGGGCGCCACTGCGCACTTTGGGTGCGTGAACTAGGCTTCCATGCCTCCAGGGTCTCAGGGGCGGGGGGCTTAAGGCCCGAGCGGAGGGGAGCAATCACCAAAGGGGGCTTAAGGCCCGAGCGGAAGGGACCGTCACCAGAGGGGGCTTAAGGCACGGAGGTGGCCGAACGGGAGGGGTGGGAGGCGGTTGAGCAGGCCGTGAAATGAGGGGGCTTAACCCTGGTCGTCCCACAGGGCAGGGGAGGCTGCTGAATGTAAGCTCAAAGACCTACGTAGGCAGTACTGCCTGCCTGCCTGCCTGGCTGCCTGCCTGCCTGCCTGCTTCCCTGTCTCCCTCCAGCGGTAGAACCGAAAGCTAGACCCCTGGCGGGCGTCTGCGTGGCCCAAAACCGAGAAAAGACTTCAGGGGACATAGGCACGAAATCCCTGGAACTATTTTCGGCATGAAAACCTTGCATTTTGCCGGTTGTTATCCAGTGGCACTTGGCAGCGATTCTATGGAACTAATTTCGGTTACGGGAGCCTGGCGGTTACCGCTAAAATTATGACTTCCATGAAATTCCTGAACCCCTGCAGGGATCTGGCTGATTTTTGGATATGTTGGTCACCCAGGTGGGGGCTGTCAGGGGATGCAACTTGAGGGGCTGCTGTGTGCTGAAATGTATTTATTTTTCTATTTTTAAATGTGCAAAATATTTTCTAAGTCCCCACTTTTCAGGCGAAAAAAAGTTCTAAGTCCCCACTTTTCAGGATGAAAGATTTTCAAAGTCCCCACCTTTCCAGGCAAAAAAAAGTTCTAAGTCCCCACTTATATATATGTATGTTTCCTGTGCCTGGGGATGACGGAGGTGGCCGAACGGGAGGGGTCGGAGGCGGCTGAGCAGGCCGTGAAATGAGGGGGCTTATAAAAAAAAAAAACTCCAGCATTGTGGCCAGCTAGTGCAGCAGGGCCTTGGAGGGACAACTTGACATATAAGTCATCTGCGACTTCTGAAATGGGCGCCACTGCGCACTTTGGGTGCGTGAACTAGGCTTCCATGCCTCCAGGGTCTCAGGGGCGGGGGGCTTAAGGCCCGAGCGGAGGGGAGCAATCACCAAAGGGGGCTTAAGGCCCGAGCGGAAGGGACCGTCACCAGAGGGGGCTTAAGGCACGGAGGTGGCCGAACGGGAGGGGTGGGAGGCGGTTGAGCAGGCCGTGAAATGAGGGGGCTTAACCCTGGTCGTCCCACAGGGCAGGGGAGGCTGCTGAATGTAAGCTCAAAGACCTACGTAGGCAGTACTGCCTGCCTGCCTGCCTGGCTGCCTGCCTGCCTGCCTGCTTCCCTGTCTCCCTCCAGCGGTAGAACCGAAAGCTAGACCCCTGGCGGGCGTCTGTGTGGCCCAAAACCGAGAAAAGACTTCAGGGGACATAGGCACGAAATCCCTGGAACTATTTTCGGCATGAAAACCTTGCATTTTGCCGGTTGTTATCCAGTGGCACTTGGCAGCGATTCTATGGAACTAATTTCGGTTACGGGAGCCTGGCGGTTACCGCTAAAATTATGACTTCCATGAAATTCCTGAACCCCTGCAGGGATCTGGCTGATTTTTGGATATGTTGGTCACCCAGGTGGGGGCTGTCAGGGGATGCAACATGAGGGGCTGCTGTGTGCTGAAATGTATTTATTTTTCTATTTTTAAATGTGCAAAATATTTTCTAAGTCCCCACTTTTCAGGATGAAAGATTTTCAAAGTCCCCACCTTTCCAGGCAAAAAAAAGTTCTAAGTCCCCACTTATATATATATGTATGTTTCCTGTGCCTGGGGATGACGGAGGTGGCCGAACGGGAGGGGTCGGAGGCGGCTGAGCAGGCCGTGAAATGAGGGGGCTTATAAAAAAAAAAAAACTCCAGCATTGCAGCCAGCTAGTGCAGCAGGGCCTTGGAGGGACAACTTGACATATAAGTCATCTGCGACTTCTGACATGGGCGCCACTGCGCACTTTGGGTGCGTGAACTAGGCTTCCATGCCTCCAGGGTCTCAGGGGCGGGGGGCTTAAGGCCCGAGCGGAGGGGAGCAATCACCAAAGGGGGCTTAAGGCCCGAGCGGAAGGGACCGTCACCAGAGGGGGCTTAAGGCATGGAGGTGGCCGAACGGGAGGGGTGGGAGGCGGTTGAGCAGGCCGTGAAATGAGGGGGCTTAACCCTGGTCATCCCACAGGGCAGGGGAGGCTGCTGAATGTAAGCTCAAAGACCTACGTAGGCAGTACTGCCTGCCTGCCTGCCTGGCTGCCTGCCTGCCTGCTTCCCTGTCTCCCTCCAGCTGTAGAACCGAAAGCTAGACCCCTGGCGGGCGTCTGCGTGGCCCAAAACCGAGAAAAGACTTCAGGGGACATAGGCGCGAAATCCCTGGAACTATTTTCGGCATGAAAACCTTGCGTTTTGCCGGTTGTTATCCAGCGGCACTTGGCCGCGATTCTATGGAACTAATTTTGGTTACGGGAGCCTGGCGGTTACCGCTAAAATTATGACTTCCATGAAATTCCTGAACCCCTGCAGGGATCTGGCTGATTTTTGGATATGTTGGTCACCCAGGTGGGGGCTGTCAGGGGATGCAACTTGAGGGGCTGCTGTGTGCTGAAATGTATTTATTTTTCTATTTTTAAATGTGCAAAATATTTTCTAAGTCCCCACTTTTCAGGATGAAAGATTTTCAAAGTCCCCACCTTTCCAGGCAAAAAAAAGTTCTAAGTCCCCACTTATATATATATGTATGTTTCCTGTGCCTGGGGATGACGGAGGTGGCCGAACGGGAGGGGTCGGAGGCGGCTGAGCAGGCCGTGAAATGAGGGGGCTTATAAAAAAAAAAACTCCAGCATTGCGGCCAGCTAGTGCAGCAGGGCCTTGGAGGGACAACTTGACATATAAGTCATCTGCGACTTCTGACATGGGCGCCATTGCGCACTTTGGGTGCGTGAACTAGGCTTCCATGCCTCCAGGGTCTTAAGGCCCGAGCGGAGGGGAGCAATCACCAAAGGGGGCTTAAGGCCCGAGCGGAAGGGACCGTCACCAGAGGGGGATTAAGGCACGGAGGTGGCCGAATGGGAGGGGTGGGAGGTGGTTGAGCAGGCCGTGAAATGAGGGGGCTTAACCCTGGTCGTCCCACAGGGCAGGGGAGGCTGCTGAATGTAAGCTCAAAGACCTACGTAGGCAGTACTGCCTGCCTGCCTGCCTGGCTGCCTGCTTCCCTGTCTCCCTCCAGCGGTAGAACCGAAAGCTAGACCCCTGGCGGGCGTCTGCGTGGCCCAAAACCGAGAAAAGACTTCAGGGGACATAGGCGCGAAATCCCTGGAACTATTTTCGGCATGAAAACCTTGCGTTTTGCCGGTTGTTATCCAGCGGCACTTGGCAGCGATTCTATGGAACTAATTTCGTTTACGGGAGCCTGGCGGTTACCGCTAAAATTATGACTTCCATGAAATTCCTGAACCCCTGCAGGGATCTGGCTGATTTTTGTATATGTTGGTCACCCAGGTGGGGGCTGTCAGGGGATGCAACTTGAGGGGCTGCTGTGTGCTGAAATGTATTTATTTTTCTATTTTTAAATGTGCAAAATATTTTCTAAGTCCCCACTTTTCAGTAGTAATTTAGGCGCGAAATCCCTGGAACTATTTTCGGCATGAAAACCTTGCGTTTTGCCGGTTGTTATCCAGCGGCACTTGGCCGCGATTCTATGGAACTAATTTTGTTTACGGGAGCCTGGCGGTTACCGCTAAAATTATGACTTCCATGAAATTCCTGAACCCCTGCAGGGATCTGGCTGATTTTTGGATATGTTGGTCACCCAGGTGGGGGCTGTCAGGGGATGCAACTTGAGGGGCTGCTGTGTGCTGAAATGTATTTATTTTTCTATTTTTAAATGTGCAAAATATTTTCTAAGTCCCCACTTTTCAGGATGAAAGATTTTCAAAGTCCCCACCTTTCCAGGCAAAAAAAAGTTCTAAGTCCCCACTTATATATATGTATGTTTCCTGTGCCTGGGGATGACGGAGGTGGCCGAACGGGAGGGGTCGGAGGCGGCTGAGCAGGCCGTGAAATGAGGGGGCTTATAAAAAAAAAAACTCCAGCATTGCGGCCAGCTAGTGCAGCAGGGCCTGGGAGGGACAACTTGACATATAAGTCATCTGCGACTTCTGACATGGGCGCCATTGCGCACTTTGGGTGCGTGAACTAGGCTTCAATGCCTCCAGGGTCTCAGGGGCGGGGGGCTTAAGGCCCGAGCGGAGGGGAGCAATCACCAAAGGGGGCTTAAGGCCCGAGCGGAAGGGACCGTCACCAGAGGGGGCTTAAGGCACGGAGGTGGCCGAATGGGAGGGGTGGGAGGCGGTTGAGCAGGCCGTGAAATGAGGGGGCTTAACCCTGGTCGTCCCACAGGGCAGGGGAGGCTGCTGAATGTAAGCTCAAAGACCTACGTAGGCAGTACTGCCTGCCTGCCTGCCTGCCTGCTTCCCTGTCTCCCTCCAGCGGTAGAACCGAAAGCTAGACCCCTGGCGGGCTTCTGCGTGGCCCAAAACCGAGAAAAGACTTCAGGGGACATAGGCACGAAATCCCTGGAACTATTTTCGGCATGAAAACCTTGCATTTTGCCGGTTGTTATCCAGCGGCACTTGGCAGCGATTCTATGGAACTAATTTCGGTTACGGGAGCCTGGCGGTTACCGCTAAAATTATGACTTCCATGAAATTCCTGAACCCCTGCAGGGATCTGGCTGATTTTTGGATATGTTGGTCACCCAGGTGGGGGCTGTCAGGGGATGCAACTTGAGGGGCTGCTGTGTGCTGAAATGTATTTATTTTTCTATTTTTAAATGTGCAAAATATTTTCTAAGTCCCCACTTTTCAGGATGAAAGATTTTCAAAGTCCCCACCTTTCCAGGCAAAAAAAAGTTCTAAGTCCCCACTTATATATATATGTATGTTTCCTGTGCCTGGGGATGACGGAGGTGGCCGAACGGGAGGGGTCGGAGGCGGCTGAGCAGGCCGTGAAATGAGGGGGCTTATAAAAAAAAAAAAACTCCAGCATTGCGGCCAGCTAGTGCAGCAGGGCCTTGGAGGGACAACTTGACATATAAGTCATCTGCGACTTCTGACATGGGCGCCACTGCGCACTTTGGGTGCGTGAACTAGGCTTCCATGCCTCCAGGGTCGGGGGGCTTAAGGCCCGAGCGGAGGGGAGCAATCACCAAAGGGGGCTTAAGGCCCGAGCGGAAGGGACCGTCACCAGAGGGGGCTTAAGGCACGGAGGTGGCCGAACGGGAGGGGTGGGAGGCGGTTGAGCAGGCCGTGAAATGAGGGGGCTTAACCCTGGTCGTCCCACAGGGCAGGGGAGGCTGCTGAATGTAAGCTCAAAGACCTACGTAGGCAGTACTGCCTGCCTGCCTGGCTGCCTGCCTGCCTGCTTCCCTGTCTCCCTCCAGCTGTAGAACCGAAAGCTAGACCCCTGGCGGGCGTCTGCGTGGCCCAAAACCGAGAAAAGACTTCAGGGGACATAGGCGCGAAATCCCTGGAACTATTTTCGGCATGAAAACCTTGCGTTTTGCCGGTTGTTATCCAGCGGCACTTGGCCGCGATTCTATGGAACTAATTTTGGTTACGGGAGCCTGGCGGTTACCGCTAAAATTATGACTTCCATGAAATTCCTGAACCCCTGCAGGGATCTGGCTGATTTTTGGATATGTTGGTCACCCAGGTGGGGGCTGTCAGGGGATGCAACTTGAGGTGCTGCTGTGTGCTGAAATGTATTTATTTTTCTATTTTTAAATGTGCAAAATATTTTCTAAGTCCCCACTTTTCAGGCGAAAAAAAGTTCTAAGTCCCCACTTTTCAGGATGAAAGATTTTCAAAGTCCCCACCTTTCCAGGCAAAAAAAAGTTCTAAGTCCCCACTTATATATATGTATGTTTCCTGTGCCTGGGGATGACGGAGGTGGCCGAACGGGAGGGGTCGGAGGCGGCTGAGCAGGCCGTGAAATGAGGGGGCTTATAAAAAAAAAAAACTCCAGCATTGTGGCCAGCTAGTGCAGCAGGGCCTTGGAGGGACAACTTGACATATAAGTCATCTGCGACTTCTGACATGGGCGCCACTGCGCACTTTGGGTGCGTGAACTAGGCTTCCATGCCTCCAGGGTCTCAGGGGCGGGGGGCTTAAGGCCCGAGCGGAGGGGAGCAATCACCAAAGGGGGCTTAAGGCCCGAGCGGAAGGGACCGTCACCAGAGGGGGCTTAAGGCACGGAGGTGGCCGAACGGGAGGGGTGGGAGGCGGTTGAGCAGGCCGTGAAATGAGGGGGCTTAACCCTGGTCGTCCCACAGGGCAGGGGAGGCTGCTGAATGTAAGCTCAAAGACCTACGTAGGCAGTACTGCCTGCCTGCCTGCCTGGCTGCCTGCCTGCCTGCCTGCTTCCCTGTCTCCCTCCAGCGGTAGAACCGAAAGCTAGACCCCTGGCGGGCGTCTGCGTGGCCCAAAACCGAGAAAAGACTTCAGGGGACATAGGCACGAAATCCCTGGAACTATTTTCGGCATGAAAACCTTGCATTTTGCCGGTTGTTATCCAGTGGCACTTGGCAGCGATTCTATGGAACTAATTTCGGTTACGGGAGCCTGGCGGTTACCGCTAAAATTATGACTTCCATGAAATTCCTGAACCCCTGCAGGGATCTGGCTGATTTTTGGATATGTTGGTCACCCAGGTGGGGGCTGTCAGGGGATGCAACTTGAGGGGCTGCTGTGTGCTGAAATGTATTTATTTTTCTATTTTTAAATGTGCAAAATATTTTCTAAGTCCCCACTTTTCAGGATGAAAGATTTTCAAAGTCCCCACCTTTCCAGGCAAAAAAAAGTTCTAAGTCCCCACTTATATATATATGTATGTTTCCTGTGCCTGGGGATGACGGAGGTGGCCGAACGGGAGGGGTCGGAGGCGGCTGAGCAGGCCGTGAAATGAGGGGGCTTATAAAAAAAAAAAAACTCCAGCATTGCGGCCAGCTAGTGCAGCAGGGCCTTGGAGGGACAACTTGACATATAAGTCATCTGCGACTTCTGACATGGGCGCCACTGCGCACTTTGGGTGCGTGAACTAGGCTTCCATGCCTCCAGGGTCTCAGGGGCGGGGGGCTTAAGGCCCGAGCGGAGGGGAGCAATCACCAAAGGGGGCTTAAGGCCCGAGCGGAAGGGACCGTCACCAGAGGGGGCTTAAGGCACGGAGGTGGCCGAACGGGAGGGGTGGGAGGCGGTTGAGCAGGCCGTGAAATGAGGGGGCTTAACCCTGGTCGTCCCACAGGGCAGGGGAGGCTGCTGAATGTAAGCTCAAAGACCTACGTAGGCAGTACTGCCTGCCTGCCTGCCTGCCTGGCTGCCTGCCTGCCTGCTTCCCTGTCTCCCTCCAGCTGTAGAACCGAAAGCTAGACCCCTGGCGGGCGTCTGCGTGGCCCAAAACCGAGAAAAGACTTCAGGGGACATAGGCGCGAAATCCCTGGAACTATTTTCGGCATGAAAACCTTGCGTTTTGCCGGTTGTTATCCAGCGGCACTTGGCCGCGATTCTATGGAACTAATTTTGGTTACGGGAGCCTGGCGGTTACCGCTAAAATTATGACTTCCATGAAATTCCTGAACCCCTGCAGGGATCTGGCTGATTTTTGGATATGTTGGTCACCCAGGTGGGGGCTGTCAGGGGATGCAACTTGAGGGGCTGCTGTGTGCTGAAATGTATTTATTTTTCTATTTTTAAATGTGCAAAATATTTTCTAAGTCCCCACTTTTCAGGATGAAAGATTTTCAAAGTCCCCACCTTTCCAGGCAAAAAAAAGTTCTAAGTCCCCACTTATATATATGTATGTTTCCTGTGCCTGGGGATGACGGAGGTGGCCGAACGGGAGGGGTCGGAGGCGGCTGAGCAGGCCGTGAAATGAGGGGGCTTATAAAAAAAAAAAACTCCAGCATTGTGGCCAGCTAGTGCAGCAGGGCCTTGGAGGGACAACTTGACATATAAGTCATCTGCGACTTCTGACATGGGCGCCACTGCGCACTTTGGGTGCGTGAACTAGGCTTCCATGCCTCCAGGGTCTCAGGGGCGGGGGGCTTAAGGCCCGAGCGGAGGGGAGCAATCACCAAAGGGGGCTTAAGGCCCGAGCGGAAGGGACCGTCACCAGAGGGGGCTTAAGGCACGGAGGTGGCCGAACGGGAGGGGTGGGAGGCGGTTGAGCAGGCCGTGAAATGAGGGGGCTTAACCCTGGTCGTCCCACAGGGCAGGGGAGGCTGCTGAATGTAAGCTCAAAGACCTACGTAGGCAGTACTGCCTGCCTGCCTGCCTGGCTGCCTGCCTGCCTGCCTGCTTCCCTGTCTCCCTCCAGCGGTAGAACCGAAAGCTAGACCCCTGGCGGGCGTCTGCGTGGCCCAAAACCGAGAAAAGACTTCAGGGGACATAGGCACGAAATCCCTGGAACTATTTTCGGCATGAAAACCTTGCATTTTGCCGGTTGTTATCCAGTGGCACTTGGCAGCGATTCTATGGAACTAATTTCGGTTACGGGAGCCTGGCGGTTACCGCTAAAATTATGACTTCCATGAAATTCCTGAACCCCTGCAGGGATCTGGCTGATTTTTGGATATGTTGGTCACCCAGGTGGGGGCTGTCAGGGGATGCAACTTGAGGGGCTGCTGTGTGCTGAAATGTATTTATTTTTCTATTTTTAAATGTGCAAAATATTTTCTAAGTCCCCACTTTTCAGGATGAAAGATTTTCAAAGTCCCCACCTTTCCAGGCAAAAAAAAGTTCTAAGTCCCCACTTATATATATATGTATGTTTCCTGTGCCTGGGGATGACGGAGGTGGCCGAACGGGAGGGGTCGGAGGCGGCTGAGCAGGCCGTGAAATGAGGGGGCTTATAAAAAAAAACTCCAGCATTGCGGCCAGCTAGTGCAGCAGGGCCTTGGAGGGACAACTTGACATATAAGTCATCTGCGACTTCTGACATGGGCGCCACTGCGCACTTTGGGTGCGTGAACTAGGCTTCCATGCCTCCAGGGTCTCAGGGGCGGGGGGCTTAAGGCCCGAGCGGAGGGGAGCAATCACCAAAGGGGGCTTAAGGCCCGAGCGGAAGGGACCGTCACCAGAGGGGGCTTAAGGCACGGAGGTGGCCGAACGGGAGGGGTGGGAGGCGGTTGAGCAGGCCGTGAAATGAGGGGGCTTAACCCTGGTCGTCCCACAGGGCAGGGGAGGCTGCTGAATGTAAGCTCAAAGACCTACGTAGGCAGTACTGCCTGCCTGCCTGCCTGGCTGCCTGCCTGCCTGCTTCCCTGTCTCCCTCCAGCTGTAGAACCGAAAGCTAGACCCCTGGCGGGCGTCTGCGTGGCCCAAAACCGAGAAAAGACTTCAGGGGACATAGGCGCGAAATCCCTGGAACTATTTTCGGCATGAAAACCTTGCGTTTTGCCGGTTGTTATCCAGCGGCACTTGGCCGCGATTCTATGGAACTAATTTTGGTTACGGGAGCCTGGCGGTTACCGCTAAAATTATGACTTCCATGAAATTCCTGAACCCCTGCAGGGATCTGGCTGATTTTTGGATATGTTGGTCACCCAGGTGGGGGCTGTCAGGGGATGCAACTTGAGGGGCTGCTGTGTGCTGAAATGTATTTATTTTTCTATTTTTAAATGTGCAAAATATTTTCTAAGTCCCCACTTTTCAGGATGAAAGATTTTCAAAGTCCCCACCTTTCCAGGCAAAAAAAAGTTCTAAGTCCCCACATATATATGTATGTTTCCTGTGCCTGGGGATGACGGAGGTGGCCGAACGGGAGGGGTCGGAGGCGGCTGAGCAGGCCGTGAAATGAGGGGGCTTATAAAAAAAAAAACTCCAGCATTGCGGCCAGCTAGTGCAGCAGGGCCTTGGAGGGACAACTTGACATATAAGTCATCTGCGACTTCTGACATGGGCGCCATTGCGCACTTTGGGTGCGTGAACTAGGCTTCAATGCCTCCAGGGTCTCAGGGGCGGGGGGCTTAAGGCCCGAGCGGAGGGGAGCAATCACCAAAGGGGGCTTAAGGCCCGAGCGGAAGGGACCGTCACCAGAGGGGGCTTAAGGCACGGAGGTGGCCGAATGGGAGGGGTGGGAGGCGGTTGAGCAGGCCGTGAAATGAGGGGGCTTAACCCTGGTCGTCCCACAGGGCAGGGGAGGCTGCTGAATGTAAGCTCAAAGACCTACGTAGGCAGTACTGCCTGCCTGCCTGCCTGCCTGCCTGGCTGCCTGCCTGCCTGCCTGCTTCCCTGTCTCCCTCCAGCGGTAGAACCGAAAGCTAGACCCCTGGCGGGCGTCTGCGTGGCCCAAAACCGAGAAAAGACTTCAGGGGACATAGACGCGAAATCCCTGGAACTATTTTCGGCATGAAAACCTTGCGTTTTGCCGGTTGTTATCCAGCGGCACTTGGCAGCGATTCTATGGAACTAATTTCGGTTACGGGAGCCTGGTGGTTACCGCTAAAATTATGACTTCCATGAAATTCCTGAACCCCTGCAGGGATCTGGCTGATTTTTGGATATGTTGGTCACCCAGGTGGGGGCTGTCAGGGGATGCAACTTGAGGGGCTGCTGTGTGCTGAAATGTATTTATTTTTCTATTTTTAAATGTGCAAAATATTTTCTAAGTCCCCACTTTTCAGGATGAAAGATTTTCAAAGTCCCCACCTTTCCAGGCAAAAAAAAGTTCTAAGTCCCCACTTATATATATATGTATGTTTCCTGTGCCTGGGGATGACGGAGGTGGCCGAACGGGAGGGGTCGGAGGCGGCTGAGCAGGCCGTGAAATGAGGGGGCTTATAAAAAAAAAAAAACTCCAGCATTGCGGCCAGCTAGTGCAGCAGGGCCTTGGAGGGACAACTTGACATATAAGTCATCTGCGACTTCTGACATGGGCGCCACTGCGCACTTTGGGTGCGTGAACTAGGCTTCCATGCCTCCAGGGTCTCAGGGGCGGGGGGCTTAAGGCCCGAGCGGAGGGGAGCAATCACCAAAGGGGGCTTAAGGCCCGAGCGGAAGGGACCGTCACCAGAGGGGGCTTAAGGCACGGAGGTGGCCGAACGGGAGGGGTGGGAGGCGGTTGAGCAGGCCGTGAAATGAGGGGGCTTAACCCTGGTCGTCCCACAGGGCAGGGGAGGCTGCTGAATGTAAGCTCAAAGACCTACGTAGGCAGTACTGCCTGCCTGCCTGCCTGCCTGGCTGCCTGCCTGCCTGCTTCCCTGTCTCCCTCCAGCTGTAGAACCGAAAGCTAGACCCCTGGCGGGCGTCTGCGTGGCCCAAAACCGAGAAAAGACTTCAGGGGACATAGGCGCGAAATCCCTGGAACTATTTTCGGCATGAAAACCTTGCGTTTTGCCGGTTGTTATCCAGCGGCACTTGGCCGCGATTCTATGGAACTAATTTTGGTTACGGGAGCCTGGCGGTTACCGCTAAAATTATGACTTCCATGAAATTCCTGAACCCCTGCAGGGATCTGGCTGATTTTTGGATATGTTGGTCACCCAGGTGGGGGCTGTCAGGGGATGCAACTTGAGGGGCTGCTGTGTGCTGAAATGTATTTATTTTTCTATTTTTAAATGTGCAAAATATTTTCTAAGTCCCCACTTTTCAGGATGAAAGATTTTCAAAGTCCCCACCTTTCCAGGCAAAAAAAAGTTCTAAGTCCCCACTTATATATATGTATGTTTCCTGTGCCTGGGGATGACGGAGGTGGCCGAACGGGAGGGGTCGGAGGCGGCTGAGCAGGCCGTGAAATGAGGGGGCTTATAAAAAAAAAAAACTCCAGCATTGTGGCCAGCTAGTGCAGCAGGGCCTTGGAGGGACAACTTGACATATAAGTCATCTGCGACTTCTGACATGGGCGCCACTGCGCACTTTGGGTGCGTGAACTAGGCTTCCATGCCTCCAGGGTCTCAGGGGCGGGGGGCTTAAGGCCCGAGCGGAGGGGAGCAATCACCAAAGGGGGCTTAAGGCCCGAGCGGAAGGGACCGTCACCAGAGGGGGCTTAAGGCACGGAGGTGGCCGAACGGGAGGGGTGGGAGGCGGTTGAGCAGGCCGTGAAATGAGGGGGCTTAACCCTGGTCGTCCCACAGGGCAGGGGAGGCTGCTGAATGTAAGC
Source organism: Pelobates fuscus (assembly GCF_036172605.1). Classification (NCBI taxonomy): domain Eukaryota; kingdom Metazoa; phylum Chordata; class Amphibia; order Anura; family Pelobatidae; genus Pelobates; species Pelobates fuscus. The sequence continues at coordinate 178,111,672 of NC_086323.1, read as the reverse complement.
TCAAAGACCTACGTAGGCAGTACTGCCTGCCTGCCTGCCTGGCTGCCTGCCTGCCTGCCTGCTTCCCTGTCTCCCTCCAGCGGTAGAACCGAAAGCTAGACCCCTGGCGGGCGTCTGCGTGGCCCAAAACCGAGAAAAGACTTCAGGGGACATAGGCACGAAATCCCTGGAACTATTTTCGGCATGAAAACCTTGCATTTTGCCGGTTGTTATCCAGTGGCACTTGGCAGCGATTCTATGGAACTAATTTCGGTTACGGGAGCCTGGCGGTTACCGCTAAAATTATGACTTCCATGAAATTCCTGAACCCCTGCAGGGATCTGGCTGATTTTTGGATATGTTGGTCACCCAGGTGGGGGCTGTCAGGGGATGCAACTTGAGGGGCTGCTGTGTGCTGAAATGTATTTATTTTTCTATTTTTAAATGTGCAAAATATTTTCTAAGTCCCCACTTTTCAGGATGAAAGATTTTCAAAGTCCCCACCTTTCCAGGCAAAAAAAAGTTCTAAGTCCCCACTTATATATATATGTATGTTTCCTGTGCCTGGGGATGACGGAGGTGGCCGAACGGGAGGGGTCGGAGGCGGCTGAGCAGGCCGTGAAATGAGGGGGCTTATAAAAAAAAAAAAACTCCAGCATTGCGGCCAGCTAGTGCAGCAGGGCCTTGGAGGGACAACTTGACATATAAGTCATCTGCGACTTCTGACATGGGCGCCACTGCGCACTTTGGGTGCGTGAACTAGGCTTCCATGCCTCCAGGGTCTCAGGGGCGGGGGGCTTAAGGCCCGAGCGGAGGGGAGCAATCACCAAAGGGGGCTTAAGGCCCGAGCGGAAGGGACCGTCACCAGAGGGGGCTTAAGGCACGGAGGTGGCCGAACGGGAGGGGTGGGAGGCGGTTGAGCAGGCCGTGAAATGAGGGGGCTTAACCCTGGTCGTCCCACAGGGCAGGGGAGGCTGCTGAATGTAAGCTCAAAGACCTACGTAGGCAGTACTGCCTGCCTGCCTGCCTGGCTGCCTGCCTGCCTGCTTCCCTGTCTCCCTCCAGCTGTAGAACCGAAAGCTAGACCCCTGGCGGGCGTCTGCGTGGCCCAAAACCGAGAAAAGACTTCAGGGGACATAGGCGCGAAATCCCTGGAACTATTTTCGGCATGAAAACCTTGCGTTTTGCCGGTTGTTATCCAGCGGCACTTGGCCGCGATTCTATGGAACTAATTTTGGTTACGGGAGCCTGGCGGTTACCGCTAAAATTATGACTTCCATGAAATTCCTGAACCCCTGCAGGGATCTGGCTGATTTTTGGATATGTTGGTCACCCAGGTGGGGGCTGTCAGGGGATGCAACTTGAGGGGCTGCTGTGTGCTGAAATGTATTTATTTTTCTATTTTTAAATGTGCAAAATATTTTCTAAGTCCCCACTTTTCAGGATGAAAGATTTTCAAAGTCCCCACCTTTCCAGGCAAAAAAAAGTTCTAAGTCCCCACTTATATATATGTATGTTTCCTGTGCCTGGGGATGACGGAGGTGGCCGAACGGGAGGGGTCGGAGGCGGCTGAGCAGGCCGTGAAATGAGGGGGCTTATAAAAAAAAAAAACTCCAGCATTGTGGCCAGCTAGTGCAGCAGGGCCTTGGAGGGACAACTTGACATATAAGTCATCTGCGACTTCTGACATGGGCGCCACTGCGCACTTTGGGTGCGTGAACTAGGCTTCCATGCCTCCAGGGTCTCAGGGGCGGGGGGCTTAAGGCCCGAGCGGAGGGGAGCAATCACCAAAGGGGGCTTAAGGCCCGAGCGGAAGGGACCGTCACCAGAGGGGGCTTAAGGCACGGAGGTGGCCGAACGGGAGGGGTGGGAGGCGGTTGAGCAGGCCGTGAAATGAGGGGGCTTAACCCTGGTCGTCCCACAGGGCAGGGGAGGCTGCTGAATGTAAGCTCAAAGACCTACGTAGGCAGTACTGCCTGCTTGCCTGCCTGGCTGCCTGCCTGCCTGCCTGCTTCCCTGTCTCCCTCCAGCGGTAGAACCGAAAGCTAGACCCCTGGCGGGCGTCTGCGTGGCCCAAAACCGAGAAAAGACTTCAGGGGACATAGGCACGAAATCCCTGGAACTATTTTCGGCATGAAAACCTTGCATTTTGCCGGTTGTTATCCAGTGGCACTTGGCAGCGATTCTATGGAACTAATTTCGGTTACGGGAGCCTGGCGGTTACCGCTAAAATTATGACTTCCATGAAATTCCTGAACCCCTGCAGGGATCTGGCTGATTTTTGGATATGTTGGTCACCCAGGTGGGGGCTGTCAGGGGATGCAACTTGAGGGGCTGCTGTGTGCTGAAATGTATTTATTTTTCTATTTTTAAATGTGCAAAATATTTTCTAAGTCCCCACTTTTCAGGATGAAAGATTTTCAAAGTCCCCACCTTTCCAGGCAAAAAAAAGTTCTAAGTCCCCACTTATATATATATGTATGTTTCCTGTGCCTGGGGATGACGGAGGTGGCCGAACGGGAGGGGTCGGAGGCGGCTGAGCAGGCCGTGAAATGAGGGGGCTTATAAAAAAAAAAAAACTCCAGCATTGCGGCCAGCTAGTGCAGCAGGGCCTTGGAGGGACAACTTGACATATAAGTCATCTGCGACTTCTGACATGGGCGCCACTGCGCACTTTGGGTGCGTGAACTAGGCTTCCATGCCTCCAGGGTCTCAGGGGCGGGGGGCTTAAGGCCCGAGCGGAGGGGAGCAATCACCAAAGGGGGCTTAAGGCCCGAGCGGAAGGGACCGTCACCAGAGGGGGCTTAAGGCACGGAGGTGGCCGAACGGGAGGGGTGGGAGGCGGTTGAGCAGGCCGTGAAATGAGGGGGCTTAACCCTGGTCGTCCCACAGGGCAGGGGAGGCTGCTGAATGTAAGCTCAAAGACCTACGTAGGCAGTACTGCCTGCCTGCCTGCCTGGCTGCCTGCCTGCCTGCTTCCCTGTCTCCCTCCAGCTGTAGAACCGAAAGCTAGACCCCTGGCGGGCGTCTGCGTGGCCCAAAACCGAGAAAAGACTTCAGGGGACATAGGCGCGAAATCCCTGGAACTATTTTCGGCATGAAAACCTTGCGTTTTGCCGGTTGTTATCCAGCGGCACTTGGCCGCGATTCTATGGAACTAATTTTGGTTACGGGAGCCTGGCGGTTACCGCTAAAATTATGACTTCCATGAAATTCCTGAACCCCTGCAGGGATCTGGCTGATTTTTGGATATGTTGGTCACCCAGGTGGGGGCTGTCAGGGGATGCAACTTGAGGGGCTGCTGTGTGCTGAAATGTATTTATTTTTCTATTTTTAAATGTGCAAAATATTTTCTAAGTCCCCACTTTTCAGGATGAAAGATTTTCAAAGTCCCCACCTTTCCAGGCAAAAAAAAGTTCTAAGTCCCCACATATATATGTATGTTTCCTGTGCCTGGGGATGACGGAGGTGGCCGAACGGGAGGGGTCGGAGGCGGCTGAGCAGGCCGTGAAATGAGGGGGCTTATAAAAAAAAAAACTCCAGCATTGCGGCCAGCTAGTGCAGCAGGGCCTTGGAGGGACAACTTGACATATAAGTCATCTGCGACTTCTGACATGGGCGCCATTGCGCACTTTGGGTGCGTGAACTAGGCTTCAATGCCTCCAGGGTCTCAGGGGCGGGGGGCTTAAGGCCCGAGCGGAGGGGAGCAATCACCAAAGGGGGCTTAAGGCCCGAGCGGAAGGGACCGTCACCAGAGGGGGCTTAAGGCACGGAGGTGGCCGAATGGGAGGGGTGGGAGGCGGTTGAGCAGGCCGTGAAATGAGGGGGCTTAACCCTGGTCGTCCCACAGGGCAGGGGAGGCTGCTGAATGTAAGCTCAAAGACCTACGTAGGCAGTACTGCCTGCCTGCCTGCCTGCCTGCCTGGCTGCCTGCCTGCCTGCCTGCTTCCCTGTCTCCCTCCAGCGGTAGAACCGAAAGCTAGACCCCTGGCGGGCGTCTGCGTGGCCCAAAACCGAGAAAAGACTTCAGGGGACATAGACGCGAAATCCCTGGAACTATTTTCGGCATGAAAACCTTGCGTTTTGCCGGTTGTTATCCAGCGGCACTTGGCAGCGATTCTATGGAACTAATTTCGGTTACGGGAGCCTGGTGGTTACCGCTAAAATTATGACTTCCATGAAATTCCTGAACCCCTGCAGGGATCTGGCTGATTTTTGGATATGTTGGTCACCCAGGTGGGGGCTGTCAGGGGATGCAACTTGAGGGGCTGCTGTGTGCTGAAATGTATTTATTTTTCTATTTTTAAATGTGCAAAATATTTTCTAAGTCCCCACTTTTCAGGATGAAAGATTTTCAAAGTCCCCACCTTTCCAGGCAAAAAAAAGTTCTAAGTCCCCACTTATATATATATGTATGTTTCCTGTGCCTGGGGATGACGGAGGTGGCCGAACGGGAGGGGTCGGAGGCGGCTGAGCAGGCCGTGAAATGAGGGGGCTTATAAAAAAAAAAAAACTCCAGCATTGCGGCCAGCTAGTGCAGCAGGGCCTTGGAGGGACAACTTGACATATAAGTCATCTGCGACTTCTGACATGGGCGCCACTGCGCACTTTGGGTGCGTGAACTAGGCTTCCATGCCTCCAGGGTCTCAGGGGCGGGGGGCTTAAGGCCCGAGCGGAGGGGAGCAATCACCAAAGGGGGCTTAAGGCCCGAGCGGAAGGGACCGTCACCAGAGGGGGCTTAAGGCACGGAGGTGGCCGAACGGGAGGGGTGGGAGGCGGTTGAGCAGGCCGTGAAATGAGGGGGCTTAACCCTGGTCGTCCCACAGGGCAGGGGAGGCTGCTGAATGTAAGCTCAAAGACCTACGTAGGCAGTACTGCCTGCCTGCCTGCCTGCCTGGCTGCCTGCCTGCCTGCTTCCCTGTCTCCCTCCAGCTGTAGAACCGAAAGCTAGACCCCTGGCGGGCGTCTGCGTGGCCCAAAACCGAGAAAAGACTTCAGGGGACATAGGCGCGAAATCCCTGGAACTATTTTCGGCATGAAAACCTTGCGTTTTGCCGGTTGTTATCCAGCGGCACTTGGCCGCGATTCTATGGAACTAATTTTGGTTACGGGAGCCTGGCGGTTACCGCTAAAATTATGACTTCCATGAAATTCCTGAACCCCTGCAGGGATCTGGCTGATTTTTGGATATGTTGGTCACCCAGGTGGGGGCTGTCAGGGGATGCAACTTGAGGGGCTGCTGTGTGCTGAAATGTATTTATTTTTCTATTTTTAAATGTGCAAAATATTTTCTAAGTCCCCACTTTTCAGGATGAAAGATTTTCAAAGTCCCCACCTTTCCAGGCAAAAAAAAGTTCTAAGTCCCCACTTATATATATGTATGTTTCCTGTGCCTGGGGATGACGGAGGTGGCCGAACGGGAGGGGTCGGAGGCGGCTGAGCAGGCCGTGAAATGAGGGGGCTTATAAAAAAAAAAACTCCAGCATTGCGGCCAGCTAGTGCAGCAGGGCCTTGGAGGGACAACTTGACATATAAGTCATCTGCGACTTCTGACATGGGCGCCATTGCGCACTTTGGGTGCGTGAACTAGGCTTCAATGCCTCCAGGGTCTCAGGGGCGGGGGGCTTAAGGCCCGAGCGGAGGGGAGCAATCACCAAAGGGGGCTTAAGGCCCGAGCGGAAGGGACCGTCACCAGAGGGGGCTTAAGGCACGGAGGTGGCCGAATGGGAGGGGTGGGAGGCGGTTGAGCAGGCCGTGAAATGAGGGGGCTTAACCCTGGTCGTCCCACAGGGCAGGGGAGGCTGCTGAATGTAAGCTCAAAGACCTACGTAGGCAGTACTGCCTGCCTGCCTGCCTGCCTGCTTCCCTGTCTCCCTCCAGCGGTAGAACCGAAAGCTAGACCCCTGGCGGGCGTCTGCGTGGCCCAAAACCGAGAAAAGACTTCAGGGGACATAGGCACGAAATCCCTGGAACTATTTTCGGCATGAAAACCTTGCATTTTGCCGGTTGTTATCCAGCGGCACTTGGCAGCGATTCTATGGAACTAATTTCGGTTACGGGAGCCTGGCGGTTACCGCTAAAATTATGACTTCCATGAAATTCCTGAACCCCTGCAGGGATCTGGCTGATTTTTGGATATGTTGGTCACCCAGGTGGGGGCTGTCAGGGGATGCAACTTGAGGGGCTGCTGTGTGCTGAAATGTATTTATTTTTCTATTTTTAAATGTGCAAAATATTTTCTAAGTCCCCACTTTTCAGGATGAAAGATTTTCAAAGTCCCCACCTTTCCAGGCAAAAAAAAGTTCTAAGTCCCCACTTATATATATATGTATGTTTCCTGTGCCTGGGGATGACGGAGGTGGCCGAACGGGAGGGGTCGGAGGCGGCTGAGCAGGCCGTGAAATGAGGGGGCTTATAAAAAAAAAAAAACTCCAGCATTGCGGCCAGCTAGTGCAGCAGGGCCTTGGAGGGACAACTTGACATATAAGTCATCTGCGACTTCTGACATGGGCGCCACTGCGCACTTTGGGTGCGTGAACTAGGCTTCCATGCCTCCAGGGTCGGGGGGCTTAAGGCCCGAGCGGAGGGGAGCAATCACCAAAGGGGGCTTAAGGCCCGAGCGGAAGGGACCGTCACCAGAGGGGGCTTAAGGCACGGAGGTGGCCGAACGGGAGGGGTGGGAGGCGGTTGAGCAGGCCGTGAAATGAGGGGGCTTAACCCTGGTCGTCCCACAGGGCAGGGGAGGCTGCTGAATGTAAGCTCAAAGACCTACGTAGGCAGTACTGCCTGCCTGCCTGGCTGCCTGCCTGCCTGCTTCCCTGTCTCCCTCCAGCTGTAGAACCGAAAGCTAGACCCCTGGCGGGCGTCTGCGTGGCCCAAAACAGAGAAAAGACTTCAGGGGACATAGGCGCGAAATCCCTGGAACTATTTTCGGCATGAAAACCTTGCGTTTTGCCGGTTGTTATCCAGCGGCACTTGGCCGCGATTCTATGGAACTAATTTTGGTTACGGGAGCCTGGCGGTTACCGCTAAAATTATGACTTCCATGAAATTCCTGAACCCCTGCAGGGATCTGGCTGATTTTTGGATATGTTGGTCACCCAGGTGGGGGCTGTCAGGGGATGCAACTTGAGGTGCTGCTGTGTGCTGAAATGTATTTATTTTTCTATTTTTAAATGTGCAAAATATTTTCTAAGTCCCCACTTTTCAGGCGAAAAAAAGTTCTAAGTCCCCACTTTTCAGGATGAAAGATTTTCAAAGTCCCCACCTTTCCAGGCAAAAAAAAGTTCTAAGTCCCCACTTATATATATGTATGTTTCCTGTGCCTGGGGATGACGGAGGTGGCCGAACGGGAGGGGTCGGAGGCGGCTGAGCAGGCCGTGAAATGAGGGGGCTTATAAAAAAAAAAAACTCCAGCATTGTGGCCAGCTAGTGCAGCAGGGCCTTGGAGGGACAACTTGACATATAAGTCATCTGCGACTTCTGACATGGGCGCCACTGCGCACTTTGGGTGCGTGAACTAGGCTTCCATGCCTCCAGGGTCTCAGGGGCGGGGGGCTTAAGGCCCGAGCGGAGGGGAGCAATCACCAAAGGGGGCTTAAGGCCCGAGCGGAAGGGACCGTCACCAGAGGGGGCTTAAGGCACGGAGGTGGCCGAACGGGAGGGGTGGGAGGCGGTTGAGCAGGCCGTGAAATGAGGGGGCTTAACCCTGGTCGTCCCACAGGGCAGGGGAGGCTGCTGAATGTAAGCTCAAAGACCTACGTAGGCAGTACTGCCTGCCTGCCTGCCTGGCTGCCTGCCTGCCTGCCTGCTTCCCTGTCTCCCTCCAGCGGTAGAACCGAAAGCTAGACCCCTGGCGGGCGTCTGCGTGGCCCAAAACCGAGAAAAGACTTCAGGGGACATAGGCACGAAATCCCTGGAACTATTTTCGGCATGAAAACCTTGCATTTTGCCGGTTGTTATCCAGTGGCACTTGGCAGCGATTCTATGGAACTAATTTCGGTTACGGGAGCCTGGCGGTTACCGCTAAAATTATGACTTCCATGAAATTCCTGAACCCCTGCAGGGATCTGGCTGATTTTTGGATATGTTGGTCACCCAGGTGGGGGCTGTCAGGGGATGCAACTTGAGGGGCTGCTGTGTGCTGAAATGTATTTATTTTTCTATTTTTAAATGTGCAAAATATTTTCTAAGTCCCCACTTTTCAGGATGAAAGATTTTCAAAGTCCCCACCTTTCCAGGCAAAAAAAAGTTCTAAGTCCCCACTTATATATATATGTATGTTTCCTGTGCCTGGGGATGACGGAGGTGGCCGAACGGGAGGGGTCGGAGGCGGCTGAGCAGGCCGTGAAATGAGGGGGCTTATAAAAAAAAAAAAAACTCCAGCATTGCGGCCAGCTAGTGCAGCAGGGCCTTGGAGGGACAACTTGACATATAAGTCATCTGCGACTTCTGACATGGGCGCCACTGCGCACTTTGGGTGCGTGAACTAGGCTTCCATGCCTCCAGGGTCTCAGGGGCGGGGGGCTTAAGGCCCGAGCGGAGGGGAGCAATCACCAAAGGGGGCTTAAGGCCCGAGCCGAAGGGACCGTCACCAGAGGGGGCTTAAGGCACGGAGGTGGCCGAACGGGAGGGGTGGGAGGCGGTTGAGCAGGCCGTGAAATGAGGGGGCTTAACCCTGGTCGTCCCACAGGGCAGGGGAGGCTGCTGAATGTAAGCTCAAAGACCTACGTAGGCAGTACTGCCTGCCTGCCTGCCTGCCTGGCTGCCTGCCTGCCTGCTTCCCTGTCTCCCTCCAGCGGTAGAACCGAAAGCTAGACCCCTGGCGGGCGTCTGCGTGGCCCAAAACCGAGAAAAGACTTCAGGGGACATAGGCGCGAAATCCCTGGAACTATTTTCGGCATGAAAACCTTGCTTTTTGCCGGTTGTTATCCAGCGGCACTTGGCCGCGATTCTATGGAACTAATTTTGGTTACGGGAGCCTGGCGGTTACCGCTAAAATTATGACTTCCATGAAATTCCTGAACCCCTGCAGGGATCTGGCTGATTTTTGGATATGTTGGTCACCCAGGTGGGGGCTGTCAGGGGATGCAACTTGAGGGGCTGCTGTGTGCTGAAATGTATTTATTTTTCTATTTTTAAATGTGCAAAATATTTTCTAAGTCCCCACTTTTCAGGATGAAAGATTTTCAAAGTCCCCACCTTTCCAGGCAAAAAAAAGTTCTAAGTCCCCACTTATATATATGTATGTTTCCTGTGCCTGGGGATGACGGAGGTGGCCGAACGGGAGGGGTCGGAGGCGGCTGAGCAGGCCGTGAAATGAGGGGGCTTATAAAAAAAAAAACTCCAGCATTGCGGCCAGCTAGTGCAGCAGGGCCTTGGAGGGACAACTTGACATATAAGTCATCTGCGACTTCTGACATGGGCGCCATTGCGCACTTTGGGTGCGTGAACTAGGCTTCAATGCCTCCAGGGTCTCAGGGGCGGGGGGCTTAAGGCCCGAGCGGAGGGGAGCAATCACCAAAGGGGGCTTAAGGCCCGAGCGGAAGGGACCGTCACCAGAGGGGGCTTAAGGCACGGAGGTGGCCGAATGGGAGGGGTGGGAGGCGGTTGAGCAGGCCGTGAAATGAGGGGGCTTAACCCTGGTCGTCCCACAGGGCAGGGGAGGCTGCTGAATGTAAGCTCAAAGACCTACGTAGGCAGTACTGCCTGCCTGCCTGCCTGCCTGCCTGGCTGCCTGCCTGCCTGCCTGCTTCCCTGTCTCCCTCCAGCGGTAGAACCGAAAGCTAGACCCCTGGCGGGCGTCTGCGTGGCCCAAAACCGAGAAAAGACTTCAGGGGACATAGACGCGAAATCCCTGGAACTATTTTCGGCATGAAAACCTTGCGTTTTGCCGATTGTTATCCAGCGGCACTTGGCAGCGATTCTATGGAACTAATTTCGGTTACGGGAGCCTGGTGGTTACCGCTAAAATTATGACTTCCATGAAATTCCTGAACCCCTGCAGGGATCTGGCTGATTTTTGGATATGTTGGTCACCCAGGTGGGGGCTGTCAGGGGATGCAACTTGAGGGGCTGCTGTGTGCTGAAATGTATTTATTTTTCTATTTTTAAATGTGCAAAATATTTTCTAAGTCCCCACTTTTCAGGATGAAAGATTTTCAAAGTCCCCACCTTTCCAGGCAAAAAAAAGTTCTAAGTCCCCACTTATATATATATGTATGTTTCCTGTGCCTGGGGATGACGGAGGTGGCCGAACGGGAGGGGTCGGAGGCGGCTGAGCAGGCCGTGAAATGAGGGGGCTTATAAAAAAAAAAAAACTCCAGCATTGCGGCCAGCTAGTGCAGCAGGGCCTTGGAGGGACAACTTGACATATAAGTCATCTGCGACTTCTGACATGGGCGCCACTGCGCACTTTGGGTGCGTGAACTAGGCTTCCATGCCTCCAGGGTCTCAGGGGCGGGGGGCTTAAGGCCCGAGCGGAGGGGAGCAATCACCAAAGGGGGCTTAAGGCCCGAGCGGAAGGGACCGTCACCAGAGGGGGCTTAAGGCACGGAGGTGGCCGAACGGGAGGGGTGGGAGGCGGTTGAGCAGGCCGTGAAATGAGGGGGCTTAACCCTGGTCGTCCCACAGGGCAGGGGAGGCTGCTGAATGTAAGCTCAAAGACCTACGTAGGCAGTACTGCCTGCCTGCCTGCCTGCCTGGCTGCCTGCCTGCCTGCTTCCCTGTCTCCCTCCAGCTGTAGAACCGAAAGCTAGACCCCTGGCGGGCGTCTGCGTGGCCCAAAACCGAGAAAAGACTTCAGGGGACATAGGCGCGAAATCCCTGGAACTATTTTCGGCATGAAAACCTTGCGTTTTGCCGGTTGTTATCCAGCGGCACTTGGCCGCGATTCTATGGAACTAATTTTGGTTACGGGAGCCTGGCGGTTACCGCTAAAATTATGACTTCCATGAAATTCCTGAACCCCTGCAGGGATCTGGCTGATTTTTGGATATGTTGGTCACCCAGGTGGGGGCTGTCAGGGGATGCAACTTGAGGGGCTGCTGTGTGCTGAAATGTATTTATTTTTCTATTTTTAAATGTGCAAAATATTTTCTAAGTCCCCACTTTTCAGGATGAAAGATTTTCAAAGTCCCCACCTTTCCAGGCAAAAAAAAGTTCTAAGTCCCCACTTATATATATATGTATGTTTCCTGTGCCTGGGGATGACGGAGGTGGCCGAACGGGAGGGGTCGGAGGCGGCTGAGCAGGCCGTGAAATGAGGGGGCTTATAAAAAAAAAAACTCCAGCATTGCGGCCAGCTAGTGCAGCAGGGCCTTGGAGGGACAACTTGACATATAAGTCATCTGCGACTTCTGACATGGGCGCCATTGCGCACTTTGGGTGCGTGAACTAGGCTTCAATGCCTCCAGGGTCTCAGGGGCGGGGGGCTTAAGGCCCGAGCGGAGGGGAGCAATCACCAAAGGGGGCTTAAGGCCCGAGCGGAAGGGACCGTCACCAGAGGGGGCTTAAGGCACGGAGGTGGCCGAATGGGAGGGGTGGGAGGCGGTTGAGCAGGCCGTGAAATGAGGGGGCTTAACCCTGGTCGTCCCACAGGGCAGGGGAGGCTGCTGAATGTAAGCTCAAAGACCTACGTAGGCAGTACTGCCTGCCTGCCTGCCTGCCTGCTTCCCTGTCTCCCTCCAGCGGTAGAACCGAAAGCTAGACCCCTGGCGGGCGTCTGCGTGGCCCAAAACCGAGAAAAGACTTCAGGGGACATAGGCACGAAATCCCTGGAACTATTTTCGGCATGAAAACCTTGCATTTTGCCGGTTGTTATCCAGCGGCACTTGGCAGCGATTCTATGGAACTAATTTCGGTTACGGGAGCCTGGCGGTTACCGCTAAAATTATGACTTCCATGAAATTCCTGAACCCCTGCAGGGATCTGGCTGATTTTTGGATATGTTGGTCACCCAGGTGGGGGCTGTCAGGGGATGCAACTTGAGGGGCTGCTGTGTGCTGAAATGTATTTATTTTTCTATTTTTAAATGTGCAAAATATTTTCTAAGTCCCCACTTTTCAGGATGAAAGATTTTCAAAGTCCCCACCTTTCCAGGCAAAAAAAAGTTCTAAGTCCCCACTTATATATATATGTATGTTTCCTGTGCCTGGGGATGACGGAGGTGGCCGAACGGGAGGGGTCGGAGGCGGCTGAGCAGGCCGTGAAATGAGGGGGCTTATAAAAAAAAAAAAACTCCAGCATTGCGGCCAGCTAGTGCAGCAGGGCCTTGGAGGGACAACTTGACATATAAGTCATCTGCGACTTCTGACATGGGCGCCACTGCGCACTTTGGGTGCGTGAACTAGGCTTCCATGCCTCCAGGGTCGGGGGGCTTAAGGCCCGAGCGGAGGGGAGCAATCACCAAAGGGGGCTTAAGGCCCGAGCGGAAGGGACCGTCACCAGAGGGGGCTTAAGGCACGGAGGTGGCCGAATGGGAGGGGTGGGAGGCGGTTGAGCAGGCCGTGAAATGAGGGGGCTTAACCCTGGTCGTCCCACAGGGCAGGGGAGGCTGCTGAATGTAAGCTCAAAGACCTACGTAGGCAGTACTGCCTGCCTGCCTGCCTGCCTGCCTGGCTGCCTGGCTGCCTGCCTGCTTCCCTGTCTCCCTCCAGCGGTAGAACCGAAAGCTAGACCCCTGGCGGGCGTCTGCGTGGCCCAAAACCGAGAAAAGACTTCAGGGGACATAGACGCGAAATCCCTGGAACTATTTTCGGCATGAAAACCTTGCGTTTTGCCGGTTGTTATCCAGCGGCACTTGGCCGCGATTCTATGGAACTAATTTTGGTTACGGGAGCCTGGCGGTTACCGCTAAAATTATGACTTCCATGAAATTCCTGAACCCCTGCAGGGATCTGGCTGATTTTTGGATATGTTGGTCACCCAGGTGGGGGCTGTCAGGGGATGCAACTTGAGGGGCTGCTGTGTGCTGAAATGTATTTATTTTTCTATTTTTAAATGTGCAAAATATTTTCTAAGTCCCCACTTTTCAGGATGAAAGATTTTCAAAGTCCCCACCTTTCCAGGCAAAAAAAAGTTCTAAGTCCCCACTTATATATATGTATGTTTCCTGTGCCTGGGGATGACGGAGGTGGCCGAACGGGAGGGGTCGGAGGCGGCTGAGCAGGCCGTGAAATGAGGGGGCTTATAAAAAAAAAAACTCCAGCATTGCGGCCAGCTAGTGCAGCAGGGCCTTGGAGGGACAACTTGACATATAAGTCATCTGCGACTTCTGACATGGGCGCCATTGCGCACTTTGGGTGCGTGAACTAGGCTTCAATGCCTCCAGGGTCTCAGGGGCGGGGGGCTTAAGGCCCGAGCGGAGGGGAGCAATCACCAAAGGGGGCTTAAGGCCCGAGCGGAAGGGACCGTCACCAGAGGGGGCTTAAGGCACGGAGGTGGCCGAATGGGAGGGGTGGGAGGCGGTTGAGCAGGCCGTGAAATGAGGGGGCTTAACCCTGGTCGTCCCACAGGGCAGGGGAGGCTGCTGAATGTAAGCTCAAAGACCTACGTAGGCAGTACTGCCTGCCTGCCTGCCTGCCTGGCTGCCTGGCTGCCTGCCTGCTTCCCTGTCTCCCTCCAGCGGTAGAACCGAAAGCTAGACCCCTGGCGGGCGTCTGCGTGGCCCAAAACCGAGAAAAGACTTCAGGGGACATAGACGCGAAATCCCTGGAACTATTTTCGGCATGAAAACCTTGCGTTTTGCCGGTTGTTATCCAGCGGCACTTGGCCGCGATTCTATGGAACTAATTTTGGTTACGGGAGCCTGGCGGTTACCGCTAAAATTATGACTTCCATGAAATTCCTGAACCCCTGCAGGGATCTGGCTGATTTTTGGATATGTTGGTCACCCAGGTGGGGGCTGTCAGGGGATGCAACTTGAGGGGCTGCTGTGTGCTGAAATGTATTTATTTTTCTATTTTTAAATGTGCAAAATATTTTCTAAGTCCCCACTTTTCAGGATGAAAGATTTTCAAAGTCCCCACCTTTCCAGGCAAAAAAAAGTTCTAAGTCCCCACTTATATATATGTATGTTTCCTGTGCCTGGGGATGACGGAGGTGGCCGAACGGGAGGGGTCGGAGGCGGCTGAGCAGGCCGTGAAATGAGGGGGCTTATAAAAAAAAAAACTCCAGCATTGCGGCCAGCTAGTGCAGCAGGGCCTTGGAGGGACAACTTGACATATAAGTCATCTGCGACTTCTGACATGGGCGCCATTGCGCACTTTGGGTGCGTGAACTAGGCTTCAATGCCTCCAGGGTCTCAGGGGCGGGGGGCTTAAGGCCCGAGCGGAGGGGAGCAATCACCAAAGGGGGCTTAAGGCCCGAGCGGAAGGGACCGTCACCAGAGGGGGCTTAAGGCACGGAGGTGGCCGAATGGGAGGGGTGGGAGGCGGTTGAGCAGGCCGTGAAATGAGGGGGCTTAACCCTGGTCGTCCCACAGGGCAGGGGAGGCTGCTGAATGTAAGCTCAAAGACCTACGTAGGCAGTACTGCCTGCCTGCCTGCCTGCCTGCCTGCCTGCCTGCCTGCCTGCTTCCCTGTCTCCCTCCAGCGGTAGAACCGAAAGCTAGACCCCTGGCGGGCGTCTGCGTGGCCCAAAACCGAGAAAAGACTTCAGGGGACATAGGCGCGAAATCCCTGGAACTATTTTCGGCATGAAAACCTTGCGTTTTGCCGGTTGTTATCCAGCGGCACTTGGCCGCGATTCTATGGAACTAATTTTGGTTACGGGAGCCTGGCGGTTACCGCTAAAATTATGACTTCCATGAAATTCCTGAACCCCTGCAGGGATCTGGCTGATTTTTGGATATGTTGGTCACCCAGGTGGGGGCTGTCAGGGGATGCAACTTGAGGGGCTGCTGTGTGCTGAAATGTATTTATTTTTCTATTTTTAAATGTGCAAAATATTTTCTAAGTCCCCACTTTTCAGGATGAAAGATTTTCAAAGTCCCCACCTTTCCAGGCAAAAAAAAGTTCTAAGTCCCCACTTATATATATGTATGTTTCCTGTGCCTGGGGATGACGGAGGTGGCCGAACGGGAGGGGTCGGAGGCGGCTGAGCAGGCCGTGAAATGAGGGGGCTTATAAAAAAAAACTCCAGCATTGCGGCCAGCTAGTGCAGCAGGGCCTTGGAGGGACAACTTGACATATAAGTCATCTGCGACTTCTGACATGGGCGCCACTGCGCACTTTGGGTGCGTGAACTAGGCTTCCATGCCTCCAGGGTCTCAGGGGCGGGGGGCTTAACGCCCGAGCGGAGGGGAGCAATCACCAAAGGGGGCTTAAGGCCCGAGCGGAAGGGACCGTCACCAGGGGGCTTAAGGCACGGAGGTGGCCGAACGGGAGGGGTGGGAGGCGGTTGAGCAGGCCGTGAAATGAGGGGGCTTAGCCCTGGTCGTCCCACAGGGCAGGGGAGGCTGCTGAATGTAAGCTCAAAGACCTACGTAGGCAGTACTGCCTGCCTGCCTGCCTGCCTGCCTGGCTACCTGCCTGCCTGCTTCCCTGTCTCCCTCCAGCTGTAGAACCGAAAGCTAGACCCCTGGCGGGCGTCTGCGTGGCCCAAAACCGAGAAAAGACTTCAGGGGACATAGGCGCGAAATCCCTGGAACTATTTTCGGCATGAAAACCTTGCGTTTTGCCGGTTGTTATCCAGCGGCACTTGGCCGCGATTCTATGGAACTAATTTTGGTTACGGGAGCCTGGCGGTTACCGCTAAAATTATGACTTCCATGAAATTCCTGAACCCCTGCAGGGATCTGGCTGATTTTTGGATATGTTGGTCACCCAGGTGGGGGCTGTCAGGGGATGCAACTTGAGGTGCTGCTGTGTGCTGAAATGTATTTATTTTTCTATTTTTAAATGTGCAAAATATTTTCTAAGTCCCCACTTTTCAGGATGAAAGATTTTCAAAGTCCCCACCTTTCCAGGCAAAAAAAAGTTCTAAGTCCCCACTTATATATATGTATGTTTCCTGTGCCTGGGGATGACGGAGGTGGCCGAACGGGAGGGGTCGGAGGCGGCTGAGCAGGCCGTGAAATGAGGGGGCTTATAAAAAAAAAACTCCAGCATTGCGGCCAGCTAGTGCAGCAGGGCCTTGGAGGGACAACTTGACATATAAGTCATCTGCGACTTCTGACATGGGCGCCACTGCACACTTTGGGTGCGTGAACTAGGCTTCCATGCCTCCAGGGTCTCAGGGGCGGGGGGCTTAAGGCCCGAGCGGAGGGGAGCAATCACCAAAGGGGGCTTAAGGCCCGAGCGGAAGGGACCGTCACCAGAGGGGGCTTAAGGCACGGAGGTGGCCGAACGGGAGGGGTGGGAGGCGGTTGAGCAGGCCGTGAAATGAGGGGGCTTAACCCTGGTCGGCCCACAGGGCAGGGGAGGCTGCTGAATGTAAGCTCAAAGACCTACGTAGGCAGTACTGCCTGCCTGCCTGCCTGGCTGCCTGCCTGCCTGCTTCCCTGTCTCCCTCCAGCGGTAGAACCGAAAGCTAGACCCCTGGCGGGCGTCTGCGACGGAGGTGGCCGAACGGGAGGGGTCGGAGGCGGCTGAGCAGGCCGTGAAATGAGGGGGCTTATAAAAAAAAAAAACTCCAGCATTGTGGCCAGCTAGTGCAGCAGGGCCTTGGAGGGACAACTTGACATATAAGTCATCTGCGACTTCTGACATGGGCGCCACTGCGCACTTTGGGTGCGTGAATTAGGCTTCCATGCCTCCAGGGTCTCAGGGGTGGGGGGCTTAAGGCCCGAGCGGAGGGGAGCAATCACCAAAGGGGGCTTAAGGCCCGAGCGGAAGGGACCGTCACCAGAGGGGGCTTAAGGCACGGAGGTGGCCGAACGGGAGGGGTGGGAGGCGGTTGAGCAGGCCGTGAAATGAGGGGGCTTAACCCTGGTCGTCCCACAAGGCAGGGGAGGCTGCTGAATGTAAGCTCAAAGACCTACGTAGGCAGTACTGCCTGCCTGCCTGGCTGCCTGCCTGCCTGCTTCCCTGTCTCCCTCCAGCTGTAGAACCAAAAGCTAGACCCCTGGCGGGCGTCTGCGTGGCCCAAAACCGAGAAAAGACTTCAGGGGACATAGGCGCGAAATCCCTGGAACTATTTTCGGCATGAAAACCTTGCGTTTTGCCGGTTGTTATCCAGCGGCACTTGGCCGCGATTCTATGGAACTAATTTTGGTTACGGGAGCCTGGCGGTTACCGCTAAAATTATGACTTCCATGAAATTCCTGAACCCCTGCAGGGATCTGGCTGATTTTTGGATATGTTGGTCACCCAGGTGGGGGCTGTCAGGGGATGCAACTTGAGGGGCTGCTGTGTGCTGAAATGTATTTATTTTTCTATTTTTAAATGTGCAAAATATTTTCTAAGTCCCCACTTTTCAGGATGAAAGATTTTCAAAGTCCCCACCTTTCCAGGCAAAAAAAAGTTCTAAGTCCCCACTTATATATATATGTATGTTTCCTGTGCCTGGGGATGACGGAGGTGGCCGAACGGGAGGGGTCGGAGGCGGCTGAGCAGGCCGTGAAATGAGGGGGCTTATAAAAAAAAAAAAACTCCAGCATTGCGGCCAGCTAGTGCAGCAGGGCCTTGGAGGGACAACTTGACATATAAGTCATCTGCGACTTCTGACATGGGCGCCACTGCGCACTTTGGGTGCGTGAACTAGGCTTCCATGCCTCCAGGGTCTCAGGGGCGGGGGGCTTAAGGCCCGAGCGGAGGGGAGCAATCACCAAAGGGGGCTTAAGGCCCGAGCGGAAGGGACCGTCACCAGAGGGGGCTTAAGGCACGGAGGTGGCCGAACGGGAGGGGTGGGAGGCGGTTGAGCAGGCCGTGAAATGAGGGGGCTTAACCCTGGTCGTCCCACAGGGCAGGGGAGGCTGCTGAATGTAAGCTCAAAGACCTACGTAGGCAGTACTGCCTGCCTGCCTGCCTGGCTGCCTGCCTGCCTGCTTCCCTGTCTCCCTCCAGCGGTAGAACCGAAAGCTAGACCCCTGGCGGGCGTCTGCGACGGAGGTGGCCGAACGGGAGGGGTCGGAGGCGGCTGAGCAGGCCGTGAAATGAGGGGGCTTATAAAAAAAAAAAACTCCAGCATTGTGGCCAGCTAGTGCAGCAGGGCCTTGGAGGGACAACTTGACATATAAGTCATCTGCGACTTCTGACATGGGTGCTACTGCGCACTTTGGGTGCGTGAACTAGGCTTCCATGCCTCCAGGGTCTCAGGGGTGGGGGGCTTAAGGCCCGAGCGGAGGGGAGCAATCACCAAAGGGGGCTTAAGGCCCGAGCGGAAGGGACCGTCACCAGAGGGGGCTTAAGGCACGGAGGTGGCCGAACGGGAGGGGTGGGAGGCGGTTGAGCAGGCCGTGAAATGAGGGGGCTTAACCCTGGTCGTCCCACAAGGCAGGGGAGGCTGCTGAATGTAAGCTCAAAGACCTACGTAGGCAGTACTGCCTGCCTGCCTGCCTGCCTGCCTGGCTGCCTGCCTGCCTGCTTCCCTGTCTCCCTCCAGCGGTAGAACCGAAAGCTAGACCCCTGGCGGGCGTCTGCGTGGCCCAAAACCGAGAAAAGACTTCAGGGGACATAGGCGCGAAATCCCTGGAACTATTTTCGGCATGACAACCTTGCGTTTTGCCGGTTGTTATCCAGCGGCACTTGGCCGCGATTCTATGGAACTAATTTTGGTTACGGGAGCCTGGCGGTTACCGCTAAAATTATGACTTCCATGAAATTCCTGAACCCCTGCAGGGATCTGGCTGATTTTTGGATATGTTGGTCACCCAGGTGGGGGCTGTCAGGGGATGCAACTTGAGGTGCTGCTGTGTGCTGAAATGTATTTATTTTTCTATTTTTAAATGTGCAAAATATTTTCTAAGTCCCCACTTTTCAGGCGAAAAAAAGTTCTAAGTCCCCACTTTTCAGGATGAAAGATTTTCAAAGTCCCCACCTTTCCAGGCAAAAAAAAGTTCTAAGTCCCCACTTATATATATGTATGTTTCCTGTGCCTGGGGATGACGGAGGTGGCCGAACGGGAGGGGTCGGAGGCGGCTGAGCAGGCCGTGAAATGAGGGGGCTTATAAAAAAAAAAACTCCAGCATTGCGGCCAGCTAGTGCAGCAGGGCCTTGGAGGGACAACTTGACATATAAGTCATCTGCGACTTCTGACATGGGCGCCACTGCGCACTTTGGGTGCGTGAACTAGGCTTCCATGCCTCCAGGGTCTCAGGGGCGGGGGGCTTAAGGCCCGAGCGGAGGGGAGCAATCACCAAAGGGGGCTTAAGGCCCGAGCGGAAGGGACCGTCACCAGAGGGGGCTTAAGGCACGGAGGTGGCCGAACGGGAGGGGTGGGAAGCGCTTGAGCAGGCCGTGAAATGAGGGGGCTTAACCCTGGTCGTCCCACAGGGCAGGGGAGGCTGCTGAATGTAAGCTCAAAGACCTACGTAGGCAGTACTGCCTGCCTGCCTGCCTGCCTGCCTGGCTGCCTGCCTGCCTGCCTGCTTCCCTGTCTCCCTCCAGCGGTAGAACCGAAAGCTAGACCCCTGGCGGGCGTCTGCGTGGCCCAAAACCGAGAAAAGACTTCAGGGGACATAGACGCGAAATCCCTGGAACTATTTTCGGCATGAAAACCTTGCGTTTTGCCGGTTGTTATCCAGCGGCACTTGGCAGCGATTCTATGGAACTAATTTCGGTTACGGGAGCCTGGCGGTTACCGCTAAAATTATGACTTCCATGAAATTCCTGAACCCCTGCAGGGATCTGGCTGATTTTTGGATATGTTGGTCACCCAGGTGGGGGCTGTCAGGGGATGCAACTTGAGGGGCTGCTGTGTGCTGAAATGTATTTATTTTTCTATTTTTAAATGTGCAAAATATTTTCTAAGTCCCCACTTTTCAGGATGAAAGATTTTCAAAGTCCCCACCTTTCCAGGCAAAAAAAAGTTCTAAGTCCCCACTTATATATATATGTATGTTTCCTGTGCCTGGGGATGACGGAGGTGGCCGAACGGGAGGGGTCGGAGGCGGCTGAGCAGGCCGTGAAATGAGGGGGCTTATAAAAAAAAAAAACTCCAGCATTGTGGCCAGCTAGTGCAGCAGGGCCTTGGATGGACAACTTGACATATAAGTCATCTGCGACTTCTGACATGGGCGCCACTGCGCACTTTGGGTGCGTGAACTAGGCTTCCATGCCTCCAGGGTCTCAGGGGTGGGGGGCTTAAGGCCCGAGCGGAGGGGAGCAATCACCAAAGGGGGCTTAAGGCCCGAGCGGAAGGGACCGTCACCAGAGGGGGCTTAAGGCACGGAGGTGGCCGAACGGGAGGGGTGGGAGGCGGTTGAGCAGGCCGTGAAATGAGGGGGCTTAACCCTGGTCGTCCCACAAGGCAGGGGAGGCTGCTGAATGTAAGCTCAAAGACCTACGTAGGCAGTACTGCCTGCCTGCCTGCCTGCCTGCCTGCCTGGCTGCCTGCCTGCCTGCTTCCCTGTCTCCCTCCAGCGGTAGAACCGAAAGCTAGACCCCTGGCGGGCGTCTGCGTGGCCCAAAACCGAGAAAAGACTTCAGGGGACATAGGCGCGAAATCCCTGGAACTATTTTCGGCATGAAAACCTTGCGTTTTGCCGGTTGTTATCCAGCGGCACTTGGCCGCGATTCTATGGAACTAATTTTGGTTACGGGAGCCTGGCGGTTACCGCTAAAATTATGACTTCCATGAAATTCCTGAACCCCTGCAGGGATCTGGCTGATTTTTGGATATGTTGGTCACCCAGGTGGGGGCTGTCAGGGGATGCAACTTGAGGTGCTGCTGTGTGCTGAAATGTATTTATTTTTCTATTTTTAAATGTGCAAAATATTTTCTAAGTCCCCACTTTTCAGGCGAAAAAAAGTTCTAAGTCCCCACTTTTCAGGATGAAAGATTTTCAAAGTCCCCACCTTTCCAGGCAAAAAAAAGTTCTAAGTCCCCACTTATATATATGTATGTTTCCTGTGCCTGGGGATGACGGAGGTGGCCGAACGGGAGGGGTCGGAGGCGGCTGAGCAGGCCGTGAAATGAGGGGGCTTATAAAAAAAAAACTCCAGCATTGCGGCCAGCTAGTGCAGCAGGGCCTTGGAGGGACAACTTGACATATAAGTCATCTGGGACTTCTGACATGGGCGCCACTGCGCACTTTGGGTGCGTGAACTAGGCTTCCATGCCTCCAGTGTCTCACGGGCGGGGGGCTTAAGGCCCGAGCGGAGGGGAGCAATCACCAAAGGGGGCTTAAGGCCCGAGCGGAAGGGACCGTCACCAGAGGGGGCTTAAGGCACGGAGGTGGCCGAACGGGAGGGGTGGGAGGCGGTTGAGCAGGCCGTGAAATGAGGGGGCTTAACCCTGGTCGTCCCGCAGGGGAGGCTGCTGAATGTAAGCTCAAAGACCTATGTAGGCAGTACTGCCTGCCTGCCTGCCTGGCTGCCTGCCTGCCTGCTTCCCTGTCTCCCTCCAGCGGTAGAACCGAAAGCTAGACCCCTGGCGGGCGTCTGCGACGGAGGTGGCCGAACGGGAGGGGTCGGAGGCGGCTGAGCAGGCCGTGAAATGAGGGGGCTTATAAAAAAAAAAAACTCCAGCATTGTGGCCAGCTAGTGCAGCAGGGCCTTGGATGGACAACTTGACATATAAGTCATCTGCGACTTCTGACATGGGCGCCACTGCGCACTTTGGGTGCGTGAACTAGGCTTCCATGCCTCCAGGGTCTCAGGGGTGGGGGGCTTAAGGCCCGAGCGGAGGGGAGCAATCACCAAAGGGGGCTTAAGGCCCGAGCGGAAGGGACCGTCACCAGAGGGGGCTTAAGGCACGGAGGTGGCCGAACGGGAGGGGTGGGAGGCGGTTGAGCAGGCCGTGAAATGAGGGGGCTTAACCCTGGTCGTCCCACCAGGCAGGGGAGGCTGCTGAATGTAAGCTCAAAGACCTACGTAGGCAGTACTGCCTGCCTGCCTGCCTGCCTGCCTGCCTGCCTGCTTCCCTGTCTCCCTCCAGCGGTAGAACCGAAAGCTAGACCCCTGGCGGGCGTCTGCGTGGCCCAAAACCGAGAAAAGACTTCAGGGGACATAGGCGCGAAATCCCTGGAACTATTTTCGGCATGACAACCTTGCGTTTTGCCGGTTGTTATCCAGCGGCACTTGGCCGCGATTCTATGGAACTAATTTTGGTTACGGGAGCCTGGCGGTTACCGCTAAAATTATGACTTCCATGAAATTCCTGAACCCCTGCAGGGATCTGGCTGATTTTTGGATATGTTGGTCACCCAGGTGGGGGCTGTCAGGGGATGCAACTTGAGGTGCTGCTGTGTGCTGAAATGTATTTATTTTTCTATTTTTAAATGTGCAAAATATTTTCTAAGTCCCCACTTTTCAGGCGAAAAAAAGTTCTAAGTCCCCACTTTTCAGGATGAAAGATTTTCAAAGTCCCCACCTTTCCAGGCAAAAAAAAGTTCTAAGTCCCCACTTATATATATGTATGTTTCCTGTGCCTGGGGATGACGGAGGTGGCCGAACGGGAGGGGTCGGAGGCGGCTGAGCAGGCCGTGAAATGAGGGGGCTTATAAAAAAAAAACTCCAGCATTGCGGCCAGCTAGTGCAGCAGGGCCTTGGAGGGACAACTTGACATATAAGTCATCTGGGACTTCTGACATGGGCGCCACTGCGCACTTTGGGTGCGTGAACTAGGCTTCCATGCCTCCAGTGTCTCACGGGCGGGGGGCTTAAGGCCCGAGCGGAGGGGAGCAATCACCAAAGGGGGCTTAAGGCCCGAGCGGAAGGGACCGTCACCAGAGGGGGCTTAAGGCACGGAGGTGGCCGAACGGGAGGGGTGGGAGGCGGTTGAGCAGGCCGTGAAATGAGGGGGCTTAACCCTGGTCGTCCCACAGGGCAGGGGAGGCTGCTGAATGTAAGCTCAAAGACCTATGTAGGCAGTACTGCCTGCCTGCCTGCCTGGCTGCCTGCCTGCCTGCTTCCCTGTC
This sequence comes from Pelobates fuscus, assembly GCF_036172605.1. Lineage (NCBI taxonomy): Eukaryota > Metazoa > Chordata > Amphibia > Anura > Pelobatidae > Pelobates > Pelobates fuscus. The sequence goes on along the minus strand of NC_086323.1, from coordinate 178,088,673 downwards.
TCCCTCCAGCGGTAGAACCGAAAGCTAGACCCCTGGCGGGCGTCTGCGACGGAGGTGGCCGAACGGGAGGGGTCGGAGGCGGCTGAGCAGGCCGTGAAATGAGGGGGCTTATAAAAAAAAAAACTCCAGCATTGTGGCCAGCTAGTGCAGCAGGGCCTTGGATGGACAACTTGACATATAAGTCATCTGCGACTTCTGACATGGGCGCCACTGCGCACTTTGGGTGCGTGAACTAGGCTTCCATGCCTCCAGGGTCTCAGGGGTGGGGGGCTTAAGGCCCGAGCGGAGGGGAGCAGTCACCAAAGGGGGCTTAAGGCCCGAGCGGAAGGGACCGTCACCAGAGGGGGCTTAAGGCACGGAGGTGGCCGAACGGGAGGGGTGGGAGGCGGTTGAGCAGGCCGTGAAATGAGGGGGCTTAACCCTGGTCGTCCCACAAGGCAGGGGAGGCTGCTGAATGTAAGCTCAAAGACCTACGTAGGCAGTACTGCCTGCCTGCCTGCCTGCCTGCCTGGCTGCCTGCCTGCCTGCTTCCCTGTCTCCCTCCAGCGGTAGAACCGAAAGCTAGACCCCTGGCGGGCGTCTGCGTGGCCCAAAACCGAGAAAAGACTTCAGGGGACATAGGCGCGAAATCCCTGGAACTATTTTCGGCATGACAACCTTGCGTTTTGCCGGTTGTTATCCAGCGGCACTTGGCCGCGATTCTATGGAACTAATTTTGGTTACGGGAGCCTGGCGGTTACCGCTAAAATTATGACTTCCATGAAATTCCTGAACCCCTGCAGGGATCTGGCTGATTTTTGGATATGTTGGTCACCCAGGTGGGGGCTGTCAGGGGATGCAACTTGAGGTGCTGCTGTGTGCTGAAATGTATTTATTTTTCTATTTTTAAATGTGCAAAATATTTTCTAAGTCCCCACTTTTCAGGCGAAAAAAAGTTCTAAGTCCCCACTTTTCAGGATGAAAGATTTTCAAAGTCCCCACCTTTCCAGGCAAAAAAAAGTTCTAAGTCCCCACTTATATATATGTATGTTTCCTGTGCCTGGGGATGTGGCCGAACGGGAGGGGTCGGAGGCGGCTGAGCAGGCCGTGAAATGAGGGGGCTTATAAAAAAAAAAACTCCAGCATTGCGGCCAGCTAGTGCAGCAGGGCCTTGGAGGGACAACTTGACATATAAGTCATCTGCGACTTCTGACATGGGCGCCATTGCGCACTTTGGGTGCGTGAACTAGGCTTCCATGCCTCCAGGGTCTCAGGAGCGGGGGGCTTAAGGCCCGAGCGGAGGGGAGCAATCACCAAAGGGGGCTTAAGGCCCGAGCGGAAGGGACCGTCACCAGAGGGGGCTTAAGGCACGGAGGTGGCCGAACGGGAGGGGTGGGAGGCGGTTGAGCAGGCCGTGAAATGAGGGGGCTTAACCCTGGTCGTCCCACACGGCAGGGGAGGCTGCTGAATGTAAGCGCAAAGACCTACGTAGGCAGTACTGCCTGCCTGCCTGCCTGCCTGGCTGCCTGCCTGCCTGCTTCCCTGTCTCCCTCCAGCTGTAGAACCCAAAGCTAGACCCCTGGCGGGCGTCTGCGTGGCCCAAAACCGAGAAAAGACTTCAGGGGACATAGGCGCGAAATCCCTGGAACTATTTTCGGCATGAAAACCTTGCGTTTTGCCGGTTGTTATCCAGCGGCACTTGGCCGCGATTCTATGGAACTAATTTTTTGTTACGGGAGCCTGGCGGTTACCGCTAAAATTATGACTTCCATGAAATTCCTGAACCCCTGCAGGGATCTGGCTGATTTTTGGATATGTTGGTCACCCAGGTGGGGGCTGTCAGGGGATGCAACTTGAGGGGCTGCTGTGTGCTGAAATGTATTTATTTTTCTATTTTTAAATGTGCAAAATATTTTCTAAGTCCCCACTTTTCAGGATGAAAGATTTTCAAAGTCCCCACCTTTCCAGGCAAAAAAAAAGTTCTAAGTCCCCACTTATATATATGTATGTTTCCTTTGCCTGGGGATGACGGAGGTGGCCGAACGGGAGGGGTCGGAGGCGGCTGAGCAGGCCGTGAAATGAGGGGGCTTATAAAAAAAAAAACACTCCAGCACTGTGGCCAGCTAGTGCAGCAGGGCCTTGGAGGGACAACTTGACATATAAAAAATCTGCGACTTCTGACATGGGCGCCATTGCGCACTTTGGGTGCGTGAACTAGGCTTCAATGCCTCCAGGGTCTCAGGGGCGGGGGGCTTAAGGCCCGAGCGGAGGGGAGCAATCACCAAAGGGGGCTTAAGGCCCGAGCGGAAGGGACCGTCACCAGAGGGGGCTTAAGGCACGGAGGTGGCCGAATGGGAGGGGTGGGAAGCGGTTGAGCAGGCCGTGAAATGAGGGGGCTTAACCCTGGTCGTCCCACAGGGCAGGGGAGGCTGCTGAATGTAAGCTCAAAGACCTACGTAGGCAGTACTGCCTGCCTGCCTGCCTGCCTGCCTGCCTGGCTGCCTGCCTGCTTCCCTGTCTCCCTCCAGCGGTAGAACCGAAAGCTAGACCCCTGGCGGATGTCTGCGTGGCCCAAAACCGAGAAAAGACTTCAGGGGACATCGACGCGAAATCCCTGGAACTATTTTCGTCATGAAAACCTTGCGTTTTGCCGGTTGTTATCCAGCGGCACTTGGCAGCGATTCTATGGAACTAATTTCGGTTACGGGAGCCTGGCGGTTTCCGCTAAAATTATGACTTCCATGAAATTCCTGAACCCCTGCAGGGATCTGGCTGATTTTTGGATATGTTGGTCACCCAGGTGGGGGCTGTCAGGGGATGCAACTTGAGGGGCTGCTGTGTGCTGAAATGTATTTATTTTTCTATTTTTAAATGTGCAAAATATTTTCTAAGTCCCCACTTTTCAGGATGAAAGATTTTCAAAGTCCCCACCTTTCCAGGCAAAAAAAAAGTTCTAAGTCCCCACTTATATATATGTATGTTTCCTTTGCCTGGGGATGACGGAGGTGGCCGAACGGGAGGGGTCGGAGGCGGCTGAGCAGGCCGTGAAATGAGGGGGCTTATAAAAAAAAAAACACTCCAGCACTGTGGCCAGCTAGTGCAGCAGGGCCTTGGAGGGACAACTTGACATATAAGTCATCTGCGACTTCTGACATGGGCGCCACTGCGCACTTTGGGTGCGTGAACTAGGCTTCCATGCCTCCAGGGTCTCAGGGGCGGGGGGCTTAAGGCCCGAGCGGAGGGGAGCAATCACCAAAGGGGGCTTAAGGCCCGAGCGGAAGGGACCGTCACCAGAGGGGACTTAAGGCACGGAGGTGGCCGAATGGGAGGGGTGGGAGGCGGTTGAGCAGGCCGTGAAATGAGGGGGCTTAACCCTGGTCGTCCCACAGGGCAGGGGAGGCTGCTGAATGTAAGCTCAAAGACCTACGTAGGCAGTACTGCCTGCCTGCCTGCCTGCCTGCCTGGCTGCCTGCCTGCCCTCCTGCTTCCCTGTCTCCCTCCAGCGGTAGAACCGAAAGCTAGACCCCTGGCGGACGTCTGCGTGGCCCAAAACCGAGAAAAGACTTCAGGGGACATAGGCGCGAAATCCCTGGAACTATTTTCGGCATGAAAACCTTGCGTTTTGCCGGTTGTTATCCAGCGGCACTTGGCAGCGATTCTATGGAACTAATTTCGGTTACGGGAGCCTGGCGGTTACCGCTAAAATTATGACTTCCATGAAATTCCTGAACCCCTGCAGGGATCTGGCTGATTTTTGGATATGTTGGTCACCCAGGTGGGGGCTGTCAGGGGATGCAACTTGAGGTGCTGCTGTGTGCTGAAATGTATTTATTTTTCTATTTTTAAATGTGCAAAATATTTTCTAAGTCCCCACTTTTCAGGATGAAAGATTTTCAAAGTCCCCACCTTTCCAGGCAAAAAAAAGTTCTAAGTCCCCACTTATATATATGTATGTTTCCTGTGCCTGGGGATGACGGAGGTGGCCGAACGGGAGGGGTCGGAGGCGGCTGAGCAGGCCGTGAAATGAGGGGGCTTATAAAAAAAAAACACTCCAGCATTGTGGCCAGCTAGTGCAGCAGGGCCTTGGAGGGACAACTTGACATATAAGTCATCTGTGACTTCTGACATGGGCGCCACTGCGCACTTTGGGTGCGTGAACTAGGCTTCCATGCCTCCAGGGTCTCAGGGGCGGGGGATTAACGCCCGAGCGGAGGGGAGCAATCACCAAAGGGGGCTTAAGGCCCGAGCGGAAGGGACCGTCACCAGAGGGGGCTTAAGGCACGGAGGTGGCCGAACGGGAGGGGTGGGAGGTGGTTGAGCAGGCCGTGAAATGAGGGGGCTTAACCCTGGTCGTCCCACAGGGCAGGGGAGGCTGCTGAATGTAAGCTCAAAGACCTACGTAGGCAGTACTGCCTGCCTGCCTGCCTGCCTGCCTGCCTGCCTGCCTGCCTGCCTGGCTGCCTGCCTGCCTGCTTGGCTGCCTGCTTCCCTGTCTCCCTCCAGCTGTAGAACCGAAAGCTAGACCCCTGGCGGGCGTCTGCGTGGCCCAAAACCGAGAAAAGACTTCGGGGGACATAGGCGCGAAATCCCTGGAACTATTTTCGGCATGAAAACCTTGCGTTTTGCCGGTTGTTATCCAGCGGTCCTTGGCCGCGATTCTATGGAACTAATTTTGGTTACGGGAGCCTGGCGGTTACCGCTAAAATTATGACTTCCATGAAATTCCTGAACCCCTGCAGGGATCTGGCTGATTTTTGGATATGTTGGTCACCCAGGTGGGGGCTGTCAGGGGATGCAACTTGAGGTGCTGCTGTGTGCTGAAATGTATTTATTTTTCTATTTTTAAATGTGCAAAATATTTTCTAAGTCCCCACTTTTCAGGATGAAAGATTTTCAAAGTCCCCACCTTTCCAGGCCAAAAAAAGTTCTAAGTCCCCACTTATATATATGTATGTTTCCTGTGCCTGGGGATGACGGAGGTGGCCGAACGGGAGGGGTCGGAGGCGGCTGAGCAGGCCGTGAAATGAGGGGGCTTATAAAAAAAAACTCCAGCATTGCGGCCAGCTAGTGCAGCAGGGCCTTGGAGGGACAACTTGACATATAAGTCATCTGCGACTTCTGACATGGGCGCCACTGCGCACTTTGGGTGCGTGAACTAGGCTTCCATGCCTCCAGGGTCTCAGGGGCGGGGGGCTTAAGACCCGAGCGGAGGGGAGCAATCACCAAAGGGGGCTTAAGGCCCGAGCGGAAGGGACCGTCACCAGAGGGGACTTAAGGCACGGAGGTGGCCGAATGGGAGGGGTGGGAAGCGGTTGAGCAGGCCGTGAAATGAGGGGGCTTAACCCTGGTCGTCCCACAGGGCAGGGGAGGCTGCTGAATGTAAGCTCAAAGACCTACGTAGGCAGTACTGCCTGCCTGCCTGCCTGCCTGCCTGGCTGCCTGCCTGCCTGCCTGCTTCCCTGTCTCCCTCCAGCGGTAGAACCGAAAGCTAGACCCCTGGCGGACGTCTGCGTGGCCCAAAACCGAGAAAAGACTTCAGGGGACATAGGCGCGAAATCCCTGGAACTATTTTCGGCATGAAAACCTTGCGTTTTGCCGGTTGTTATCCAGCGGCACTTGGCAGCGATTCTATGGAACTAATTTCGTTTACGGGAGCCTGGCGGTTACCGCTAAAATTATGACTTCCATGAAATTCCTGAACCCCTGCAGGGATCTGGCTGATTTTTGGATATGTTGGTCACCCAGGTGGGGGCTGTCAGGGGATGCAACTTGAGGGGCTGCTGTGTGCTGAAATGTATTTATTTTTCTATTTTTAAATGTGCAAAATATTTTCTAAGTCCCCACTTTTCAGGATGAAAGATTTTCAAAGTCCCCACCTTTCCAGGCAAAAAAAAGTTCTAAGTCCCCACTTATATATATATATGTATGTTTCCTGTGCCTGGGGATGACGGAGGTGGCCGAACGGGAGGGGTCGGAGGCGGCTGAGCAGGCCGTGAAATGAGGGGGCTTATAAAAAAAAAAAACTCCAGCATTGCGGCCAGCACTAGCCGCAGCAGGGCCTTGGAGGGACAACTTGACATATAAGTCATCTGCGACTTCTGACATGGGCGCCACTGCGCACTTTGGGTGCGTGAACTAGGCTTCCATGCCTCCAGGGTCTCAGGGGCGGGGGGCTTAACGCCCGAGCGGAGGGGAGCAATCACCAAAGGGGGCTTAAGGCCCGAGCGGAAGGGACCGTCACCAGAGGGGGCTTAAGGCACGGAGGTGGCCGAACGGGAGGGGTGGGAGGCGGTTGAGCAGGCCGTGAAATGAGGGGGCTTAACCCTGGTCGTCCCACAGGGCAGGGGAGGCTGCTGAATGTAAGCTCAAAGACCTACGTAGGCAGTACTGCCTGCCTGCCTGCCTGCCTGCCTGGCTGCCTGCCTGCCTGCTTCCCTGTCTCCCTCCAGCTGTAGAACCGAAAGCTAGACCCCTGGCGGGCGTCTGCGTGGCCCAAAACCGAGAAAAGACTTCAGGGGACATAGGCGCGAAATCCCTGGAACTATTTTCGGCATGAAAACCTTGCGTTTTGCCGGTTGTTATCCAGCGGCACTTGGCCGCGATTCTATGGAACTAATTTTGGTTACGGGAGCCTGGCGGTTACCGCTAAAATTATGACTTCCATGAAATTCCTGAACCCCTGCAGGGATCTGGCTGATTTTTGGATATGTTGGTCACCCAGGTGGGGGCTGTCAGGGGATGCAACTTGAGGGGCTGCTGTGTGCTGAAATGTATTTATTTTTCTATTTTTAAATGTGCAAAATATTTTCTAAGTCCCCACTTTTCAGGATGAAAGATTTTCAAAGTCCCCACCTTTCCAGGCAAAAAAAAGTTCTAAGTCCCCACTTATATATATGTATGTTTCCTGTGCCTGGGGATGACGGAGGTGGCCGAACGGGAGGGGTCGGAGGCGGCTGAGCAGGCCGTGAAATGAGGGGGCTTATAAAAAAAAAAACTCCAGCATTGCGGCCAGCTAGTGCAGCAGGGCCTTGGAGGGACAACTTGACATATAAGTCATCTGCGACTTCTGACATGGGCGCCACTGCGCACTTTGGGTGCGTGAACTAGGCTTCCATGCCTCCAGGGTCTCAGGGGCGGGGGGCTTAAGGCCCGAGCGGAGGGGAGCAATCACCAAAGGGGGCTTAAGGCCCGAGCGGAAGGGACCGTCACCAGAGGGGGCTTAAGGCACGGAGGTGGCCGAACGGGAGGGGTGGGAGGCGGTTGAGCAGGCCGTGAAATGAGGGGGCTTAACCCTGGTCGTCCCACAGGGCAGGGGAGGCTGCTGAATGTAAGCTCAAAGACCTACGTAGGCAGTACTGCCTGCCTGCCTGCCTGGCTGCCTGCCTGCCTGCTTCCCTGTCTCCCTCCAGCGGTAGAACCGAAAGCTAGACCCCTGGCGGGCGTCTGCGACGGAGGTGGCCGAACGGGAGGGGTCGGAGGCGGCTGAGCAGGCCGTGAAATGAGGGGGCTTATAAAAAAAAAAAACTCCAGCATTGTGGCCAGCTAGTGCAGCAGGGCCTTGGAGGGACAACTTGACATATAAGTCATCTGCGACTTCTGACATGGGCGCCACTGCGCACTTTGGGTGCGTGAACTAGGCTTCCATGCCTCCAGGGTCTCAGGGGTGGGGGGCTTAAGGCCCGAGCGGAGGGGAGCAATCACCAAAGGGGGCTTAAGGCCCGAGCGGAAGGGACCGTCACCAGAGGGGGCTTAAGGCACGGAGGTGGCCGAACGGGAGGGGTGGGAGGCGGTTGAGCAGGCCGTGAAATGAGGGGGCTTAACCCTGGTCGTCCCACAAGGCAGGGGAGGCTGCTGAATGTAAGCTCAAAGACCTACGTAGGCAGTACTGCCTGCCTGCCTGCCTGGCTGCCTGCCTGCCTGCCTGCCTGCTTCCCTGTCTCCCTCCAGCGGTAGAACCGAAAGCTAGACCCCTGGCGGGCGTCTGCGTGGCCCAAAACCGAGAAAAGACTTCAGGGGACATAGGCGCGAAATCCCTGGAACTATTTTCGGCATGACAACCTTGCGTTTTGCCGGTTGTTATCCAGCGGCACTTGGCAGCGATTCTATGGAACTAATTTCGTTTACGGGAGCCTGGCGGTTACCGCTAAAATTATGACTTCCATGAAATTCCTGAACCCCTGCAGGGATCTGGCTGATTTTTGGATATGTTGGTCACCCAGGTGGGGGCTGTCAGGGGATGCAACTTGAGGTGCTGCTGTGTGCTGAAATGTATTTATTTTTCTATTTTTAAATGTGCAAAATATTTTCTAAGTCCCCACTTTTCAGGCGAAAAAAAGTTCTAAGTCCCCACTTTTCAGGATGAAAGATTTTCAAAGTCCCCACCTTTCCAGGCAAAAAAAAGTTCTAAGTCCCCACTTATATATATGTATGTTTCCTGTGCCTGGGGATGACGGAGGTGGCCGAACGGGAGGGGTCGGAGGCGGCTGAGCAGGCCGTGAAATGAGGGGGCTTATAAAAAAAAAAACTCCAGCATTGCGGCCAGCTAGTGCAGCAGGGCCTTGGAGGGACAACTTGACATATAAGTCATCTGCGACTTCTGACATGGGCGCCACTGCGCACTTTGGGTGCGTGAACTAGGCTTCCATGCCTCCAGGGTCTCAGGGGCGGGGGGCTTAAGGCCCGAGCGGAGGGGAGCAATCACCAAAGGGGGCTTAAGGCCCGAGCGGAAGGGACCGTCACCAGAGGGGGCTTAAGGCACGGAGGTGGCCGAACGGGAGGGGTGGGAAGCGCTTGAGCAGGCCGTGAAATGAGGGGGCTTAACCCTGGTCGTCCCACAGGGCAGGGGAGGCTGCTGAATGTAAGCTCAAAGACCTACGTAGGCAGTACTGCCTGCCTGCCTGCCTGGCTGCCTGCCTGCCTGCCTGCTTCCCTGTCTCCCTCCAGCGGTAGAACCGAAAGCTAGACCCCTGGCGGGCGTCTGCGTGGCCCAAAACCGAGAAAAGACTTCAGGGGACATAGACGCGAAATCCCTGGAACTATTTTCGGCATGAAAACCTTGCGTTTTGCCGGTTGTTATCCAGCGGCACTTGGCAGCGATTCTATGGAACTAATTTCGGTTACGGGAGCCTGGCGGTTACCGCTAAAATTATGACTTCCATGAAATTCCTGAACCCCTGCAGGGATCTGGCTGATTTTTGGATATGTTGGTCACCCAGGTGGGGGCTGTCAGGGGATGCAACTTGAGGGGCTGCTGTGTGCTGAAATGTATTTATTTTTCTATTTTTAAATGTGCAAAATATTTTCTAAGTCCCCACTTTTCAGGATGAAAGATTTTCAAAGTCCCCACCTTTCCAGGCAAAAAAAAGTTCTAAGTCCCCACTTATATATATATGTATGTTTCCTGTGCCTGGGGATGACGGAGGTGGCCGAACGGGAGGGGTCGGAGGCGGCTGAGCAGGCCGTGAAATGAGGGGGCTTATAAAAAAAAAAAAACTCCAGCATTGCGGCCAGCTAGTGCAGCAGGGCCTTGGAGGGACAACTTGACATATAAGTCATCTGCGACTTCTGACATGGGCGCCACTGCGCACTTTGGGTGCGTGAACTAGGCTTCCATGCCTCCAGGGTCTCAGGGGCGGGGGGCTTAAGGCCCGAGCGGAGGGGAGCAATCACCAAAGGGGGCTTAAGGCCCGAGCGGAAGGGACCGTCACCAGAGGGGGCTTAAGGCACGGAGGTGGCCGAACGGGAGGGGTGGGAAGCGCTTGAGCAGGCCGTGAAATGAGGGGGCTTAACCCTGGTCGTCCCACAGGGCAGGGGAGGCTGCTGAATGTAAGCTCAAAGACCTACGTAGGCAGTACTGCCTGCCTGCCTGCCTGCCTGCCTGGCTGCCTGCCTGCCTGCTTCCCTGTCTCCCTCCAGCGGTAGAACCGAAAGCTAGACCCCTGGCGGGCGTCTGCGTGGCCCAAAACCGAGAAAAGACTTCAGGGGACATAGGCGCGAAATCCCTGGAACTATTTTCGGCATGACAACCTTGCGTTTTGCCGGTTGTTATCCAGCGGCACTTGGCCGCGATTCTATGGAACTAATTTTGGTTACGGGAGCCTGGCGGTTACCGCTAAAATTATGACTTCCATGAAATTCCTGAACCCCTGCAGGGATCTGGCTGATTTTTGGATATGTTGGTCACCCAGGTGGGGGCTGTCAGGGGATGCAACTTGAGGGGCTGCTGTGTGCTGAAATGTATTTATTTTTCTATTTTTAAATGTGCAAAATATTTTCTAAGTCCCCACTTTTCAGGATGAAAGATTTTCAAAGTCCCCACCTTTCCAGGCAAAAAAAAGTTCTAAGTCCCCACTTATATATATATGTATGTTTCCTGTGCCTGGGGATGACGGAGGTGGCCGAACGGGAGGGGTCGGAGGCGGCTGAGCAGGCCGTGAAATGAGGGGGCTTATAAAAAAAAAAAAACTCCAGCATTGCGGCCAGCTAGTGCAGCAGGGCCTTGGAGGGACAACTTGACATATAAGTCATCTGCGACTTCTGACATGGGCGCCACTGCGCACTTTGGGTGCGTGAACTAGGCTTCCATGCCTCCAGGGTCTCAGGGGCGGGGGGCTTAAGGCCCGAGCGGAGGGGAGCAATCACCAAAGGGGGCTTAAGGCCCGAGCGGAAGGGACCGTCACCAGAGGGGGCTTAAGGCACGGAGGTGGCCGAATGGGAGGGGTGGGAGGCGGTTGAGCAGGCCGTGAAATGAGGGGGCTTAACCCTGGTCGTCCCACAGGGCAGGGGAGGCTGCTGAATGTAAGCTCAAAGACCTACGTAGGCAGTACTGCCTGCCTGCCTGCTTGCCTGGCTGCCTGGCTGCCTGCCTGCCTGCCTGCTTCCCTGTCTCCCTCCAGCTGTAGAACCGAAAGCTAGACCCCTGGCGGGCGTCTGCGTGGCCCAAAACCGAGAAAAGACTTCAGGGGACATAGGCGCGAAATCCCTGGAACTATTTTCGGCCTGAAAACCTTGCGTTTTGCCGGTTGTTATCCAGCGGCACTTGGCCGCGATTCTATGGAACTAATTTTGGTTACGGGAGCCTGGCGGTTACCGCTAAAATTATGACTTCCATGAAATTCCTGAACCCCTGCAGGGATCTGGCTGATTTTTGGATATGTTGGTCACCCAGGTGGGGGCTGTCAGGGGATGCAACTTGAGGTGCTGCTGTGTGCTGAAATGTATTTATTTTTCTATTTTTAAATGTGCAAAATATTTTCTAAGTCCCCACTTTTCAGGCGAAAAAAAGTTCTAAGTCCCCACTTTTCAGGATGAAAGATTTTCAAAGTCCCCACCTTTCCAGGCAAAAAAAAGTTCTAAGTCCCCACTTATATATATGTATGTTTCCTGTGCCTGGGGATGACGGAGGTGGCCGAACGGGAGGGGTCGGAGGCGGCTGAGCAGGCCGTGAAATGAGGGGGCTTATAAAAAAAAAACTCCAGCATTGCGGCCAGCTAGTGCAGCAGGGCCTTGGAGGGACAACTTGACATATAAGTCATCTGGGACTTCTGACATGGGCGCCACTGCGCACTTTGGGTGCGTGAACTAGGCTTCCATGCCTCCAGTGTCTCACGGGCGGGGGGCTTAAGGCCCGAGCGGAGGGGAGCAATCACCAAAGGGGGCTTAAGGCCCGAGCGGAAGGGACCGTCACCAGAGGGGGCTTAAGGCACGGAGGTGGCCGAACGGGAGGGGTGGGAGGCGGTTGAGCAGGCCGTGAAATGAGGGGGCTTAACCCTGGTCGTCCCGCAGGGGAGGCTGCTGAATGTAAGCTCAAAGACCTATGTAGGCAGTACTGCCTGCCTGCCTGCCTGGCTGCCTGCCTGCCTGCTTCCCTGTCTCCCTCCAGCGGTAGAACCGAAAGCTAGACCCCTGGCGGGCGTCTGCGACGGAGGTGGCCGAACGGGAGGGGTCGGAGGCGGCTGAGCAGGCCGTGAAATGAGGGGGCTTATAAAAAAAAAAAACTCCAGCATTGTGGCCAGCTAGTGCAGCAGGGCCTTGGATGGACAACTTGACATATAAGTCATCTGCGACTTCTGACATGGGTGCCACTGCGCACTTTGGGTGCGTGAACTAGGCTTCCATGCCTCCAGGGTCTCAGGGGTGGGGGGCTTAAGGCCCGAGCGGAGGGGAGCAATCACCAAAGGGGGCTTAAGGCCCGAGCGGAAGGGACCGTCACCAGAGGGGGCTTAAGGCACGGAGGTGGCCGAACGGGAGGGGTGGGAGGCGGTTGAGCAGGCCGTGAAATGAGGGGGCTTAACCCTGGTCGTCCCACAAGGCAGGGGAGGCTGCTGAATGTAAGCTCAAAGACCTACGTAGGCAGTACTGCCTGCCTGCCTGCCTGCCTGCCTGCTTCCCTGTCTCCCTCCAGCGGTAGAACCGAAAGCTAGACCCCTGGCGGGCGTCTGCGTGGCCCAAAACCGAGAAAAGACTTCAGGGGACATAGGCGCGAAATCCCTGGAACTATTTTCGGCATGACAACCTTGCGTTTTGCCGGTTGTTATCCAGCGGCACTTGGCCGCGATTCTATGGAACTAATTTTGGTTACGGGAGCCTGGCGGTTACCGCTAAAATTATGACTTCCATGAAATTCCTGAACCCCTGCAGGGATCTGGCTGATTTTTGGATATGTTGGTCACCCAGGTGGGGGCTGTCAGGGGATGCAACTTGAGGTGCTGCTGTGTGCTGAAATGTATTTATTTTTCTATTTTTAAATGTGCAAAATATTTTCTAAGTCCCCACTTTTCAGGCGAAAAAAAGTTCTAAGTCCCCACTTTTCAGGATGAAAGATTTTCAAAGTCCCCACCTTTCCAGGCAAAAAAAAGTTCTAAGTCCCCACTTATATATATGTATGTTTCCTGTGCCTGGGGATGACGGAGGTGGCCGAACGGGAGGGGTCGGAGGCGGCTGAGCAGGCCGTGAAATGAGGGGGCTTATAAAAAAAAAACTCCAGCATTGCGGCCAGCTAGTGCAGCAGGGCCTTGGAGGGACAACTTGACATATAAGTCATCTGGGACTTCTGACATGGGCGCCACTGCGCACTTTGGGTGCGTGAACTAGGCTTCCATGCCTCCAGTGTCTCACGGGCGGGGGGCTTAAGGCCCGAGCGGAGGGGAGCAATCACCAAAGGGGGCTTAAGGCCCGAGCGGAAGGGACCGTCACCAGAGGGGGCTTAAGGCACGGAGGTGGCCGAACGGGAGGGGTGGGAGGCGGTTGAGCAGGCCGTGAAATGAGGGGGCTTAACCCTGGTCGTCCCACAGGGCAGGGGAGGCTGCTGAATGTAAGCTCAAAGACCTATGTAGGCAGTACTGCCTGCCTGCCTGCCTGCCTGGCTGCCTGCCTGCCTGCTTCCCTGTCTCCCTCCAGCGGTAGAACCGAAAGCTAGACCCCTGGCGGGCGTCTGCGACGGAGGTGGCCGAACGGGAGGGGTCGGAGGCGGCTGAGCAGGCCGTGAAATGAGGGGGCTTATAAAAAAAAAAAACTCCAGCATTGTGGCCAGCTAGTGCAGCAGGGCCTTGGATGGACAACTTGACATATAAGTCATCTGCGACTTCTGACATGGGCGCCACTGCGCACTTTGGGTGCGTGAACTAGGCTTCCATGCCTCCAGGGTCTCAGGGGTGGGGGGCTTAAGGCCCGAGCGGAGGGGAGCAATCACCAAAGGGGGCTTAAGGCCCGAGCGGAAGGGACCGTCACCAGAGGGGGCTTAAGGCACGGAGGTGGCCGAACGGGAGGGGTGGGAGGCGGTTGAGCAGGCCGTGAAATGAGGGGGCTTAACCCTGGTCGTCCCACAAGGCAGGGGAGGCTGCTGAATGTAAGCTCAAAGACCTACGTAGGCAGTACTGCCTGCCTGCCTGCCTGCCTGCCTGGCTGCCTGCCTGCCTGCTTCCCTGTCTCCCTCCAGCGGTAGAACCGAAAGCTAGACCCCTGGCGGGCGTCTGCGTGGCCCAAAACCGAGAAAAGACTTCAGGGGACATAGGCGCGAAATCCCTGGAACTATTTTCGGCATGACAACCTTGCGTTTTGCCGGTTGTTATCCAGCGGCACTTGGCCGCGATTCTATGGAACTAATTTTGGTTACGGGAGCCTGGCGGTTACCGCTAAAATTATGACTTCCATGAAATTCCTGAACCCCTGCAGGGATCTGGCTGATTTTTGGATATGTTGGTCACCCAGGTGGGGGCTGTCAGGGGATGCAACTTGAGGTGCTGCTGTGTGCTGAAATGTATTTATTTTTCTATTTTTAAATGTGCAAAATATTTTCTAAGTCCCCACTTTTCAGGCGAAAAAAAGTTCTAAGTCCCCACTTTTCAGGATGAAAGATTTTCAAAGTCCCCACCTTTCCAGGCAAAAAAAAGTTCTAAGTCCCCACTTATATATATGTATGTTTCCTGTGCCTGGGGATGTGGCCGAACGGGAGGGGTCGGAGGCGGCTGAGCAGGCCGTGAAATGAGGGGGCTTATAAAAAAAAAAACTCCAGCATTGCGGCCAGCTAGTGCAGCAGGGCCTTGGAGGGACAACTTGACATATAAGTCATCTGCGACTTCTGACATGGGCGCCATTGCGCACTTTGGGTGCGTGAACTAGGCTTCCATGCCTCCAGGGTCTCAGGGGCGGGGGGCTTAAGGCCCGAGCGGAGGGGAGCAATCACCAAAGGGGGCTTAAGGCCCGAGCGGAAGGGACCGTCACCAGAGGGGGCTTAAGGCACGGAGGTGGCCGAACGGGAGGGGTGGGAGGCGGTTGAGCAGGCCGTGAAATGAGGGGGCTTAACCCTGGTCGTCCCACACGGCAGGGGAGGCTGCTGAATGTAAGCGCAAAGACCTACGTAGGCAGTACTGCCTGCCTGCCTGCCTGGCTGCCTGCCTGCCTGCTTCCCTGTCTCCCTCCAGCTGTAGAACCCAAAGCTAGACCCCTGGCGGGCGTCTGCGTGGCCCAAAACCGAGAAAAGACTTCAGGGGACATAGGCGCGAAATCCCTGGAACTATTTTCGGCATGAAAACCTTGCGTTTTGCCGGTTGTTATCCAGCGGCACTTGGCCGCGATTCTATGGAACTAATTTTGGTTACGGGAGCCTGGCGGTTACCGCTAAAATTATGACTTCCATGAAATTCCTGAACCCCTGCAGGGATCTGGCTGATTTTTGGATATGTTGGTCACCCAGGTGGGGGCTGTCAGGGGATGCAACTTGAGGGGCTGCTGTGTGCTGAAATGTATTTATTTTTCTATTTTTAAATGTGCAAAATATTTTCTAAGTCCCCACTTTTCAGGATGAAAGATTTTCAAAGTCCCCACCTTTCCAGGCAAAAAAAAAGTTCTAAGTCCCCACTTATATATATGTATGTTTCCTTTGCCTGGGGATGACGGAGGTGGCCGAACGGGAGGGGTCGGAGGCGGCTGAGCAGGCCGTGAAATGAGGGGGCTTATAAAAAAAAAACACTCCAGCACTGTGGCCAGCTAGTGCAGCAGGGCCTTGGAGGGACAACTTGACATATAAGTCATCTGCGACTTCTGACATGGGCGCCATTGCGCACTTTGGGTGCGTGAACTAGGCTTCAATGCCTCCAGGGTCTCAGGGGCGGGGGGCTTAAGGCCCGAGCAGAGGGGAGCAATCACCAAAGGGGGCTTAAGGCCCGAGCGGAAGGGACCGTCACCAGAGGGGGCTTAAGGCACGGAGGTGGCCGAATGGGAGGGGTGGGAAGCGGTTGAGCAGGCCGTGAAATGAGGGGGCTTAACCCTGGTCGTCCCACAGGGCAGGGGAGGCTGCTGAATGTAAGCTCAAAGACCTACGTAGGCAGTACTGCCTGCCTGCCTGCCTGCCTGCCTGGCTGCCTGCCTGCTTCCCTGTCTCCCTCCAGCGGTAGAACCGAAAGCTAGACCCCTGGCGGACGTCTGCGTGGCCCAAAACCGAGAAAAGACTTCAGGGGACATCGACGCGAAATCCCTGGAACTATTTTCGTCATGAAAACCTTGCGTTTTGCCGGTTGTTATCCAGCGGCACTTGGCAGCGATTCTATGGAACTAATTTCGGTTACGGGAGCCTGGCGGTTTCCGCTAAAATTATGACTTCCATGAAATTCCTGAACCCCTGCAGGGATCTGGCTGATTTTTGGATATGTTGGTCACCCAGGTGGGGGCTGTCAGGGGATGCAACTTGAGGGGCTGCTGTGTGCTGAAATGTATTTATTTTTCTATTTTTAAATGTGCAAAATATTTTCTAAGTCCCCACTTTTCAGGATGAAAGATTTTCAAAGTCCCCACCTTTCCAGGCAAAAAAAAAGTTCTAAGTCCCCACATATATATATATGTATGTTTCCTTTGCCTGGGGATGACGGAGGTGGCCGAACGGGAGGGGTCGGAGGCGGCTGAGCAGGCCGTGAAATGAGGGGGCTTATAAAAAAAAAAACACTCCAGCACTGTGGCCAGCTAGTGCAGCAGGGCCTTGGAGGGACAACTTGACATATAAGTCATCTGCGACTTCTGACATGGGCGCCACTGCGCACTTTGGGTGCGTGAACTAGGCTTCCATGCCTCCAGGGTCTCAGGGGCGGGGGGCTTAAGGCCCGAGCGGAGGGGAGCAATCACCAAAGGGGGCTTAAGGCCCGAGCGGAAGGGACCGTCACCAGAGGGGACTTAAGGCACGGAGGTGGCCGAATGGGAGGGGTGGGAGGCGGTTGAGCAGGCCGTGAAATGAGGGGGCTTAACCCTGGTCGTCCCACAGGGCAGGGGAGGCTGCTGAATGTAAGCTCAAAGACCTACGTAGGCAGTACTGCCTGCCTGCCTGCCTGCCTGCCTGCCTGGCTGCCTGCCTGCCTGCCTGCTTCCCTGTCTCCCTCCAGCGGTAGAACCGAAAGCTAGACCCCTGGCGGACGTCTGCGTGGCCCAAAACCGAGAAAAGACTTCAGGGGACATAGGCGCGAAATCCCTGGAACTATTTTCGGCATGAAAACCTTGCGTTTTGCCGGTTGTTATCCAGCGGCACTTGGCAGCGATTCTATGGAACTAATTTCGGTTACGGGAGCCTGGCGGTTACCGCTAAAATTATGACTTCCATGAAATTCCTGAACCCCTGCAGGGATCTGGCTGATTTTTGGATATGTTGGTCACCCAGGTGGGGGCTGTCAGGGGATGCAACTTGAGGTGCTGCTGTGTGCTGAAATGTATTTATTTTTCTATTTTTAAATGTGCAAAATATTTTCTAAGTCCCCACTTTTCAGGATGAAAGATTTTCAAAGTCCCCACCTTTCCAGGCAAAAAAAAGTTCTAAGTCCCCACTTATATATATGTATGTTTCCTGTGCCTGGGGATGACGGAGGTGGCCGAACGGGAGGGGTCGGAGGCGGCTGAGCAGGCCGTGAAATGAGGGGGCTTATAAAAAAAAAACACTCCAGCATTGTGGCCAGCTAGTGCAGCAGGGCCTTGGAGGGACAACTTGACATATAAGTCATCTGTGACTTCTGACATGGGCGCCACTGCGCACTTTGGGTGCGTGAACTAGGCTTCCATGCCTCCAGGGTCTCAGGGGCGGGGGATTAACGCCCGAGCGGAGGGGAGCAATCACCAAAGGGGGCTTAAGGCCCGAGCGGAAGGGACCGTCACCAGAGGGGGCTTAAGGCACGGAGGTGGCCGAACGGGAGGGGTGGGAGGTGGTTGAGCAGGCCGTGAAATGAGGGGGCTTAACCCTGGTCGTCCCACAGGGCAGGGGAGGCTGCTGAATGTAAGCTCAAAGACCTACGTAGGCAGTACTGCCTGCCTGCCTGCCTGCCTGCCTGCCTGCCTGGCTGCCTGCTTGGCTGCCTGCTTCCCTGTCTCCCTCCAGCTGTAGAACCGAAAGCTAGACCCCTGGCGGGCGTCTGCGTGGCCCAAAACCGAGAAAAGACTTCAGGGGACATAGGCGCGAAATCCCTGGAACTATTTTCGGCATGAAAACCTTGCGTTTTGCCGGTTGTTATCCAGCGGCACTTGGCCGCGATTCTATGGAACTAATTTTGATTACGGGAGCCTGGCGGTTACCGCTAAAATTATGACTTCCATGAAATTCCTGAACCCCTGCAGGGATCTGGCTGATTTTTGGATATGTTGGTCACCCAGGTGGGGGCTGTCAGGGGATGCAACTTGAGGTGCTGCTGTGTGCTGAAATGTATTTATTTTTCTATTTTTAAATGTGCAAAATATTTTCTAAGTCCCCACTTTTCAGGATGAAAGATTTTCAAAGTCCCCACCTTTCCAGGCCAAAAAAAGTTCTAAGTCCCCACTTATATATATGTATGTTTCCTGTGCCTGGGGATGACGGAGGTGGCCGAACGGGAGGGGTCGGAGGCGGCTGAGCAGGCCGTGAAATGAGGGGGCTTATAAAAAAAAACTCCAGCATTGCGGCCAGCTAGTGCAGCAGGGCCTTGGAGGGACAACTTGACATATAAGTCATCTGCGACTTCTGACATGGGCGCCACTGCGCACTTTGGGTGCGTGAACTAGGCTTCCATGCCTCCAGGGTCTCAGGGGCGGGGGGCTTAAGGCCCGAGCGGAGGGGAGCAATCACCAAAGGGGGCTTAAGGCCCGAGCGGAAGGGACCGTCACCAGAGGGGACTTAAGGCACGGAGGTGGCCGAATGGGAGGGGTGGGAAGCGGTTGAGCAGGCCGTGAAATGAGGGGGCTTAACCCTGGTCGTCCCACAGGGCAGGGGAGGCTGCTGAATGTAAGCTCAAAGACCTACGTAGGCAGTACTGCCTGCCTGCCTGCCTGCCTGCCTGGCTGCCTGCCTGCCTGCCTGCTTCCCTGTCTCCCTCCAGCGGTAGAACCGAAAGCTAGACCCCTGGCGGACGTCTGCGTGGCCCAAAACCGAGAAAAGACTTCAGGGGACATAGGCGCGAAATCCCTGGAACTATTTTCGGCATGAAAACCTTGCGTTTTGCCGGTTGTTATCCAGCGGCACTTGGCAGCGATTCTATGGAACTAATTTCGTTTACGGGAGCCTGGCGGTTACCGCTAAAATTATGACTTCCATGAAATTCCTGAACCCCTGCAGGGATCTGGCTGATTTTTGGATATGTTGGTCACCCAGGTGGGGGCTGTCAGGGGATGCAACTTGAGGTGCTGCTGTGTGCTGAAATGTATTTATTTTTCTATTTTTAAATGTGCAAAATATTTTCTAAGTCCCCACTTTTCAGGATGAAAGATTTTCAAAGTCCCCACCTTTCCAGGCAAAAAAAAGTTCTAAGTCCCCACTTATATATATGTATGTTTCCTGTGCCTGGGGATGACGGAGGTGGCCGAACGGGAGGGGTCGGAGGCGGCTGAGCAGGCCGTGAAATGAGGGGGCTTATAAAAAAAAAAAACTCCAGCATTGTGGCCAGCTAGTGCAGCAGGGCCTTGGATGGACAACTTGACATATAAGTCATCTGCGACTTCTGACATGGGCGCCACTGCGCACTTTGGGTGCGTGAACTAGGCTTCCATGCCTCCAGGGTCTCAGGGGTGGGGGGCTTAAGGCCCGAGCGGAGGGGAGCAATCACCAAAGGGGGCTTAAGGCCCGAGCGGAAGGGACCGTCACCAGAGGGGGCTTAAGGCACGGAGGTGGCCGAACGGGAGGGGTGGGAGGCGGTTGAGCAGGCCGTGAAATGAGGGGGCTTAACCCTGGTCGTCCCACAAGGCAGGGGAGGCTGCTGAATGTAAGCTCAAAGACCTACGTAGGCAGTACTGCCTGCCTGCCTGCCTGCCTGCCTGCCTGGCTGCCTGCCTGCCTGCTTCCCTGTCTCCCTCCAGCGGTAGAACCGAAAGCTAGACCCCTGGCGGGCGTCTGCGTGGCCCAAAACCGAGAAAAGACTTCAGGGGACATAGGCGCGAAATCCCTGGAACTATTTTCGGCATGACAACCTTGCGTTTTGCCGGTTGTTATCCAGCGGCACTTGGCCGCGATTCTATGGAACTAATTTTGGTTACGGGAGCCTGGCGGTTACCGCTAAAATTATGACTTCCATGAAATTCCTGAACCCCTGCAGGGATCTGGCTGATTTTTGGATATGTTGGTCACCCAGGTGGGGGCTGTCAGGGGATGCAACTTGAGGGGCTGCTGTGTGCTGAAATGTATTTATTTTTCTATTTTTAAATGTGCAAAATATTTTCTAAGTCCCCACTTTTCAGGCGAAAAAAAGTTCTAAGTCCCCACTTTTCAGGATGAAAGATTTTCAAAGTCCTCACCTTTCCAGGCAAAAAAAAGTTCTAAGTCCCCACTTATATATATGTATGTTTCCTGTGCCTGGGGATGTGGCCGAACGGGAGGGGTCGGAGGCGGCTGAGCAGGCCGTGAAATGAGGGGGCTTATAAAAAAAAAAACTCCAGCATTGCGGCCAGCTAGTGCAGCAGGGCCTTGGAGGGACAACTTGACATATAAGTCATCTGCGACTTCTGACATGGGCGCCATTGCGCACTTTGGGTGCGTGAACTAGGCTTCCATGCCTCCAGGGTCTCAGGGGCGGGGGGCTTAAGGCCCGAGCGGAGGGGAGCAATCACCAAAGGGGGCTTAAGGCCCGAGCGGAAGGGACCGTCACCAGAGGGGGCTTAAGGCACGGAGGTGGCCGAACGGGAGGGGTGGGAGGCGGTTGAGCAGGCCGTGAAATGAGGGGGCTTAACCCTGGTCGTCCCACACGGCTGGGGAGGCTGCTGAATGTAAGCGCAAAGACCTACGTAGGCAGTACTGCCTGCCTGCCTGCCTGCCTGGCTGCCTGCCTGCCTGCTTCCCTGTCTCCCTCCAGCTGTAGAACCCAAAGCTAGACCCCTGGCGGGCGTCTGCGTGGCCCAAAACCGAGAAAAGACTTCAGGGGACATAGGCGCGAAATCCCTGGAACTATTTTCGGCATGAAAACCTTGCGTTTTGCCGGTTGTTATCCAGCGGCACTTGGCCGCGATTCTATGGAACTAATTTTGGTTACGGGAGCCTGGCGGTTACCGCTAAAATTATGACTTCCATGAAATTCCTGAACCCCTGCAGGGATCTGGCTGATTTTTGGATATGTTGGTCACCCAGGTGGGGGCTGTCAGGGGATGCAACTTGAGGGGCTGCTGTGTGCTGAAATGTATTTATTTTTCTATTTTTAAATGTGCAAAATATTTTCTAAGTCCCCACTTTTCAGGATGAAAGATTTTCAAAGTCCCCACCTTTCCAGGCAAAAAAAAAGTTCTAAGTCCCCACTTATATATATGTATGTTTCCTTTGCCTGGGGATGACGGAGGTGGCCGAACGGGAGGGGTCGGAGGCGGCTGAGCAGGCCGTGAAATGAGGGGGCTTATAAAAAAAAAAACACTCCAGCACTGTGGCCAGCTAGTGCAGCAGGGCCTTGGAGGGACAACTTGACATATAAGTCATCTGCGACTTCTGACATGGGCGCCATTGCGCACTTTGGGTGCGTGAACTAGGCTTCAATGCCTCCAGGGTCTCAGGGGCGGGGGGCTTAAGGCCCGAGCGGAGGGGAGCAATCACCAAAGGGGGCTTAAGGCCCGAGCGGAAGGGACCGTCACCAGAGGGGGCTTAAGGCACGGAGGTGGCCGAATGGGAGGGGTGGGAAGCGGTTGAGCAGGCCGTGAAATGAGGGGGCTTAACCCTGGTCGTCCCACAGGGCAGGGGAGGCTGCTGAATGTAAGCTCAAAGACCTACGTAGGAAGTACTGCCTGCCTGCCTGCCTGCCTGGCTGCCTGCCTGCCTGCCTGCTTCCCTGTCTCCCTCCAGCGGTAGAACCGAAAGCTAGACCCCTGGCGGGCGTCTGCGTGGCCCAAAACCGAGAAAAGACTTCAGGGGACATAGACGCGAAATCCCTGGAACTATTTTCGGCATGAAAACCTTGCGTTTTGCCGGTTGTTATCCAGCGGCACTTGGCAGCGATTCTATGGAACTAATTTCGGTTACGGGAGCCTGGCGGTTACCGCTAAAATTATGACTTCCATGAAATTCCTGAACCCCTGCAGGGATCTGGCTGATTTTTGGATATGTTGGTCACCCAGGTGGGGGCTGTCAGGGGATGCAACTTGAGGGGCTGCTGTGTGCTGAAATGTATTTATTTTTCTATTTTTAAATGTGCAAAATATTTTCTAAGTCCCCACTTTTCAGGATGAAAGATTTTCAAAGTTCCCACCTTCCTGGCAAAAAAAAGTTCTAAGTCCCCACTTATATATATATGTATGTTTCCTGTGCCTGGGGATGACGGAGGTGGCCGAACGGGAGGGGTCGGAGGCGGCTGAGCAGGCCGTGAAATGAGGGGGCTTATAAAAAAAAAAAAACTCCAGCATTGCGGCCAGCTAGTGCAGCAGGACCTTGGAGGGACAACTTGACATATAAGTCATCTGCGACTTCTGACATGGGCGCCACTGCGCACTTTGGGTGCGTGAACTAGGCTTCCATGCCTCCAGGGTCTCAGGGGCGGGGGGCTTAAGGCCCGAGCGGAGGGGAGCAATCACCAAAGGGGGCTTAAGGCCCGAGCGGAAGGGACCGTCACCAGAGGGGGCTTAAGGCACGGAGGTGGCCGAACGGGAGGGGTGGGAAGCGCTTGAGCAGGCCGTGAAATGAGGGGGCTTAACCCTGGTCGTCCCACAGGGCAGGGGAGGCTGCTGAATGTAAGCTCAAAGACCTACGTAGGCAGTACTGCCTGCCTGCCTGCCTGCCTGGCTGCCTGCCTGCCTGCCTGCTTCCCTGTCTCCCTCCAGCGGTAGAACCGAAAGCTAGACCCCTGGCGGACGTCTGCGTGGCCCAAAACCGAGAAAAGACTTCAGGGGACATCGACGCGAAATCCCTGGAACTATTTTCGGCATGAAAACCTTGCGTTTTGCCGGTTGTTATCCAGCGGCACTTGGCAGCGATTCTATGGAACTAATTTCGGTTACGGGAGCCTGGCGGTTACCGCTAAAATTATGACTTCCATGAAATTCCTGAACCCCTGCAGGGATCTGGCTGATTTTTGGATATGTTGGTCACCCAGGTGGGGGCTGTCAGGGGATGCAACTTGAGGGGCTGCTGTGTGCTGAAATGTATTTATTTTTCTATTTTTAAATGTGCAAAATATTTTCTAAGTCCCCACTTTTCAGGATGAAAGATTTTCAAAGTCCCCACCTTTCCAGGCAAAAAAAAAGTTCTAAGTCCCCACTTATATATATGTATGTTTCCTTTGCCTGGGGATGACGGAGGTGGCCGAACGGGAGGGGTCGGAGGTGGCTGAGCAGGCCGTGAAATGAGGGGGCTTATAAAAAAAAAACACTCCAGCATTGTGGCCAGCTAGTGCAGCAGGGCCTTGGAGGGACAACTTGACATATAAGTCATCTGTGACTTCTGACATGGGCGCCACTGCGCACTTTGGGTGCGTGAACTAGGCTTCCATGCCTCCAGGGTCTCAGGGGCGGGGGGCTTAAGGCCCGAGCGGAGGGGAGCAATCACCAAAGGGGGCTTAAGGCCCGAGCGGAAGGGACCGTCACCAGAGGGGACTTAAGGCACGGAGGTGGCCGAATGGGAGGGGTGGGAGGCGGTTGAGCAGGCCGTGAAATGAGGGGGCTTAACCCTGGTCGTCCCACAGGGCAGGGGAGGCTGCTGAATGTAAGCTCAAAGACCTACGTAGGCAGTACTGCCTGCCTGCCTGCCTGCCTGGCTGCCTGCCTGCCTGCCTGCTTCCCTGTCTCCCTCCAGCGGTAGAACCGAAAGCTAGACCCCTGGCGGACGTCTGCGTGGCCCAAAACCGAGAAAAGACTTCAGGGGACATAGGCGCGAAATCCCTGGAACTATTTTCGGCATGAAAACCTTGCGTTTTGCCGGTTGTTATCCAGCGGCACTTGGCAGCGATTCTATGGAACTAATTTCGGTTACGGGAGCCTGGCGGTTACCGCTAAAATTATGACTTCCATGAAATTCCTGAACCCCTGCAGGGGTCTGGCTGATTTTTGGATATGTTGGTCACCCAGGTGGGGGCTGTCAGGGGATGCAACTTGAGGTGCTGCTGTGTGCTGAAATGTATTTATTTTTCTATTTTTAAATGTGCAAAATATTTTCTAAGTCCCCACTTTTCAGGATGAAAGATTTTCAAAGTCCCCACCTTTCCAGGCAAAAAAAAGTTCTAAGTCCCCACTTATATATATATGTATGTTTCCTGTGCCTGGGGATGACGGAGGTGGCCGAACGGGAGGGGTCGGAGGCGGCTGAGCAGGCCGTGAAATGAGGGGGCTTATAAAAAAAAACACTCCAGCATTGTGGCCAGCTAGTGCAGCAGGGCCTTGGAGGGACAACTTGACATATAAGTCATCTGTGACTTCTGACATGGGCGCCACTGCGCACTTTGGGTGCGTGAACTAGGCTTCCATGCCTCCAGGGTCTCAGGGGCGGGGGATTAACGCCCGAGCGGAGGGGAGCAATCACCAAAGGGGGCTTAAGGCCCGAGCGGAAGGGACCGTCACCAGAGGGGGCTTAAGGCACGGAGGTGGCCGAACGGGAGGGGTGGGAGGTGGTTGAGCAGGCCGTGAAATGAGGGGGCTTAACCCTGGTCATCCCACAGGGCAGGGGAGGCTGCTGAATGTAAGCTCAAAGACCTACGTAGGCAGTACTGCCTGCCTGCCTGCCTGCCTGCCTGCCTGCCTGCCTGCCTGGCTGCCTGCCTGCCTGCCTGGCTGCCTGCTTCCCTGTCTCCCTCCATCTGTAGAACCGAAAGCTAGACCCCTGGCGGGCGTCTGCGTGGCCCAAAACCGAGAAAAGACTTCAGGGGACATAGGCGCGAAATCCCTGGAACTATTTTCGGCATGAAAACCTTGCGTTTTGCCGGTTGTTATCCAGCGGCACTTGGCCGCGATTCTATGGAACTAATTTTGATTACGGGAGCCTGGCGGTTACCGCTAAAATTATGACTTCCATGAAATTCCTGAACCCCTGCAGGGATCTGGCTGATTTTTGGATATGTTGGTCACCCAGGTGGGGGCTGTCAGGGGATGCAACTTGAGGTGCTGCTGTGTGCTGAAATGTATTTATTTTTCTATTTTTAAATGTGCAAAATATTTTCTAAGTCCCCACTTTTCAGGCGAAAAAAAGTTCTAAGTCCCCACTTTTCAGGATGAAAGATTTTCAAAGTCCCCACCTTTCCAGGCAAAAAAAAGTTCTAAGTCCCCACTTATATATATGTATGTTTCCTGTGCCTGGGGATGACGGAGGTGGCCGAACGGGAGGGGTGGGAGGCGGCTGAGCAGGCCGTGAAATGAGGGGGCTTATAAAAAAAAAACTCCAGCATTGCGGCCAGCTAGTGCAGCAGGGCCTTGGAGGGACAACTTGACATATAAGTCATCTGCGACTTCTGACATGGGCGCCACTGCGCACTTTGGGTGCGTGAACTAGGCTTCTATGCCTCCAGGGTCTCAGGGGCGGGGGGCTTAAGGCCCGAGCGGAGGGGAGCAATCACCAAAGGGGGCTTAAGGCCCGAGCGGAAGGGACCGTCACCAGAGGGGGCTTAAGGCACGGAGGTGGCCGAACGGGAGGGGTGGGAGGCGGTTGAGCAGGCCGTGAAATGAGGGGGCTTAGCCCTGGTCGTCCCACAGGGCAGGGGAGGCTGCTGAATGTAAGCTCAAAGACCTACGTAGGCAGTACTGCCTGCCTGCCTGCCTGCCTGCCTGCCTGCCTGGCTGCCTGCCTGCTTCCCTGTCTCCCTCCAGCTGTAGAACCGAAAGTTAGACCCCTGGCGGGCGTCTGCGTGGCCCAAAACCGAGAAAAGACTTCGGGGGACATAGGCGCGAAATCCCTGGAACTATTTTCGGCATGAAAACCTTGCGTTTTGCCGGTTGTTATCCAGCGGCCCTTGGCCGCGATTCTATGGAACTAATTTTGGTTACGGGAGCCTGGCGGTTACCGCTAAAATTATGACTTCCATGAAATTCCTGAACCCCTGCAGGGATCTGGCTGATTTTTGGATATGTTGGTCACCCAGGTGGGGGCTGTCAGGGGATGCAACTTGAGGTGCTGCTGTGTGCTGAAATGTATTTATTTTTCTATTTTTAAATGTGCAAAATATTTTCTAAGTCCCCACTTTTCAGGATGAAAGATTTTCAAAGTCCCCACCTTTCCAGGCCAAAAAAAGTTCTAAGTCCCCACTTATATATATGTATGTTTCCTGTGCCTGGGGATGACGGAGGTGGCCGAACGGGAGGGGTCGGAGGCGGCTGAGCAGGCCGTGAAATGAGGGGGCTTATAAAAAAAAACTCCAGCATTGCGGCCAGCTAGTGCAGCAGGGCCTTGGAGGGACAACTTGACATATAAGTCATCTGCGACTTCTGACATGGGCGCCACTGCGCACTTTGGGTGCGTGAACTAGGCTTCCATGCCTCCAGGGTCTCAGGGGCGGGGGGCTTAAGGCCCGAGCGGAGGGGAGCAATCACCAAAGGGGGCTTAAGGCCCGAGCGGAAGGGACCGTCACCAGAGGGGACTTAAGGCACGGAGGTGGCCGAATGGGAGGGGTGGGAAGCGGTTGAGCAGGCCGTGAAATGAGGGGGCTTAACCCTGGTCGTCCCACAGGGCAGGGGAGGCTGCTGAATGTAAGCTCAAAGACCTACGTAGGCAGTACTGCCTGCCTGCCTGCCTGCCTGCCTGGCTGCCTGCCTGCCTGCCTGCTTCCCTGTCTCCCTCCAGCGGTAGAACCGAAAGCTAGACCCCTGGCGGACGTCTGCGTGGCCCAAAACCGAGAAAAGACTTCAGGGGACATAGGCGCGAAATCCCTGGAACTATTTTCGGCATGAAAACCTTGCGTTTTGCCGGTTGTTATCCAGCGGCACTTGGCAGCGATTCTATGGAACTAATTTCGTTTACGGGAGCCTGGCGGTTACCGCTAAAATTATGACTTCCATGAAATTCCTGAACCCCTGCAGGGATCTGGCTGATTTTTGGATATGTTGGTCACCCAGGTGGGGGCTGTCAGGGGATGCAACTTGAGGTGCTGCTGTGTGCTGAAATGTATTTATTTTTCTATTTTTAAATGTGCAAAATATTTTCTAAGTCCCCACTTTTCAGGATGAAAGATTTTCAAAGTCCCCACCTTTCCAGGCAAAAAAAAGTTCTAAGTCCCCACTTATATATATGTATGTTTCCTGTGCCTGGGGATGACGGAGGTGGCCGAACGGGAGGGGTCGGAGGCGGCTGAGCAGGCCGTGAAATGAGGGGGCTTATAAAAAAAAAAACTCCAGCATTGCGGCCAGCTAGTGCAGCAGGGCCTTGGAGGGACAACTTGACATATAAGTCATCTGCGACTTCTGACATGGGCGCCACTGCGCACTTTGGGTGCGTGAACTAGGCTTCCATGCCTCCAGGGTCTCAGGGGCGGGGGGCTTAAGGCCCGAGCGGAGGGGAGCAATCACCAAAGGGGGCTTAAGGCCCGAGCGGAAGGGACCGTCACCAGAGGGGGCTTAAGGCACGGAGGTGGCCGAACGGGAGGGGTGGGAGGCGGTTGAGCAGGCCGTGAAATGAGGGGGCTTAACCCTGGTCGTCCCACAGGGCAGGGGAGGCTGCTGAATGTAAGCTCAAAGACCTACGTAGGCAGTACTGCCTGCCTGCCTGCCTGCCTGCTTGCCTGGCTGCCTGGCTGCCTGCCTGCTTCCCTGTCTCCCTCCAGCTGTAGAACCGAAAGCTAGACCCCTGGCGGGCGTCTTCGTGGCCCAAAACCGAGAAAAGACTTCAGTGGACATAGGCGCGAAATCCCTGGAACTATTTTCGGCATGAAAACCTTGCGTTTTGCCGGTTGTTATCCAGCGGCACTTGGCCGCGATTCTATGGAACTAATTTTGGTTACGGGAGCCTGGCGGTTACCGCTAAAATTATGACTTCCATGAAATTCCTGAACCCCTGCAGGGATCTGGCTGATTTTTGGATATGTTGGTCACCCAGGTGGGGGCTGTCAGGGGATGCAACTTGAGGGGCTGCTGTGTGCTGAAATGTATTTATTTTTCTATTTTTAAATGTGCAAAATATTTTCTAAGTCCCCACTTTTCAGGCGAAAAAAAGTTCGAAGTCCCCACTTTTCAGGATGAAAGATTTTCAAAGTCCCCACCTTTCCAGGCAAAAAAAAGTTCTAAGTCCCCACTTATATATATGTATGTTTCCTTTGCCTGGGGATGACGGAGGTGGCCGAACGGGAGGGGTCGGAGGCGGCTGAGCATGCCGTGAAATGAGGGGGCTTATAAAAAAAAAACACTCCAGCATTGTGGCCAGCTAGTGCAGCAGGGCCTTGGAGGGACAACTTGACATATAAGTCATCTGTGACTTCTGACATGGGCGCCACTGCGCACTTTGGGTGCGTGAACTAGGCTTCCATGCCTCCAGGGTCTCAGGGGCGGGGGATTAACGCCCGAGCGGAGGGGAGCAATCACCAAAGGGGGCTTAAGGCCCGAGCGGAAGGGACCGTCACCAGAGGGGGCTTAAGGCACGGAGGTGGCCGAACGGGAGGGGTGGGAGGTGGTTGAGCAGGCCGTGAAATGAGGGGGCTTAACCCTGGTCGTCCCACAGGGCAGGGGAGGCTGCTGAATGTAAGCTCAAAGACCTACGTAGGCAGTACTGCCTGCCTGCCTGCCTGGCTGCCTGCCTGCCTGGCTGCCTGCTTCCCTGTCTCCCTCCAGCTGTAGAACCGAAAGCTAGACCCCTGGCGGGCGTCTGCGTGGCCCAAAACCGAGAAAAGACTTCAGGGGACATAGGCGCGAAATCCCTGGAACTATTTTCGGCATGAAAACCTTGCGTTTTGCCGGTTGTTTTCCAGCGGCACTTGGCCGCGATTCTATGGAACTAATTTTGGTTACGGGAGCCTGGCGGTTACCGCTAAAATTATGACTTCCATGAAATTCCTGAACCCCTGCAGGGATCTGGCTGATTTTTGGATATGTTGGTCACCCAGGTGGGGGCTGTCAGGGGATGCAACTTGAGGTGCTGCTGTGTGCTGAAATGTATTTATTTTTCTATTTTTAAATGTGCAAAATATTTTCTAAGTCCCCACTTTTCAGGCGAAAAAAAGTTCTAAGTCCCCACTTTTCAGGATGAAAGA
The DNA here is from genome assembly GCF_036172605.1 of Pelobates fuscus. Classification (NCBI taxonomy): domain Eukaryota; kingdom Metazoa; phylum Chordata; class Amphibia; order Anura; family Pelobatidae; genus Pelobates; species Pelobates fuscus. Next base: position 178,059,637 of record NC_086323.1, on the reverse strand, counting down.
TTTTCAAAGTCCCCACCTTTCCAGGCAAAAAAAAGTTCTAAGTCCCCACTTATATATATGTATGTTTCCTGTGCCTGGGGATGACGGAGGTGGCCGAATGGGAGGGGTGGGAGGCGGCTGAGCAGGCCGTGAAATGAGGGGGCTTATAAAAAAAAAAACTCCAGCATTGCGGCCAGCTAGTGCAGCAGGGCCTTGGAGGGACAACTTGACATATAAGTCATCTGCGACTTCTGACATGGGCGCCACTGCGCACTTTGGGTGCGTGAACTAGGCTTCTATGCCTCCAGGGTCTCAGGGGCGGGGGGCTTAAGGCCCGAGCGGAGGGGAGCAATCACCAAAGGGGGCTTAAGGCCCGAGCGGAAGGGACCGTCACCAGAGGGGGCTTAAGGCACGGAGGTGGCCGAATGGGAGGGGTGGGAGGCGGTTGAGCAGGCCGTGAAATGAGGGGGCTTAACCCTGGTCGTCCCACAGGGCAGGGGAGGCTGCTGAATGTAAGCTCAAAGACCTACGTAGGCAGTACTGCCTGCCTGCCTGCTTGCCTGGCTGCCTGGCTGCCTGCCTGCCTGCTTCCCTGTCTCCCTCCAGCTGTAGAACCGAAAGCTAGACCCCTGGCGGGCGTCTGCGTGGCCCAAAACCGAGAAAAGACTTCAGGGGACATAGGCGCGAAATCCCTGGAACTATTTTCGGCGTGAAAACCTTGCGTTTTGCCGGTTGTTATCCAGCGGCACTTTGCCGCGATTCTATGGAACTAATTTTGGTTACGGGAGCCTGGCGGTTACCGCTAAAATTATGACTTCCATGAAATTCCTGAACCCCTGCAGGGATCTGGCTGATTTTTGGATATGTTATGTTATATATCTTGTTTGCCTATCTTGCTTTTGAGGGCCTTATCAGATATCCCAATGTATTTTCTTGCCATGAGCGTGCATATATTTGAAAAGTTTACACCCCACAGTAGTTGAAGAACGTGTGTGGAGGTAACTGTTCAATCCTCAATTTTACACACGCACACCGCTTTTTGACTGTGATTTAGGAGAGCCCGCTGTTGGTTATTGTAAGAACACACCCCGGGTTGTTTTCTGCGAGGCCTCCTAAGGACACCCATGCCCCCCCCCATGCATAGGTCTGCCAGGATTTGGGGAAGGTACGGTTACAATTGAATGACTTGCCATTTGAGTTGAAATTGAGAGTATGTCTTCTGATAGGCCTATCTTTAGCTTGGGGCTTATCACATACCCCAGTTTTATATATCGCCACAAAAGGGTACATACTTGAAACGTAGACACGTACACCGCTTTTTGACTGTGGAACACACCCCGGGTTTATCACGATTCCGGGAACCTAACACGCTAACAGACACACACACACACAGAAAAGGTGCCGTACCGGACCTTAGAGTGGCCGGGCTAAGCACACACAGAATAGTCAGGAGACAAGCCGAGTCAGGGGAACCAGAAAACAGAATAACGAGAAACAAGCCGAGGTCAAAGGGTAGGAGAAAGTCACAAAGTCAGTTTAACAAGCCAGAGTGTACGTAACCACAAATCACAAGTTCAGAATCAATACTATACAGCAAAGACCACAACAGGGCAGGGAGGAACAGGAAAGGTGAGTATAAATACCCTAGGTTGAATTCTGATTGGATAACTTCCAATCAGAATTAACAATCACATGTGGGAGATATCTAAGCCTCCCACTGTGATTGTGGTACTGTTGCTTTAACGCCGGGTCACTCACGTGACCCCGGCGTTTGCATAAATCAACGACCTTCCAGCGTGCAGCGTTATACATGCTGCCGCTGGGAGGCGTGACGGATGCGAGCGGCGAGCGGCGGAGAGGAGACGCCGCTCGCCGACAGGTAGGAGGAGGGGAGACCGCGGGCGGCGATGGACTGAGGGTGAGTGCTGCGAGTTGCGAGCAGCCTCCCCTACTAGCCGCCCGCGGACCCCTGACAGGGTTGTTTTCTGCGAGGCCTCCTAAGGACACCCATGCCCCCCATGCACGGGGTAAATGTAACAACCCCCCCCAAAGAAAAAGACACCCAAAAAAAAAACTGAACGGCAAAAAATAAATTAAAAATGGGCCAGCGTGTGGTATCGTTTGAAACAGTCTCCAATGCAGAGTCCAGGCTGCCCAGGGCAGTCAGGACAGTAATATACACTGTCTTTTCTCTGCCCCTCTTAGAACAGACCCTGCATCTTTTTTGGGGATTCTGTTTTGCCGCAGTAGGGGGAATTTTAAAAATAAAATGTGTAGCCCCAACTCTGCTCTCTCCCATCACCGCCCGGGGAGCAGGTGCATCACGGTACAAAATCCCCGAAATGATCTGGAGCTGAAACTAAAAATCTCAGTTGCTTCCCGGGGTTTGCTTTTTTTGAACAACAAGAAAGCGTTGTGGGTTGCAATCTGCATTAGGTAGATTGCAACCTTTTTGTACCAGGCCCTTGTCTTTCGTATAACTAGGTAGGGCTGCAGCAGCTGATCTGCCAGATCAACCCCACCCATATGACGGTTATAGGCCTTGATGCACACTGGCTTCCTCGTTCTCTCAGCTCTGCCACGTACAGGGACCTCCACAGTCCCCTCAGTGTGGATGGTGGTAAGAAGGTACACATCCTTCTTGTCTCTGTACTTAACTGCCAACAGCTCCTCTTGGCGCAGAGCTGAGGTCTCCCCCCTCCGTAGCCGGGTGCGTGCAAGTTGTCCTGGGAAACCTGTGCTGTTCTTTTTAATTGTGCCGCAAGCTACTGTATCAAAACAGTACAGTAGCTTGAACAAAGGGACACTTGTATAAAAAATGTCAGTATACAAGTGGTACCCTTTGTTCATCAGGGGGAATATCAGGTCCCAGACAATCTTGCCACTGGTTCCCATATGTTCTGGGCAACCTGGAGGGTCAAGGTGGCTATCCTTTCCCTCGTACACCCGGAAGGCCTGAGTATACCCAGTCTCGCTATCACAGAGCTTATACATCTTTACACCATACCTAGAGCGCTTGGAAGGAACATACTGCTTGAATCCCAGCCTTCCCTTATACTTCATCAGGGATTCATCCACGCATATATTCCTTCCAGGTGTATAAGCCTCTGCAAACCTGGCAGCAAAGTGGGTAATCAGGGGGCGGATTTTATACAGCCTGTCAAACTGGGGATGCTGTTGTCGCTGAAGTGCATGAAATGCAGAATCATTTCATACCTCTTCCTCGACATACATTGGGAGTAAATGGGGGTAGAGCAGATGGGGCTACTGCTCCAGTAGGAGCGGATGGAGGGCTTCTTTATGATGCCCATCAGCATAGTCAATGCCCAGAATCTTTTAAATTCTGGCACATCGATGGGGGCCCATTGCTGCTTTGCCAAAAAAGAGTCCAGTTTTGTAGCTCGGAATTGATGGGCATATAAATTAGTTTGGGCGACAATGTTCCCCAATACATCATCGCCCAGAAACACCTCCATAAACTGCTGAGGGCTAAATCCTGTGACATCCAAATTAATGCCAGGATTTGCAGTAAAGGATGGGATGTCTGGCCTCTGGTTATGAGGCACTACCCACTCCTCAGCAGTTCTGCCAGCTGGAGCAGCACGTCTCCTTCTGGCAGGGGGACTAGCAGGCACAGATACAACATCCCCAGATACATCACTAGCAGTAGACACTGTATCGAGTGATGATGTATCTGAGCACCTGGCAGGGTCAAAATCAGGGTCAGAGTCTGACTTAGACGCGTCAGACTCTAGCGCAAGGGTGGCATATGACTGCTCAGCGCGGGTTGTCTTCCGTGACCCGTGTGCCATGATCACAATTGCTTTACTTAGTGACCTGTCACAAAAAAAATAAAAAATTAAAAATAACCCCTGAAAAAATGAACAGACAGCAAAATAAGTGATGCTGTGCAAGAGCCTGTGATCTGTATAGTGATCACTGGCAGGGCAGGGGTTAATCGTTCTGAAAAGAGCTTTTGGGTCTCAAAAAAATCACAAAAAAAATGAACCACTAAAAAAAAAAAAAAAGGCACAAACAGCAGAAAAGATCTGCTGTGCAAGAGCCAGTGATTATAGTGATCACTTGCAAGACAGGGGTTAATGGCTCTGAAAAGAGCCTTTGGGTCTCAAGATTTTACAAATCCCTACCTATAAATACCTAAATCTCTCTAGCTAAACCACAGATCTCTCTCTCTCACACTAAAACACAAGTGAAGAGAGGGAGGCAGATCCACACTAATCAGAGAAATGGGGAACACACTTGGGATGAAATTGCTAATGGGGCAAGCTGTGATTGTATGACTCCAGCCTGCCCCTTATGATGCGGCATGCTAGGGACGCCCCCAGAAGCCCCATGATTCACTGCCTTTCGAAAAAAAAAGGGGGGGGGAGTTAATATTGATCATTTTCTTTATTTTATATTTATTTTTTTATATATATTATTTTATATGCACGGAGTGCCAGGACCCCTCAAGGCACTCATCACATGCAGTACATCACTGCTATACTATCAGAGCTTCCAGAGCTCAAAATAGGTGCAGACGTACCAGGTACGTCCAAGGTCATTATGGACTGTTTTCTGCCAGACGTACCTGATACGTCCGCTCATAACTCCATCATCCCCCGGCACAGGAAACATACATATATATAAGTGGGGACTTTGAAAATCTTTCAACCTGAAAAGTGGGGACTTAGAACTTTTTTTTGCCTGAAAAGTTGTGACTTAGAAAATATTTTGCACATTTAAAAATAGAAAAATAAATACATTTCAGCCCACAGCAGCCCCTCAAGTTGCATCCCCTGACAGCCCCCACCTGGGTGACCAACATATCCAAAAATCAGCCAGATCCCTGCAGGGATTCAGGAATTTCATGGAAGTCATAATTTTAGCGGTAACCGCCAGGCTCCCGTAAACAAAATTAGTTCCATAGAATCGCGGCCAAGTGCCGCTGGATAACAACCGGCAAAACGCAAGGTTTTCATGAAGAAAATAGTTCCAGGGATTTCGCGCCTATGTCCCCTGAAGTCTTTTCTCGGTTTTGGGCCACGCAGACGCCCGCCAGGGGTCTAGCTTTCGGTTCTACTGCTGGAGGGAGACAGGGCAGCCAGGAAGGCAGCCAGGCAGGCAGGCAGCCAGCCAGGCAGGCAGGCAGGCAGGCTGGCTGTACTGCCTACGTAGGTCTTTGAGCTTACATTCAGCAGCCTCCCCTGCCCTGTGGGACGACCAGGGTTAAGCCCCATCATTTCACGGCCTGCTCAACCGCCTCCCACCCCTCCCGTTCAGCCACCTCCGTGCCTTAAGCCCCCTCTTGTGACGGTCTCTTCCGCTCGGGCCTTAAGCCCCCTTTGGTGATTGCTCCCCTCCGCTCGGGCCTTAAGCCCCCCGCCCCTGAGACCCTGGAGGCATGGAAGCCTAGTTCACGCACCCCAAGTGCGCAGTGGCGCCCATGTCAGAAGTCGCAGATGACTTATATGTCAAGTTGTCCCTCCAAGGCCCTGCTGCACTAGCTGACCGCCGTGCTGGATGTTTTTTTTTTTTATTCTTGGCAGTGTCAGCTTCACTCTCCTTCTCACTCTCTTGTGTGTGTGTGTGTGTGTGTGGGGGGGTGGAGGGGTGGGTTAAGTCCCTGGAGGACACCTCTACTTCCTTCTTGCAACACCCACCTATGCCCAACTCTGTATCTCCTGTCCGTGTGTTGTCTCCACACATGTTGGGTATCTTCCAAGGTGCCAAGTTGTCCAGGGAGGCGATAAAATGTGGAGTGAAAGAGGCCAGAAGACACCCCACCCACCACAGATGGCCCGTCCACCAGGGTCACTCTCCCCATTGCCAGGGAGGGAGCAGGCACAGAGAGCCAGACCACATGGGTAGGACGGCGGTGGTCGGGAGAGGAGAGCATCCCCAACCCAACACACCGCTTACCCCCTGGTACAACCTCCATGCCTACACTTCCCAGTGCCTGGCGGCAGGGAGGAAGCGTTCAAAGGGCAGCAAGACCACAGAGGTAAGGGCAGTGTGCAGGAGGAGAGAGCTTCTCCAACCCGTCACACCGCTTGCAACAAGGCCCGTCCACCAGGGCCACTCTCCCCATTGTAGGGTGCCAGGGAGGGAGCAGGCACAGACAACCAGACCAAAGGGGTAGGACGGCGGTTGGCGGGAGGGGAGAGCATCCACAACCCGTCACACCGCTTACCCCCTGGCCCTGCCTCCATGCCTACACTCCACGGTGCCGGGTGGCAGGGAGAAAGCCTTCAAAGGGCAACCAGTACGCAGAGGAAGGGTAGTAGTGGAGCTCTTCTCCAAAGCATCACATCACTTGCATCAAGGCCCATCCACAAGTGACACTCTACACATTGTAGGGTGCTGGGGAGGGAGCAGGCACAGACAACCAGACCACAGGGGTAGGACGGCGGTGGGCGGGAGGGGAGAGCATCCACAACCCGTCACACCGCTTACCCCGTGGCCCAACCTCCATGCCTACACTCCCCAGTGCCTGGCAGCAGGGAGGAAGCGTTCAAAGGGCAGCAAGACCACACAGGTAGGGCGGTGGGCGGGAGGAGAGAGCTTCTCCAACCCGTCACACCGCTTCCAACCAGGCCCATCCACCAGGGCCACTCTCCCCATTGTAGGGTGCCGGGGAGGGAGCAGGCACAGACAACCAGACCACAGGGGTAGGACGGCAGTGGGCGGGAGGGGAGAGCATCCACGACCCGTCACACTGCTTACCCCCTGGCGTAAGACAACTTCGGAGCTGGTAAATAAAAAACGCTCTGTGCAGCCACGGGTGAATCCCAGGCATTAAAAGTCGGCCGCTTTTGTCCCCACCAGGATAGGGGACCTCAGCAGGCCACGGGGTACCAGCCTCCTCCACGGCGCACACGGTATCGTACCTCTGCTTTTAGACGGGGCAGGGAGCAAACTCAGTTGGAGGTCACCAGACAGGGAGAGAAGCGCTTGGCTCGCAGACAGGTAGCGCCCTCACTGGCGGAGCCCGGTGTGAGTCCAGGGACCACGCCTGAGGCGGAGGAGAGAAGGACCATTTCGCCTGTTTGCAGGGGGCCACCAGGGACCGCCTCAGCGAAAGCCTCTTCCCAGCTCAGGCGCAGGGAGCCATATCGATTGGAGAAGGTAGTGGGGTAAACATGGAGGTCAAGAAGGTCCGATTCCAATAGAAGACAGGTAAGTGAGATAACCTCCTGTAAGTCTGGAACTCTGTGTAGGCATCAGAGAACTAGCCAGGGTCCCCTGACCACCAAAGGGGGTAAAACTTTCTGTCAGTCTGGAACTCTTCCTGGGCATAGGAGAACCGGCCAGACTCCCCTGCCTATTGTTCAAAATTTTCGCTCCGAGATAATCTCCTCAAGGGTGCCCCCAGCAGTTATCGTGCACTTTCTGCACGCCCGTCATTTAGGGGGACCGAACCAACAAAGTGTCCGACCTCATGGAAGTGGTGCCTGGACACAGCTAGGCAGATCCGACCTCATTTCTGTCAAAGGCCGGAGCTCATGGGACTTAGAAAATTTTTCGCTCTTTTCCGCCGTGCCCTTCCCGGCCACCAGAGGGCGCCACTAGGGTTGCAGGGTGACCGGGGCAGGCTCCCTTCCCCTGCCTGACCTGCCCCCCTGAAGTCCCGCAATGAAGGGAGGTCGTGGAGGGCAGATGAGGATTGCAGACAGGAAAGGGGGGAAACCGCCTGTCCGTCTGGAACTCTTCCTGGGCATAGGAGAACCAGCCAGAGTCCCCTGCCTGCTTGTGGGACTTTGAACATTTTTCAACCTGAAAAGTGGGGACTTTGAAAATATTTCACCATGTGTGAAGAAAAGAGACCTCAGCTAACCTTTTCTTCTATGTTTTGTGTATTTAATTTCCCTTTTCTGCCTATAGTATTTTATCCGTTCGGCAGTTTGCATCTACCGAACCACGACCTCCCTCCTTGCTTGTTGTGATTTGAAGCACCGACAATTAAGTGTTCCCTGGGTGGCCGTTGTTCGTATACCCGAACGCCACGAGGAAAAGAAAACGTCTTGTTCGCACGAGGCGAGTCAGCGGGACTTGGTCGTCGAGTGTCTGGAACTAAAATCGGACACTCGACCGTGCGAAGTACCGCTGAAAACTACCGAACGGCCGGTTCTCCCACTTGCCGAACACCCAGAAGAGCGGCATTCGGTAGTTATATCCGTATGAACCAGGGGAACAATCGCTCCTATGAGCCAGGAGGGTATTTTCGGTACTTTTGACCGCTTTCGCCTTTTTCCCCAATTGACCGACCCCACACACTGAATTCGTGGAACTGTTTTGGGCAGGAGCCTCGTGTGTGGTCGGTAAACTAAGACTTCCACACTTTTTAAGAACCCCTGAACCGATCTGGGTGAAATTTGGATATGTTTGCCTCCCAGATCGGGGCTATCAGGGGATATGTATTGTGATACCTGGTGGGGAAAGGGGTGTTCCAATGTTTGGGTAAAATGTGTGCCCTCTGCCTGGAGATAATTGATTTAACCTTTAACTTATCTCACTATCTTCCAGGCAGAGGAAGGGGCGTGTAGTAAGAAAATACTGTACAGTGATTGGTGATATGTTTGTTTGTTTTGGGAGGTCCTCTTGCATGAGGATCCCCATAAAAGCCAGCCTGTTTCAATAAAGCTTTAGTTCTGTTACACCCTTCATGAAGTCTTGGCTCATGTTTGGGGAAAGGATACTCTAACTACTGGGAAGGATTGTCGTGAAGCTGTATTCATCTCTACCCCCTGCTGGAGCTATGATACCCCCTGCTGGAGCTATGATACTCAGCAGCTGAAAAAGGAACAAGGGACCGCAGCAACATCTCCCCTGCAGGTCTTAACAACTGGTTGCAAGCGACGGGATTGAATGGAACGCAGAAAGACAACTGATGAATGGCCCAGCAGTACGAGAAACTAAAAAAGACGACGCTACAAGATCTACTGGAAGCCCGAGGCCAGGTGGCAAGCAACAAGAGAAAAGCTACCCTCATAGCAGAACTAATGGAGGGCGACCAAACCAACAGCGTGACGGACGTCAGCCGAGAGGAAGCGGAGTTCCAGCGGAAGGTGATGTGGAGGCTAAATTTATATGGGCCGAACCCACCACCGGAGGCGATAACGCAAATCCTGGCACAAGTGAATGCAGAACGCAGTGCCCTACAGGCCAGCTTGAACCAAGCAGACAATGCATCACTAACAGGATCTATAAATGGAGGACAGCGGAGAAAAATTAACTATGCTGCATTTAAAAGCTTTGCGGACGGAGAAACAGAGATTGACGCATATCTACAGGATTTCGAACGTCAATGCGCTTTGGAGGGTCTGGAATCAGAGCAATGGGCATCGATCTCAAGCAGTAAGCTCACGGGCCGTGCAGCCGAGGCCTACAGAGCAGTTCCTGACACAGCCATACATGACTATGCCAAGGTAAAGGAAATTCTGCTAGCTAGATATGCCGTGACCCCAGAGACTTACAGAAAGAAATTTCGGGCCTTACGAAAAGGGGGCCGAGACTCCTACACTGAGTGGGCTTTTCGGCTGTATCGAGCAGCCCAAAACTGGATACAAGGTACTACAGCTCTTCTTACTTGAACATTTTTTTGAGCACACCCCGACAGACACCAGGGATTGGGTCAGAGACCGAAAACCGGCTACCATCGAAGCCGCAGCCAAGCTGGCGGACGAGCATCATGAAGGCCGAAAGGGGGAAGCTGGTGGGAACCGTCCTCTGGTAAGGTCCAGTGCTCCACCACCAGGACCTGTGACCAACCCCAGACCACCCACACCCCAACCTGGTTTTGCCCGGAAACCTCCACCGGTATGTCACCAGTGCAATCAGCCCGGGCACTTCAAGATCCATTGCCCTCAGCGGAGCCGAACCAGCTGGGAACGGCCCCCACAAACCCCAAGGGCGGCCGCTCACCACTATCAGCACACCCAGGTGGGCGAGCCAGCACCCGACTCCGAACAGTGGGCTGTCCTACATGAGGTAGATCTAGCCCAAGCTGAAATAGACAATCGAGTCCACCACCGACAGTTGGTCACCGTAGACGGTCAAGAAGCAGAGGGGCTCCGAGACACGGGCGCCACCCTTACACTGGTACAACCACATACCGTAGCTGCCAAGGCCCGCACCAACAAGACTGTAGCAGTACGAGTGGCCGGGGGTGCCATCCACAAGATACCCACTGTTCGGGTACAGCTGAATTGGGGCCATGGTGACAGGCCGATGGAAGTAGGCATTATGGCGGGACTACCAGCAGAGGTTTTGTTGGGGAATGATTTAGGGTGCCTTACTTCAAAGCTGGTACAATCCGAACCTGCTGGAGCCTGCGCAGTGACCACTAGGGCGCAAGCCCGCCGAGCTGGACCAACACACTCCGAGGAACCACAGGTAGGAACTGAAAACCCCGTAGTCGCCCCTAACCCTATCCCATTCTGGGGTACCCCCCAAGATTTTGGCCAAACCCAACAAACAGACCCCACCTTAGCCGGTTACAGGAAGGCAGTAGGGACACCCAGAGAAGGTGTAACGGAGCTCCGTGTACTCCGACCGAGTACCCTCCGTTGATGGATGCTCCTAGCGCTCTCAGAGGACTCCAAGAACTGCAGACGACACCACAACCACCGCAGGCTCCACAACCGCCGTAGCTTAACTGGAGCCGCGCCGTCTTCCTTCCACCCTGGATCGGCTTCTGTCCTCCAGGACCGTGTGGGGAAGACCTCTCCTCCAGGAGAGCGTATCCGGAACAAGCTCTTACAAGAGCTAAGTGATTAAGAGCTCAGGGGAATATGCAGCGCATAGCAATCCCCAGTGTGATATAGCAGTTCCCTCCAATAACGAGACAAGGCTACGTATTGAGGGTCAGAAGAGGTCTGAGGACTGGAACACCCAGCCTGCTTTTTATTAGGATAAGGTACACACAGGACACTCCCAGGGGGAGGATGAAATTAACCAATAACAGCATAGTACAGCCCACAGGTTCCCTCCCCTCAGATAAACAGTTAAACCAATTATTACATACCATAAAAATACATTTTTTACACACACACTGTAACTTTAAAACCATACATTCAATTTCAATAAAAGTTGCATATTCCGACTCAGCATACATCAAACATAAACACTTCCAAAAATCAGCCAAATCCCTCCAGTGGATCAAAAGTTAGCTGGAAGTCCTTTATGACCGACCGCAAGCACAATTTCCTGCCCAAAACAGTTCCATAGATTTGGGCTGTGCGGCCGGTCAATTTCATGCGAAAAAACGACTAAGTCCCATTTCGAACGGGACTTAGTCTCTGGAGCTGCAAGTTCCGTATGGGAGAAGGTAAGGGTCAGCGGTGTTCGGCAGAATGTGTAGCCGATTTTAGTTCCACAGAATCTTTAGCATACACCGCTGACCGCATTCGAGGAAACCAAGATGGCCGCCGCCACGTGCAATTGACCGGCAGTAACCTCACAGCCTGGGAGGTAAATTGCCTGCACACTTTAGCTTCTGGGTGGTCCGCCTGTGTGGTACTTGGTTCAGTAAGCCCTATTTACTGAACCAAGTGGGGGAAAGCCAGGAACAAGTTATTTTACCGGTCTGGGGACATAGTCTTAAAGGGGCATTGTTCAGCAAAGTCACAATATGTCCCCAGACGGTTCTTAAAGGGCCATACACACCCAATAAATGTTAATAAGTTTTCAGGGGCACAATCTTCCAGGGGCCATAGTCATGAGGCAGGAGGCTGGCAAACATGCTTCTCCACAATCCAGGGAAGCAGGGCAATTTTTCATTTAAAGGGCCAGTTACAAATAGCGATTTGTAACAGAAGGGAATAACCACGAGGGATTCCAATGGGATAAGGGGTTGCTGTATAGGGTTACTGGGGGAGTGGGGAGGGGGGCAGCACAAGTGATAAAAAGGCAGCTGGTAGTACCCCGGAAATACAGGGCGGAGCTTCTAAGGCTCAGCCATGATATCCCGCTAGCCGGACATCTGGGTATCAAGAAAACTAAGGACCGCCTTACCCAGACGTTCTTCTGGCCAGGGATATCCACCGATGTGCAGTCTTACTGTAGAACCTGTGATACCTGTCAACGAATAGGGAAAAGGGGGGATCACCCTAGGGCCAAATTAAGACCCCTACCTATAATTGACGAGCCATTCTACCGGGTAGCAGTAGACCTGGTGGGGCCTCTCAGCAAACCCAGCTCCTCCGGAAAGCGCTACATACTCACGGTGGTGGACTATGCCACCAGATACCCTGAGGCGGTGGCGCTCTCCAACATTGAGGCGGAGACGGTGGCAGAGGCCCTAGTTAAGATCTTTTCCCGAGTAGGGTTCCCCCGGGAAATACTTTCCGACCAAGGGACCCAGTTCACGGCAACTGTAACGCAACAGTTGTGGCAGAGCTGCGGGGTTAAACCCTTATTCAGCTCCCCCTATCACCCACAGACCAATGGTCTCTGTGAACGATTTAACGGCACTCTTAAGCAAATGCTCACAGCGTTCACGGAGTCCTACGGTCAATGGGAGAAGTTTCTACCTCACCTCCTGTTTGCCTACCGGGAAGTGCCTCACTGGGTTCTCCCCCTTCGAACTCCTCTACGGGAGAAAAGTTTGGGGACCCCTGGACCTCATACGAGAGCACTGGGAGGGCAACACAGGAGAGGAGTGAGTCCCAGTCCTGCCATACGTGCTGGAGTTTCGGGACCGCCTGCAAGCTCTCACCGAGTCCGTTCGGGAGAACTTGCGGGCGGCCCAGAAGCGCCAGAAACAATGGTATGACCACGGGGCAAGAGAAAGGAACCTGGAAATAGGGCAAAGGGTGTTAGCCCTCAGACCATCCAAAAAGAACAAGCTCCAGGCAGCCTGGCAGGGGCTATTTAAAATAGTAGAGAAGATTAGTGACACCACGTATATCGTGGCTAAATGTTGAAGCCCTATCACGGACGCTCGGAAGATGTGGCTGCCATATGCGCCCCATCCACGGACGACAGTGAGGGACTCCCCTTTCCAGACCTACTAGCAGCTAACCCCGGGACGGTAGAACAAGTTGGGTTAGGAGACAAGCTAGACCCCCCTCAGCAGGCAGACGCTAAGCACCTGCTCCAGGAGTACGGTGGGCTATTCTCCTCTCTACCCGGATACACGTCCGCCGCAGTACACCGGGTAGAGACCCAGGGGGAAAACCCCTTGAGACAACAGCCCTATCGTATACCAGCAGCAGTACGCACGAGCATGTGGAAGGAACTCCAGGAAATGCTCAAACTAGGGGTTATTGAGGCTTCCCAAAGTCCCTGGGCGTCTCCGGTAGTGTTAGTACCAAAGCGAGACGGCACCACTCGCTTCTGTATTGACTACCGGAAACTAAATGACAGGACAATCACGGATGCCTACCCTATGCCGCGGATCGACGAATTGCTCGATCGCATGGCTAGTGGACACTTCCTGACTACCCTAGATCTGTGTAAAGGCTATTGGCAAATTCCCCTAGACCCGGCTGCCATCCCTAAGTCAGCCTTCGTCACCCCATTCGGGCTATACCAATTTAAGGTTATGCCGTTTGGGATGAAGAATGCCCCGGCTACATTTCAACGGATGGCGGACCGACTTCTGGAAGGAATGCAGGACTTCGCATGTGCTTACTTGGATGACATCGCCATCTACAGCGGCACATGGGAAGCTCACCTGGGACACTTGGCTTTGGTATTTAACAAATTACAGGAAGCCGGCCTTACCCTGAAACCCGAGAAGTGCCATGTGGGCATGGCAGAAGTCCAGTATTTGGGGCATCGGGTAGGTTCGGGTAAACAGCGGCCCGAGCCCGCACTAAGACTCAGGTCCTAGCTTTCTTAGGTGCCTGGACACAGCTAGGCAGATCCAACCTCATTTCTGTCAAAGGCCGGAGCTCATGGGACTTAGAAATTTTTTCGCTCTTTGCCGCCGTGCCCTTCCCAGCCACCAGGGGGCGCCACTAGGGTTGCAGGGTGACCGGGGCAGGCTCCCTTCCCCTGCCTGACCTGCCCCCCTGAAGTCCCGCAATGAAGGGAGGTCGTGGAGGGCAGATGACGATTGCAGACAGGAAAGGAAATTTCACCATGTAAAGTGGGGAACTTGGATTATATGCTGCACAATCTCCTCGGGGGTGGCGCCACAGCTGACAGCGCGACCGACCCCATGGACGTTTAGACTGGACGCAGCAGGGCAGAACCGACCCCGTTTTTGCCTCACACCTGGAGCTCGCTGAAGGCTGCCCAACCCCTGCCTGCCTGCCTGCCTGGCCAGCCTAGCTGGGGACCTTGGTGTCCCTAATCATTTTCGCCAACCAGGGGGTGCTCCACTAGAGGTGCAGGGGACACAGGGCAGGCACCCTTCACCTGCCCAACCAATCCTGGGTGGCTGGGAGCGAGCAGAGGACCTTGGAAACTTTTATCATTTTTGTCCACCGGGGGGCGCCACTAGGGATGCAGGGTGCCCAGGGCAGGCTCCCTTCCCCTCCCCATCAAGGCTTGTGGGACTTTGAACATTTTTCAACCTGAAAAGTGGGGACTTAGAAAATATTTTGCACATTTAAAAATAAAAAAATATAAAAAAAAATACATTCCAGCACATAGAAGCCCCTCAATTTGCATCCCCTGACAGCCCCCACCTGGGTGACCAACATATCCAAAAATCAGCCAGATCCCTGCAGGGGTTCAGGAATTTCATGGAAGTCATAATTTTAGCGGTAACCGCCAGGCTCCCGTAAACGAAATTAGTTCCATAGAATCGCGGCCAAGTGCCGCTGGATAACAACCGGCAAAACGCAAGGTCTTTTTACCCTTCTGTAACCCCTTAGTGACCAGGCCATTTTTCAATTTTATTACCGTTAACCCCTTAGTGACCAGGCCATTTTTCAATTGTATTACCGTTAAGGACCAGGGCTCTTTTTACATTTCTGCAGTGGTTGTGTTTAGATGTAATTTGCCTCTTACACATTTACTGCACCCATACATATTATATACCATTTTTCTCGCTATTAAATGTTCATTCTAAAGATACCATCATTTTCATCATATCATATAATTTACTAGAATAAAAAAAGTAAAATATGATAAAAAAACAAACAAAAAAAAACACAGCTGGCCATCATGCACCCATGTCCCAGTTGGAACATGTCTGAAGCCGACCAATGTAATTCACCTCCGTCAAACTGTATGTTTTTGAAAAGTACACACCCTAGGGCATTTCACATGGTGGCATTTGAACACTTTACATGCACTAATTCTACCACCAGTCTCTGTCAAACGTTTTTGTGGTGTTATTTTTCACTCACACATTCTACTTTGTGCATAGATTCTAAGCTCCTGTTAGGTGTTACTGCCAAAGGACACCACAATATGTACTTGGCATCATCTCCCGAGTACAGCGATAACACTCATGTATACGTTTGTCGGGTTCACTGGGGGGGGTGCAAAGCGAAATGTCTGATATGCGTTTTTCAAATTTTATATATCTTGTTTGCCTATCTTGCTTTTGAGGGCCTTATCAGATATCCCAATGTATTTTCTTGCCATGAGCGTGCATATATTTGAAAAGTTTACACCCCACAGTAGTTGAAGAACGTGTGTGGAGGTAACTGTTCAATCCTCAATTTTACACACGCACACCGCTATTTGACTGTGATTTAGGAGAGCCCGCTGTTGGTTATTGCAAGAACACACCCCGGGTTGTTTTCTGCGAGGCCTCCTAAGGACACCCATGCCCCCCCCCCATGCATAGGTCTGCCAGGATTTGGGGAAGGTACGGTAACAATTGAACGACTTGCCATTTGAGTTGAAATTGAGAGTATGTCTTCTGATAGGCCTATCTTTAGCTTGGGGCTTATCACATACCCCAGTTTTATATATCGCCACAAAAGGGTACATACTTGAAACGTAGACACGCACACCGCTTTTTGACTGTGGAACACACCCCGGGTTTATCACGATTCCGGGAACCTAACACGCTAACAGACACACACACACACACAGAAAAGGTGCCGTACCGGACCTTAGAGTGGCCGGGCTAAGCACACACAGAATAGTCAGGAGACAAGCCGAGTCAGGGGAACCAGAAAACAGAATAACGAGAAACAAGCCGAGGTCAAAGGGTAGGAGAAAGTCACAAAGTCAGTTTAACAAGCCAGAGTGTACGTAACCACAAATCACAAGTTCAGAATCAATACTATACAGCAAAGACCACAACAGGGCAGGGAGGAACAGGAAAGGTGAGTATAAATACCCTAGGTTGAATTCTGATTGGATAACTTCCAATCAGAATTAACAATCACATGTGGGAGATATCTAAGCCTCCCACTGTGATTGTGGTACTGTTGCTTTAACGCCGGGTCACTCACGTGACCCCGGCGTTTGCATAAATCAACGACCTTCCAGCGTGCAGCGTTATACATGCTGCCGCTGGGAGGCGTGACGGATGCGAGCGGCGAGCGGCGGAGAGGAGACGCCGCTCGCCGACAGGTAGGAGGAGGGGAGACCGCGGGCGGCGATGGACTGAGGGTGAGTGTTGCGAGTTGCGAGCAGCCTCCCCTACTAGCCGCCCGCGGACCCCTGTTTTCTGCGAGGCCTCCTAAGGACACCCATGCCCCCCATGCACGGGGTAAATGTAACAACCCCCCCCAAAGAAAAAGACACCCAAAAAAAAAACTGAACGGCAAAAAATAAATTAAAAATGGGCCAGCGTGTGGTATCGTTTGAAACAGTCTCCAATGCAGAGTCCAGGCTGCCCAGGGCAGTCAGGACAGTAATATACACTGTCTTTTCTCTGCCCCTCTTAGAACAGACCCTGCATCTTTTTTGGGGATTCTGTTTTGCCGCAGTAGGGGGAATTTTAAAAATAAAATGTGTAGCCCCAACTCTGCTCTCTCCCATCACCGCCCGGGGAGCAGGTGCATCACGGTACAAAATCCCCGAAATGATCTGGAGCTGAAATTAAAAATCTCAGTTGCTTCCCGGGGTTTGCTTTTTTTGAACAACAAGAAAGCGTTGTGGGTTGCAATCTGCATTAGGTAGATTGCAACCTTTTTGTACCAGGCCCTTGTCTTTCGTATAACTAGGTAGGGCTGCAGCAGCTGATCTGCCAGATCAACCCCACCCATATGACGGTTATAGGCCTTGATGCACACACTGGCTTCCTCGTTCTCTCAGCTCTGCCACGTACAGGGACCTCCACAGTCCCCTCAGTGTGGATGGTGGTAAGAAGGTACACATCCTTCTTGTCTCTGTACTTAACTGCCAACAGCTCCTCTTGGCGCAGAGCTGAGGTCTCCCCCCTCCGTAGCCGGGTGCGTGCAAGTTGTCCTGGGAAACCTGTGCTGTTCTTTTTAATTGTGCCGCAAGCTACTGTATCAAAACAGTACAGTAGCTTGAACAAAGGGACACTTGTATAAAAAAATGTCAGTATACAAGTGGTACCCTTTGTTCATCAGGGGGAATATCAGGTCCCAGACAATCTTGCCACTGGTTCCCATATGTTCTGGGCAACCTGGAGGGTCAAGGTGGCTATCCTTTCCCTCGTACACCCGGAAGGCCTGAGTATACCCAGTCTCGCTATCACAGAGCTTATACATCTTTACACCATACCTAGAGCGCTTGGAAGGAACATACTGCTTGAATCCCAGCCTTCCCTTATACTTCATCAGGGATTCATCCACGCATATATTCCTTCCAGGTGTATAAGCCTCTGCAAACCTGGCAGCAAAGTGGGTAATCAGGGGGCGGATTTTATACAGCCTGTCAAACTGGGGATGCTGTTGTCGCTGAAGTGCATGAAATGCAGAATCATTTCATACCTCTTCCTCGACATACATTGGGAGTAAATGGGGGTAGAGCAGATGGGGCTACTGCTCCAGTAGGAGCGGATGGAGGGCTTCTTTATGATGCCCATCAGCATAGTCAATGCCCAGAATCTTTTAAATTCTGGCACATCGATGGGGGCCCATTGCTGCTTTGCCAAAAAAGAGTCCAGTTTTGTAGCTCGGAATTGATGGGCATATAAATTAGTTTGGGCGACAATGTTCCCCAATACATCATCGCCCAGAAACACCTCCATAAACTGCTGAGGGCTAAATCCTGTGACATCCAAATTAATGCCAGGATTTGCAGTAAAGGATGGGATGTCTGGCCTCTGGTTATGAGGCACTACCCACTCCTCAGCAGTTCTGCCAGCTGGAGCAGCACGTCTCCTTCTGGCAGGGGGACTAGCAGGCACAGATACAACATCCCCAGATACATCACTAGCAGTAGACACTGTATCGAGTGATGATGTATCTGAGCACCTGGCAGGGTCAAAATCAGGGTCAGAGTCTGACTTAGACGCGTCAGACTCTAGCGCAAGGGTGGCATATGACTGCTCAGCGCGGGTTGTCTTCCGTGACCCGTGTGCCATGATCACAATTGCTTTACTTAGTGACCTGTCACAAAAAAAATAAAAAATTAAAAATAACCCCTGAAAAAATGAACAGACAGCAAAATAAGTGATGCTGTGCAAGAGCCTGTGATCTGTATAGTGATCACTGGCAGGGCAGGGGTTAATCGTTCTGAAAAGAGCTTTTGGGTCTCAAAAAAATCACAAAAAAAATGAACCACTAAAAAAAAAAAAAAAGGCACAAACAGCAGAAAAGATCTGCTGTGCAAGAGCCAGTGATTATAGTGATCACTTGCAAGACAGGGGTTAATGGCTCTGAAAAGAGCCTTTGGGTCTCAAGATTTTACAAATCCCTACCTATAAATACCTAAATCTCTCTAGCTAAACCACAGATCTCTCTCTCTCTCACACTAAAACACAAGTGAAGAGAGGGAGGCAGATCCACACTAATCAGAGAAATGGGGAACACACTTGGGATGAAATTGCTAATGGGGCAAGCTGTGATTGTATGACTCCAGCCTGCCCCTTATGATGCGGCATGCTAGGGACGCCCCCAGAAGCCCCATGATTCACTGCCTTTCGAAAAAAAAAGGGGGGGGGGAGTTAATATTGATCATTTTCTTTATTTTATATTTATTTTTTTATATATATTATTTTATATGCACGGAGTGCCAGGACCCCTCAAGGCACTCATCACATGCAGTACATCACTGCTATACTATCAGAGCTTCCAGAGCTCAAAATAGGTGCAGACGTACCAGGTACGTCCAAGGTCATTATGGACTGTTTTCTGCCAGACGTACCTGATACGTCCGCTCATAACTCCATCATCCCCCGGCACAGGAAACATACATATATATAAGTGGGGACTTTGAAAATCTTTCAACCTGAAAAGTGGGGACTTAGAACTTTTTTTTGCCTGAAAAGTGGTGACTTAGAAAATATTTTGCACATTTAAAAATAGAAAAATAAATACATTTCAGCCCACAGCAGCCCCTCAAGTTGCATCCCCTGACAGCCCCCACCTGGGTGACCAACATATCCAAAAATCAGCCAGATCCCTGCAGGGATTCAGGAATTTCATGGAAGTCATAATTTTAGCGGTAACCGCCAGGCTCCCGTAAACAAAATTAGTTCCATAGAATCGCGGCCAAGTGCCGCTGGATAACAACCGGCAAAACGCAAGGTTTTCATGAAGAAAATAGTTCCAGGGATTTCGCGCCTATGTCCCCTGAAGTCTTTTCTCGGTTTTGGGCCACGCAGACGCCCGCCAGGGGTCTAGCTTTCGGTTCTACCGCTGGAGGGAGACAGGGCAGCCAGGCAGCCAGGCAGGCAGGCAGCCAGGCAGGCAGGCAGGCAGGCTGGCTGTACTGCCTACGTAGGTCTTTGAGCTTACATTCAGCAGCCTCCCCTGCCCTGTGGGACGACCAGGGTTAAGCCCCATCATTTCACGGCCTGCTCAACCGCCTCCCACCCCTCCCGTTCAGCCACCTCCGTGCCTTAAGCCCCCTCTTGTGAGGGTCCCTTCCGCTCGGGCCTTAAGCCCCCTTTGGTGATTGCTCCCCTCCGCTCGGGCCTTAAGCCCCCCGCCCCTGAGACCCTGGAGGCATGGAAGCCTAGTTCACGCACCCCAAGTGCGCAGTGGCGCCCATGTCAGAAGTCGCAGATGACTTATATATCAAGTTGTCCCTCCAAGGCCCTGCTGCACTAGCTGACCGCCGTGCTGGATGTTTTTTTTTTTTATTCTTGGCAGTGTCAGCTTCACTCTCCTTCTCACTCTCTTGTGTGTGTGTGTGTGTGTGTGTGTGTGTGGGGGTGGAGGGGTGGGTTAAGTCCCTGGAGGACACCTCTACTTCCTTCTTGCAACACCCACCTATGCCCAACTCTGTATCTCCTGTCCGTGTGTTGTCTCCACACATGTTGGGTATCTTCCAAGGTGCCAAGTTGTCCAGGGAGGCGATAAAATGTGGAGTGAAAGAGGCCAGAAGACACCCCACCCACCACAGATGGCCCGTCCACCAGGGCCACTCTCCCCATTGCCAGGGAGGGAGCAGGCACAGAGAGCCAGACCACATGGGTAGGACGGCGGTGGTCGGGAGAGGAGAGCATCCCCAACCCAACACACCGCTTACCCCCTGGTACAACCTCCATGCCTACACTTCCCAGTGCCTGGCGGCAGGGAGGAAGCGTTCAAAGGGCAGCAAGACCACAGAGGTAAGGGCAGTGTGCAGGAGGAGAGAGCTTCTCCAACCCGTCACACCGCTTGCAACAAGGCCCGTCCACCAGGGCCACTCTCCCCATTGTAGGGTGCCAGGGAGGGAGCAGGCACAGACAACCAGACCAAAGGGGTAGGACGGCGGTTGGCGGGAGGGGAGAGCATCCACAACCCGTCACACCGCTTACCCCCTGGCCCTGCCTCCATGCCTACACTCCACGGTGCCGGGTGGCAGGGAGAAAGCCTTCAAAGGGCAACCAGTACGCAGAGGAAGGGTAGTAGTGGAGCTCTTCTCCAAAGCATCACATCACTTGCATCAAGGCCCATCCACAAGTGACACTCTACACATTGTAGGGTGCTGGGGAGGGAGCAGGCACAGACAACCAGACCACAGGGGTAGGACGGCGGTGGGCGGGAGGGGAGAGCATCCACAACCCGTCACACCGCTTACCCCGTGGCCCAACCTCCATGCCTACACTCCCCAGTGCCTGGCAGCAGGGAGGAAGCGTTCAAAGGGCAGCAAGACCACACAGGTAGGGCGGTGGGCGGGAGGAGAGAGCTTCTCCAACCCGTCACACCGCTTCCAACCAGGCCCATCCACCAGGGCCACTCTCCCCATTGTAGGGTGCCGGGGAGGGAGCAGGCACAGACAACCAGACCACAGGGGTAGGACGGCAGTGGGCGGGAGGGGAGAGCATCCACGACCCGTCACACTGCTTACCCCCTGGCGTAAGACAACTTCGGAGCTGGTAAATAAAAAACGCTCTGTGCAGCCACGGGTGAATCGGAGGCATTAAAAGTCGGCCGCTTTTGTCCCCACCAGGATAGGGGACCTCAGCAGGCCACGGGGCACCAGCCTCCTCCACTGCGCACACGGTATCGTACCTCTGCTTTTAGACGGGGCAGGGAGCAAACTCAGTTGGAGGTCACCAGACAGGGAGAGAAGCGCTTGGCTCGCAGACAGGTAGCGCCCTCACTGGCGGAGCCCGGTGTGAGTCCAGGGACCACGCCTGAGGCGGAGGAGAGAAGGACCATTTCGCCTGTTTGCAGGGGGCCACCAGGGACCGCCTCAGTGAAAGCCTCTTCCCAGCTCAGGCGCAGGGAGCCATATCGATTGGAGAAGGTAGTGGGGTAAACATGGAGGTCAAGAAGGTCCGATTCCAATAGAAGACAGGTAAGTGAGATAACCTCCTGTAAGTCTGGAACTCTGTGTAGGCATCAGAGAACTAGCCAGGGTCCCCTGACCACCAAAGGGGGTAAAACTTTCTGTCAGTCTGGAACTCTTCCTGGGCATAGGAGAACCGGCCAGACTCCCCTGCCTATTGTTCAAAATTTTCGCTCCGAGATAATCTCCTCAAGGGTGCCCCCAGCAGTTATCGTGCACTTTCTGCACGCCCGTCATTTAGGGGGACCGAACCAACAAAGTGTCCGACCTCATGGAAGTGGTGCCTGGACACAGCTAGGCAGATCCGACCTCATTTCTGTCAAAGGCCGGAGCTCATGGGACTTAGAAAATTTTTCGCTCTTTTCCGCCGTGCCCTTCCCGGCCACCAGAGGGCGCCACTAGGGTTGCAGGGTGACCGGGGCAGGCTCCCTTCCCCTGCCTGACCTGCCCCCCTGAAGTCCCGCAATGAAGGGAGGTCGTGGAGGGCAGATGAGGATTGCAGACAGGAAAGGGGGGAAACCGCCTGTCCGTCTGGAACTCTTCCTGGGCATAGGAGAACCAGCCAGAGTCCCCTGCCTGCTTGTGGGACTTTGAACATTTTTCAACCTGAAAAGTGGGGACTTTGAAAATATTTCACCATGTGTGAAGAAAAGAGACCTCAGCTAACCTTTTCTTCTATGTTTTGTGTATTTAATTTCCCTTTTCTGCCTATAGTATTTTATCCGTTCGGCAGTTTGCATCTA
Organism: Pelobates fuscus; assembly: GCF_036172605.1. NCBI lineage: Eukaryota > Metazoa > Chordata > Amphibia > Anura > Pelobatidae > Pelobates > Pelobates fuscus. Next base: position 178,037,141 of record NC_086323.1, on the reverse strand, counting down.
CCGAACCACGACCTCCCTCCTTGCTTGTTGTGATTTGAAGCACCGACAATTAAGTGTTCCCTGGGTGGCCGTTGTTCGTATACCCGAACGCCACGAGGAAAAGAAAACGTCTTGTTCGCACGAGGCGAGTCAGCGGGACTTGGTCGTCGAGTGTCTGGAACTAAAATCGGACACTCGACCGTGCGAAGTACCGCTGAAAACTACCGAACGGCCGGTTCTCCCACTTGCCGAACACCCAGAAGAGCGGCATTCGGTAGTTATATCCGTATGAACCAGGGGAACAATCGCTCCTATGAGCCAGGAGGGTATTTTCGGTACTTTTGACCGCTTTCGCCTTTTTCCCCAATTGACCGACCCCACACACTGAATTCGTGGAACTGTTTTGGGCAGGAGCCTCGTGTGTGGTCGGTAAACTAAGACTTCCACACTTTTTAAGAACCCCTGAACCGATCTGGGTGAAATTTGGATATGTTTGCCTCCCAGATCGGGGCTATCAGGGGATATGTATTGTGATACCTGGTGGGGAAAGGGGTGTTCCAATGTTTGGGTAAAATGTGTGCCCTCTGCCTGGAGATAATTGATTTAACCTTTAACTTATCTCACTATCTTCCAGGCAGAGGAAGGGGCGTGTAGTAAGAAAATACTGTACAGTGATTGGTGATATGTTTGTTTGTTTTGGGAGGTCCTCTTGCATGAGGATCCCCATAAAAGCCAGCCTGTTTCAATAAAGCTTTAGTTCTGTTACACCCTTCATGAAGTCTTGGCTCATGTTTGGGGAAAGGATACTCTAACTACTGGGAAGGATTGTCGTGAAGCTGTATTCATCTCTACCCCCTGCTGGAGCTATGATACCCCCTGCTGGAGCTATGATACTCAGCAGCTGAAAAAGGAACAAGGGACCGCAGCAACATCTCCCCTGCAGGTCATAACAACTGGTTGCAAGCGACGGGATTGAATGGAACGCAGAAAGACAACTGATGAATGGCCCAGCAGTACGAGAAACTAAAAAAGACGACGCTACAAGATCTACTGGAAGCCCGAGGCCAGGTGGCAAGCAACAAGAGAAAAGCTACCCTCATAGCAGAACTAATGGAGGGCGACCAAACCAACAGCGTGACGGACGTCAGCCGAGAGGAAGCGGAGTTCCAGCGGAAGGTGATGTGGAGGCTAAATTTATATGGGCCGAACCCACCACCGGAGGCGATAACGCAAATCCTGGCACAAGTGAATGCAGAACGCAGTGCCCTACAGGCCAGCTTGAACCAAGCAGACAATGCATCACTAACAGGATCTATAAATGGAGGACAGCGGAGAAAAATTAACTATGCTGCATTTAAAAGCTTTGCGGACGGAGAAACAGAGATTGACGCATATCTACAGGATTTCGAACGTCAATGCGCTTTGGAGGGTCTGGAATCAGAGCAATGGGCATCGATCTCAAGCAGTAAGCTCACGGGCCGTGCAGCCGAGGCCTACAGAGCAGTTCCTGACACAGCCATACATGACTATGCCAAGGTAAAGGAAATTCTGCTAGCTAGATATGCCGTGACCCCAGAGACTTACAGAAAGAAATTTCGGGCCTTACGGAAAGGGGGCCGAGACTCCTACACTGAGTGGGCTTTTCGGCTGTATCGAGCAGCCCAAAACTGGATACAAGGTACTACAGCTCTTCTTACTTGAACATTTTTTTGAGCACACCCCGACAGACACCAGGGATTGGGTCAGAGACCGAAAACCGGCTACCATCGAAGCCGCAGCCAAGCTGGCGGACGAGCATCATGAAGGCCGAAAGGGGGAAGCTGGTGGGAACCGTCCTCTGGTAAGGTCCAGTGCTCCACCACCAGGACCTGTGACCAACCCCAGACCACCCACACCCCAACCTGGTTTTGCCCGGAAACCTCCACCGGTATGTCACCAGTGCAATCAGCCCGGGCACTTCAAGATCCATTGCCCTCAGCGGAGCCGAACCAGCTGGGAACGGCCCCCACAAACCCCAAGGGCGGCCGCTCACCACTATCAGCACACCCAGGTGGGCGAGCCAGCACCCGACTCCGAACAGTGGGCTGTCCTACATGAGGTAGACCTAGCCCAAGCTGAAATAGACAATCGAGTCCACCACCGACAGTTGGTCACCGTAGACGGTCAAGAAGCAGAGGGGCTCCGAGACACGGGCGCCACCCTTACACTGGTACAACCACATACCGTAGCTGCCAAGGCCCGCACCAACAAGACTGTAGCAGTACGAGTGGCCGGGGGTGCCATCCACAAGATACCCACTGCTCGGGTACAGCTGAATTGGGGCCATGGTGACAGGCCGATGGAAGTAGGCATTATGGCGGGACTACCAGCAGAGGTTTTGTTGGGGAATGATTTAGGGTGCCTAACTTCAAAGCTGGTACAATCCGAACCTGCTGGAGCCTGCGCAGTGACCACTAGGGCGCAAGCCCGCCGAGCTGGACCAACACACTCCGAGGAACCACAGGTAGGAACTGAAAACCCCGTAGTCGCCCCTAACCCTATCCCATTCTGGGGTACCCCCCAAGATTTTGGCCAAACCCAACAAACAGACCCCACCTTAGCCGGTTACAGGAAGGCAGTAGGGACACCCAGAGAAGGGAATAACCACGAGGGATTCCAATGGGATAAGGGGTTGCTGTATAGGGTTACTGGGGGAGTGGGGAGGGGGGCAGCACAAGTGATAAAAAGGCAGCTGGTAGTACCCCGGAAATACAGGGCGGAGCTTCTAAGGCTCAGCCATGATATCCCGCTAGCCGGACATCTGGGTATCAAGAAAACTAAGGACCGCCTTACCCAGACGTTCTTCTGGCCAGGGATATCCACCGATGTGCAGTCTTACTGTAGAACCTGTGATACCTGTCAACGAATAGGGAAAAGGGGGGATCACCCTAGGGCCAAATTAAGACCCCTACCTATAATTGACGAGCCATTCTACCGGGTAGCAGTAGACCTGGTGGGGCCTCTCAGCAAACCCAGCTCCTCCGGAAAGCGCTACATACTCACGGTGGTGGACTATGCCACCAGATACCCTGAGGCGGTGGCGCTCTCCAACATTGAGGCGGAGACGGTGGCAGAGGCCCTAGTTAAGATCTTTTCCCGAGTAGGGTTCCCCCGGGAAATACTTTCCGACCAAGGGACCCAGTTCACGGCAACTGTAACGCAACAGTTGTGGCAGAGCTGCGGGGTTAAACCCTTATTCAGCTCCCCCTATCACCCACAGACCAATGGTCTCTGTGAACGATTTAACGGCACTCTTAAGCAAATGCTCACAGCGTTCACGGAGTCCTACGGTCAATGGGAGAAGTTTCTACCTCACCTCCTGTTTGCCTACCGGGAAGTGCCTCACTGGGTTCTCCCCCTTCGAACTCCTCTACGGGAGAAAAGTTTGGGGACCCCTGGACCTCATACGAGAGCACTGGGAGGGCAACACAGGAGAGGAGTGAGTCCCAGTCCTGCCATACGTGCTGGAGTTTCGGGACCGCCTGCAAGCTCTCACCGAGTCCGTTCGGGAGAACTTGCGGGCGGCCCAGAAGCGCCAGAAACAATGGTATGACCACGGGGCAAGAGAAAGGAACCTGGAAATAGGGCAAAGGGTGTTAGCCCTCAGACCATCCAAAAAGAACAAGCTCCAGGCAGCCTGGCAGGGGCTATTTAAAATAGTAGAGAAGATTAGTGACACCACGTATATCGTGGCTAAATGTTGAAGCCCTATCACGGACGCTCGGAAGATGTGGCTGCCATATGCGCCCCATCCACGGACGACAGTGAGGGACTCCCCTTTCCAGACCTACTAGCAGCTAACCCCGGGACGGTAGAACAAGTTGGGTTAGGAGACAAGCTAGACCCCCCTCAGCAGGCAGACGCTAAGCACCTGCTCCAGGAGTACGGTGGGCTATTCTCCTCTCTACCCGGATACACGTCCGCCGCAGTACACCGGGTAGAGACCCAGGGGGAAAACCCCTTGAGACAACAGCCCTATCGTATACCAGCAGCAGTACGCACGAGCATGTGGAAGGAACTCCAGGAAATGCTCGAACTAGGGGTTATTGAGGCTTCCCAAAGTCCCTGGGCGTCTCCGGTAGTGTTAGTACCAAAGCGAGATGGCACCACTCGCTTCTGTATTGACTACCGGAAACTAAATGACAGGACAATCACGGATGCCTACCCTATGCCGCGGATCGACGAATTGCTCGATCGCATGGCTAGTGGACACTTCCTGACTACCCTAGATCTGTGTAAAGGCTATTGGCAAATTCCCCTAGACCCGGCTGCCATCCCTAAGTCAGCCTTCGTCACCCCATTCGGGCTATACCAATTTAAGGTTATGCCGTTTGGGATGAAGAATGCCCCGGCTACATTTCAACGGATGGCGGACCGACTTCTGGAAGGAATGCAGGACTTCGCATGTGCTTACTTGGATGACATCGCCATCTACAGCGGCACATGGGAAGCTCACCTGGGACACTTGGCTTTGGTATTTAACAAATTACAGGAAGCCGGCCTTACCCTGAAACCCGAGAAGTGCCATGTGGTATTTGGGGCATCGGGTAGGTTCGGGTAAACAGCGGCCCGAGCCCACACTAAGACTCAGGTCCTAGCTTTCTTAGGTGCCTGGACACAGCTAGGCAGATCCAACCTCATTTCTGTCAAAGGCCGGAGCTCATGGGACTTAGAAATTTTGTCGCTCTTTGCCGCCGTGCCCTTCCCAGCCACCAGGGGGCGCCACTAGGGTTGCAGGGTGACCGGGGCAGGCTCCCTTCCCCTGCCTGACCTGCCCCCCTGAAGTCCCGCAATGAAGGGAGGTCGTGGAGGGCAGATGACGATTGCAGACAGGAAAGGGGGGAAACCGCCTGTCCGTCTGGAACTCTTCCTGGGCATAGGAGAACCAGCCAGAGTCCCCTGCCTGCTTGTGGGACTTTGAACATTTTTCAACCTGAAAAGTGGGGACTTTGAAAATATTTCACCATGTAAAGTGGGGAACTTGGATTATATGCTGCACAATCTCCTCGGGGGTGGCGCCACAGCTGACAGCGCGACCGACCCCATGGACGTTTAGACTGGACGCAGCAGGGCAGAACCGACCCCGTTTTTGCCTCACACCTGGAGCTCGCTGAAGGCTGCCCAACCCCTGCCTGCCTGCCTGCCTGCCTGGCCAGCCTAGCTGGGGACCTTGGTGTCCCTAATCATTTTCGCCAACCAGGGGGTGCTCCACTAGAGGTGCAGGGGACACAGGGCAGGCACCCTTCACCTGCCCAACCAATCCTGGGTGGCTGGGAGCGAGCAGAGGACCTTGGAAACTTTTATCATTTTTGTCCACCGGGGGGCGCCACTAGGGATGCAGGGTGCCCAGGGCAGGCTCCCTTCCCCTCCCCATCAAGGCTTGTGGGACTTTGAACATTTTTCAACCTGAAAAGTGGGGACTTAGAAAATATTTTGCACATTTAAAAATAAAAAAATATAAAAAAAAATACATTCCAGCACATAGAAGCCCCTCAATTTGCATCCCCTGACAGCCCCCACCTGGGTGACCAACATATCCAAAAATCAGCCAGATCCCTGCAGGGGTTCAGGAATTTCATGGAAGTCATAATTTTAGCGGTAACCGCCAGGCTCCCGTAAACGAAATTAGTTCCATAGAATCGCGGCCAAGTGCCGCTGGATAACAACCGGCAAAACGCAAGGTCTTTTTACCCTTCTGTAACCCCTTAGTGACCAGGCCATTTTTCAATTTTATTACCGTTAACCCCTTAGTGACCAGGCCATTTTTCAATTGTATTACCGTTAAGGACCAGGGCTCTTTTTACATTTCTGCAGTGGTTGTGTTTAGATGTAATTTGCCTCTTACACATTTACTGCACCCATACATATTATATACCATTTTTCTCGCTATTAAATGTTCATTCTAAAGATACCATCATTTTCATCATATCATATAATTTACTAGAATAAAAAAAGTAAAATATGATAAAAAAACAAACAAAAAAAAACACAGCTGGCCATCATGCACCCATGTCCCAGTTGGAACATGTCTGAAGCCGACCAATGTAATTCACCTCCGTCAAACTGTATGTTTTTGAAAAGTACACACCCTAGGGCATTTCACATGGTGGCATTTGAACACTTTACATGCACTAATTCTACCACCAGTCTCTGTCAAACGTTTTTGTGGTGTTATTTTTCACTCACACATTCTACTTTGTGCATAGATTCTAAGCTCCTGTTAGGTGTTACTGCCAAAGGACACCACAATATGTACTTGGCATCATCTCCCGAGTACAGCGATAACACTCATGTATACGTTTGTCGGGTTCACTGGGGGGGTGCAAAGCGAAATGTCTGATATGCGTTTTTCAAATTTTATATATCTTGTTTGCCTATCTTGCTTTTGAGGGCCTTATCAGATATCCCAATGTATTTTCTTGCCATGAGCGTGCATATATTTGAAAAGTTTACACCCCACAGTAGTTGAAGAACGTGTGTGGAGGTAACTGTTCAATCCTCAATTTTACACACGCACACCGCTATTTGACTGTGATTTAGGAGAGCCCGCTGTTGGTTATTGCAAGAACACACCCCGGGTTGTTTTCTGCGAGGCCTCCTAAGGACACCCATGCCCCCCCCCCATGCATAGGTCTGCCAGGATTTGGGGAAGGTACGGTAACAATTGAACGACTTGCCATTTGAGTTGAAATTGAGAGTATGTCTTCTGATAGGCCTATCTTTAGCTTGGGGCTTATCACATACCCCAGTTTTATATATCGCCACAAAAGGGTACATACTTGAAACGTAGACACGCACACCGCTTTTTGACTGTGGAACACACCCCGGGTTTATCACGATTCCGGGAACCTAACACGCTAACAGACACACACACACACACACACAGAAAAGGTGCCGTACCGGACCTTAGAGTGGCCGGGCTAAGCACACACAGAATAGTCAGGAGACAAGCCGAGTCAGGGGAACCAGAAAACAGAATAACGGCGGAGAGGAGACGCCGCTCGCCGACAGGTAGGAGGAGGGGAGACCGCGGGCGGCGATGGACTGAGGGTGAGTGCTGCGAGTTGCGAGCAGCCTCCCCTACTAGCCGCCCGCGGACCCCTGTTTTCTGCGAGGCCTCCTAAGGACACCCATGCCCCCCATGCACGGGGTAAATGTAACAACCCCCCCCAAAGAAAAAGACACCCAAAAAAAAAAACTGAACGGCAAAAAATAAATTAAAAATGGGCCAGCGTGTGGTATCGTTTGAAACAGTCTCCAATGCAGAGTCCAGGCTGCCCAGGGCAGTCAGGACAGTAATATACACTGTCTTTTCTCTGCCCCTCTTAGAACAGACCCTGCATCTTTTTTGGGGATTCTGTTTTGCCGCAGTAGGGGGAATTTTAAAAATAAAATGTGTAGCCCCAACTCTGCTCTCTCCCATCACCGCCCGGGGAGCAGGTGCATCACGGTACAAAATCCCCGAAATGATCTGGAGCTGAAATTAAAAATCTCAGTTGCTTCCCGGGGTTTGCTTTTTTTGAACAACAAGAAAGCGTTGTGGGTTGCAATCTGCATTAGGTAGATTGCAACCTTTTTGTACCAGGCCCTTGTCTTTCGTATAACTAGGTAGGGCTGCAGCAGCTGATCTGCCAGATCAACCCCACCCATATGACGGTTATAGGCCTTGATGCACACTGGCTTCCTCGTTCTCTCAGCTCTGCCACGTACAGGGACCTCCACAGTCCCCTCAGTGTGGATGGTGGTAAGAAGGTACACATCCTTCTTGTCTCTGTACTTAACTGCCAACAGCTCCTCTTGGCGCAGAGCTGAGGTCTCCCCCCTCCGTAGCCGGGTGCGTGCAAGTTGTCCTGGGAAACCTGTGCTGTTCTTTTTAATTGTGCCGCAAGCTACTGTATCAAAACAGTACAGTAGCTTGAACAAAGGGACATTTGTATAAAAAAATGTCAGTATACAAGTGGTACCCTTTGTTCATCAGGGGGAATATCAGGTCCCAGACAATCTTGCCACTGGTTCCCATATGTTCTGGGCAACCTGGAGGGTCAAGGTGGCTATCCTTTCCCTCGTACACCCGGAAGGCCTGAGTATACCCAGTCTCGCTATCACAGAGCTTATACATCTTTACACCATACCTAGAGCGCTTGGAAGGAACATACTGCTTGAATCCCAGCCTTCCCTTATACTTCATCAGGGATTCATCCACGCATATATTCCTTCCAGGTGTATAAGCCTCTGCAAACCTGGCAGCAAAGTGGGTAATCAGGGGGCGGATTTTATACAGCCTGTCAAACTGGGGATGCTGTTGTCGCTGAAGTGCATGAAATGCAGAATCATTTCATACCTCTTCCTCGACATACATTGGGAGTAAATGGGGGTAGAGCAGATGGGGCTACTGCTCCAGTAGGAGCGGATGGAGGGCTTCTTTATGATGCCCATCAGCATAGTCAATGCCCAGAATCTTTTAAATTCTGGCACATCGATGGGGGCCCATTGCTGCTTTGCCAAAAAAGAGTCCAGTTTTGTAGCTCGGAATTGATGGGCATATAAATTAGTTTGGGCGACAATGTTCCCCAATACATCATCGCCCAGAAACACCTCCATAAACTGCTGAGGGCTAAATCCTGTGACATCCAAATTAATGCCAGGATTTGCAGTAAAGGATGGGATGTCTGGCCTCTGGTTATGAGGCACTACCCACTCCTCAGCAGTTCTGCCAGCTGGAGCAGCACGTCTCCTTCTGGCAGGGGGACTAGCAGGCACAGATACAACATCCCCAGATACATCACTAGCAGTAGACACTGTATCGAGTGATGATGTATCTGAGCACCTGGCAGGGTCAAAATCAGGGTCAGAGTCTGACTTAGACGCGTCAGACTCTAGCGCAAGGGTGGCATATGACTGCTCAGCGCGGGTTGTCTTCCGTGACCCGTGTGCCATGATCACAATTGCTTTACTTAGTGACCTGTCACAAAAAAAATAAAAAATTAAAAATAACCCCTGAAAAAATGAACAGACAGCAAAATAAGTGATGCTGTGCAAGAGCCTGTGATCTGTATAGTGATCACTGGCAGGGCAGGGGTTAATCGTTCTGAAAAGAGCTTTTGGGTCTCAAAAAAATCACAAAAAAAATGAACCACTAAAAAAAAAAAAAAGGCACAAACAGCAGAAAAGATCTGCTGTGCAAGAGCCAGTGATTATAGTGATCACTTGCAAGACAGGGGTTAATGGCTCTGAAAAGAGCCTTTGGGTCTCAAGATTTTACAAATCCCTACCTATAAATACCTAAATCTCTCTAGCTAAACCACAGATCTCTCTCTCTCACACTAAAACACAAGTGAAGAGAGGGAGGCAGATCCACACTAATCAGAGAAATGGGGAACACACTTGGGATGAAATTGCTAATGGGGCAAGCTGTGATTGTATGACTCCAGCCTGCCCCTTATGATGCGGCATGCTAGGGACGCCCCCAGAAGCCCCATGATTCACTGCCTTTCGAAAAAAAAAAGGGGGGGGGGGAGTTAATATTGATCATTTTCTTTATTTTATATTTATTTTTTTATATATATTATTTTATATGCACGGAGTGCCAGGACCCCTCAAGGCACTCATCACATGCAGTACATCACTGCTATACTATCAGAGCTTCCAGAGCTCAAAATAGGTGCAGACGTACCAGGTACGTCCAAGGTCATTATGGACTGTTTTCTGCCAGACGTACCTGATACGTCCGCAGTCAGGAAGGGGTTAAACTCCATCATCCCCCGGCACAGGAAACATACATATATATAAGTGGGGACTTTGAAAATCTTTCAACCTGAAAAGTGGGGACTTAGAACTTTTTTTTGCCTGAAAAGTGGTGACTTAGAAAATATTTTGCACATTTAAAAATAGAAAAATAAATACATTTCAGCCCACAGCAGCCCCTCAAGTTGCATCCCCTGACAGCCCCCACCTGGGTGACCAACATATCCAAAAATCAGCCAGATCCCTGCAGGGATTCAGGAATTTCATGGAAGTCATAATTTTAGCGGTAACCGCCAGGCTCCCGTAAACAAAATTAGTTCCATAGAATCGCGGCCAAGTGCCGCTGGATAACAACCGACAAAACGCAAGGTTTTCATGAAGAAAATAGTTCCAGGGATTTCGCGCCTATGTCCCCTGAAGTCTTTTCTCGGTTTTGGGCCACGCAGACGCCCGCCAGGGGTCTAGCTTTCGGTTCTACCGCTGGAGGGAGACAGGGCAGCCAGGCAGGCAGCCAGGCAGGCAGGCAGCCAGCCAGGCAGGCAGGCAGGCAGGCTGGCTGTACTGCCTATGTAGGTCTTTGAGCTTACATTCAGCAGCCTCCCCTGCCCTGTGGGACGACCAGGGTTAAGCCCCATCATTTCACGGCCTGCTCAACCGCCTCCCACCCCTCCCGTTCAGCCACCTCCGTGCCTTAAGCCCCCTCTGGTGACGGTCCCTTCCGCTCGGGCCTTAAGCCCCCTTTGGTGATTGCTCCCCTCCGCTCGGGCCTCAAGCCCCCCGCCCCTGAGACCCTGGAGGCATGGAAGCCTAGTTCACGCACCCCAAGTGCGCAGTGGCGCCCATGTCAGAAGTCGCAGATGACTTATATGTCAAGTTGTCCCTCCAAGGCCCTGCTGCACTAGCTGACCGCCGTGCTGGATGTTTTTTTTTTTTATTCTTGGCAGTGTCAGCTTCACTCTCCTTCTCACTCTCTTGTGTGTGTGTGTGTGTGTGTGTGGGGGTGGAGGGGTGGGTTAAGTCCCTGGAGGACACCTCTACTTCCTTCTTGCAACACCCACCTATGCCCAACTCTGTATCTCCTGTCCGTGTGTTGTCTCCACACATGTTGGGTATCTTCCAAGGTGCCAAGTTGTCCAGGGAGGCGATAAAATGTGGAGTTTAAGAGGCCAGAAGACACCCCACCCACCACAGATGGCCCGTCCACCAGGGCCACTCTCCCCATTGCCAGGGAGAGAGCAGGCACAGAGAGCCAGACCACATGGGTAGGACGGCGGTGGTCGGGAGAGGAGAGCATCCCCAACCCAACACACCGCTTACCCCCTGGTACAACCTCCATGCCTACACTTCCCAGTGCCTGGCGGCAGGGAGGAAGCGTTCAAAGGGCAGCAAGACCACAGAGGTAAGGGCAGTGTGCAGGAGGAGAGAGCTTCTCCAACCCGTCACACCGCTTGCAACAAGGCCCGTCCACCAGGGCCACTCTCCCCATTGTAGGGTGCCAGGGAGGGAGCAGGCACAGAGAGCCAGACCACAGGGGTAGGACGGCGGTGGGCGGGAGAGGAGAGCATCCCCAACCCGACACACCGCTTACCCCCTGGTACAACCTCCATGCCTACACTTCCCAGTGCCTGGCGGCAGGGAGGAAGCGTTCAAAGGGCAGCAAGACCACAGAGGTAAGGGCAGTGTGCAGGAGGAGAGAGCTTCTCCAACCCGTCACACCGCTTGCAACAAGGCCCGTCCACCAGGGCCACTCTCCCCATTGTAGGGTGCCAGGGAGGGAGCAGGCACAGACAACCAGACCAAAGGGGTAGGACGGCGGTTGGCGGGAGGGGAGAGTATCCACAACCCGTCACACCGCTTACCCCCTGGCCCTGCCTCCATGCCTACACTCCACGGTGCCGGGTGGCAGGGAGAAAGCCTTCAAAGGGCAACCAGTACGCAGAGGAAGGGTAGTAGTGGAGCTCTTCTCCAAAGCATCACATCACTTGCATCAAGGCCCATCCACCAGTGACACTCTCCCCGTTGTAGGGTGCTGGGGAGGGAGCAGGCACAGACAACCAGACCACAGGGGTAGGACGGCGGTGGGCGGGAGGGGAGAGCATCCACAACCCGTCACACCGCTTACCCCGTGGCCCAACCTCCATGCCTACACTCCCCAGTGCCTGGCAGCAGGGAGGAAGCGTTCAAAGGGCAGCAAGACCACACAGGTAGGGCGGTGGGCGGGAGGAGAGAGCTTCTCCAACCCGTCACACCGCTTCCAACCAGGCCCATCCACCAGGGCCACTCTCCCCATTGTAGGGTGCCGGGGAGGGGACCTCAGCAGGCCACGGGGCACCAGCCTCCTCCACGGCGCACACGGTATCGTACCTCTGCTTTTAGATGGGGCAGGGAGCAAACTCAGTTGGAGGTCACCAGACAGGGAGAGAAGCGCTTGGCTCGCAGACAGGTAGCGCCCTCACTGGCGGAGCCCGGTGTGAGTCCAGGGACCACGCCTGAGGCGGAGGAGAGAAGGACCATTTCGCCTGTTTGCAGGGGGCCACCAGGGACCGCCTCAGCGAAAGCCTCTTCCCAGCTCAGGCGCAGGGAGCCATATCGATTGGAGAAGGTAGTGGGGTAAACATGGAGGTCAAGAAGGTCCGATTCCAATAGAAGACAGGTAAGTGAGATAACCTCCTGTAAGTCTGGAACTCTGTGTAGGCATCAGAGAACTAGCCAGGGTCCCCTGACCACCAAAGGGGGTAAAACTTTCTGTCAGTCTGGAACTCTTCCTGGGCATAGGAGAACCGGCCAGACTCCCCTGCCTATTGTTCAAAATTTTCGCTCCGAGATAATCTCCTCAAGGGTGCCCCCAGCAGTTATCGTGCACTTTCTGCACGCCCGTCATTTAGGGGGACCGAACCAACAAAGTGTCCGACCTCATGGAAGTGGTGCCTGGACACAGCTAGGCAGATCCGACCTCATTTCTGTCAAAGGCCGGAGCTCATGGGACTTAGAAAATTTTTCGCTCTTTGCCGCCGTGCCCTTCCCGGCCACCAGAGGGCGCCACTAGGGTTGCAGGGTGACCGGGGCAGGCTCCCTTCCCCTGCCTGACCTGCCCCCCTGAAGTCCCGCAATGAAGGGAGGTCGTGGAGGGCAGATGACGATTGCAGACAGGAAAGGGGGGAAACCGCCTGTCCGTCTGGAACTCTTCCTGGGCATAGGAGAACCAGCCAGAGTCCCCTGCCTGCTTGTGGGACTTTGAACATTTTTCAACCTGAAAAGTGGGGACTTTGAAAATATTTCACCATGTAAAGTGGGGAACTTGGATTATATGCTGCACAATCTCCTCGGGGGTGGCGCCAGAGCTGACAGCACGACCGACCCCATGGACGTTTAGCCTGGACGCAGCAGGGCAGAACCGACCCCGTTTTTGCCTCATACCTGGAGCTCGCTGAAGGCCTGCCTGCCTGCCTGGCCAGCCCAGCTGTGGACCTTGGTGTCCCTAATCATTTTTGCCAACCAGGGGGTGCTCCACTAGAGGTGCAGGGGACACAGGGCAGGCACCCTTCACCTGCCCAACCAATCCTGGGTGGCTGGGAGCAAGCAGAGGCCCCTGGAGCATTTTATCATTTTCGGCCACCGGGGGCGCCACTAAGGGTGCAGGGGTCCCAGGGCAGGCACCCTTCCCCTGCCCGCCAAACCCTGGGAGGCTGGGAGCAAGCAGAGGCTCCTGGAGCATTTTATCATTTTCGGCCACCGGGGGGCGCCACTAAGGGTGCAGGCGTCACAGGGCAGGCACCCTTCCCCTGCCCGCCAAACCCCGGGAGGCTGGGAGCAAGCAGAGGCCCCTGGAGCATTTTATCATTTTCTGCCACCGGGGGGCGCCACTAAGGGTGCAGGCGTCCCAGGGCAGGCACCCTTCCCCTGCCCGCCAAACCCCGGGAGGCTGGGAGCAAGCAGAGGCCCCTGGAGCATTTTATCATTTTCGGCCACCGGGGGGCGCCACTAAGGGTGCAGGGGTGCAGCCTCCCCATCCTGCCCCCTGAAGTCCCGCAACAAAGGAAGGTCGGGGTGGGCATATAACGATTGCAGACAGGTAAGGGGGAAAACCCTGTCAGTGTGGAACTCTGGTTGGGCATAGGAGAACCAGCAAGAGTCCCCTGCTTGCTCTTCAAAATTTTTGCTCCTCAACAATCTCCTCGAGGGTGCCACCAGCTATTGTCGTGCACTTTCTGCACGCGCGTCATTTAGGGGGACCAACATGAAAGAGTGTCCGACCTCATGGAAGTGGTGCCTGGACGCGGCAGGGCAGATCCGACCTCATAGCCGACAGGCCTGGAGCTTGTGGGACTTAGAAAATATTTCACCCTGAAAACTGGAGAACTTGGATTATATGCTGCACAATCTCCTCGGGGGTGGCGCCAGAGCTGACAGTGTCCGACCGCATGGACGTTTAGCCTGGACGCAGCAGGGCAGATCCGACCTCATTTCTGTCAAATGCCTGGAGCTTGTGGGACTTTGAACATTTTTCAACCTGAAAAGTGGGGACTTAGAAAATATTTTGCACATTTAAAAATAAAAAAATATAAAAAAAAATACATTCCAGCACATAGAAGCCCCTCAATTTGCATCCCCTGACAGCCCCCACCTGGGTGACCAACATATCCAAAAATCAGCCAGATCCCTGCAGGGGTTCAGGAATTTCATGGAAGTCATAATTTTAGTGGTAACCGCCAGGCTCCCGTAACCGAAATTAGTTCCATAGAATCGCGGCCAAGTGCCGCTGGATAACAACCGGCAAAACGCAAGGCTTTCATGCCGAAAATAGTTCCAGGGATTTCGCGCCTATGTCCCCCTGAAGTCTTTTCTCGGTTTTGGGCCACGCAGACGCCCGCCAGGGGTCTAGCTTTCGGTTTTACTGCTGTAGGCAGGCAGGGAAGCAGGCAGGCAGGCAGGCAGGTGGCTAAGTGCCGCTGGACACCGATCGGCAACGTTTTCATGCTGAAACTTGTTCCAGGGATTTTGTGGCCATGTCCCCCTGAAGTCTATTCTCGGTTTTGGGCCATGTGAATGGCTCGGTTCTGCTGCTGTACGCAGGGAGGGAAGGAGGCATGAGGGCAGGCAGACAGGGAAAGCGGGGACTTTGAAGGTGTTTTTTTTTTACCCTTCTGTAACCCCTTAGTGACCAGGCCATTTTTCAATTTTATTACCGTTAACCCCTTAGTGACCAGGCCATTTTTCAATTGTATTACCGTTAAGGACCAGGGCTCTTTTTACATTTCTGCAGTGGTTGTGTTTAGATGTAATTTGCCTCTTACACATTTACTGCACCCATACATATTATATACCATTTTTCTCGCTATTAAATGTTCATTCTAAAGATACCATCATTTTCATCATATCATATAATTTACTAGAATAAAAAAAGTAAAATATGATAAAAAAACAAACAAAAAAAAACACAGCTGGCCATCATGCACCCATGTCCCAGTTGGAACATGTCTGAAGCCGACCAATGTAATTCACCTCCGTCAAACTGTATGTTTTTGAAAAGTACACACCCTAGGGCATTTCACATGGTGGCATTTGAACACTTTACATGCACTAATTCTACCACCAGTCTCTGTCAAACGTTTTTGTGGTGTTATTTTTCACTCACACATTCTACTTTGTGCATAGATTCTAAGCTCCTGTTAGGTGTTACTGCCAAAGGATACCACAATATGTACTTGGCATCATCTCCCGAGTACAGCGATAACACTCATGTATACGTTTGTCGGGTTCACTGGGGGGTGCAAAGCGAAATGTCTGATATGCGTTTTTCAAATTTTATATATCTTGTTTGCCTATCTTGCTTTTGAGGGCCTTATCAGATATCCCAATGTATTTTCTTGCCATGAGCGTGCATATATTTGAAAAGTTTACACCCCACAGTAGTTGAAGAACGTGTAACTGTTCAATCCTCAATTTTACACACGCACACCGCTATTTGACTGTGATTTAGGAGAGCCCGCTGTTGGTTATTGCAAGAACACACCCCGGGTTGTTTTCTGCGAGGCCTCCTAAGGACACCCATGCCCCCCCCCCCCCATGCAAAGGTCTGCCAGGATTTGGGGAAGGTACGGTAACAATTGAATGACTTGCCATTTGAGTTGAAATTGAGAGTATGTCTTCTGATAGGCCTATCTTTAGCTTGGGGCTTATCACATACCCCAGTTTTATATATCGCCACAAAAGGGTACATACTTGAAACGTAGACACGCACACCGCTTTTTGACTGTGGAACACACCCCGGGTTTATCACGATTCCGGGAACCTAACACGCTAACAGACACACACACACACAGAAAAGGTGCCGTACCGGACCTTAGAGTGGCCGGGCTAAGCACACACAGAATAGTCAGGAGACAAGCCGAGTCAGGGGAACCAGAAAACAGAATAACGAGAAACAAGCCGAGGTCAAAGGGTAGGAGAAAGTCACAAAGTCAGTTTAACAAGCCAGAGTGTACGTAACCACAAATCACAAGTTCAGAATCAATACTATACAGCAAAGACCACAACAGGGCAGGGAGGAACAGGAAAGGTGAGTATAAATACCCTAGGTTGAATTCTGATTGGATAACTTCCAATCAGAATTAACAATCACATGTGGGAGATATCTAAGCCTCCCACTGTGATTGTGGTACTGTTGCTTTAACGCCGGGTCACTCACGTGACCCCGGCGTTTGCATAAATCAACGACCTTCCAGCGTGCAGCGTTATACATGCTGCCGCTGGGAGGCGTGACGGATGCGAGCGGCGAGCGGCGGAGAGGAGACGCCGCTCGCCGACAGGTAGGAGGAGGGGAGACCGCGGGCGGCGATGGACTGAGGGTGAGTGCTGCGAGTTGCGAGCAGCCTCCCCTACTAGCCGCCCGCGGACCCCTGACAGGGTTGTTTTCTGCGAGGCCTCCTAAGGACACCCATGCCCCCCATGCACGGGGTAAATGTAACAACCCCCCCCAAAGAAAAAGACACCCAAAAAAAAAACTGAACGGCAAAAAATAAATTAAAAATGGGCCAGCGTGTGGTATCGTTTGAAACAGTCTCCAATGCAGAGTCCAGGCTGCCCAGGGCAGTCAGGACAGTAATATACACTGTCTTTTCTCTGCCCCTCTTAGAACAGACCCTGCATCTTTTTTGGGGATTCTGTTTTGCCGCAGTAGGGGGAATTTTAAAAATAAAATGTATAGCCCCAACTCTGCTCTCTCCCATCACCGCCCGGGGAGCAGGTGCATCACGGTACAAAATCCCCGAAATGATCTGGAGCTGAAACTAAAAATCTCAGTTGCTTCCCGGGGTTTGCTTTTTTTGAACAACAAGAAAGCGTTGTGGATTGCAATCTGCATTAGGTAGATTGCAACCTTTTTGTACCAGGCCCTTGTCTTTCGTATAACTAGGTAGGGCTGCAGCAGCTGATCTGCCAGATCAACCCCACCCATATGACGGTTATAGGCCTTGATGCACACTGGCTTCCTCGTTCTCTCAGCTCTGCCACGTACAGGGACCTCCACAGTCCCCTCAGTGTGGATGGTGGTAAGAAGGTACACATCCTTCTTGTCTCTGTACTTAACTGCCAACAGCTCCTCTTGGCGCAGAGCTGAGGTCTCCCCCCTCCGTAGCCGGGTGCGTGCAAGTTGTCCTGGGAAACCTGTGCTGTTCTTTTTAATTGTGCCGCAAGCTACTGTATCAAAACAGTACAGTAGCTTGAACAAAGGGACATTTGTATAAAAAATGTCAGTATACAAGTGGTACCCTTTGTTCATCAGGGGGAATATCAGGTCCCAGACAATCTTGCCACTGGTTCCCATATGTTCTGGGCAACCTGGAGGGTCAAGGTGGCTATCCTTTCCCTCGTACACCCGGAAGGCCTGAGTATACCCAGTCTCGCTATCACAGAGCTTATACATCTTTACACCATACCTAGAGCGCTTGGAAGGAACATACTGCTTGAATCCCAGCCTTCCCTTATACTTCATCAGGGATTCATCCACGCATATATTCCTTCCAGGTGTATAAGCCTCTGCAAACCTGGCAGCAAAGTGGGTAATCAGGGGGCGGATTTTATACAGCCTGTCAAACTGGGGATGCTGTTGTCGCTGAAGTGCATGAAATGCAGAATCATTTCATACCTCTTCCTCGACATACATTGGGAGTAAATGGGGGTAGAGCAGATGGGGCTACTGCTCCAGTAGGAGCGGATGGAGGGCTTCTTTATGATGCCCATCAGCATAGTCAATGCCCAGAATCTTTTAAATTCTGGCACATCGATGGGGGCCCATTGCTGCTTTGCCAAAAAAGAGTCCAGTTTTGTAGCTCGGAATTGATGGGCATATAAATTAGTTTGGGCGACAATGTTCCCCAATACATCATCGCCCAGAAACACCTCCATAAACTGCTGAGGGCTAAATCCTGTGACATCCAAATTAATGCCAGGATTTGCAGTAAAGGATGGGATGTCTGGCCTCTGGTTATGAGGCACTACCCACTCCTCAGCAGTTCTGCCAGCTGGAGCAGCACGTCTCCTTCTGGCAGGGGGACTAGCAGGCACAGATACAACATCCCCAGATACATCACTAGCAGTAGACACTGTATCGAGTGATGATGTATCTGAGCACCTGGCAGGGTCAAAATCAGGGTCAGAGTCTGACTTAGACGCGTCAGACTCTAGCGCAAGGGTGGCATATGACTGCTCAGCGCGGGTTGTCTTCCGTGACCCGTGTGCCATGATCACAATTGCTTTACTTAGTGACCTGTCACAAAAAAAATAAAAAATTAAAAATAACCCCTGAAAAAATGAACAGACAGCAAAATAAGTGATGCTGTGCAAGAGCCTGTGATCTGTATAGTGATCACTGGCAGGGCAGGGGTTAATCGTTCTGAAAAGAGCTTTTGGGTCTCAAAAAAATCACAAAAAAAATGAACCACTAAAAAAAAAAAAAAGGCACAAACAGCAGAAAAGATCTGCTGTGCAAGAGCCAGTGATTATAGTGATCACTTGCAAGACAGGGGTTAATGGCTCTGAAAAGAGCCTTTGGGTCTCAAGATTTTACAAATCCCTACCTATAAATACCTAAATCTCTCTAGCTAAACCACAGATCTCTCTCTCTCACACTAAAACACAAGTGAAGAGAGGGAGGCAGATCCACACTAATCAGAGAAATGGGGAACACACTTGGGATGAAATTGCTAATGGGGCAAGCTGTGATTGTATGACTCCAGCCTGCCCCTTATGATGCGGCATGCTAGGGACGCCCCCAGAAGCCCCATGATTCACTGCCTTTCGAAAAAAAAAGGGGGGGGGAGTTAATATTGATCATTTTCTTTATTTTATATTTATTTTTTTATATATATTATTTTATATGCACGGAGTGCCAGGACCCCTCAAGGCACTCATCACATGCAGTACATCACTGCTATACTATCAGAGCTTCCAGAGCTCAAAATAGGTGCAGACGTACCAGGTACGTCCAAGGTCATTATGGACTGTTTTCTGCCAGACGTACCTGATACGTCCGCAGTCAGGAAGGGGTTAAACTCCATCATCCCCCGGCACAGGAAACATACATATATATAAGTGGGGACTTTGAAAATCTTTCAACCTGAAAAGTGGGGACTTAGAACTTTTTTTTGCCTGAAAAGTGGTGACTTAGAAAATATTTTGCACATTTAAAAATAGAAAAATAAATAAATTTCAGCCCACAGCAGCCCCTCAAGTTGCATCCCCTGACAGCCCCCACCTGGGTGACCAACATATCCAAAAATCAGCCAGATCCCTGCAGGGATTCAGGAATTTCATGGAAGTCATAATTTTAGCGGTAACCGCCAGGCTCCCGTAAACAAAATTAGTTCCATAGAATCGCGGCCAAGTGCCGCTGGATAACAACCGACAAAACGCAAGGTTTTCATGAAGAAAATAGTTCCAGGGATTTCGCGCCTATGTCCCCTGAAGTCTTTTCTCGGATTTGGGCCACGCAGACGCCCGCCAGGGGTCTAGCTTTCGGTTCTACCGCTGGAGGGAGACAGGGCAGCCAGGCAGGCAGCCAGGCAGGCAGGCAGCCAGCCAGGCAGGCAGGCAGGCAGGCTGGCTGTACTGCCTACGTAGGTCTTTGAGCTTACATTCAGCAGCCTCCCCTGCCCTGTGGGACGACCAGGGTTAAGCCCCATCATTTCACGGCCTGCTCAACCGCCTCCCACCCCTCCCGTTCAGCCACCTCCGTGCCTTAAGCCCCCTCTGGTGACGGTCCCTTCCGCTCGGGCCTTAAGCCCCCTTTGGTGATTGCTCCCCTCCGCTCGGGCCTTAAGCCCCCCGCCCCTGAGACCCTGGAGGCATGGAAGCCTAGTTCACGCACCCCAAGGGCGCAGTGGCGCCCATGTCAGAAGTCGCAGATGACTTATATGTCAAGTTGTCCCTCCAAGGCCCTGCTGCACTAGCTGACCGCCGTGCTGGATGTTTTTTTTTTTTATTCTTGGCAGTGTCAGCTTCACTCTCCTTCTCACTCTCTTGTGTGTGTGTGTGTGTGTGTGTGGGGGTGGAGGGGTGGGTTAAGTCCCTGGAGGACACCTCTACTTCCTTCTTGCAACACCCACCTATGCCCAACTCTGTATCTCCTGTCCGTGTGTTGTCTCCACACATGTTGGGTATCTTCCAAGGTGCCAAGTTGTCCAGGGAGGCGATAAAATGTGGAGTGAAAGAGGCCAGAAGACACCCCACCCACCACAGATGGCCCGTCCACCAGGGCCACTCTCCCCATTGCCAGGGAGGGAGCAGGCACAGAGAGCCAGACCACATGGGTAGGACGGCGGTGGTCGGGAGAGGAGAGCATCCCCAACCCAACACACCGCTTACCCCCTGGTACAACCTCCATGCCTACACTTCCCAGTGCCTGGCGGCAGGGAGGAAGCGTTCAAAGGGCAGCAAGACCACAGAGGTAAGGGCAGTGTGCAGGAGGAGAGAGCTTCTCCAACCCGTCACACCGCTTGCAACAAGGCCCGTCCACCAGGGCCACTCTCCCCATTGTAGGGAGCCAGGGAGGGAGCAGGCACAGAGAGCCAGACCACAGGGGTAGGACGGCGGTGGGCGGGAGAGGAGAGCATCCCCAACCCGACACACCGCTTACCCCCTGGTACAACCTCCATGCCTACACTTCCCAGTGCCTGGCGGCAGGGAGGAAGCGTTCAAAGGGCAGCAAGACCACAGAGGTAAGGGCAGTGTGCAGGAGGAGAGAGCTTCTCCAACCCGTCACACCGCTTGCAACAAGGCCCGTCCACCAGGGCCACTCTCCCCATTGTAGGGTGCCAGGGAGGGAGCAGGCACAGAGAGCCAGACCACAGGGGTAGGACGGCGGTGGGCGGGAGAGGAGAGCATCCCCAACCCGACACACCGCTTACCCCCTGGTACAACCTCCATGCCTACACTTCCCAGTGCCTGGCGGCAGGGAGGAAGCGTTCAAAGGGCAGCAAGACCACAGAGGTAAGGGCAGTGTGCAGGAGGAGAGAGCTTCTCCAACCCGTCACACCGCTTGCAACAAGGCCCGTCCACCAGGGCCACTCTCCCCATTGTAGGGTGCCAGGGAGGGAGCAGGCACAGACAACCAGACCAAAGGGGTAGGACGGCGGTTGGCGGGAGGGGAGAGCATCCACAACCCGTCACACCGCTTACCCCCTGGCCCTGCCTCCATGCCTACACTCCACGGTGCCGGGTGGCAGGGAGAAAGCCTTCAAAGGGCAACCAGTACGCAGAGGAAGGGTAGTAGTGGAGCTCTTCTCCAAAGCATCACATCACTTGCATCAAGGCCCATCCACCAGTGACACTCTCCCCGTTGTAGGGTGCCAGGGAGGGAGCAGGCACAGAGAGCCAGACCACAGGGGTAGGACGGCGGTGGGCGGGAGAGGAGAGCATCCCCAACCCGACACACCGCTTACCCCCTGGTACAACCTCCATGCCTACACTTCCCAGTGCCTGGCGGCAGGGAGGAAGCGTTCAAAGGGCAGCAAGACCACAGAGGTAAGGGCAGTGTGCAGGAGGAGAGAGCTTCTCCAACCCGTCACACCGCTTGCAACAAGGCCCGTCCACCAGGGCCACTCTCCCCATTGTAGGGTGCCAGGGAGGGAGCAGGCACAGACAACCAGACCAAAGGGGTAGGACGGCGGTTGGCGGGAGGGGAGAGCATCCACAACCCGTCACACCGCTTACCCCCTGGCCCTGCCTCCATGCCTACACTCCACGGTGCCGGGTGGCAGGGAGAAAGCCTTCAAAGGGCAACCAGTACGCAGAGGAAGGGTAGTAGTGGAGCTCTTCTCCAAAGCATCACATCACTTGCATCAAGGCCCATCCACCAGTGACACTCTCCCCGTTGTAGGGTGCTGGGGAGGGAGCAGGCACAGACAACCAGACCACAGGGGTAGGACGGCGGTGGGCGGGAGGGGAGAGCATCCACAACCCGTCACACCGCTTACCCCGTGGCCCAACCTCCATGCCTACACTCCCCAGTGCCTGGCAGCAGGGAGGAAGCGTTCAAAGGGCAGCAAGACCACACAGGTAGGGCGGTGGGCGGGAGGAGAGAGCTTCTCCAACCCGTCACACCGCTTCCAACCAGGCCCATCCACCAGGGCCACTCTCCCCATTGTAGGGTGCCGGGGAGGGGACCTCAGCAGGCCACGGGGCACCAGCCTCCTCCACGGCGCACACGGTATCGTACCTCTGCTTTTAGACGGGGCAGGGAGCAAACTCAGTTGGAGGTCACCAGACAGGGAGAGAAGCGCTTGGCTCGCAGACAGGTAGCGCCCTCACTGGCAGAGCCCGGTGTGAGTCCAGGGACCACGCCTGAGGCGGAGGAGAGAAGGACCATTTCGCCTGTTTGCAGGGGGCCACCAGGGACCGCCTCAGCGAAAGCCTCTTCCCAGCTCAGGCGCAGGGAGCCATATCGATTGGAGAAGGTAGTGGGGTAAACATGGAGGTCAAGAAGGTCCGATTCCAATAGAAGACAGGTAAGTGAGATAACCTCCTGTAAGTCTGGAACTCTGTGTAGGCATCAGAGAACTAGCCAGGGTCCCCTGACCACCAAAGGGGGTAAAACTTTCTGTCAGTCTGGAACTCTTCCTGGGCATAGGAGAACCGGCCAGACTCCCCTGCCTATTGTTCAAAATTTTCGCTCCGAGATAATCTCCTCAAGGGTGCCCCCAGCAGTTATCGTGCACTTTCTGCACGCCCGTCATTTAGGGGGACCGAACCAACAAAGTGTCCGACCTCATGGAAGTGGTGCCTGGACACAGCTAGGCAGATCCGACCTCATTTCTGTCAAAGTCCGGAGCTCATGGGACTTAGAAAATTTTTCGCTCTTTGCCGCCGTGCCCTTCCCGGCCACCAGAGGGCGCCACTAGGGTTGCAGGGTGACCGGGGCAGGCTCCCTTCCCCTGCCTGACCTGCCCCCCTGAAGTCCCGCAATGAAGGGAGGTCGTGGAGGGCAGATGACGATTGCAGACAGGAAAGGGGGGAAACCGCCTGTCCGTCTGGAACTCTTCCTGGGCATAGGAGAACCAGCCAGAGTCCCCTGCCTGCTTGTGGGACTTTGAACAATTTTCAACCTGAAAAGTGGGGACTTTGAAAATATTTCACCATGTAAAGTGGGGAACTTGGATTATATGCTGCACAATCTCCTCGGGGGTGGCGCCAGAGCTGACAGCACGACCGACCCCATGGACGTTTAGCCTGGACGCAGCAGGGCAGAACCGACCCCGTTTTTGCCTCATACCTGGAGCTCGCTGAAGGCCTGCCTGCCTGCCTGGCCAGCCCAGCTGTGGACCTTGGTGTCCCTAATCATTTTTGCCAACCAGGGGGTGCTCCACTAGAGGTGCAGGGGACACAGGGCAGGCACCCTTCACCTGCCCAACCAATCCTGGGTGGCTGGGAGCAAGCAGAGGCCCCTGGAGCATTTTATCATTTTCGGCCACCGGGGGGCGCCACTAAGGGTGCAGGAGTCCCAGGGCAGGCACCCTTCCCCTGCCCGCCAAACTCTGGGAGGCTGGGAGCAAGCAGAGGCCCCTGGGGCATTTTATCATTTTCGGCCACCGGGGGCGCCACTAAGGGTGCAGGGGTCCCAGGGCAGGCACCCTTCCCCTGCCCGCCAAACCCTGGGAGGCTGGGAGCAAGCAGAGGCTCCTGGAGCATTTTATCATTTTCGGCCACCGGGGGGCGCCACTAAGGGTGCAGGCGTCACAGGGCAGGCACCCTTCCCCTGCCCGCCAAACCCCGGGAGGCTGGGAGCAAGCAGAGGCCCCTGGAGCATTTTATCATTTTCTGCCACCGGGGGGCGCCACTAAGGGTGCAGGCGTCCCAGGGCAGGCACCCTTCCCCTGCCCGCCAAACCCCGGGAGGCTGGGAGCAAGCAGAGGCCCCTGGAGCATTTTATCATTTTCGGCCACCGGGGGGCGCCACTAAGGGTGCAGGGGTGCAGCCTCCCCATCCTGCCCCCTGAAGTCCCGCAACAAAGGAAGGTCGGGGTGGGCATATAACGATTGCAGACAGGTAAGGGGGAAAACCCTGTCAGTGTGGAACTCTGGTTGGGCATAGGAGAACCAGCAAGAGTCCCCTGCTTGCTCTTCAAAATTTTTGCTCCTCAACAATCTCCTCGAGGGTGCCACCAGCTATTGTCGTGCACTTTCTGCACGCGCGTCATTTAGGGGGACCAACATGAAAGAGTGTCCGACCTCATGGAAGTGGTGCCTGGACGCGGCAGGGCAGATCCGACCTCATAGCCGACAGGCCTGGAGCTTGTGGGACTTAGAAAATATTTCACCCTGAAAACTGGAGAACTTGGATTATATGCTGCACAATCTCCTCGGGGGTGGCGCCAGAGCTGACAGTGTCCGACCGCATGGACGTTTAGCCTGGACGCAGCAGGGCAGATCCGACCTCATTTCTGTCAAATGCCTGGAGCTTGTGGGACTTTGAACATTTTTCAACCTGAAAAGTGGGGACTTAGAAAATATTTTGCACATTTAAAAATAAAAAAATATAAAAAAAAATACATTCCAGCACATAGAAGCCCCTCAATTTGCATCCCCTGACAGCCCCCACCTGGGTGACCAACATATCCAAAAATCAGCCAGATCCCTGCAGGGGTTCAGGAATTTCATGGAAGTCATAATTTTAGCGGTAACCGCCAGGCTCCCGTAACCGAAATTAGTTCCATAGAATCGCGGCCAAGTGCCGCTGGATAACAACCGGCAAAACGCAAGGCTTTCATGCCGAAAATAGTTCCAGGGATTTCGCGCCTATGTCCCCCTGAAGTCTTTTCTCGGTTTTGGGCCACGCAGACGCCCGCCAGGGGTCTAGCTTTCGGTTTTACTGCTGTAGGCAGGCAGGGAAGCAGGCAGGCAGGCAGGCAGGTGGCTAAGTGCCGCTGGACACCGATCGGCAACGTTTTCATGCTGAAACTTGTTCCAGGGATTTTGTGGCCATGTCCCCCTGAAGTCTATTCTCGGTTTTGGGCCATGTGAATGGCTCGGTTCTGCTGCTGTACGCAGGGAGGGAAGGAGGCATGAGGGCAGGCAGACAGGGAAAGCGGGGACTTTGAAGGTGTTTTTTTTTTACCCTTCTGTAACCCCTTAGTGACCAGGCCATTTTTCAATTTTATTACCGTTAACCCCTTAGTGACCAGGCCATTTTTCAATTGTATTACCGTTAAGGACCAGGGCTCTTTTTACATTTCTGCAGTGGTTGTGTTTAGATGTAATTTGCCTCTTACACATTTACTGCACCCATACATATTATATACCATTTTTCTCGCTATTAAATGTTCATTCTAAAGATACCATCATTTTCATCATATCATATAATTTACTAGAATAAAAAAAGTAAAATATGATAAAAAAACAAACAAAAAAAAACACAGCTGGCCATCATGCACCCATGTCCCAGTTGGAACATGTCTGAAGCCGACCAATGTAATTCACCTCCGTCAAACTGTATGTTTTTGAAAAGTACACACCCTAGGGCATTTCACATGGTGGCATTTGAACACTTTACATGCACTAATTCTACCACCAGTCTCTGTCAAACGTTTTTGTGGTGTTATTTTTCACTCACACATTCTACTTTGTGCATAGATTCTAAGCTCCTGTTAGGTGTTACTGCCAAAGGATACCACAATATGTACTTGGCATCATCTCCCGAGTACAGCGATAACACTCATGTATACGTTTGTCGGGTTCACTGGGGGGGTGCAAAGCGAAATGTCTGATATGCGTTTTTCAAATTTTATATATCTTGTTTGCCTATCTTGCTTTTGAGGGCCTTATCAGATATCCCAATGTATTTTCTTGCCATGAGCGTGCATATATTTGAAAAGTTTACACCCCACAGTAGTTGAAGAACGTGTGTGGAGGTAACTGTTCAATCCTCAATTTTACACACGCACACCGCTATTTGACTGTGATTTAGGAGAGCCCGCTGTTGGTTATTGCAAGAACACACCCCGGGTTGTTTTCTGCGAGGCCTCCTAAGGACACCCATGCCCCCCCCCCCCCATGCAAAGGTCTGCCAGGATTTGGGGAAGGTACGGTAACAATTGAATGACTTGCCATTTGAGTTGAAATTGAGAGTATGTCTTCTGATAGGCCTATCTTTAGCTTGGGGCTTATCACATACCCCAGTTTTATATATCGCCACAAAAGGGTACATACTTGAAACGTAGACACGCACACCGCTTTTTGACTGTGGAACACACCCCGGGTTTATCACGATTCCGGGAACCTAACACGCTAACAGACACACACACACACACACACAGAAAAGGTGCCGTACCGGACCTTAGAGTGGCCGGGCTAAGCACACACAGAATAGTCAGGAGACAAGCCGAGTCAGGGGAACCAGAAAACAGAATAACGAGAAACAAGCCGAGGTCAAAGGGTAGGAGAAAGTCACAAAGTCAGTTTAACAAGCCAGAGTGTACGTAACCACAAATCACAAGTTCAGAATCAATACTATACAGCAAAGACCACAACAGGGCAGGGAGGAACAGGAAAGGTGAGTATAAATACCCTAGGTTGAATTCTGATTGGATAACTTCCAATCAGAATTAACAATCACATGTGGGAGATATCTAAGCCTCCCACTGTGATTGTGGTACTGTTGCTTTAACGCCGGGTCACTCACGTGACCCCGGCGTTTGCATAAATCAACGACCTTCCAGCGTGCAGCGTTATACATGCTGCCGCTGGGAGGCGTGACGGATGCGAGCGGCGAGCGGCGGAGAGGAGACGCCGCTCGCCGACAGGTAGGAGGAGGGGAGACCGCGGGCGGCGATGGACTGAGGGTGAGTGCTGCGAGTTGCGAGCAGCCTCCCCTACTAGCCGCCCGCGGACCCCTGACAGGGTTGTTTTCTGCGAGGCCTCCTAAGGACACCCATGCCCCCCATGCACGGGGTAAATGTAACAACCCCCCCCAAAGAAAAAGACACCCAAAAAAAAAACTGAACGGCAAAAAATAAATTAAAAATGGGCCAGCGTGTGGTATCGTTTGAAACAGTCTCCAATGCAGAGTCCAGGCTGCCCAGGGCAGTCAGGACAGTAATATACACTGTCTTTTCTCTGCCCCTCTTAGAACAGACCCTGCATCTTTTTTGGGGATTCTGTTTTGCCGCAGTAGGGGGAATTTTAAAAATAAAATGTGTAGCCCCAACTCTGCTGTTACAAATCGCTATTTGTAACTGGCCCTTTAAATGAGAAAGTGCCCTGCTTCCCTGGATTGTGGAGAAGCATGTTTGCCAGCCTCCTGCCTCATGACTATGGCCCCTGGAAGATTGTGCCCCTGAAAACTTATTAACATTTATTGGGTGTGTATGGCCCTTTAAGAACCGTCTGGGGACATATTGTGACTTTGCTGAACAATGCCCCTTTAAGACTATGTCCCCAGACCGGTAAAATAACTTGCCCCTGGCTTTCTCCCACTTGGTTCAGTAAATAGGGCTTACTGAATCAAGTACCACACAGGCAGACCACCCAGAAGTTAAAGTGTGCAGGCAATTTACCTCCCAGGCTGTGAGGTTACTGCCGGTCAATTGCACGTGGCGGCGGCCATCTTGGTTTCCTCGAATGCGGTCAGCGGTGTATGCTAAAGATTCTGTGGAACTAAAATCGGCTACACATTCTGCCGAACACCGCTGACCCTTACCTTCTCCCATACTGAACTTGCAGCTCCAGAGACTCCGTTCGAAATGGGACTTAGTCGTTTTTTCGCATGAAATTGACCGACCGCACAGGCCAAATCTATGGAACTGTTTTGGGCAGGAAATTGTGCTTGCGGTCGGTCATAAAGGACTTCCAGCTAACTTTTGATCCACTGGGGGGATTTGGCTGATTTTTGGAAGTGTTTATGTTTGATGTATGCTGAGTCTGAATATGTAACTTTTATTGAAATTGAATGTATGGTTTTAAAGTTACAGTGTGTGTGTAAAAACTGTATTTTTACTGTATGTAATAATTGGTTTAACTGTTTATCTGAGGGGAGGGAACCTGTGGGCTGTACTATGCATGTGATTGGTTAATTTCATCCTCCCCCTGGGAGTGTCCTGTGTGTACCTTATCCTAATAAAAAGCAGGCTGGGTGTTCCAGTCCTCAGACCTCTTCTGACCCTCAATACGTAGCCTTGTCTCGTTATTGGAGGGAACTGCTGTATCACACTGGGGATTGCTATGCGCTGCATATTCCCCTGAGCTCTTAATCACTTAGCTCTTGTAAGAGCTTGTTCCGGATACGCTCCCTGGAGGAGAGGTCTTCCCCACACGGTCCTGGAGGACAGAAGCCGATCCAGGGTGGAAGGAAGACGGCGCGGCTCCAGTTAAGCTACGGCGGTTGTGGAGCCTGCGGTGGTTGTGGTGTCGTCTGCAGTGCTTGGAGTCCTCTGAGAGCGCTAGGAGCATCCATCAACGGAGGGTACTCGGTCGGAGTACACGGAGCTCCGTTACATCTGCTCTCTCCCATCACCGCCCGGGGAGCAGGTGCATCACGGTACAAAATCCCCGAAATGATCTGGAGCTGAAACTAAAAATCTCAGTTGCTTCCCGGGGTTTGCTTTTTTTGAACAACAAGAAAGCGTTGTGGATTGCAATCTGCATTAGGTAGATTGCAACCTTTTTGTACCAGGCCCTTGTCTTTCGTATAACTAGGTAGGGCTGCAGCAGCTGATCTGCCAGATCAACCCCACCCATATGACGGTTATAGGCCTTGATGCACACTGGCTTCCTCGTTCTCTCAGCTCTGCCACGTACAGGGACCTCCACAGTCCCCTCAGTGTGGATGGTGGTAAGAAGGTACACATCCTTCTTGTCTCTGTACTTAACTGCCAACAGCTCCTCTTGGCGCAGAGCTGAGGTCTCCCCCCTCCGTAGCCGGGTGCGTGCAAGTTGTCCTGGGAAACCTGTGCTGTTCTTTTTAATTGTGCCGCAAGCTACTGTATCAAAACAGTACAGTAGCTTGAACAAAGGGACACTTGTATAAAAAATGTCAGTATACAAGTGGTACCCTTTGTTCATCAGGGGGAATATCAGGTCCCAGACAATCTTGCCACTGGTTCCCATATGTTCTGGGCAACCTGGAGGGTCAAGGTGGCTATCCTTTCCCTCGTACACCCGGAAGGCCTGAGTATACCCAGTCTCGCTATCACAGAGCTTATACATCTTTACACCATACCTAGAGCGCTTGGAAGGAACATACTGCTTGAATCCCAGCCTTCCCTTATACTTCATCAGGGATTCATCCACGCATATATTCCTTCCAGGTGTATAAGCCTCTGCAAACCTGGCAGCAAAGTGGGTAATCAGGGGGCGGATTTTATACAGCCTGTCAAACTGGGGATGCTGTTGTCGCTGAAGTGCATGAAATGCAGAATCATTTCATACCTCTTCCTCGACATACATTGGGAGTAAATGGGGGTAGAGCAGATGGGGCTACTGCTCCAGTAGGAGCGGATGGAGGGCTTCTTTATGATGCCCATCAGCATAGTCAATGCCCAGAATCTTTTAAATTCTGGCACATCGATGGGGGCCCATTGCTGCTTTGCCAAAAAAGAGTCCAGTTTTGTAGCTCGGAATTGATGGGCATATAAATTAGTTTGGGCGACAATGTTCCCCAATACATCATCGCCCAGAAACACCTCCATAAACTGCTGAGGGCTAAATCCTGTGACATCCAAATTAATGCCAGGATTTGCAGTAAAGGATGGGATGTCTGGCCTCTGGTTATGAGGCACTACCCACTCCTCAGCAGTTCTGCCAGCTGGAGCAGCACGTCTCCTTCTGGCAGGGGGACTAGCAGGCACAGATACAACATCCCCAGATACATCACTAGCAGTAGACACTGTATCGAGTGATGATGTATCTGAGCACCTGGCAGGGTCAAAATCAGGGTCAGAGTCTGACTTAGACGCGTCAGACTCTAGCGCAAGGGTGGCATATGACTGCTCAGCGCGGGTTGTCTTCCGTGACCCGTGTGCCATGATCACAATTGCTTTACTTAGTGACCTGTCACAAAAAAAATAAAAAATTAAAAATAACCCCTGAAAAAATGAACAGACAGCAAAATAAGTGATGCTGTGCAAGAGCCTGTGATCTGTATAGTGATCACTGGCAGGGCAGGGGTTAATCGTTCTGAAAAGAGCTTTTGGGTCTCAAAAAAATCACAAAAAAAATGAACCACTAAAAAAAAAAAAAAAGGCACAAACAGCAGAAAAGATCTGCTGTGCAAGAGCCAGTGATTATAGTGATCACTTGCAAGACAGGGGTTAATGGCTCTGAAAAGAGCCTTTGGGTCTCAAGATTTTACAAATCCCTACCTATAAATACCTAAATCTCTCTAGCTAAACCACAGATCTCTCTCTCTCACACTAAAACACAAGTGAAGAGAGGGAGGCAGATCCACACTAATCAGAGAAATGGGGAACACACTTGGGATGAAATTGCTAATGGGGCAAGCTGTGATTGTATGACTCCAGCCTGCCCCTTATGATGCGGCATGCTAGGGACGCCCCCAGAAGCCCCATGATTCACTGCCTTTCGAAAAAAAAAGGGGGGGGGAGTTAATATTGATCATTTTCTTTATTTTATATTTATTTTTTTATATATATTATTTTATATGCACGGAGTGCCAGGACCCCTCAAGGCACTCATCACATGCAGTACATCACTGCTATACTATCAGAGCTTCCAGAGCTCAAAATAGGTGCAGACGTACCAGGTACGTCCAAGGTCATTATGGACTGTTTTCTGCCAGACGTACCTGATACGTCCGCTCATAACTCCATCATCCCCCGGCACAGGAAACATACATATATATAAGTGGGGACTTTGAAAATCTTTCAACCTGAAAAGTGGGGACTTAGAACTTTTTTTTGCCTGAAAAGTGGTGACTTAGAAAATATTTTGCACATTTAAAAATAGAAAAATAAATACATTTCAGCCCACAGCAGCCCCTCAAGTTGCATCCCCTGACAGCCCCCACCTGGGTGACCAACATATCCAAAAATCAGCCAGATCCCTGCAGGGATTCAGGAATTTCATGGAAGTCATAATTTTAGCGGTAACCGCCAGGCTCCCGTAAACAAAATTAGTTCCATAGAATCGCGGCCAAGTGCCGCTGGATAACAACCGGCAAAACGCAAGGTTTTCATGAAGAAAATAGTTCCAGGGATTTCGCGCCTATGTCCCCTGAAGTCTTTTCTCGGTTTTGAGCCACGCAGACGCCCGCCAGGGGTCTAGCTTTCGGTTCTACCGCTGGAGGGAGACAGGGCAGCCAGGCAGGCAGCCAGGCAGCCAGCCAGGCAGGCAGGCAGGCAGGCTGGCTGTACTGCCTACGTAGGTCTTTGAGCTTACATTCAGCAGCCTCCCCTGCCCTGTGGGACGACCAGGGTTAAGCCCCATCATTTCACGGCCTGCTCAACCGCCTCCCACCCCTCCCGTTCAGCCACCTCCGTGCCTTAAGCCCCCTCTGGTGACGGTCCCTTCCGCTCGGGCCTTAAGCCCCCTTTGGTGATTGCTCCCCTCCGCTCGGGCCTTAAGCCCCCCGCCCCTGAGACCCTGGAGGCATGGAAGCCTAGTTCACGCACCCCAAGGGCGCAGTGGCGCCCATGTCAGAAGTCGCAGATGACTTATATGTCAAGTTGTCCCTCCAAGGCCCTGCTGCACTAGCTGACCGCCGTGCTGGATGTTTTTTTTTTTTATTCTTGGCAGTGTCAGCTTCACTCTCCTTCTCACTCTCTTGTGTGTGTGTGTGTGTGTGTGTGTGGGGGTGGAGGGGTGGGTTAAGTCCCTGGAGGACACCTCTACTTCCTTCTTGCAACACCCACCTATGCCCAACTCTGTATCTCCTGTCCGTGTGTTGTCTCCACACATGTTGGGTATCTTCCAAGGTGCCAAGTTGTCCAGGGAGGCGATAAAATGTGGAGTGAAAGAGGCCAGAAGACACCCCACCCACCACAGATGGCCCGTCCACCAGGGCCACTCTCCCCATTGCCAGGGAGGGAGCAGGCACAGAGAGCCAGACCACATGGGTAGGACGGCGGTGGTCGGGAGAGGAGAGCATCCCCAACCCAACACACCGCTTACCCCCTGGTACAACCTCCATGCCTACACTTCCCAGTGCCTGGCGGCAGGGAGGAAGCGTTCAAAGGGCAGCAAGACCACAGAGGTAAGGGCAGTGTGCAGGAGGAGAGAGCTTCTCCAACCCGTCACACCGCTTGCAACAAGGCCCGTCCACCAGGGCCACTCTCCCCATTGTAGGGTGCCAGGGAGGGAGCAGGCACAGACAACCAGACCACAGGGGTAGGACGGCGGTGGGCGGGAGGGGAGAGCATCCACAACCCGTCACACCGCTTACCCCGTGGCCCAACCTCCATGCCTACACTCCCCAGTGCCTGGCAGCAGGGAGGAAGCGTTCAAAGGGCAGCAAGACCACACAGGTAGGGCGGTGGGCGGGAGGAGAGAGCTTCTCCAACCCGTCACACCGCTTCCAACCAGGCCCATCCACCAGGGCCACTCTCCCCATTGTAGGGTGCCGGGGAGGGAGCAGGCACAGACAACCAGACCACAGGGGTAGGACGGCAGTGGGCGGGAGGGGAGAGCATCCACGACCCGTCACACTGCTTACCCCCTGGCGTAAGACAACTTCGGAGCTGGTAAATAAAAAACGCTCTGTGCAGCCACGGGTGAATCGGAGGCATTTAAAGTCGGCCGCTTTTGTCCCCACCAGGATAGGGGACCTCAGCAGGCCACGGGGCACCAGCCTCCTCCACGGCGCACACGGTATCGTACCTCTGCTTTTAGACGGGGCAGGGAGCAAACTCAGTTGGAGGTCACCAGACAGGGAGAGAAGCGCTTGGCTCGCAGACAGGTAGCACCCTCACTGGCGGAGCCCGGTGTGAGTCCAGGGACCACGCCTGAGGCGGAGGAGAGAAGGACCATTTCGCCTGTTTGCAGGGGGCCACCAGGGACCGCCTCAGCGAAAGCCTCTTCCCAGCTCAGGCGCAGGGAGCCATATCGATTGGAGAAGGTAGTGGGGTAAACATGGAGGTCAAGAAGGTCCGATTCCAATAGAAGACAGGTAAGTGAGATAACCTCCTGTAAGTCTGGAACTCTGTGTAGGCATCAGAGAACTAGCCAGGGTCCCCTGACCACCAAAGGGGGTAAAACTTTCTGTCAGTCTGGAACTCTTCCTGGGCATAGGAGAACCGGCCAGACTCCCCTGCCTATTGTTCAAAATTTTCGCTCCGAGATAATCTCCTCAAGGGTGCCCCCAGCAGTTATCGTGCACTTTCTGCACGCCCGTCATTTAGGGGGACCGAACCAACAAAGTGTCCGACCTCATGGAAGTGGTGCCTGGACACAGCTAGGCAGATCCGACCTCATTTCTGTCAAAGGCCGGAGCTCATGGGACTTAGAAAATTTTTCGCTCTTTTCCGCCGTGCCCTTCCCGGCCACCAGAGGGCGCCACTAGGGTTGCAGGGTGACCGGGGCAGGCTCCCTTCCCCTGCCTGACCTGCCCCCCTGAAGTCCCGCAATGAAGGGAGGTCGTGGAGGGCAGATGAGGATTGCAGACAGGAAAGGGGGGAAACCGCCTGTCCGTCTGGAACTCTTCCTGGGCATAGGAGAACCAGCCAGAGTCCCCTGCCTGCTTGTGGGACTTTGAACATTTTTCAACCTGAAAAGTGGGGACTTTGAAAATATTTCACCATGTGTGAAGAAAAGAGACCTCAGCTAACCTTTTCTTCTATGTTTTGTGTATTTAATTTCCCTTTTCTGCCTATAGTATTTTATCCGTTCGGCAGTTTGCATCTACCGAACCACGACCTCCCTCCTTGCTTGTTGTGATTTGAAGCACCGACAATTAAGTGTTCCCTGGGTGGCCGTTGTTCGTATACCCGAACGCCACGAGGAAAAGAAAACGTCTTGTTCGCACGAGGCGAGTCAGCGGGACTTGGTCGTCGAGTGTCTGGAACTAAAATCGGACACTCGACCGTGCGAAGTACCGCTGAAAACTACCGAACGGCCGGTTCTCCCACTTGCCGAACACCCAGAAGAGCGGCATTCGGTAGTTATATCCGTATGAACCAGGGGAACAATCGCTCCTATGAGCCAGGAGGGTATTTTCGGTACTTTTGACCGCTTTCGCCTTTTTCCCCAATTGACCGACCCCACACACTGAATTCGTGGAACTGTTTTGGGCAGGAGCCTCGTGTGTGGTCGGTAAACTAAGACTTCCACACTTTTTAAGAACCCCTGAACCGATCTGGGTGAAATTTGGATATGTTTGCCTCCCAGATCGGGGCTATCAGGGGATATGTATTGTGATACCTGGTGGGGAAAGGGGTGTTCCAATGTTTGGGTAAAATGTGTGCCCTCTGCCTGGAGATAATTGATTTAACCTTTAACTTATCTCACTATCTTCCAGGCAGAGGAAGGGGCGTGTAGTAAGAAAATACTGTACAGTGATTGGTGATATGTTTGTTTGTTTTGGGAGGTCCTCTTGCATGAGGATCCCCATAAAAGCCAGCCTGTTTCAATAAAGCTTTAGTTCTGTTACACCCTTCATGAAGTCTTGGCTCATGTTTGGGGAAAGGATACTCTAACTACTGGGAAGGATTGTCGTGAAGCTGTATTCATCTCTACCCCCTGCTGGAGCTATGATACCCCCTGCTGGAGCTATGATACTCAGCAGCTGAAAAAGGAACAAGGGACCGCAGCAACATCTCCCCTGCAGGTCTTAACAACTGGTTGCAAGCGACGGGATTGAATGGAACGCAGAAAGACAACTGATGAATGGCCCAGCAGTACGAGAAACTAAAAAAGACGACGCTACAAGATCTACTGGAAGCCCGAGGCCAGGTGGCAAGCAACAAGAGAAAAGCTACCCTCATAGCAGAACTAATGGAGGGCGACCAAACCAACAGCGTGACGGACGTCAGCCGAGAGGAAGCGGAGTTCCAGCGGAAGGTGATGTGGAGGCTAAATTTATATGGGCCGAACCCACCACCGGAGGCGATAACGCAAATCCTGGCACAAGTGAATGCAGAACGCAGTGCCCTACAGGCCAGCTTGAACCAAGCAGACAATGCATCACTAACAGGATCTATAAATGGAGGACAGCGGAGAAAAATTAACTATGCTGCATTTAAAAGCTTTGCGGACGGAGAAACAGAGATTGACGCATATCTACAGGATTTCGAACGTCAATGCGCTTTGGAGGGTCTGGAATCAGAGCAATGGGCATCGATCTCAAGCAGTAAGCTCACGGGCCGTGCAGCCGAGGCCTACAGAGCAGTTCCTGACACAGCCATACATGACTATGCCAAGGTAAAGGAAATTCTGCTAGCTAGATATGCCGTGACCCCAGAGACTTACAGAAAGAAATTTCGGGCCTTACGGAAAGGGGGCCGAGACTCCTACACTGAGTGGGCTTTTCGGCTGTATCGAGCAGCCCAAAACTGGATACAAGGTACTACAGCTCTTCTTACTTGAACATTTTTTTGAGCACACCCCGACAGACACCAGGGATTGGGTCAGAGACCGAAAACCGGCTACCATCGAAGCCGCAGCCAAGCTGGCGGACGAGCATCATGAAGGCCGAAAGGGGGAAGCTGGTGGGAACCGTCCTCTGGTAAGGTCCAGTGCTCCACCACCAGGACCTGTGACCAACCCCAGACCACCCACACCCCAACCTGGTTTTGCCCGGAAACCTCCACCGGTATGTCACCAGTGCAATCAGCCCGGGCACTTCAAGATCCATTGCCCTCAGCGGAGCCGAACCAGCTGGGAACGGCCCCCACAAACCCCAAGGGCGGCCGCTCACCACTATCAGCACACCCAGGTGGGCGAGCCAGCACCCGACTCCGAACAGTGGGCTGTCCTACATGAGGTAGACCTAGCCCAAGCTGAAATAGACAATCGAGTCCACCACCGACAGTTGGTCACCGTAGACGGTCAAGAAGCAGAGGGGCTCCGAGACACGGGTGCCACCCTTACACTGGTACAACCACATACCGTAGCTGCCAAGGCCCGCACCAACAAGACTGTAGCAGTACGAGTGGCCGGGGGTGCCATCCACAAGATACCCACTGCTCGGGTACAGCTGAATTGGGGCCATGGTGACAGGCCGATGGAAGTAGGCATTATGGCGGGACTACCAGCAGAGGTTTTGTTGGGGAATGATTTAGGGTGCCTAACTTCAAAGCTGGTACAATCCGAACCTGCTGGAGCCTGCGCAGTGACCACTAGGGCGCAAGCCCGCCGAGCTGGACCAACACACTCCGAGGAACCACAGGTAGGAACTGAAAACCCCGTAGTCGCCCCTAACCCTATCCCATTCTGGGGTACCCCCCAAGATTTTGGCCAAACCCAACAAACAGACCCCACCTTAGCCGGTTACAGGAAGGCAGTAGGGACACCCAGAGAAGGGAATAACCACGAGGGATTCCAATGGGATAAGGGGTTGCTGTATAGGGTTACTGGGGGAGTGGGGAGGGGGGCAGCACAAGTGATAAAAAGGCAGCTGGTAGTACCCCGGAAATACAGGGCGGAGCTTCTAAGGCTCAGCCATAATATCCCGCTAGCCGGACATCTGGGTATCAAGAAAACTAAGGACCGCCTTACCCAGACGTTCTTCTGGCCAGGGATATCCACCGATGTGCAGTCTTACTGTAGAACCTGTGATACCTGTCAACGAATAGGGAAAAGGGGGGATCACCCTAGGGCCAAATTAAGACCCCTACCTATAATTGACGAGCCATTCTACCGGGTAGCAGTAGACCTGGTGGGGCCTCTCAGCAAACCCAGCTCCTCCGGAAAGCGCTACATACTCACGGTGGTGGACTATGCCACCAGATACCCTGAGGCGGTGGCGCTCTCCAACATTGAGGCGGAGACGGTGGCAGAGGCCCTAGTTAAGATCTTTTCCCGAGTAGGGTTCCCCACGGGAAATACTTTCCGACCAAGGGACCCAGTTCACGGCAACTGTAACGCAACAGTTGTGGCAGAGCTGCGGGGTTAAACCCTTATTCAGCTCCCCCTATCACCCACAGACCAATGGTCTCTGTGAACGATTTAACGGCACTCTTAAGCAAATGCTCACAGCGTTCACGGAGTCCTACGGTCAATGGGAGAAGTTTCTACCTCACCTCCTGTTTGCCTACCGGGAAGTGCCTCACTGGGTTCTCCCCCTTCGAACTCCTCTACGGGAGAAAAGTTTGGGGACCCCTGGACCTCATACGAGAGCACTGGGAGGGCAACACAGGAGAGGAGTGAGTCCCAGTCCTGCCATACGTGCTGGAGTTTCGGGACCGCCTGCAAGCTCTCACCGAGTCCGTTCGGGAGAACTTGCGGGCGGCCCAGAAGCACCAGAAACAATGGTATGACCACGGGGCAAGAGAAAGGAACCTGGAAATAGGGCAAAGGGTGTTAGCCCTCAGACCATCCAAAAAGAACAAGCTCCAGGCAGCCTGGCAGGGGCTATTTAAAATAGTAGAGAAGATTAGTGACACCACGTATATCGTGGCTAAATGTTGAAGCCCTATCACGGACGCTCGGAAGATGTGGCTGCCATATGCGCCCCATCCACGGACGACAGTGAGGGACTCCCCTTTCCAGACCTACTAGCAGCTAACCCCGGGACGGTAGAACAAGTTGGGTTAGGAGACAAGCTAGACCCCCCTCAGCAGGCAGACGCTAAGCACCTGCTCCAGGAGTACGGTGGGCTATTCTCCTCTCTACCCGGATACACGTCCGCCGCAGTACACCGGGTAGAGACCCAGGGGGAAAACCCCTTGAGACAACAGCCCTATCGTATACCAGCAGCAGTACGCACGAGCATGTGGAAGGAACTCCAGGAAATGCTCGAACTAGGGGTTATTGAGGCTTCCCAAAGTCCCTGGGCGTCTCCGGTAGTGTTAGTACCAAAGCGAGACGGCACCACTCGCTTCTGTATTGACTACCGGAAACTAAATGACAGGACAATCACGGATGCCTACCCTATGCCGCGGATCGACGAATTGCTCGATCGCATGGCTAGTGGACACTTCCTGACTACCCTAGATCTGTGTAAAGGCTATTGGCAAATTCCCCTAGACCCGGCTGCCATCCCTAAGTCAGCCTTCGTCACCCCATTCGGGCTATACCAATTTAAGGTTATGCCGTTTGGGATGAAGAATGCCCCGGCTACATTTCAACGGATGGCGGACCGACTTCTGGAAGGAATGCAGGACTTCGCATGTGCTTACTTGGATGACATCGCCATCTACAGCGGCACATGGGAAGCTCACCTGGGACACTTGGCTTTGGTATTTAACAAATTACAGGAAGCCGGCCTTACCCTGAAACCCGAGAAGTGCCATGTGGGCATGGCAGAAGTCCAGTATTTGGGGCATCGGGTAGGTTCGGGTAAACAGCGGCCCGAGCCCGCACTAAGACTCAGGTCCTAGCTTTCTTAGGTGCCTGGACACAGCTAGGCAGATCCAACCTCATTTCTGTCAAAGGCCGGAGCTCATGGGACTTAGAAATTTTTTCGCTCTTTGCCGCCGTGCCCTTCCCAGCCACCAGGGGGCGCCACTAGGGTTGCAGGGTGACCGGGGCAGGCTCCCTTCCCCTGCCTGACCTGCCCCCCTGAAGTCCCGCAATGAAGGGAGGTCGTGGAGGGCAGATGACGATTGCAGACAGGAA
Organism: Pelobates fuscus; assembly: GCF_036172605.1. NCBI lineage: Eukaryota > Metazoa > Chordata > Amphibia > Anura > Pelobatidae > Pelobates > Pelobates fuscus. The sequence continues at coordinate 177,998,163 of NC_086323.1, read as the reverse complement.
AGGGGGGAAACCGCCTGTCCGTCTGGAACTCTTCCTGGGCATAGGAGAACCAGCCAGAGTCCCCTGCCTGCTTGTGGGACTTTGAACATTTTTCAACCTGAAAAGTGGGGACTTTGAAAATATTTCACCATGTAAAGTGGGGAACTTGGATTATATGCTGCACAATCTCCTCGGGGGTGGCGCCACAGCTGACAGCGCGACCGACCCCATGGACGTTTAGACTGGACGCAGCAGGGCAGAACCGACCCCGTTTTTGCCTCACACCTGGAGCTCGCTGAAGGCTGCCCAACCCCTGCCTGCCTGCCTGCCTGGCCAGCCTAGCTGGGGACCTTGGTGTCCCTAATCATTTTCGCCAACCAGGGGGTGCTCCACTAGAGGTGCAGGGGACACAGGGCAGGCACCCTTCACCTGCTCAACCAATCCTGGGTGGCTGGGAGCGAGCAGAGGACCTTGGAAACTTTTATCATTTTTGTCCACCGGGGGGCGCCACTAGGGATGCAGGGTGCCCAGGGCAGGCTCCCTTCCCCTCCCCATCAAGGCTTGTGGGACTTTGAACATTTTTCAACCTGAAAAGTGGGGACTTAGAAAATATTTTGCACATTTAAAAATAAAAAAATATAAAAAAAAATACATTCCAGCACATAGAAGCCCCTCAATTTGCATCCCCTGACAGCCCCCACCTGGGTGACCAACATATCCAAAAATCAGCCAGATCCCTGCAGGGGTTCAGGAATTTCATGGAAGTCATAATTTTAGCGGTAACCGCCAGGCTCCCGTAAACGAAATTAGTTCCATAGAATCGCGGCCAAGTGCCGCTGGATAACAACCGGCAAAACGCAAGGTTTTCATGCCGAAAATAGTTCCAGGGATTTCGCGCCTATGTCCCCCTGAAGTCTTTTCTCGGTTTTGGGCCACGCAGACGCCCGCCAGGGGTCTAGCTTTCGGTTTTACTGCTGTAGGGAGGCAGGGAAGCAGGCAGGCAGGCAGGCAGGTGGCTAAGTGCCGCTGGACACCGATCGGCAACGTTTTCATGCTGAAACTTGTTCCAGGGATTTTGTGGCCATGTCCCCCTGAAGTCTATTCTCGGTTTTGGGCCATGTGAATGGCTCGGTTCTGCTGCTGTACGCAGGGAGGGAAGGAGGCATGAGGGCAGGCAGACAGGGAAAGCGGGGACTTTGAAGGTGTTTTCTTTTTACCCTTCTGTAACCCCTTAGTGACCAGGCCATTTTTCAATTTTATTACCGTTAACCCCTTAGTGACCAGGCCATTTTTCAATTGTATTACCGTTAAGGACCAGGGCTCTTTTTACATTTCTGCAGTGGTTGTGTTTAGATGTAATTTGCCTCTTACACATTTACTGCACCCATACATATTATATACCATTTTTCTCGCTATTAAATGTTCATTCTAAAGATACCATCATTTTCATCATATCATATAATTTACTAGAATAAAAAAAGTAAAATATGATAAAAAAACAAACAAAAAAAAACACAGCTGGCCATCATGCACCCATGTCCCAGTTGGAACATGTCTGAAGCCGACCAATGTAATTCACCTCCGTCAAACTGTATGTTTTTGAAAAGTACACACCCTAGGGCATTTCACATGGTGGCATTTGAACACTTTACATGCACTAATTCTACCACCAGTCTCTGTCAAACGTTTTTGTGGTGTTATTTTTCACTCACACATTCTACTTTGTGCATAGATTCTAAGCTCCTGTTAGGTGTTACTGCCAAAGGACACCACAATATGTACTTGGCATCATCTCCCGAGTACAGCGATAACACTCATGTATACGTTTGTCGGGTTCACTGGGGGGGTGCAAAGCGAAATGTCTGATATGCGTTTTTCAAATTTTATATATCTTGTTTGCCTATCTTGCTTTTGAGGGCCTTATCAGATATCCCAATGTATTTTCTTGCCATGAGCGTGCATATATTTGAAAAGTTTACACCCCACAGTAGTTGAAGAACGTGTGTGGAGGTAACTGTTCAATCCTCAATTTTACACACGCACACCGCTATTTGACTGTGATTTAGGAGAGCCCGCTGTTGGTTATTGCAAGAACACACCCCGGGTTGTTTTCTGCGAGGCCTCCTAAGGACACCCATGCCCCCCCCCCCATGCATAGGTCTGCCAGGATTTGGGGAAGGTACGGTAACAATTGAACGACTTGCCATTTGAGTTGAAATTGAGAGTATGTCTTCTGATAGGCCTATCTTTAGCTTGGGGCTTATCACATACCCCAGTTTTATATATCGCCACAAAAGGGTACATACTTAAAACGTAGACACGCACACCGCTTTTTGACTGTGGAACACACCCCGGGTTTATCACGATTCCGGGAACCTAACACGCTAACAGACACACACACACACACACACAGAAAAGGTGCCGTACCGGACCTTAGAGTGGCCGGGCTAAGCACACACAGAATAGTCAGGAGACAAGCCGAGTCAGGGGAACCAGAAAACAGAATAACGGCGGAGAGGAGACGCCGCTCGCCGACAGGTAGGAGGAGGGGAGACCGCGGGCGGCGATGGACTGAGGGTGAGTGCTGCGAGTTGCGAGCAGCCTCCCCTACTAGCCGCCCGCGGACCCCTGTTTTCTGCGAGGCCTCCTAAGGACACCCATGCCCCCCATGCACGGGGTAAATGTAACAACCCCCCCCAAAGAAAAAGACACCCAAAAAAAAAACTGAACGGCAAAAAATAAATTAAAAATGGGCCAGCGTGTGGTATCGTTTGAAACAGTCTCCAATGCAGAGTCCAGGCTGCCCAGGGCAGTCAGGACAGTAATATACACTGTCTTTTCTCTGCCCCTCTTAGAACAGACCCTGCATCTTTTTTGGGGATTCTGTTTTGCCGCAGTAGGGGGAATTTTAAAAATAAAATGTGTAGCCCCAACTCTGCTCTCTCCCATCACCGCCCGGGGAGCAGGTGCATCACGGTACAAAATCCCCGAAATGATCTGGAGCTGAAATTAAAAATCTCAGTTGCTTCCCGGGGTTTGCTTTTTTTGAACAACAAGAAAGCGTTGTGGGTTGCAATCTGCATTAGGTAGATTGCAACCTTTTTGTACCAGGCCCTTGTCTTTCGTATAACTAGGTAGGGCTGCAGCAGCTGATCTGCCAGATCAACCCCACCCATATGACGGTTATAGGCCTTGATGCACACTGGCTTCCTCGTTCTCTCAGCTCTGCCACGTACAGGGACCTCCACAGTCCCCTCAGTGTGGATGGTGGTAAGAAGGTACACATCCTTCTTGTCTCTGTACTTAACTGCCAACAGCTCCTCTTGGCGCAGAGCTGAGGTCTCCCCCCTCCGTAGCCGGGTGCGTGCAAGTTGTCCTGGGAAACCTGTGCTGTTCTTTTTAATTGTGCCGCAAGCTACTGTATCAAAACAGTACAGTAGCTTGAACAAAGGGACACTTGTATAAAAAATGTCAGTATACAAGTGGTACCCTTTGTTCATCAGGGGGAATATCAGGTCCCAGACAATCTTGCCACTGGTTCCCATATGTTCTGGGCAACCTGGAGGGTCAAGGTGGCTATCCTTTCCCTCGTACACCCGGAAGGCCTGAGTATACCCAGTCTCGCTATCACAGAGCTTATACATCTTTACACCATACCTAGAGCGCTTGGAAGGAACATACTGCTTGAATCCCACCCTTCCCTTATACTTCATCAGGGATTCATCCACGCATATATTCCTTCCAGGTGTATAAGCCTCTGCAAACCTGGCAGCAAAGTGGGTAATCAGGGGGCGGATTTTATACAGCCTGTCAAACTGGGGATGCTGTTGTCGCTGAAGTGCATGAAATGCAGAATCATTTCATACCTCTTCCTCGACATACATTGGGAGTAAATGGGGGTAGAGCAGATGGGGCTACTGCTCCAGTAGGAGCGGATGGAGGGCTTCTTTATGATGCCCATCAGCATAGTCAATGCCCAGAATCTTTTAAATTCTGGCACATCGATGGGGGCCCATTGCTGCTTTGCCAAAAAAGAGTCCAGTTTTGTAGCTCGGAATTGATGGGCATATAAATTAGTTTGGGCGACAATGTTCCCCAATACATCATCGCCCAGAAACACCTCCATAAACTGCTGAGGGCTAAATCCTGTGACATCCAAATTAATGCCAGGATTTGCAGTAAAGGATGGGATGTCTGGCCTCTGGTTATGAGGCACTACCCACTCCTCAGCAGTTCTGCCAGCTGGAGCAGCACGTCTCCTTCTGGCAGGGGGACTAGCAGGCACAGATACAACATCCCCAGATACATCACTAGCAGTAGACACTGTATCGAGTGATGATGTATCTGAGCACCTGGCAGGGTCAAAATCAGGGTCAGAGTCTGACTTAGACGCGTCAGACTCTAGCGCAAGGGTGGCATATGACTGCTCAGCGCGGGTTGTCTTCCGTGACCCGTGTGCCATGATCACAATTGCTTTACTTAGTGACCTGTCACAAAAAAAATAAAAAATTAAAAATAACCCCTGAAAAAATGAACAGACAGCAAAATAAGTGATGCTGTGCAAGAGCCTGTGATCTGTATAGTGATCACTGGCAGGGCAGGGGTTAATCGTTCTGAAAAGAGCTTTTGGGTCTCAAAAAAATCACAAAAAAAATGAACCACTAAAAAAAAAAAAAAAGGCACAAACAGCAGAAAAGATCTGCTGTGCAAGAGCCAGTGATTATAGTGATCACTTGCAAGACAGGGGTTAATGGCTCTGAAAAGAGCCTTTGGGTCTCAAGATTTTACAAATCCCTACCTATAAATACCTAAATCTCTCTAGCTAAACCACAGATCTCTCTCTCTCACACTAAAACACAAGTGAAGAGAGGGAGGCAGATCCACACTAATCAGAGAAATGGGGAACACACTTGGGATGAAATTGCTAATGGGGCAAGCTGTGATTGTATGACTCCAGCCTGCCCCTTATGATGCGGCATGCTAGGGACGCCCCCAGAAGCCCCATGATTCACTGCCTTTCGAAAAAAAAAGGGGGGGGGAGTTAATATTGATCATTTTCTTTATTTTATATTTATTTTTTTATATATATTATTTTATATGCACGGAGTGCCAGGACCCCTCAAGGCACTCATCACATGCAGTACATCACTGCTATACTATCAGAGCTTCCAGAGCTCAAAATAGGTGCAGACGTACCAGGTACGTCCAAGGTCATTATGGACTGTTTTCTGCCAGACGTACCTGATACGTCCGCTCATAACTCCATCATCCCCCGGCACAGGAAACATACATATATATAAGTGGGGACTTTGAAAATCTTTCAACCTGAAAAGTGGGGACTTAGAACTTTTTTTTGCCTGAAAAGTTGTGACTTAGAAAATATTTTGCACATTTAAAAATAGAAAAATAAATACATTTCAGCCCACAGCAGCCCCTCAAGTTGCATCCCCTGACAGCCCCCACCTGGGTGACCAACATATCCAAAAATCAGCCAGATCCCTGCAGGGATTCAGGAATTTCATGGAAGTCATAATTTTAGCGGTAACCGCCAGGCTCCCGTAAACAAAATTAGTTCCATAGAATCGCGGCCAAGTGCCGCTGGATAACAACCGGCAAAACGCAAGGTTTTCATGAAGAAAATAGTTCCAGGGATTTCGCGCCTATGTCCCCTGAAGTCTTTTCTCGGTTTTGGGCCACGCAGACGCCCGCCAGGGGTCTAGCTTTCGGTTCTACCGCTGGAGGGAGACAGGGCAGCCAGGCAGGCAGCCAGGCAGGCAGGCAGCCAGCCAGGCAGGCAGGCAGGCAGGCAGGCTGGCTGTACTGCCTACGTAGGTCTTTGAGCTTACATTCAGCAGCCTCCCCTGCCCTGTGGGACGACCAGGGTTAAGCCCCATCATTTCACGGCCTGCTCAACCGCCTCCCACCCCTCCCGTTCAGCCACCTCCGTGCCTTAAGCCCCCTCTGGTGACGGTCCCTTCCGCTCGGGCCTTAAGCCCCCTTTGGTGATTGCTCCCCTCCGCTCGGGCCTTAAGCCCCCCGCCCCTGAGACCCTGGAGGCATGGAAGCCTAGTTCACGCACCCCAAGTGCGCAGTGGCGCCCATGTCAGAAGTCGCAGATGACTTATATGTCAAGTTGTCCCTCCAAGGCCCTGCTGCACTAGCTGACCGCCGTGCTGGATGTTTTTTTTTTTTATTCTTGGCAGTGTCAGCTTCACTCTCCTTCTCACTCTCTTGTGTGTGTGTGTGTGTGTGTGTGGGGGTGGAGGGGTGGGTTAAGTCCCTGGAGGACACCTCTACTTCCTTCTTGCAACACCCACCTATGCCCAACTCTGTATCTCCTGTCCGTGTGTTGTCTCCACACATGTTGGGTATCTTCCAAGGTGCCAAGTTGTCCAGGGAGGCGATAAAATGTGGAGTGAAAGAGGCCAGAAGACACCCCACCCACCACAGATGGCCCGTCCACCAGGGCCACTCTCCCCATTGCCAGGGAGGGAGCAGGCACAGAGAGCCAGACCACATGGGTAGGACGGCGGTGGTCGGGAGAGGAGAGCATCCCCAACCCAACACACCGCTTACCCCCTGGTACAACCTCCATGCCTACACTTCCCAGTGCCTGGCGGCAGGGAGGAAGCGTTCAAAGGGCAGCAAGACCACAGAGGTAAGGGCAGTGTGCAGGAGGAGAGAGCTTCTCCAACCCGTCACACCGCTTGCAACAAGGCCCGTCCACCAGGGCCACTCTCCCCATTGTAGGGTGCCAGGGAGGGAGCAGGCACAGACAACCAGACCAAAGGGGTAGGACGGCGGTTGGCGGGAGGGGAGAGCATCCACAACCCGTCACACCGCTTACCCCGTGGCCCAACCTCCATGCCTACACTCCCCAGTGCCTGGCAGCAGGGAGGAAGCGTTCAAAGGGCAGCAAGACCACACAGGTAGGGCGGTGGGCGGGAGGAGAGAGCTTCTCCAACCCGTCACACCGCTTCCAACCAGGCCCATCCACCAGGGCCACTCTCCCCATTGTAGGGTGCCGGGGAGGGAGCAGGCACAGACAACCAGACCACAGGGGTAGGACGGCAGTGGGCGGGAGGGGAGAGCATCCACGACCCGTCACACTGCTTACCCCCTGGCGTAAGACAACTTCGGAGCTGGTAAATAAAAAACGCTCTGTGCAGCCACGGGTGAATCGGAGGCATTAAAAGTCGGCCGCTTTTGTCCCCACCAGGATAGGGGACCTCAGCAGGCCACGGGGCACCAGCCTCCTCCACGGCGCACACGGTATCGTACCTCTGCTTTTAGACGGGGCAGGGAGCAAACTCAGTTGGAGGTCACCAGACAGGGAGAGAAGCGCTTGGCTCGCAGACAGGTAGCGCCCTCACTGGCGGAGCCCGGTGTGAGTCCAGGGACCACGCCTGAGGCGGAGGAGAGAAGGACCATTTCGCCTGTTTGCAGGGGGCCACCAGGGACCGCCTCAGCGAAAGCCTCTTCCCAGCTCAGGCGCAGGGAGCCATATCGATTGGAGAAGGTAGTGGGGTAAACATGGAGGTCAAGAAGGTCCGATTCCAATAGAAGACAGGTAAGTGAGATAACCTCCTGTAAGTCTGGAACTCTGTGTAGGCATCAGAGAACTAGCCAGGGTCCCCTGACCACCAAAGGGGGTAAAACTTTCTGTCAGTCTGGAACTCTTCCTGGGCATAGGAGAACCGGCCAGACTCCCCTGCCTATTGTTCAAAATTTTCGCTCCGAGATAATCTCCTCAAGGGTGCCCCCAGCAGTTATCGTGCACTTTCTGCACGCCCGTCATTTAGGGGGACCGAACCAACAAAGTGTCCGACCTCATGGAAGTGGTGCCTGGACACAGCTAGGCAGATCCGACCTCATTTCTGTCAAAGGCCGGAGCTCATGGGACTTAGAAAATTTTTCGCTCTTTTCCGCCGTGCCCTTCCCGGCCACCAGAGGGCGCCACTAGGGTTGCAGGGTGACCGGGGCAGGCTCCCTTCCCCTGCCTGACCTGCCCCCCTGAAGTCCCGCAATGAAGGGAGGTCGTGGAGGGCAGATGAGGATTGCAGACAGGAAAGGGGGGAAACCGCCTGTCCGTCTGGAACTCTTCCTGGGCATAGGAGAACCAGCCAGAGTCCCCTGCCTGCTTGTGGGACTTTGAACATTTTTCAACCTGAAAAGTGGGGACTTTGAAAATATTTCACCATGTGTGAAGAAAAGAGACCTCAGCTAACCTTTTCTTCTATGTTTTGTGTATTTAATTTCCCTTTTCTGCCTATAGTATTTTATCCGTTCGGCAGTTTGCATCTACCGAACCACGACCTCCCTCCTTGCTTGTTGTGATTTGAAGCACCGACAATTAAGTGTTCCCTGGGTGGCCGTTGTTCGTATACCCGAACGCCACGAGGAAAAGAAAACGTCTTGTTCGCACGAGGTGAGTCAGCGGGACTTGGTCGTCGAGTGTCTGGAACTAAAATCGGACACTCGACCGTGCGAAGTACCGCTGAAAACTACCGAACGGCCGGTTCTCCCACTTGCCGAACACCCAGAAGAGCGGCATTCGGTAGTTATATCCGTATGAACCAGGGGAACAATCGCTCCTATGAGCCAGGAGGGTATTTTCGGTACTTTTGACCGCTTTCGCCTTTTTCCCCAATTGACCGACCCCACACACTGAATTCGTGGAACTGTTTTGGGCAGGAGCCTCGTGTGTGGTCGGTAAACTAAGACTTCCACACTTTTTAAGAACCCCTGAACCGATCTGGGTGAAATTTGGATATGTTTGCCTCCCAGATCGGGGCTATCAGGGGATATGTATTGTGATACCTGGTGGGGAAAGGGGTGTTCCAATGTTTGGGTAAAATGTGTGCCCTCTGCCTGGAGATAATTGATTTAACCTTTAACTTATCTCACTATCTTCCAGGCAGAGGAAGGGGCGTGTAGTAAGAAAATACTGTACAGTGATTGGTGATATGTTTGTTTGTTTTGGGAGGTCCTCTTGCATGAGGATCCCCATAAAAGCCAGCCTGTTTCAATAAAGCTTTAGTTCTGTTACACCCTTCATGAAGTCTTGGCTCATGTTTGGGGAAAGGATACTCTAACTACTGGGAAGGATTGTCGTGAAGCTGTATTCATCTCTACCCCCTGCTGGAGCTATGATACCCCCTGCTGGAGCTATGATACTCAGCAGCTGAAAAAGGAACAAGGGACCGCAGCAACATCTCCCCTGCAGGTCATAACAACTGGTTGCAAGCGACGGGATTGAATGGAACGCAGAAAGACAACTGATGAATGGCCCAGCAGTACGAGAAACTAAAAAAGACGACGCTACAAGATCTACTGGAAGCCCGAGGCCAGGTGGCAAGCAACAAGAGAAAAGCTACCCTCATAGCAGAACTAATGGAGGGCGACCAAACCAACAGCGTGACGGACGTCAGCCGAGAGGAAGCGGAGTTCCAGCGGAAGGTGATGTGGAGGCTAAATTTATATGGGCCGAACCCACCACCGGAGGCGATAACGCAAATCCTGGCACAAGTGAATGCAGAACGCAGTGCCCTACAGGCCAGCTTGAACCAAGCAGACAATGCATCACTAACAGGATCTATAAATGGAGGACAGCGGAGAAAAATTAACTATGCTGCATTTAAAAGCTTTGCGGACGGAGAAACAGAGATTGACGCATATCTACAGGATTTCGAACGTCAATGCGCTTTGGAGGGTCTGGAATCAGAGCAATGGGCATCGATCTCAAGCAGTAAGCTCACGGGCCGTGCAGCCGAGGCCTACAGAGCAGTTCCTGACACAGCCATACATGACTATGCCAAGGTAAAGGAAATTCTGCTAGCTAGATATGCCGTGACCCCAGAGACTTACAGAAAGAAATTTCGGGCCTTACGGAAAGGGGGCCGAGACTCCTACACTGAGTGGGCTTTTCGGCTGTATCGAGCAGCCCAAAACTGGATACAAGGTACTACAGCTCTTCTTACTTGAACATTTTTTTGAGCACACCCCGACAGACACCAGGGATTGGGTCAGAGACCGAAAACCGGCTACCATCGAAGCCGCAGCCAAGCTGGCGGACGAGCATCATGAAGGCCGAAAGGGGGAAGCTGGTGGGAACCGTCCTCTGGTAAGGTCCAGTGCTCCACCACCAGGACCTGTGACCAACCCCAGACCACCCACACCCCAACCTGGTTTTGCCCGGAAACCTCCACCGGTATGTCACCAGTGCAATCAGCCCGGGCACTTCAAGATCCATTGCCCTCAGCGGAGCCGAACCAGCTGGGAACGGCCCCCACAAACCCCAAGGGCGGCCGCTCACCACTATCAGCACACCCAGGTGGGCGAGCCAGCACCCGACTCCGAACAGTGGGCTGTCCTACATGAGGTAGACCTAGCCCAAGCTGAAATAGACAATCGAGTCCACCACCGACAGTTGGTCACCGTAGACGGTCAAGAAGCAGAGGGGCTCCGAGACACGGGCGCCACCCTTACACTGGTACAACCACATACCGTAGCTGCCAAGGCCCGCACCAACAAGACTGTAGCAGTACGAGTGGCCGGGGGTGCCATCCACAAGATACCCACTGCTCGGGTACAGCTGAATTGGGGCCATGGTGACAGGCCGATGGAAGTAGGCATTATGGCGGGACTACCAGCAGAGGTTTTGTTGGGGAATGATTTAGGGTGCCTAACTTCAAAGCTGGTACAATCCGAACCTGCTGGAGCCTGCGCAGTGACCACTAGGGCGCAAGCCCGCCGAGCTGGACCAACACACTCCGAGGAACCACAGGTAGGAACTGAATACCCCGTAGTCGCCCCTAACCCTATCCCATTCTGGGGTACCCCCCAAGATTTTGGCCAAACCCAACAAACAGACCCCACCTTAGCCGGTTACAGGAAGGCAGTAGGGACACCCAGAGAAGGGAATAACCACGAGGGATTCCAATGGGATAAGGGGTTGCTGTATAGGGTTACTGGGGGAGTGGGGAGGGGGGCAGCACAAGTGATAAAAAGGCAGCTGGTAGTACCCCGGAAATACAGGGCGGAGCTTCTAAGGCTCAGCCATGATATCCCGCTAGCCGGACATCTGGGTATCAAGAAAACTAAGGACCGCCTTACCCAGACGTTCTTCTGGCCAGGGATATCCACCGATGTGCAGTCTTACTGTAGAACCTGTGATACCTGTCAACGAATAGGGAAAAGGGGGGATCACCCTAGGGCCAAATTAAGACCCCTACCTATAATTGACGAGCCATTCTACCGGGTAGCAGTAGACCTGGTGGGGCCTCTCAGCAAACCCAGCTCCTCCAGAAAGCGCTACATACTCACGGTGGTGGACTATGCCACCAGATACCCTGAGGCGGTGGCGCTCTCCAACATTGAGGCGGAGACGGTGGCAGAGGCCCTAGTTAAGATCTTTTCCCGAGTAGGGTTCCCCCGGGAAATACTTTCCGACCAAGGGACCCAGTTCACGGCAACTGTAACGCAACAGTTGTGGCAGAGCTGCGGGGTTAAACCCTTATTCAGCTCCCCCTATCACCCACAGACCAATGGTCTCTGTGAACGATTTAACGGCACTCTTAAGCAAATGCTCACAGCGTTCACGGAGTCCTACGGTCAATGGGAGAAGTTTCTACCTCACCTCCTGTTTGCCTACCGGGAAGTGCCTCACTGGGTTCTCCCCCTTCGAACTCCTCTACGGGAGAAAAGTTTGGGGACCCCTGGACCTCATACGAGAGCACTGGGAGGGCAACACAGGAGAGGAGTGAGTCCCAGTCCTGCCATACGTGCTGGAGTTTCGGGACCGCCTGCAAGCTCTCACCGAGTCCGTTCGGGAGAACTTGCGGGCGGCCCAGAAGCGCCAGAAACAATGGTATGACCACGGGGCAAGAGAAAGGAACCTGGAAATAGGGCAAAGGGTGTTAGCCCTCAGACCATCCAAAAAGAACAAGCTCCAGGCAGCCTGGCAGGGGCTATTTAAAATAGTAGAGAAGATTAGTGACACCACGTATATCGTGGCTAAATGTTGAAGCCCTATCACGGACGCTCGGAAGATGTGGCTGCCATATGCGCCCCATCCACGGACGACAGTGAGGGACTCCCCTTTCCAGACCTACTAGCAGCTAACCCCGGGACGGTAGAACAAGTTGGGTTAGGAGACAAGCTAGACCCCCCTCAGCAGGCAGACGCTAAGCACCTGCTCCAGGAGTACGGTGGGCTATTCTCCTCTCTACCCGGATACACGTCCGCCGCAGTACACCGGGTAGAGACCCAGGGGGAAAACCCCTTGAGACAACAGCCCTATCGTATACCAGCAGCAGTACGCACGAGCATGTGGAAGGAACTCCAGGAAATGCTCGAACTAGGGGTTATTGAGGCTTCCCAAAGTCCCTGGGAGTCTCCGGTAGTGTTAGTACCAAAGCGAGACGGCACCACTCGCTTCTGTATTGACTACCGGAAACTAAATGACAGGACAATCACGGATGCCTACCCTATGCCGCGGATCGACGAATTGCTCGATCGCATGGCTAGTGGACACTTCCTGACTACCCTAGATCTGTGTAAAGGCTATTGGCAAATTCCCCTAGACCCGGCTGCCATCCCTAAGTCAGCCTTCGTCACCCCATTCGGGCTATACCAATTTAAGGTTATGCCGTTTGGGATGAAGAATGCCCCGGCTACATTTCAACGGATGGCGGACCGACTTCTGGAAGGAATGCAGGACTTCGCATGTGCTTACTTGGATGACATCGCCATCTACAGCGGCACATGGGAAGCTCACCTGGGACACTTGGCTTTGGTATTTAACAAATTACAGGAAGCCGGCCTTACCCTGAAACCCGAGAAGTGCCATGTGGGCATGGCAGAAGTCCAGTATTTGGGGCATCGGGTAGGTTCGGGTAAACAGCGGCCCGAGCCCGCACTAAGACTCAGGTCCTAGCTTTCTTAGGTGCCTGGACACAGCTAGGCAGATCCAACCTCATTTCTGTCAAAGGCCGGAGCTCATGGGACTTAGAAATTTTTTCGCTCTTTGCCGCCGTGCCCTTCCCAGCCACCAGGGGGCGCCACTAGGGTTGCAGGGTGACCGGGGCAGGCTCCCTTCCCCTGCCTGACCTGCCCCCCTGAAGTCCCGCAATGAAGGGAGGTCGTGGAGGGCAGATGACGATTGCAGACAGGAAAGGGGGGAAACCGCCTGTCCGTCTGGAACTCTTCCTGGGCATAGGAGAACCAGCCAGAGTCCCCTGCCTGCTTGTGGGACTTTGAACATTTTTCAACCTGAAAAGTGGGGACTTTGAAAATATTTCACCATGTAAAGTGGGGAACTTGGATTATATGCTGCACAATCTCCTCGGGGGTGGCGCCACAGCTGACAGCGCGACCGACCCCATGGACGTTTAGACTGGACGCAGCAGGGCAGAACCGACCCCGTTTTTGCCTCACACCTGGAGCTCGCTGAAGGCTGCCCAACCCCTGCCTGCCTGCCTGGCCAGCCTAGCTGGGGACCTTGGTGTCCCTAATCATTTTCGCCAACCAGGGGGTGCTCCACTAGAGGTGCAGGGGACACAGGGCAGGCACCCTTCACCTGCCCAACCAATCCTGGGTGGCTGGGAGCGAGCAGAGGACCTTGGAAACTTTTATCATTTTTGTCCACCGGGGGGCGCCACTAGGGATGCAGGGTGCCCAGGGCAGGCTCCCTTCCCCTCCCCATCAAGGCTTGTGGGACTTTGAACATTTTTCAACCTGAAAAGTGGGGACTTAGAAAATATTTTGCACATTTAAAAATAAAAAAATATAAAAAAAAATACATTCCAGCACATAGAAGCCCCTCAATTTGCATCCCCTGACAGCCCCCACCTGGGTGACCAACATATCCAAAAATCAGCCAGATCCCTGCAGGGGTTCAGGAATTTCATGGAAGTCATAATTTTAGCGGTAACCGCCAGGCTCCCGTAACCGAAATTAGTTCCATAGAATCGCGGCCAAGTGCCGCTGGATAACAACCGGCAAAACGCAAGGTTTTCATGCCGAAAATAGTTCCAGGGATTTCGCGCCTATGTCCCCCTGAAGTCTTTTCTCGGTTTTGGGCCACGCAGACGCCCGCCAGGGGTCTAGCTTTCGGTTTTACTGCTGTAGGGAGGCAGGGAAGCAGGCAGGCAGGCAGGCAGGTGGCTAAGTGCCGCTGGACACCGATCGGCAACGTTTTCATGCTGAAACTTGTTCCAGGGATTTTGTGGCCATGTCCCCCTGAAGTCTATTCTCGGTTTTGGGCCATGTGAATGGCTCGGTTCTGCTGCTGTACGCAGGGAGGGAAGGAGGCATGAGGGCAGGCAGACAGGGAAAGCGGGGACTTTGAAGGTGTTTTCTTTTTACCCTTCTGTAACCCCTTAGTGACCAGGCCATTTTTCAATTTTATTACCGTTAACCCCTTAGTGACCAGGCCATTTTTCAATTGTATTACCGTTAAGGACCAGGGCTCTTTTTACATTTCTGCAGTGGTTGTGTTTAGATGTAATTTGCCTCTTACACATTTACTGCACCCATACATATTATATACCATTTTTCTCGCTATTAAATGTTCATTCTAAAGATACCATCATTTTCATCATATCATATAATTTACTAGAATAAAAAAAGTAAAATATGATAAAAAAACAAACAAAAAAAAACACAGCTGGCCATCATGCACCCATGTCCCAGTTGGAACATGTCTGAAGCCGACCAATGTAATTCACCTCCGTCAAACTGTATGTTTTTGAAAAGTACACACCCTAGGGCATTTCACATGGTGGCATTTGAACACTTTACATGCACTAATTCTACCACCAGTCTCTGTCAAACGTTTTTGTGGTGTTATTTTTCACTCACACATTCTACTTTGTGCATAGATTCTAAGCTCCTGTTAGGTGTTACTGCCAAAGGACACCACAATATGTACTTGGCATCATCTCCCGAGTACAGCGATAACACTCATGTATACGTTTGTCGGGTTCACTGGGGGGGTGCAAAGCGAAATGTCTGATATGCGTTTTTCAAATTTTATATATCTTGTTTGCCTATCTTGCTTTTGAGGGCCTTATCAGATATCCCAATGTATTTTCTTGCCATGAGCGTGCATATATTTGAAAAGTTTACACCCCACAGTAGTTGAAGAACGTGTGTGGAGGTAACTGTTCAATCCTCAATTTTACACACGCACACCGCTATTTGACTGTGATTTAGGAGAGCCCGCTGTTGGTTATTGCAAGAACACACCCCGGGTTGTTTTCTGCGAGGCCTCCTAAGGACACCCATGCCCCCCCCCCATGCATAGGTCTGCCAGGATTTGGGGAAGGTACGGTAACAATTGAACGACTTGCCATTTGAGTTGAAATTGAGAGTATGTCTTCTGATAGGCCTATCTTTAGCTTGGGGCTTATCACATACCCCAGTTTTATATATCGCCACAAAAGGGTACATACTTGAAACGTAGACACGCACACCGCTTTTTGACTGTGGAACACACCCCGGGTTTATCACGATTCCGGGAACCTAACACGCTAACAGACACACACACACACAGAAAAGGTGCCGTACCGGACCTTAGAGTGGCCGGGCTAAGCACACACAGAATAGTCAGGAGACAAGCCGAGTCAGGGGAACCAGAAAACAGAATAACGAGAAACAAGCCGAGGTCAAAGGGTAGGAGAAAGTCACAAAGTCAGTTTAACAAGCCAGAGTGTACGTAACCACAAATCACAAGTTCAGAATCAATACTATACAGCAAAGACCACAACAGGGCAGGGAGGAACAGGAAAGGTGAGTATAAATACCCTAGGTTGAATTCTGATTGGATAACTTCCAATCAGAATTAACAATCACATGTGGGAGATATCTAAGCCTCCCACTGTGATTGTGGTACTGTTGCTTTAACGCCGGGTCACTCACGTGACCCCGGCGTTTGCATAAATCAACGACCTTCCAGCGTGCAGCGTTATACATGCTGCCGCTGGGAGGCGTGACGGATGCGAGCGGCGAGCGGCGGAGAGGAGACGCCGCTCGCCGACAGGTAGGAGGAGGGGAGACCGCGGGCGGCGATGGACTGAGGGTGAGTGCTGCGAGTTGCGAGCAGCCTCCCCTACTAGCCGCCCGCGGACCCCTGTTTTCTGCGAGGCCTCCTAAGGACACCCATGCCCCCCATGCACGGGGTAAATGTAACAACCCCCCCCAAAGAAAAAGACACCCCAAAAAAAAACTGAACGGCAAAAAATAAATTAAAAATGGGCCAGCGTGTGGTATCGTTTGAAACAGTCTCCAATGCAGAGTCCAGGCTGCCCAGGGCAGTCAGGACAGTAATATACACTGTCTTTTCTCTGCCCCTCTTAGAACAGACCCTGCATCTTTTTTGGGGATTCTGTTTTGCCGCAGTAGGGGGAATTTTAAAAATAAAATGTGTAGCCCCAACTCTGCTCTCTCCCATCACCGCCCGGGGAGCAGGTGCATCACGGTACAAAATCCCCGAAATGATCTGGAGCTGAAATTAAAAATCTCAGTTGCTTCCCGGGGTTTGCTTTTTTTGAACAACAAGAAAGCGTTGTGGGTTGCAATCTGCATTAGGTAGATTGCAACCTTTTTGTACCAGGCCCTTGTCTTTCGTATAACTAGGTAGGGCTGCAGCAGCTGATCTGCCAGATCAACCCCACCCATATGACGGTTATAGGCCTTGATGCACACTGGCTTCCTCGTTCTCTCAGCTCTGCCACATACAGGGACCTCCACAGTCCCCTCAGTGTGGATGGTGGTAAGAAGGTACACATCCTTCTTGTCTCTGTACTTAACTGCCAACAGCTCCTCTTGGCGCAGAGCTGAGGTCTCCCCCCTCCGTAGCCGGGTGCGTGCAAGTTGTCCTGGGAAACCTGTGCTGTTCTTTTTAATTGTGCCGCAAGCTACTGTATCAAAACAGTACAGTAGCTTGAACAAAGGGACACTTGTATAAAAAATGTCAGTATACAAGTGGTACCCTTTGTTCATCAGGGGGAATATCAGGTCCCAGACAATCTTGCCACTGGTTCCCATATGTTCTGGGCAACCTGGAGGGTCAAGGTGGCTATCCTTTCCCTCGTACACCCGGAAGGCCTGAGTATACCCAGTCTCGCTATCACAGAGCTTATACATCTTTACACCATACCTAGAGCGCTTGGAAGGAACATACTGCTTGAATCCCAGCCTTCCCTTATACTTCATCAGGGATTCATCCACGCATATATTCCTTCCAGGTGTATAAGCCTCTGCAAACCTGGCAGCAAAGTGGGTAATCAGGGGGCGGATTTTATACAGCCTGTCAAACTGGGGATGCTGTTGTCGCTGAAGTGCATGAAATGCAGAATCATTTCATACCTCTTCCTCGACATACATTGGGAGTAAATGGGGGTAGAGCAGATGGGGCTACTGCTCCAGTAGGAGCGGATGGAGGGCTTCTTTATGATGCCCATCAGCATAGTCAATGCCCAGAATCTTTTAAATTCTGGCACATCGATGGGGGCCCATTGCTGCTTTGCCAAAAAAGAGTCCAGTTTTGTAGCTCGGAATTGATGGGCATATAAATTAGTTTGGGCGACAATGTTCCCCAATACATCATCGCCCAGAAACACCTCCATAAACTGCTGAGGGCTAAATCCTGTGACATCCAAATTAATGCCAGGATTTGCAGTAAAGGATGGGATGTCTGGCCTCTGGTTATGAGGCACTACCCACTCCTCAGCAGTTCTGCCAGCTGGAGCAGCACGTCTCCTTCTGGCAGGGGGACTAGCAGGCACAGATACAACATCCCCAGATACATCACTAGCAGTAGACACTGTATCGAGTGATGATGTATCTGAGCACCTGGCAGGGTCAAAATCAGGGTCAGAGTCTGACTTAGACGCGTCAGACTCTAGCGCAAGGGTGGCATATGACTGCTCAGCGCGGGTTGTCTTCCGTGACCCGTGTGCCATGATCACAATTGCTTTACTTAGTGACCTGTCACAAAAAAAATAAAAAATTAAAAATAACCCCTGAAAAAATGAACAGACAGCAAAATAAGTGATGCTGTGCAAGAGCCTGTGATCTGTATAGTGATCACTGGCAGGGCAGGGGTTAATCGTTCTGAAAAGAGCTTTTGGGTCTCAAAAAAATCACAAAAAAAATGAACCACTAAAAAAAAAAAAAGGCACAAACAGCAGAAAAGATCTGCTGTGCAAGAGCCAGTGATTATAGTGATCACTTGCAAGACAGGGGTTAATGGCTCTGAAAAGAGCCTTTGGGTCTCAAGATTTTACAAATCCCTACCTATAAATACCTAAATCTCTCTAGCTAAACCACAGATCTCTCTCTCTCACACTAAAACACAAGTGAAGAGAGGGAGGCAGATCCACACTAATCAGAGAAATGGGGAACACACTTGGGATGAAATTGCTAATGGGGCAAGCTGTGATTGTATGACTCCAGCCTGCCCCTTATGATGCGGCATGCTAGGGACGCCCCCAGAAGCCCCATGATTCACTGCCTTTCGAAAAAAAAAGGGGGGGGGGGGGAGTTAATATTGATCATTTTCTTTATTTTATATTTATTTTTTTATATATATTATTTTATATGCACGGAGTGCCAGGACCCCTCAAGGCACTCATCACATGCAGTACATCACTGCTATACTATCAGAGCTTCCAGAGCTCAAAATAGGTGCAGACGTACCAGGTACGTCCAAGGTCATTATGGACTGTTTTCTGCCAGACGTACCTGATACGTCCGCAGTCAGGAAGGGGTTAAACTCCATCATCCCCCGGCACAGGAAACATACATATATATAAGTGGGGACTTTGAAAATCTTTCAACCTGAAAAGTGGGGACTTAGAACTTTTTTTTGCCTGAAAAGTGGTGACTTAGAAAATATTTTGCACATTTAAAAATAGAAAAATAAATACATTTCAGCCCACAGCAGCCCCTCAAGTTGCATCCCCTGACAGCCCCCACCTGGGTGACCAACATATCCAAAAATCAGCCAGATCCCTGCAGGGATTCAGGAATTTCATGGAAGTCATAATTTTAGCGGTAACCGCCAGGCTCCCGTAAACAAAATTAGTTCCATAGAATCGCGGCCAAGTGCCGCTGGATAACAACCGACAAAACGCAAGGTTTTCATGAAGAAAATAGTTCCAGGGATTTCGCGCCTATGTCCCCTGAAGTCTTTTCTCGGTTTTGGGCCACGCAGACGCCCGCCAGGGGTCTAGCTTTCGGTTCTACCGCTGGAGGGAGACAGGGCAGCCAGGCAGGCAGCCAGGCAGGCAGGCAGCCAGCCAGGCAGGCAGGCAGGCAGGCTGGCTGTACTGCCTACGTAGGTCTTTGAGCTTACATTCAGCAGCCTCCCCTGCCCTGTGGGACGACCAGGGTTAAGCCCCATCATTTCACGGCCTGCTCAACCGCCTCCCACCCCTCCCGTTCAGCCACCTCCGTGCCTTAAGCCCCCTCTGGTGACGGTCCCTTCCGCTCGGGCCTTAAGCCCCCTTTGGTGATTGCTCCCCTCCGCTCGGGCCTCAAGCCCCCCGCCCCTGAGACCCTGGAGGCATGGAAGCCTAGTTCACGCACCCCAAGTGCGCAGTGGCGCCCATGTCAGAAGTCGCAGATGACTTATATGTCAAGTTGTCCCTCCAAGGCCCTGCTGCACTAGCTGACCGCCGTGCTGGATGTTTTTTTTTTTTATTCTTGGCAGTGTCAGCTTCACTCTCCTTCTCACTCTCTTGTGTGTGTGTGTGTGTGTGTGGGGGGGTGGAGGGGTGGGTTAAGTCCCTGGAGGACACCTCTACTTCCTTCTTGCAACACCCACCTATGCCCAACTCTGTATCTCCTGTCCGTGTGTTGTCTCCACACATGTTGGGTATCTTCCAAGGTGCCAAGTTGTCCAGGGAGGTGATAAAATGTGGAGTGAAAGAGGCCAGAAGACACCCCACCCACCACAGATGGCCCGTCCACCAGGGCCACTCTCCCCATTGCCAGGGAGGGAGCAGGCACAGAGAGCCAGACCACATGGGTAGGACGGCGGTGGTCGGGAGAGGAGAGCATCCCCAACCCAACACACCGCTTACCCCCTGGTACAACCTCCATGCCTACACTTCCCAGTGCCTGGCGGCAGGGAGGAAGCGTTCAAAGGGCAGCAAGACCACAGAGGTAAGGGCAGTGTGCAGGAGGAGAGAGCTTCTCCAACCCGTCACACCGCTTGCAACAAGGCCCGTCCACCAGGGCCACTCTCCCCATTGTAGGGTGCCAGGGAGGGAGCAGGCACAGAGAGCCAGACCACAGGGGTAGGACGGCGGTGGGCGGGAGAGGAGAGCATCCCCAACCCGACACACCGCTTACCCCCTGGTACAACCTCCATGCCTACACTTCCCAGTGCCTGGCGGCAGGGAGGAAGCGTTCAAAGGGCAGCAAGACCACAGAGGTAAGGGCAGTGTGCAGGAGGAGAGAGCTTCTCCAACCCGTCACACCGCTTGCAACAAGGCCCGTCCACCAGGGCCACTCTCCCCATTGTAGGGTGCCAGGGAGGGAGCAGGCACAGACAACCAGACCAAAGGGGTAGGACGGCGGTTGGCGGGAGGGGAGAGCATCCACAACCCGTCACACCGCTTACCCCCTGGCCCTGCCTCCATGCCTACACTCCACGGTGCCGGGTGGCAGGGAGAAAGCCTTCAAAGGGCAACCAGTACGCAGAGGAAGGGTAGTAGTGGAGCTCTTCTCCAAAGCATCACATCACTTGCATCAAGGCCCATCCACCAGTGACACTCTCCCCGTTGTAGGGTGCTGGGGAGGGAGCAGGCACAGACAACCAGACCACAGGGGTAGGACGGCGGTGGGCGGGAGGGGAGAGCATCCACAACCCGTCACACCGCTTACCCCGTGGCCCAACCTCCATGCCTACACTCCCCAGTGCCTGGCAGCAGGGAGGAAGCGTTCAAAGGGCAGCAAGACCACACAGGTAGGGCGGTGGGCGGGAGGAGAGAGCTTCTCCAACCCGTCACACCGCTTCCAACCAGGCCCATCCACCAGGGCCACTCTCCCCATTGTAGGGTGCCGGGGAGGGAGCAGGCACAGACAACCAGACCACAGGGGTAGGACGGCAGTGGGCGGGAGGGGAGAGCATCCACGACCCGTCACACTGCTTACCCCCTGGCGTAAGACAACTTCGGAGCTGGTAAATAAAAAACGCTCTGTGCAGCCACGGGTGAATCTGAGGCATTAAAAGTCGGCCGCCTTTGTCCCCACCAGGGAAGGGGACCTCAGCAGGCCACGGGGCACCAGCCTCCTCCACGGCGCACACGGTATCGTACCTCTGCTTTTAGACGGGGCAGGGAGCAAACTCAGTTGGAGGTCACCAGACAGGGAGAGAAGCGCTTGGCTCGCAGACAGGTAGCGCCCTCACTGGCGGAGCCCGGTGTGAGTCCAGGGACCACGCCTGAGGCGGAGGAGAGAAGGACCATTTCGCCTGTTTGCAGGGGGCCACCAGGGACCGCCTCAGCGAAAGCCTCTTCCCAGCTCAGGCGCAGGGAGCCATATCGATTGGAGAAGGTAGTGGGGTAAACATGGAGGTCAAGAAGGTCCGATTCCAATAGAAGACAGGTAAGTGAGATAACCTCCTGTAAGTCTGGAACTCTGTGTAGGCATCAGAGAACTAGCCAGGGTCCCCTGACCACCAAAGGGGGTAAAACTTTCTGTCAGTCTGGAACTCTTCCTGGGCATAGGAGAACCGGCCAGACTCCCCTGCCTATTGTTCAAAATTTTCGCTCCGAGATAATCTCCTCAAGGGTGCCCCCAGCAGTTATCGTGCACTTTCTGCACGCCCGTCATTTAGGGGGACCGAACCAACAAAGTGTCCGACCTCATGGAAGTGGTGCCTGGACACAGCTAGGCAGATCCGACCTCATTTCTGTCAAAGGCCGGAGCTCATGGGACTTAGAAAATTTTTCGCTCTTTGCCGCCGTGCCCTTCCCGGCCACCAGAGGGCGCCACTAGGGTTGCAGGGTGACCGGGGCAGGCTCCCTTCCCCTGCCTGACCTGCCCCCCTGAAGTCCCGCAATGAAGGGAGGTCGTGGAGGGCAGATGAGGATTGCAGACAGGAAAGGGGGGAAACCGCCTGTCCGTCTGGAACTCTTCCTGGGCATAGGAGAACCAGCCAGAGTCCCCTGCCTGCTTGTGGGACTTTGAACATTTTTCAACCTGAAAAGTGGGGACTTTGAAAATATTTCACCATGTGTGAAGAAAAGAGACCTCAGCTAACCTTTTCTTCTATGTTTTGTGTATTTAATTTCCCTTTTCTGCCTATAGTATTTTATCCGTTCGGCAGTTTGCATCTACCGAACCACGACCTCCCTCCTTGCTTGTTGTGATTTGAAGCACCGACAATTAAGTGTTCCCTGGGTGGCCGTTGTTCGTATACCCGAACGCCACGAGGAAAAGAAAACGTCTTGTTCGCACGAGGCGAGTCAGCGGGACTTGGTCGTCGAGTGTCTGGAACTAAAATCGGACACTCGACCGTGCGAAGTACCGCTGAAAACTACCGAACGGCCGGTTCTCCCACTTGCCGAACACCCAGAAGAGCGGCATTCGGTAGTTATATCCGTATGAACCAGGGGAACAATCGCTCCTATGAGCCAGGAGGGTATTTTCGGTACTTTTGACCGCTTTCGCCTTTTTCCCCAATTGACCGACCCCACACACTGAATTCGTGGAACTGTTTTGGGCAGGAGCCTCGTGTGTGGTCGGTAAACTAAGACTTCCACACTTTTTAAGAACCCCTGAACCGATCTGGGTGAAATTTGGATATGTTTGCCTCCCAGATCGGGGCTATCAGGGGATATGTATTGTGATACCTGGTGGGGAAAGGGGTGTTCCAATGTTTGGGTAAAATGTGTGCCCTCTGCCTGGAGATAATTGATTTAACCTTTAACTTATCTCACTATCTTCCAGGCAGAGGAAGGGGCATGTAGTAAGAAAATACTGTACAGTGATTGGTGATATGTTTGTTTGTTTTGGGAGGTCCTCTTGCATGAGGATCCCCATAAAAGCCAGCCTGTTTCAATAAAGCTTTAGTTCTGTTACACCCTTCATGAAGTCTTGGCTCATGTTTGGGGAAAGGATACTCTAACTACTGGGAAGGATTGTCGTGAAGCTGTATTCATCTCTACCCCCTGCTGGAGCTATGATACCCCCTGCTGGAGCTATGATACTCAGCAGCTGAAAAAGGAACAAGGGACCGCAGCAACATCTCCCCTGCAGGTCTTAACAACTGGTTGCAAGCGACGGGATTGAATGGAACGCAGAAAGACAACTGATGAATGGCCCAGCAGTACGAGAAACTAAAAAAGACGACGCTACAAGATCTACTGGAAGCCCGAGGCCAGGTGGCAAGCAACAAGAGAAAAGCTACCCTCATAGCAGAACTAATGGAGGGCGACCAAACCAACAGCGTGACGGACGTCAGCCGAGAGGAAGCGGAGTTCCAGCGGAAGGTGATGTGGAGGCTAAATTTATATGGGCCGAACCCACCACCGGAGGCGATAACGCAAATCCTGGCACAAGTGAATGCAGAACGCAGTGCCCTACAGGCCAGCTTGAACCAAGCAGACAATGCATCACTAACAGGATCTATAAATGGAGGACAGCGGAGAAAAATTAACTATGCTGCATTTAAAAGCTTTGCGGACGGAGAAACAGAGATTGACGCATATCTACAGGATTTCGAACGTCAATGCGCTTTGGAGGGTCTGGAATCAGAGCAATGGGCATCGATCTCAAGCAGTAAGCTCACGGGCCGTGCAGCCGAGGCCTACAGAGCAGTTCCTGACACAGCCATACATGACTATGCCAAGGTAAAGGAAATTCTGCTAGCTAGATATGCCGTGACCCCAGAGACTTACAGAAAGAAATTTCGGGCCTTACGGAAAGGGGGCCGAGACTCCTACACTGAGTGGGCTTTTCGGCTGTATCGAGCAGCCCAAAACTGGATACAAGGTACTACAGCTCTTCTTACTTGAACATTTTTTTGAGCACACCCCGACAGACACCAGGGATTGGGTCAGAGACCGAAAACCGGCTACCATCGAAGCCGCAGCCAAGCTGGCGGATGAGCATCATGAAGGCCGAAAGGGGGAAGCTGGTGGGAACCGTCCTCTGGTAAGGTCCAGTGCTCCACCACCAGGACCTGTGACCAACCCCAGACCACCCACACCCCAACCTGGTTTTGCCCGGAAACCTCCACCGGTATGTCACCAGTGCAATCAGCCCGGGCACTTCAAGATCCATTGCCCTCAGCGGAGCCGAACCAGCTGGGAACGGCCCCCACAAACCCCAAGGGCGGCCGCTCACCACTATCAGCACACCCAGGTGGGCGAGCCAGCACCCGACTCCGAACAGTGGGCTGTCCTACATGAGGTAGACCTAGCCCAAGCTGAAATAGACAATCGAGTCCACCACCGACAGTTGGTCACCGTAGACGGTCAAGAAGCAGAGGGGCTCCGAGACACGGGCGCCACCCTTACACTGGTACAACCACATACCGTAGCTGCCAAGGCCCGCACCAACAAGACTGTAGCAGTACGAGTGGCCGGGGGTGCCATCCACAAGATACCCACTGCTCGGGTACAGCTGAATTGGGGCCATGGTGACAGGCCGATGGAAGTAGGCATTATGGCGGGACTACCAGCAGAGGTTTTGTTGGGGAATGATTTAGGGTGCCTAACTTCAAAGCTGGTACAATCCGAACCTGCTGGAGCCTGCGCAGTGACCACTAGGGCGCAAGCCCGCCGAGCTGGACCAACACACTCCGAGGAACCACAGGTAGGAACTGAAAACCCCGTAGTCGCCCCTAACCCTATCCCATTCTGGGGTACCCCCCAAGATTTTGGCCAAACCCAACAAACAGACCCCACCTTAGCCGGTTACAGGAAGGCAGTAGGGACACCCAGAGAAGGGAATAACCACGAGGGATTCCAATGGAATAAGGGGTTGCTGTATAGGGTTACCGGGGGAGTGGGGAGGGGGGCAGCACAAGTGATAAAAAGGCAGCTGGTAGTACCCCGGAAATACAGGGCGGAGCTTCTAAGGCTCAGCCATGATATCCCGCTAGCCGGACATCTGGGTATCAAGAAAACTAAGGACCACCTTACCCAGACGTTCTTCTGGCCAGGGATATCCACCGATGTGCAGTCTTACTGTAGAACCTGTGATACCTGTCAACGAATAGGGAAAAGGGGGGATCACCCTAGGGCCAAATTAAGACCCCTACCTATAATTGACGAGCCATTCTACCGGGTAGCAGTAGACCTGGTGGGGCCTCTCAGCAAACCCAGCTCCTCCGGAAAGCGCTACATACTCACGGTGGTGGACTATGCCACCAGATACCCTGAGGCGGTGGCGCTCTCCAACATTGAGGCGGAGACGGTGGCAGAGGCCCTAGTTAAGATCTTTTCCCGAGTAGGGTTCCCCGGGAAATACTTTCCGACCAAGGGACCCAGTTCACGGTAACTGTAACGCAACAGTTGTGGCAGAGCTGCGGGGTTAAACCCTTATTCAGCTCCCCCTATCACCCACAGACCAATGGTCTCTGTGAACGATTTAACGGCACTCTTAAGCAAATGCTCACAGCGTTCACGGAGTCCTACGGTCAATGGGAGAAGTTTCTACCTCACCTCCTGTTTGCCTACCGGGAAGTGCCTCACTGGGTTCTCCCCCTTCGAACTCCTCTACGGGAGAAAAGTTTGGGGACCCCTGGACCTCATACGAGAGCACTGGGAGGGCAACACAGGAGAGGAGTGAGTCCCAGTCCTGCCATACGTGCTGGAGTTTCGGGACCGCCTGCAAGCTCTCACCGAGTCCGTTCGGGAGAACTTGCGGGCGGCCCAGAAGCGCCAGAAACAATGGTATGACCACGGGGCAAGAGAAAGGAACCTGGAAATAGGGCAAAGGGTGTTAGCCCTCAGACCATCCAAAAAGAACAAGCTCCAGGCAGCCTGGCAGGGGCTATTTAAAATAGTAGAGAAGATTAGTGACACCACGTATATCGTGGCTAAATGTTGAAGCCCTATCACGGACGCTCGGAAGATGTGGCTGCCATATGCGCCCCATCCACGGACGACAGTGAGGGACTCCCCTTTCCAGACCTACTAGCAGCTAACCCCGGGACGGTAGAACAAGTTGGGTTAGGAGACAAGCTAGACCCCCCTCAGCAGGCAGACGCTAAGCACCTGCTCCAGGAGTACGGTGGGCTATTCTCCTCTCTACCCGGATACACGTCCGCCGCAGTACACCGGGTAGAGACCCAGGGGGAAAACCCCTTGAGACAACAGCCCTATCGTATACCAGCAGCAGTACGCACGAGCATGTGGAAGGAACTCCAGGAAATGCTCGAACTAGGGGTTATTGAGGCTTCCCAAAGTCCCTGGGCGTCTCCGGTAGTGTTAGTACCAAAGCGAGACGGCACCACTCGCTTCTGTATTGACTACCGGAAACTAAATGACAGGACAATCACGGATGCCTACCCTATGCCGCGGATCGACGAATTGCTCGATCGCATGGCTAGTGGACACTTCCTGACTATCCTAGATCTGTGTAAAGGCTATTGGCAAATTCCCCTAGACCCGGCTGCCATCCCTAAGTCAGCCTTCGTCACCCCATTCGGGCTATACCAATTTAAGGTTATGCCGTTTGGGATGAAGAATGCCCCGGCTACATTTCAACGGATGGCGGACCGACTTCCAGAAGGAATGCAGGACTTTGCATGTGCTTACTTGGATGACATCGCCATCTACAGCGGCACATGGGAAGCTCACCTGGGACACTTGGCTTTGGTATTTAACAAATTACAGGAAGCCGGCCTTACCCTGAAACCCGAGAAGTGCCATGTGGGCATGGCAGAAGTCCAGTATTTGGGGCATCGGGTAGGTTCGGGTAAACAGCGGCCCGAGCCCGCACTAAGACTCAGGTCCTAGCTTTCTTAGGTGCCTGGACACAGCTAGGCAGATCCAACCTCATTTCTGTCAAAGGCCGGAGCTCATGGGACTTAGAAATTTTTTCGCTCTTTGCCGCCGTGCCCTTCCCAGCCACCAGGGGGCGCCACTAGGGTTGCAGGGTGACCGGGGCAGGCTCCCTTCCCCTGCCTGACCTGCCCCCCTGAAGTCCCGCAATGAAGGGAGGTCGTGGAGGGCAGATGACGATTGCAGACAGGAAAGGGGGGAAACCGCCTGTCCGTCTGGAACTCTTCCTGGGCATAGGAGAACCAGCCAGAGTCCCCTGCCTGCTTGTGGGACTTTGAACATTTTTCAACCTGAAAAGTGGGGACTTTGAAAATATTTCACCATGTAAAGTGGGGAACTTGGATTATATGCTGCACAATCTCCTCGGGGGTGGCGCCACAGCTGACAGCGCGACCGACCCCATGGACGTTTAGACTGGACGCAGCAGGGCAGAACCGACCCCGTTTTTGCCTCACACCTGGAGCTCGCTGAAGGCTGCCCAACCCCTGCCTGCCTGCCTGCCTGGCCAGCCTAGCTGGGGACCTTGGTGTCCCTAATCATTTTCGCCAACCAGGGGGTGCTCCACTAGAGGTGCAGGGGACACAGGGCAGGCACCCTTCACCTGCCCAACCAATCCTGGGTGGCTGGGAGCGAGCAGAGGACCTTGGAAACTTTTATCATTTTTGTCCACCGGGGGGCGCCACTAGGGATGCAGGGTGCCCAGGGCAGGCTCCCTTCCCCTCCCCATCAAGCACCCTGAAGTCCCGCAACGAAGGGAGGTCGGGGAGGGCAGATGACGATTGCAGACAGGAAAGGGGGGAAACCGCCTGTCAGTCTGGAACTCTTCCTGGGCATAGGAGAACCAGCCAGAGTCCCCTGCCTGCTTGTGGGACTTTGAACAATTTTCAACCTGAAAAGTGGGGACTTTGAAAATATTTCACCATGTAAAGTGGGGAACTTGGATTATATGCTGCACAATCTCCTCGGGGGTGGCGCCAGAGCTGACAGCACGACCGACCCCATGGACGTTTAGCCTGGACGCAGCAGGGCAGAACCGACCCCGTTTTTGCCTCATACCTGGAGCTCGCTGAAGGCCTGCCTGCCTGCCTGGCCAGACCAGCTGTGGACCTTGGTGTCCCTAATCATTTTTGCCAACCAGGGGGTGCTCCACTAGAGGTGCAGGGGACACAGGGCAGGCACCCTTCACCTGCCCAACCAATCCTGGGTGGCTGGGAGCAAGCAGAGGCCCCTGGAGCATTTTATCATTTTCGGCCACCGGGGGGCGCCACTAAGGGTGCAGGAGTCCCAGGGCAGGCACCCTTCCCCTGCCCGCCAAACCCTGGGAGGCTGGGAGCAAGCAGAGGCCCCTGGAGCATTTTATCATTTTCGGCCACCGGGGGCGCCACTAAGGGTGCAGGGGTCCCAGGGCAGGCACCCTTCCCCTGCCCGCCAAACCCTGGGAGGCTGGGAGCAAGCAGAGGCTCCTGGAGCATTTTATCATTTTCGGCCACCGGGGGGCGCCACTAAGGGTGCAGGCGTCACAGGGCAGGCACCCTTCCCCTGCCCGCCAAACCCCGGGAGGCTGGGAGCAAGCAGAGGCCCCTGGAGCATTTTATCATTTTCTGCCACCGGGGGGCGCCACTAAGGGTGCAGGCGTCCCAGGGCAGGCACCCTTCCCCTGCCCGCCAAACCCCGGGAGGCTGGGAGCAAGCAGAGGCCCCTGGAGCATTTTATCATTTTCGGCCACCGGGGGGCGCCACTAAGGGTGCAGGGGTCCCAGGGCAGCCTCCCCATCCTGCCCCCTGAAGTCCCGCAACAAAGGAAGGTCGGGGTGGGCATATAACGATTGCAGACAGGTAAGGGGGAAAACCACCTGTCAGTGTGGAACTCTGGTTGGGCATAGGAGAACCAGCAAGAGTCCCCTGCTTGCTCTTCAAAATTTTTGCTCCTCAACAATCTCCTCGAGGGTGCCACCAGCTATTGTCGTGCACTTTCTGCACGCGCGTCATTTAGGGGGACCAACATGAAAGAGTGTCCGACCTCATGGAAGTGGTGCCTGGACGCGGCAGGGCAGATCCGACCTCATAGCCGACAGGCCTGGAGCTTGTGGGACTTAGAAAATATTTCACCCTGAAAACTGGAGAACTTATTATATGCTGCACAATCTCCTCGGGGGTGGCGCCAGAGCTGACAGTGTCCGACCGCATGGACGTTTAGCCTGGACGCAGCAGGGCAGATCCGACCTCATTTCTGTCAAATGCCTGGAGCTTGTGGGACTTTGAAGATTTTTCAACCTGAAAAGTGGGGACTTTGAAAATATTTTGCACATTTAAAAATAAAAAAATATAAAAAAAAATACATTCCAGCACATAGAAGCCCCTCAATTTGCATCCCCTGACAGCCCCCACCTGGGTGACCAACATATCCAAAAATCAGCCAGATCCCTGCAGGGGTTCAGGAATTTCATGGAAGTCATAATTTTAGCGGTAACCGCCAGGCTCCCGTAAACGAAATTAGTTCCATAGAATCGCGGCCAAGTGCCGCTGGATAACAACCGGCAAAACGCAAGGTTTTCATGCCGAAAATAGTTCCAGGGATTTCGCGCCTATGTCCCCCTGAAGTCTTTTCTCGGTTTTGGGCCACGCAGACGCCCGCCAGGGGTCTAGCTTTCGGTTTTACTGCTGTAGGGAGGCAGGGAAGCAGGCAGGCAGGCAGGCAGGTGGCTAAGTGCCGCTGGACACCGATCGGCAACGTTTTCATGCTGAAACTTGTTCCAGGGATTTTGTGGCCATGTCCCCCTGAAGTCTATTCTCGGTTTTGGGCCATGTGAATGGCTCGGTTCTGCTGCTGTACGCAGGGAGGGAAGGAGGCATGAGGGCAGGCAGACAGGGAAAGCGGGGACTTTGAAGGTGTTTTCTTTTTACCCTTCTGTAACCCCTTAGTGACCAGGCCATTTTTCAATTTTATTACCGTTAACCCCTTAGTGACCAGGCCATTTTTCAATTGTATTACCGTTAAGGACCAGGGCTCTTTTTACATTTCTGCAGTGGTTGTGTTTAGATGTAATTTGCCTCTTACACATTTACTGCACCCATACATATTATATACCATTTTTCTCGCTATTAAATGTTCATTCTAAAGATACCATCATTTTCATCATATCATATAATTTACTAGAATAAAAAAAGTAAAATATGATAAAAAAACAAACAAAAAAAAACACAGCTGGCCATCATGCACCCATGTCCCAGTTGGAACATGTCTGAAGCCGACCAATGTAATTCACCTCCGTCAAACTGTATGTTTTTGAAAAGTACACACCCTAGGGCATTTCACATGGTGGCATTTGAACACTTTACATGCACTAATTCTACCACCAGTCTCTGTCAAACGTTTTTGTGGTGTTATTTTTCACTCACACATTCTACTTTGTGCATAGATTCTAAGCTCCTGTTAGGTGTTACTGCCAAAGGACACCACAATATGTACTTGGCATCATCTCCCGAGTACAGCGATAACACTCATGTATACGTTTGTCGGGTTCACTGGGGGGGTGCAAAGCGAAATGTCTGATATGCGTTTTTCAAATTTTATATATCTTGTTTGCCTATCTTGCTTTTGAGGGCCTTATCAGATATCCCAATGTATTTTCTTGCCATGAGCGTGCATATATTTGAAAAGTTTACACCCCACAGTAGTTGAAGAACGTGTGTGGAGGTAACTGTTCAATCCTCAATTTTACACACGCACAAAGCTATTTGACTGTGATTTAGGAGAGCCCGCTGTTGGTTATTGCAAGAACACACCCCGGGTTGTTTTCTGCGAGGCCTCCTAAGGACACCCATGCCCCCCCCCATGCATAGGTCTGCCAGGATTTGGGGAAGGTACGGTAACAATTGAACGACTTGCCATTTGAGTTGAAATTGAGAGTATGTCTTCTGATAGGCCTATCTTTAGCTTGGGGCTTATCACATACCCCAGTTTTATATATCGCCACAAAAGGGTACATACTTGAAACGTAGACACGCACACCGCTTTTTGACTGTGGAACACACCCCGGGTTTATCACGATTCCGGGAACCTAACACGCTAACAGGCACACACACACACACACACACAAAAGGTGCCGTACCGGACCTTAGAGTGGCCGGGCTAAGCACACACAGAATAGTCAGGAGACAAGCCGAGTCAGGGGAACCAGAAAACAGAATAACGAGAAACAAGCCGAGGTCAAAGGGTAGGAGAAAGTCACAAAGTCAGTTTAACAAGCCAGAGTGTACGTAACCACAAATCACAAGTTCAGAATCAATACTATACAGCAAAGACCACAACAGGGCAGGGAGGAACAGGAAAGGTGAGTATAAATACCCTAGGTTGAATTCTGATTGGATAACTTCCAATCAGAATTAACAATCACATGTGGGAGATATCTAAGCCTCCCACTGTGATTGTGGTACTGTTGCTTTAACGCCGGGTCACTCACGTGACCCCGGCGTTTGCATAAATCAACGACCTTCCAGCGTGCAGCGTTATACATGCTGCCGCTGGGAGGCGTGACGGATGCGAGCGGCGAGCGGCGGAGAGGAGACGCCGCTCGCCGACAGGTAGGAGGAGGGGAGACCGCGGGCGGCGATGGACTGAGGGTGAGTGCTGCGAGTTGCGAGCAGCCTCCCCTACTAGCCGCCCGCGGACCCCTGTTTTCTGCGAGGCCTCCTAAGGACACCCATGCCCCCCATGCACGGGGTAAATGTAACAACCCCCCCCAAAGAAAAAGACACCCAAAAAAAAAAACTGAACGGCAAAAAATAAATTAAAAATGGGCCAGCGTGTGGTATCGTTTGAAACAGTCTCCAATGCAGAGTCCAGGCTGCCCAGGGCAGTCAGGACAGTAATATACACTGTCTTTTCTCTGCCCCTCTTAGAACAGACCCTGCATCTTTTTTGGGGATTCTGTTTTGCCGCAGTAGGGGGCATTTTAAAAATAAAATGTGTAGCCCCAACTCTGCTCTCTCCCATCACCGCCCGGGGAGCAGGTGCATCACGGTACAAAATCCCCGAAATGATCTGGAGCTGAAATTAAAAATCTCAGTTGCTTCCCGGGGTTTGCTTTTTTTGAACAACAAGAAAGCGTTGTGGGTTGCAATCTGCATTAGGTAGATTGCAACCTTTTTGTACCAGGCCCTTGTCTTTCGTATAACTAGGTAGGGCTGCAGCAGCTGATCTGCCAGATCAACCCCACCCATATGACGGTTATTAGGCCTTGATGCACACTGGCTTCCTCGTTCTCTCAGCTCTGCCACGTACAGGGACCTCCACAGTCCCCTCAGTGTGGATGGTGGTAAGAAGGTACACATCCTTCTTGTCTCTGTACTTAACTGCCAACAGCTCCTCTTGGCGCAGAGCTGAGGTCTCCCCCCTCCGTAGCCGGGTGCGTGCAAGTTGTCCTGGGAAACCTGTGCTGTTCTTTTTAATTGTGCCGCAAGCTACTGTATCAAAACAGTACAGTAGCTTGAACAAAGGGACACTTGTATAAAAAATGTCAGTATACAAGTGGTACCCTTTGTTCATCAGGGGGAATATCAGGTCCCAGACAATCTTGCCACTGGTTCCCATATGTTCTGGGCAACCTGGAGGGTCAAGGTGGCTATCCTTTCCCTCGTACACCCGGAAGGCCTGAGTATACCCAGTCTCGCTATCACAGAGCTTATACATCTTTACACCATACCTAGAGCGCTTGGAAGGAACATACTGCTTGAATCCCAGCCTTCCCTTATACTTCATCAGGGATTCATCCACGCATATATGCCTTCCAGGTTTATAAGCCTCTGCAAACCTGGCAGCAAAGTGGGTAATCAGGGGGCGGATTTTATACAGCCTGTCAAACTGGGGATGCTGTTGTCGCTGAAGTGCATGAAATGCAGAATCATTTCATACCTCTTCCTCGACATACATTGGGAGTAAATGGGGGTAGAGCAGATGGGGCTACTGCTCCAGTAGGAGTGGATGGAGGGCTTCTTTATGATGCCCATCAGCATAGTCAATGCCCAGAATCTTTTAAATTCTGGCACATCGATGGGGGCCCATTGCTGCTTTGCCAAAAAAGAGTCCAGTTTTGTAGCTCGGAATTGATGGGCATATAAATTAGTTTGGGCGACAATGTTCCCCAATACATCATCGCCCAGAAACACCTCCATAAACTGCTGAGGGCTAAATCCTGTGACATCCAAATTAATGCCAGGATTTGCAGTAAAGGATGGGATGTCTGGCCTCTGGTTATGAGGCACTACCCACTCCTCAGCAGTTCTGCCAGCTGGAGCAGCACGTCTCCTTCTGGCAGGGGGACTAGCAGGCACAGATACAACATCCCCAGATACATCACTAGCAGTAGACACTGTATCGAGTGATGATGTATCTGAGCACCTGGCAGGGTCAAAATCAGGGTCAGAGTCTGACTTAGACGCGTCAGACTCTAGCGCAAGGGTGGCATATGACTGCTCAGCGCGGGTTGTCTTCCGTGACCCGTGTGCCATGATCACAATTGCTTTACTTAGTGACCTGTCACAAAAAAAATAAAAAATTAAAAATAACCCCTGAAAAAATGAACAGACAGCAAAATAAGTGATGCTGTGCAAGAGCCTGTGATCTGTATAGTGATCACTGGCAGGGCAGGGGTTAATCGTTCTGAAAAGAGCTTTTGGGTCTCAAAAAAATCACAAAAAAAATGAACCACTAAAAAAAAAAAAAAGGCACAAACAGCAGAAAAGATCTGCTGTGCAAGAGCCAGTGATTATAGTGATCACTTGCAAGACAGGGGTTAATGGCTCTGAAAAGAGCCTTTGGGTCTCAAGATTTTACAAATCCCTACCTATAAATACCTAAATCTCTCTAGCTAAACCACAGATCTCTCTCTCTCACACTAAAACACAAGTGAAGAGAGGGAGGCAGATCCACACTAATCAGAGAAATGGGGAACACACTTGGGATGAAATTGCTAATGGGGCAAGCTGTGATTGTATGACTCCAGCCTGCCCCTTATGATGCGGCATGCTAGGGACGCCCCCAGAAGCCCCATGATTCACTGCCTTTCGAAAAAAAAAGGGGGGGGGGAGTTAATATTGATCATTTTCTTTATTTTATATTTATTTTTTTATATATATTATTTTATATGCACGGAGTGCCAGGACCCCTCAAGGCACTCATCACATGCAGTACATCACTGCTATACTATCAGAGCTTCCAGAGCTCAAAATAGGTGCAGACGTACCAGGTACGTCCAAGGTCATTATGGACTGTTTTCTGCCAGACGTACCTGATACGTCCGCAGTCAGGAAGGGGTTAAACTCCATCATCCCCCGGCACAGGAAACATACATATATATAAGTGGGGACTTTGAAAATCTTTCAACCTGAAAAGTGGGGACTTAGAACTTTTTTTTGCCTGAAAAGTGGTGACTTAGAAAATATTTTGCACATTTAAAAATAGAAAAATAAATACATTTCAGCCCACAGCAGCCCCTCAAGTTGCATCCCCTGACAGCCCCCACCTGGGTGACCAACATATCCAAAAATCAGCCAGATCCCTGCAGGGATTCAGGAATTTCATGGAAGTCATAATTTTAGCGGTAACCGCCAGGCTCCCGTAAACAAAATTAGTTCCATAGAATCGCGGCCAAGTGCCGCTGGATAACAACCGGCAAAACGCAAGGTTTTCATGAAGAAAATAGTTCCAGGGATTTCGCGCCTATGTCCCCTGAAGTCTTTTCTCGGTTTTGGGCCACGCAGACGCCCGCCAGGGGTCTAGCTTTCGGTTCTACCGCTGGAGGGAGACAGGGCAGCCAGGCAGGCAGCCAGGCAGGCAGGCAGCCAGCCAGGCAGGCAGGCAGGCAGGCTGGCTGTACTGCCTACGTAGGTCTTTGAGCTTACATTCAGCAGCCTCCCCTGCCCTGTGGGACGACCAGGGTTAAGCCCCATCATTTCACGGCCTGCTCAACCGCCTCCCACCCCTCCCGTTCAGCCACCTCCGTGCCTTAAGCCCCCTCTGGTGACGGTCCCTTCCGCTCGGGCCTTAAGCCCCCTTTGGTGATTGCTCCCCTCCGCTCGGGCCTCAAGCCCCCCGCCCCTGAGACCCTGGAGGCATGGAAGCCTAGTTCACGCACCCCAAGTGCGCAGTGGCGCCCATGTCAGAAGTCGCAGATGACTTATATGTCAAGTTGTCCCTCCAAGGCCCTGCTGCACTAGCTGACCGCCGTGCTGGATGTTTTTTTTTTTTATTCTTGGCAGTGTCAGCTTCACTCTCCTTCTCACTCTCTTGTGTGTGTGTGTGTGGGGGTGGAGGGGTGGGTTAAGTCCCTGGAGGACACCTCTACTTCCTTCTTGCAACACCCACCTATGCCCAACTCTGTATCTCCTGTCCGTGTGTTGTCTCCACACATGTTGGGTATCTTCCAAGGTGCCAAGTTGTCCAGGGAGGCGATAAAATGTGGAGTGAAAGAGGCCAGAAGACACCCCACCCACCACAGATGGCCCGTCCACCAGGGCCACTCTCCCCATTGCCAGGGAGGGAGCAGGCACAGAGAGCCAGACCACATGGGTAGGACGGCGGTGGTCGGGAGAGGAGAGCATCCCCAACCCAACACACCGCTTACCCCCTGGTACAACCTCCATGCCTACACTTCCCAGTGCCTGGCGGCAGGGAGGAAGCGTTCAAAGGGCAGCAAGACCACAGAGGTAAGGGCAGTGTGCAGGAGGAGAGAGCTTCTCCAACCCGTCACACCGCTTGCAACAAGGCCCGTCCACCAGGGCCACTCTCCCCATTGTAGGGTGCCAGGGAGGGAGCAGGCACAGAGAGCCAGACCACAGGGGTAGGACGGCGGTGGGCGGGAGAGGAGAGCATCCCCAACCCGACACACCGCTTACCCCCTGGTACAACCTCCATGCCTACACTTCCCAGTGCCTGGCGGCAGGGAGGAAGCGTTCAAAGGGCAGCAAGACCACAGAGGTAAGGGCAGTGTGCAGGAGGAGAGAGCTTCTCCAACCCGTCACACCGCTTGCAACAAGGCCCGTCCACCAGGGCCACTCTCCCCATTGTAGGGTGCCAGGGAGGGAGCAGGCACAGACAACCAGACCAAAGGGGTAGGACGGCGGTTGGCGGGAGGGGAGAGCATCCACAACCCGTCACACCGCTTACCCCCTGGTACAACCTCCATGCCTACACTCCAC
The DNA here is from genome assembly GCF_036172605.1 of Pelobates fuscus. NCBI lineage: Eukaryota > Metazoa > Chordata > Amphibia > Anura > Pelobatidae > Pelobates > Pelobates fuscus. Next base: position 177,961,958 of record NC_086323.1, on the reverse strand, counting down.
GGTGCCGGGTGGCAGGGAGAAAGCCTTCAAAGGGCAACCAGTACGCAGAGGAAGGGTAGTAGTGGAGCTCTTCTCCAAAGCATCACATCACTTGCATCAAGGCCCATCCACCAGTGACACTCTCCCCGTTGTAGGGTGCTGGGGAGGGAGCAGGCACAGACAACCAGACCACAGGGGTAGGACGGCGGTGGGCGGGAGGGGAGAGCATCCACAACCCGTCACACCGCTTACCCCGTGGCCCAACCTCCATGCCTACACTCCCCAGTGCCTGGCAGCAGGGAGGAAGCGTTCAAAGGGCAGCAAGACCACACAGGTAGGGCGGTGGGCGGGAGGAGAGAGCTTCTCCAACCCGTCACACCGCTTCCAACCAGGCCCATCCACCAGGGCCACTCTCCCCATTGTAGGGTGCCGGGGAGGGAGCAGGCACAGACAACCAGACCACAGGGGTAGGACGGCAGTGGGCGGGAGGGGAGAGCATCCACGACCCGTCACACTGCTTACCCCCTGGCGTAAGACAACTTCGGAGCTGGTAAATAAAAAACGCTCTGTGCAGCCACGGGTGAATCGGAGGCATTAAAAGTCGGCCGCCTTTGTCCCCACCAGGGAAGGGGACCTCAGCAGGCCACGGGGCACCAGCCTCCTCCACGGCGCACACGGTATCGTACCTCTGCTTTTAGACGGGGCAGGGAGCAAACTCAGTTGGAGGTCACCAGACAGGGAGAGAAGCGCTTGGCTCGCAGACAGGTAGCGCCCTCACTGGCGGAGCCCGGTGTGAGTCCAGGGACCACGCCTGAGGCGGAGGAGAGAAGGACCATTTCGCCTGTTTGCAGGGGGCCACCAGGGACCGCCTCAGCGAAAGCCTCTTCCCAGCTCAGGCGCAGGGAGCCATATCGATTGGAGAAGGTAGTGGGGTAAACATGGAGGTCAAGAAGGTCCGATTCCAATAGAAGACAGGTAAGTGAGATAACCTCCTGTAAGTCTGGAACTCTGTGTAGGCATCAGAGAACTAGCCAGGGTCCCCTGACCACCAAAGGGGGTAAAACTTTCTGTCAGTCTGGAACTCTTCCTGGGCATAGGAGAACCGGCCAGACTCCCCTGCCTATTGTTCAAAATTTTCGCTCCGAGATAATCTCCTCAAGGGTGCCCCCAGCAGTTATCGTGCACTTTCTGCACGCCCGTCATTTAGGGGGACCGAACCAACAAAGTGTCCGACCTCATGGAAGTGGTGCCTGGACACAGCTAGGCAGATCCGACCTCATTTCTGTCAAAGGCCGGAGCTCATGGGACTTAGAAAATTTTTCGCTCTTTGCCGCCGTGCCCTTCCCGGCCACCAGAGGGCGCCACTAGGGTTGCAGGGTGACCGGGGCAGGCTCCCTTCCCCTGCCTGACCTGCCCCCCTGAAGTCCCGCAATGAAGGGAGGTCGTGGAGGGCAGATGAGGATTGCAGACAGGAAAGGGGGGAAACCGCCTGTCCGTCTGGAACTCTTCCTGGGCATAGGAGAACCAGCCAGAGTCCCCTGCCTGCTTGTGGGACTTTGAACATTTTTCAACCTGAAAAGTGGGGACTTTGAAAATATTTCACCATGTGTGAAGAAAAGAGACCTCAGCTAACCTTTTCTTCTATGTTTTGTGTATTTAATTTCCCTTTTCTGCCTATAGTATTTTATCCGTTCGGCAGTTTGCATCTACCGAACCACGACCTCCCTCCTTGCTTGTTGTGATTTGAAGCACCGACAATTAAGTGTTCCCTGGGTGGCCGTTGTTCGTATACCCGAACGCCACGAGGAAAAGAAAACGTCTTGTTCGCACGAGGCGAGTCAGCGGGACTTGGTCGTCGAGTGTCTGGAACTAAAATCGGACACTCGACCGTGCGAAGTACCGCTGAAAACTACCGAACGGCCGGTTCTCCCACTTGCCGAACACCCAGAAGAGCGGCATTCGGTAGTTATATCCGTATGAACCAGGGGAACAATCGCTCCTATGAGCCAGGAGGGTATTTTCGGTACTTTTGACCGCTTTCGCCTTTTTCCCCAATTGACCGACCCCACACACTGAATTCGTGGAACTGTTTTGGGCAGGAGCCTCGTGTGTGGTCGGTAAACTAAGACTTCCACACTTTTTAAGAACCCCTGAACCGATCTGGGTGAAATTTGGATATGTTTGCCTCCCAGATCGGGGCTATCAGGGGATATGTATTGTGATACCTGGTGGGGAAAGGGGTGTTCCAATGTTTGGGTAAAATGTGTGCCCTCTGCCTGGAGATAATTGATTTAACCTTTAACTTATCTCACTATCTTCCAGGCAGAGGAAGGGGCGTGTAGTAAGAAAATACTGTACAGTGATTGGTGATATGTTTGTTTGTTTTGGGAGGTCCTCTTGCATGAGGATCCCCATAAAAGCCAGCCTGTTTCAATAAAGCTTTAGTTCTGTTACACCCTTCATGAAGTCTTGGCTCATGTTTGGGGAAAGGATACTCTAACTACTGGGAAGGATTGTCGTGAAGCTGTATTCATCTCTACCCCCTGCTGGAGCTATGATACCCCCTGCTGGAGCTATGATACTCAGCAGCTGAAAAAGGAACAAGGGACCGCAGCAACATCTCCCCTGCAGGTCTTAACAACTGGTTGCAAGCGACGGGATTGAATGGAACGCAGAAAGACAACTGATGAATGGCCCAGCAGTACGAGAAACTAAAAAAGACGACGCTACAAGATCTACTGGAAGCCCGAGGCCAGGTGGCAAGCAACAAGAGAAAAGCTACCCTCATAGCAGAACTAATGGAGGGCGACCAAACCAACAGCGTGACGGACGTCAGCCGAGAGGAAGCGGAGTTCCAGCGGAAGGTGATGTGGAGGCTAAATTTATATGGGCCGAACCCACCACCGGAGGCGATAACGCAAATCCTGGCACAAGTGAATGCAGAACGCAGTGCCCTACAGGCCAGCTTGAACCAAGCAGACAATGCATCACTAACAGGATCTATAAATGGAGGACAGCGGAGAAAAATTAACTATGCTGCATTTAAAAGCTTTGCGGACGGAGAAACAGAGATTGACGCATATCTACAGGATTTCGAACGTCAATGCGCTTTGGAGGGTCTGGAATCAGAGCAATGGGCATCGATCTCAAGCAGTAAGCTCACGGGCCGTGCAGCCGAGGCCTACAGAGCAGTTCCTGACACAGCCATACATGACTATGCCAAGGTAAAGGAAATTCTGCTAGCTAGATATGCCGTGACCCCAGAGACTTACAGAAAGAAATTTCGGGCCTTACGGAAAGGGGGCCGAGACTCCTACACTGAGTGGGCTTTTCGGCTGTATCGAGCAGCCCAAAACTGGATACAAGGTACTACAGCTCTTCTTACTTGAACATTTTTTTGAGCACACCCCGACAGACACCAGGGATTGGGTCAGAGACCGAAAACCGGCTACCATCGAAGCCGCAGCCAAGCTGGCGGACGAGCATCATGAAGGCCGAAAGGGGGAAGCTGGTGGGAACCGTCCTCTGGTAAGGTCCAGTGCTCCACCACCAGGACCTGTGACCAACCCCAGACCACCCACACCCCAACCTGGTTTTGCCCGGAAACCTCCACCGGTATGTCACCAGTGCAATCAGCCCGGGCACTTCAAGATCCATTGCCCTCAGCGGAGCCGAACCAGCTGGGAACGGCCCCCACAAACCCCAAGGGCGGCCGCTCACCACTATCAGCACACCCAGGTGGGCGAGCCAGCACCCGACTCCGAACAGTGGGCTGTCCTACATGAGGTAGACCTAGCCCAAGCTGAAATAGACAATCGAGTCCACAACCGACAGTTGGTCACCGTAGACGGTCAAGAAGCAGAGGGGCTCCGAGACACGGGCGCCACCCTTACACTGGTACAACCACATACCGTAGCTGCCAAGGCCCGCACCAACAAGACTGTAGCAGTACGAGTGGCCGGGGGTGCCATCCACAAGATACCCACTGCTCGGGTACAGCTGAATTGGGGCCATGGTGACAGGCCGATGGAAGTAGGCATTATGGCGGGACTACCAGCAGAGGTTTTGTTGGGGAATGATTTAGGGTGCCTAACTTCAAAGCTGGTACAATCCGAACCTGCTGGAGCCTGCGCAGTGACCACTAGGGCGCAAGCCCGCCGAGCTGGACCAACACACTCCGAGGAACCACAGGTAGGAACTGAAAACCCCGTAGTCGCCCCTAACCCTATCCCATTCTGGGGTACCCCCCAAGATTTTGGCCAAACCCAACAAACAGACCCCACCTTAGCCGGTTACAGGAAGGCAGTAGGGACACCCAGAGAAGGGAATAACCACGAGGGATTCCAATGGGATAAGGGGTTGCTGTATAGGGTTACCGGGGGAGTGGGGAGGGGGGCAGCACAAGTGATAAAAAGGCAGCTGGTAGTACCCCGGAAATACAGGGCGGAGCTTCTAAGGCTCAGCCATGATATCCCGCTAGCCGGACATCTGGGTATCAAGAAAACTAAGGACCGCCTTACCCAGACGTTCTTCTGGCCAGGGATATCCACCGATGTGCAGTCTTACTGTAGAACCTGTGATACCTGTCAACGAATAGGGAAAAGGGGGGATCACCCTAGGGCCAAATTAAGACCCCTACCTATAATTGACGAGCCATTCTACCGGGTAGCAGTAGACCTGGTGGGGCCTCTCAGCAAACCCAGCTCCTCCGGAAAGCGCTACATACTCACGGTGGTGGACTATGCCACCAGATACCCTGAGGCGGTGGCGCTCTCCAACATTGAGGCGGAGACGGTGGCAGAGGCCCTAGTTAAGATCTTTTCCCGAGTAGGGTTCCCCGGGAAATACTTTCCGACCAAGGGACCCAGTTCACGGCAACTGTAACGCAACAGTTGTGGCAGAGCTGCGGGGTTAAACCCTTATTCAGCTCCCCCTATCACCCACAGACCAATGGTCTCTGTGAACGATTTAACGGCACTCTTAAGCAAATGCTCACAGCGTTCACGGAGTCCTACGGTCAATGGGAGAAGTTTCTACCTCACCTCCTGTTTGCCTACCGGGAAGTGCCTCACTGGGTTCTCCCCCTTCGAACTCCTCTACGGGAGAAAAGTTTGGGGACCCCTGGACCTCATACGAGAGCACTGGGAGGGCAACAAAGGAGAGGAGTGAGTCCCAGTCCTGCCATACGTGCTGGAGTTTCGGGACCGCCTGCAAGCTCTCACCGAGTCCGTTCGGGAGAACTTGCGGGCGGCCCAGAAGCGCCAGAAACAATGGTATGACCACGGGGCAAGAGAAAGGAACCTGGAAATAGGGCAAAGGGTGTTAGCCCTCAGACCATCCAAAAAGAACAAGCTCCAGGCAGCCTGGCAGGGGCTATTTAAAATAGTAGAGAAGATTAGTGACACCACGTATATCGTGGCTAAATGTTGAAGCCCTATCACGGACGCTCGGAAGATGTGGCTGCCATATGCGCCCCATCCACGGACGACAGTGAGGGACTCCCCTTTCCAGACCTACTAGCAGCTAACCCCGGGACGGTAGAACAAGTTGGGTTAGGAGACAAGCTAGACCCCCCTCAGCAGGCAGACGCTAAGCACCTGCTCCAGGAGTACGGTGGGCTATTCTCCTCTCTACCCGGATACACGTCCGCCGCAGTACACCGGGTAGAGACCCAGGGGGAAAACCCCTTGAGACAACAGCCCTATCGTATACCAGCAGCAGTACGCACGAGCATGTGGAAGGAACTCCAGGAAATGCTCGAACTAGGGGTTATTGAGGCTTCCCAAAGTCCCTGGGCGTCTCCGGTAGTGTTAGTACCAAAGCGAGACGGCACCACTCGCTTCTGTATTGACTACCGGAAACTAAATGACAGGACAATCACGGATGCCTACCCTATGCCGCGGATCGACAAATTGCTCGATCGCATGGCTAGTGGACACTTCCTGACTACCCTAGATCTGTGTAAAGGCTATTGGCAAATTCCCCTAGACCCGGCTGCCATCCCTAAGTCAGCCTTCGTCACCCCATTCGGGCTATACCAATTTAAGGTTATGCCGTTTGGGATGAAGAATGCCCCGGCTACATTTCAACGGATGGCGGACCGACTTCTGGAAGGAATGCAGGACTTCGCATGTGCTTACTTGGATGACATCGCCATCTACAGCGGCACATGGGAAGCTCACCTGGGACACTTGGCTTTGGTATTTAACAAATTACAGGAAGCCGGCCTTACCCTGAAACCCGAGAAGTGCCATGTGGGCATGGCAGAAGTCCAGTATTTGGGGCATCGGGTAGGTTCGGGTAAACAGCGGCCCGAGCCCGCACTAAGACTCAGGTCCTAGCTTTCTTAGGTGCCTGGACACAGCTAGGCAGATCCAACCTCATTTCTGTCAAAGGCCGGAGCTCATGGGACTTAGAAATTTTTTCGCTCTTTGCCGCCGTGCCCTTCCCAGCCACCAGGGGGCGCCACTAGGGTTGCAGGGTGACCGGGGCAGGCTCCCTTCCCCTGCCTGACCTGCCCCCCTGAAGTCCCGCAATGAAGGGAGGTCGTGGAGGGCAGATGACGATTGCAGACAGGAAAGGGGGGAAACCGCCTGTCCGTCTGGAACTCTTCCTGGGCATAGGAGAACCAGCCAGAGTCCCCTGCCTGCTTGTGGGACTTTGAACATTTTTCAACCTGAAAAGTGGGGACTTTGAAAATATTTCACCATGTAAAGTGGGGAACTTGGATTATATGCTGCACAATCTCCTCGGGGGTGGCGCCACAGCTGACAGCGCGACCGACCCCATGGACGTTTAGACTGGACGCAGCAGGGCAGAACCGACCCCGTTTTTGCCTCACACCTGGAGCTCGCTGAAGGCTGCCCAACCCCTGCCTGCCTGCCTGCCTGGCCAGCCTAGCTGGGGACCTTGGTGTCCCTAATCATTTTCGCCAACCAGGGGGTGCTCCACTAGAGGTGCAGGGGACACAGGGCAGGCACCCTTCACCTGCCCAACCAATCCTGGGTGGCTGGGAGCGAGCAGAGGACCTTGGAAACTTTTATCATTTTTGTCCACCGGGGGGCGCCACTAGGGATGCAGGGTGCCCAGGGCAGGCTCCCTTCCCCTCCCCATCAAGCACCCTGAAGTCCCGCAACGAAGGGAGGTCGGGGAGGGCAGATGACGATTGCAGACAGGAAAGGGGGGAAACCGCCTGTCAGTCTGGAACTCTTCCTGGGCATAGGAGAACCAGCCAGAGTCCCCTGCCTGCTTGTGGGACTTTGAACAATTTTCAACCTGAAAAGTGGGGACTTTGAAAATATTTCACCATGTAAAGTGGGGAACTTGGATTATATGCTGCACAATCTCCTCGGGGGTGGCGCCACAGCTGACAGCGCGACCGACCCCATGGACGTTTAGACTGGACGCAGCAGGGCAGAACCGACCCCGTTTTTGCCTCACACCTGGAGCTCGCTGAAGGCTGCCCAACCCCTGCCTGCCTGCCTGCCTGGCCAGCCTAGCTGGGGACCTTGGTGTCCCTAATCATTTTCGCCAACCAGGGGGTGCTCCACTAGAGGTGCAGGGGACACAGGGCAGGCACCCTTCACCTGCCCAACCAATCCTGGGTGGCTGGGAGCGAGCAGAGGACCTTGGAAACTTTTATCATTTTTGTCCACCGGGGGGCGCCACTAGGGATGCAGGGTGCCCAGGGCAGGCTCCCTTCCCCTCCCCATCAAGCACCCTGAAGTCCCGCAACGAAGGGAGGTCGGGGAGGGCAGATGACGATTGCAGACAGGAAAGGGGGGAAACCGCCTGTCAGTCTGGAACTCTTCCTGGGCATAGGAGAACCAGCCAGAGTCCCCTGCCTGCTTGTGGGACTTTGAACAATTTTCAACCTGAAAAGTGGGGACTTTGAAAATATTTCACCATGTAAAGTGGGGAACTTGGATTATATGCTGCACAATCTCCTCGGGGGTGGCGCCAGAGCTGACAGCACGACCGACCCCATGGACGTTTAGCCTGGACGCAGCAGGGCAGAACCGACCCCGTTTTTGCCTCATACCTGGAGCTCGCTGAAGGCCTGCCTGCCTGCCTGGCCAGCCCAGCTGTGGACCTTGGTGTCCCTAATCATTTTTGCCAACCAGGGGGTGCTCCACTAGAGGTGCAGGGGACACAGGGCAGGCACCCTTCACCTGCCCAACCAATCCTGGGTGGCTGGGAGCAAGCAGAGGCCCCTGGAGCATTTTATCATTTTCGGCCACCAGGGGGCGCCACTAAGGGTGCAGGAGTCCCAGGGCAGGCACCCTTCCCCTGCCCGCCAAACCCTGGGAGGCTGGGAGCAAGCAGAGGCCCCTGGAGCATTTTATCATTTTCGGCCACCGGGGGCGCCACTAAGGGTGCAGGGGTCCCAGGGCAGGCACCCTTCCCCTGCCCGCCAAACCCTGGGAGGCTGGGAGCAAGCAGAGGCTCCTGGAGCATTTTATCATTTTCGGCCACCGGGGGGCGCCACTAAGGGTGCAGGCGTCACAGGGCAGGCACCCTTCCCCTGCCCGCCAAACCCCGGGAGGCTGGGAGCAAGCAGAGGCCCCTGGAGCATTTTATCATTTTCGGCCACCGGGGGGCGCCACTAAGGGTGCAGGGGTCCCAGGGCAGCCTCCCCATCCTGCCCCCTGAAGTCCCGCAACAAAGGAAGGTCGGGGTGGGCATATAACGATTGCAGACAGGTAAGGGGGAAAACCACCTGTCAGTGTGGAACTCTGGTTGGGCATAGGAGAACCAGCAAGAGTCCCCTGCTTGCTCTTCAAAATTTTTGCTCCTCAACAATCTCCTCGAGGGTGCCACCAGCTATTGTCGTGCACTTTCTGCACGCGCGTCATTTAGGGGGACCAACATGAAAGAGTGTCCAACCTCATGGAAGTGGTGCCTGGACGCGGCAGGGCAGATCCGACCTCATAGCCGACAGGCCTGGAGCTTGTGGGACTTAGAAAATATTTCACCCTGAAAACTGGAGAACTTGGATTATATGCTGCACAATCTCCTCGGGGGTGGCGCCAGAGCTGACAGTGTCCGACCGCATGGACGTTTAGCCTGGACGCAGCAGGGCAGATCCGACCTCATTTCTGTCAAATGCCTGGAGCTTGTGGGACTTTGAACATTTTTCAACCTGAAAAGTGGGGACTTAGAAAATATTTTGCACATTTAAAAATAAAAAAATATAAAAAAAAATACATTCCAGCACATAGAAGCCCCTCAATTTGCATCCCCTGACAGCCCCCACCTGGGTGACCAACATATCCAAAAATCAGCCAGATCCCTGCAGGGGTTCAGGAATTTCATGGAAGTCATAATTTTAGCGGTAACCGCCAGGCTCCCGTAAACGAAATTAGTTCCATAGAATCGCGGCCAAGTGCCGCTGGATAACAACCGGCAAAACGCAAGGTTTTCATGCCGAAAATAGTTCCAGGGATTTCGCGCCTATGTCCCCCTGAAGTCTTTTCTCGGTTTTGGGCCACGCAGACGCCCGCCAGGGGTCTAGCTTTCGGTTTTACTGCTGTAGGGAGGCAGGGAAGCAGGCAGGCAGGCAGGCAGGTGGCTAAGTGCCGCTGGACACCGATCGGCAACGTTTTCATGCTGAAACTTGTTCCAGGGATTTTGTGGCCATGTCCCCCTGAAGTCTATTCTCGGTTTTGGGCCATGTGAATGGCTCGGTTCTGCTGCTGTACGCAGGGAGGGAAGGAGGCATGAGGGCAGGCAGACAGGGAAAGCGGGGACTTTGAAGGTGTTTTCTTTTTACCCTTCTGTAACCCCTTAGTGACCAGGCCATTTTTCAATTTTATTACCGTTAACCCCTTAGTGACCAGGCCATTTTTCAATTGTATTACCGTTAAGGACCAGGGCTCTTTTTACATTTCTGCAGTGGTTGTGTTTAGATGTAATTTGCCTCTTACACATTTACTGCACCCATACATATTATATACCATTTTTCTCGCTATTAAATGTTCATTCTAAAGATACCATCATTTTCATCATATCATATAATTTACTAGAATAAAAAAAGTAAAATATGATAAAAAAACAAACAAAAAAAAACACAGCTGGCCATCATGCACCCATGTCCCAGTTGGAACATGTCTGAAGCCGACCAATGTAATTCACCTCCGTCAAACTGTATGTTTTTGAAAAGTACACACCCTAGGGCATTTCACATGGTGGCATTTGAACACTTTACATGCACTAATTCTACCACCAGTCTCTGTCAAACGTTTTTGTGGTGTTATTTTTCACTCACACATTCTACTTTGTGCATAGATTCTAAGCTCCTGTTAGGTGTTACTGCCAAAGGACACCACAATATGTACTTGGCATCATCTCCCGAGTACAGCGATAACACTCATGTATACGTTTGTCGGGTTCACTGGGGGGGTGCAAAGCGAAATGTCTGATATGCGTTTTTCAAATTTTATATATCTTGTTTGCCTATCTTGCTTTTGAGGGCCTTATCAGATATCCCAATGTATTTTCTTGCCATGAGCGTGCATATATTTGAAAAGTTTACACCCCACAGTAGTTGAAGAACGTGTGTGGAGGTAACTGTTCAATCCTCAATTTTACACACGCACACCGCTATTTGACTGTGATTTAGGAGAGCCCGCTGTTGGTTATTGCAAGAACACACCCCGGGTTGTTTTCTGCGAGGCCTCCTAAGGACACCCATGCCCCCCCCCATGCATAGGTCTGCCAGGATTTGGGGAAGGTACGGTAACAATTGAATGACTTGCCATTTGAGTTGAAATTGAGAGTATGTCTTCTGATAGGCCTATCTTTAGCTTGGGGCTTATCACATACCCCAGTTTTATATATCGCCACAAAAGGGTACATACTTGAAACGTAGACACGCACACCGCTTTTTGACTGTGGAACACACCCCGGGTTTATCACGATTCCGGGAACCTAACACGCTAACAGACACACACACACACACACACAGAAAAGGTGCCGTACCGGACCTTAGAGTGGCCGGGCTAAGCACACACAGAATAGTCAGGAGACAAGCCGAGTCAGGGGAACCAGAAAACAGAATAACGAGAAACAAGCCGAGGTCAAAGGGTAGGAGAAAGTCACAAAGTCAGTTTAACAAGCCAGAGTGTACGTAACCACAAATCACAAGTTCAGAATCAATACTATACAGCAAAGACCACAACAGGGCAGGGAGGAACAGGAAAGGTGAGTATAAATACCCTAGGTTGAATTCTGATTGGATAACTTCCAATCAGAATTAACAATCACATGTGGGAGATATCTAAGCCTCCCACTGTGATTGTGGTAATGTTGCTTTAACGCCGGGTCACTCACGTGACCCCGGCGTTTGCATAAATCAACGACCTTCCAGCGTGCAGCGTTATACATGCTGCCGCTGGGAGGCGTGACGGATGCGAGCGGCGAGCGGCGGAGAGGAGACGCCGCTCGCCGACAGGTAGGAGGAGGGGAGACCGCGGGCGGCGATGGACTGAGGGTGAGTGCTGCGAGTTGCGAGCAGCCTCCCCTACTAGCCGCCCGCGGACCCCTGACAGGGTTGTTTTCTGCGAGGCCTCCTAAGGACACCCATGCCCCCCATGCACGGGGTAAATGTAACAACCCCCCCCAAAGAAAAAGACACCCAAAAAAAAAAACTGAACGGCAAAAAATAAATTAAAAATGGGCCAGCGTGTGGTATCGTTTGAAACAGTCTCCAATGCAGAGTCCAGGCTGCCCAGGGCAGTCGGGACAGTAATATACACTGTCTTTTCTCTGCCCCTCTTAGAACAGACCCTGCATCTTTTTTGGGGATTCTGTTTTGCCGCAGTAGGGGGAATTTTAAAAATAAAATGTGTAGCCCCAACTCTGCTCTCTCCCATCACCGCCCGGGGAGCAGGTGCATCACGGTACAAAATCCCCGAAATGATCTGGAGCTGAAACTAAAAATCTCAGTTGCTTCCCGGGGTTTGCTTTTTTTGAACAACAAGAAAGCGTTGTGGGTTGCAATCTGCATTAGGTAGATTGCAACCTTTTTGTACCAGGCCCTTGTCTTTCGTATAACTAGGTAGGGCTGCAGCAGCTGATCTGCCAGATCAACCCCACCCATATGACGGTTATAGGCCTTGATGCACACTGGCTTCCTCGTTCTCTCAGCTCTGCCACGTACAGGGACCTCCACAGTCCCCTCAGTGTGGATGGTGGTAAGAAGGTACACATCCTTCTTGTCTCTCTACTTAACTGCCAACAGCTCCTCTTGGCGCAGAGCTGAGGTCTCCCCCCTCCGTAGCCGGGTGCGTGCAAGTTGTCCTGGGAAACCTGTGCTGTTCTTTTTAATTGTGCCGCAAGCTACTGTATCAAAACAGTACAGTAGCTTGAACAAAGGGACACTTGTATAAAAAATGTCAGTATACAAGTGGTACCCTTTGTTCATCAGGGGGAATATCAGGTCCCAGACAATCTTGCCACTGGTTCCCATATGTTCTGGGCAACCTGGAGGGTCAAGGTGGCTATCCTTTCCCTCGTACACCCGGAAGGCCTGAGTATACCCAGTCTCGCTATCACAGAGCTTATACATCTTTACACCATACCTAGAGCGCTTGGAAGGAACATACTGCTTGAATCCCAGCCTTCCCTTATACTTCATCAGGGATTCATCCACGCATATATTCCTTCCAGGTGTATAAGCCTCTGCAAACCTGGCAGCAAAGTGGGTAATCAGGGGGCGGATTTTATACAGCCTGTCAAACTGGGGATGCTGTTGTCGCTGAAGTGCATGAAATGCAGAATCATTTCATACCTCTTCCTCGACATACATTGGGAGTAAATGGGGGTAGAGCAGATGGGGCTACTGCTCCAGTAGGAGCGGATGGAGGGCTTCTTTATGATGCCCATCAGCATAGTCAATGCCCAGAATCTTTTAAATTCTGGCACATCGATGGGGGCCCATTGCTGCTTTGCCAAAAAAGAGTCCAGTTTTGTAGCTCGGAATTGATGGGCATATAAATTAGTTTGGGCGACAATGTTCCCCAATACATCATCGCCCAGAAACACCTCCATAAACTGCTGAGGGCTAAATCCTGTGACATCCAAATTAATGCCAGGATTTGCAGTAAAGGATGGGATGTCTGGCCTCTGGTTATGAGGCACTACCCACTCCTCAGCAGTTCTGCCAGCTGGAGCAGCACGTCTCCTTCTGGCAGGGGGACTAGCAGGCACAGATACAACATCCCCAGATACATCACTAGCAGTAGACACTGTATCGAGTGATGATGTATCTGAGCACCTGGCAGGGTCAAAATCAGGGTCAGAGTCTGACTTAGACGCGTCAGACTCTAGCGCAAGGGTGGCATATGACTGCTCAGCGCGGGTTGTCTTCCGTGACCCGTGTGCCATGATCACAATTGCTTTACTTAGTGACCTGTCACAAAAAAAATAAAAAATTTAAAATAACCCCTGAAAAAATGAACAGACAGCAAAATAAGTGATGCTGTGCAAGAGCCTGTGATCTGTATAGTGATCACTGGCAGGGCAGGGGTTAATCGTTCTGAAAAGAGCTTTTGGGTCTCAAAAAAATCACAAAAAAAATGAACCACTAAAAAAAAAAAAAAGGCACAAACAGCAGAAAAGATCTGCTGTGCAAGAGCCAGTGATTATAGTGATCACTTGCAAGACAGGGGTTAATGGCTCTGAAAAGAGCCTTTGGGTCTCAAGATTTTACAAATCCCTACCTATAAATACCTAAATCTCTCTAGCTAAACCACAGATCTCTCTCTCTCACACTAAAACACAAGTGAAGAGAGGGAGGCAGATCCACACTAATCAGAGAAATGGGGAACACACTTGGGATGAAATTGCTAATGGGGCAAGCTGTGATTGTATGACTCCAGCCTGCCCCTTATGATGCGGCATGCTAGGGACGCCCCCAGAAGCCCCATGATTCACTGCCTTTCGAAAAAAAAAGGGGGGGGGAGTTAATATTGATCATTTTCTTTATTTTATATTTATTTTTTTATATATATTATTTTATATGCACGGAGTGCCAGGACCCCTCAAGGCACTCATCACATGCAGTACATCACTGCTATACTATCAGAGCTTCCAGAGCTCAAAATAGGTGCAGACGTACCAGGTACGTCCAAGGTCATTATGGACTGTTTTCTGCCAGACGTACCTGATACGTCCGCAGTCAGGAAGTGTGGTGGAATCTCGGTAAAAATAAATTTAGTAGGCCGAGATTACCACGTGGCATGTGTACGTGCATATGCTGACGTATCGATCAGTTGGTTGCACGAGGCAAGATACGATCAGTAGTGTACGGAGCATGTGCAAGAATACAGGATATAGTATTCCCCCTCCTCCATTGTGCTGGACAAGCCATGCGGTCAAACAGGAAGTTAATTCTTATTTGTGTTGATTGGTTAAGAGAATGTGCGGGTGGAGCTTAATATGGGAGGAGTTATATACCTATATAAGGAGCCTGCACTATTGTCCGGGGCTCAGAACTTGCTGTATTTTGGTGACATTAGTCCCTCTGAGTCCCGATCGGTGATCCAATAAAGAATCTCTTCCTTCCTGAAGAAACCTGTGTCCATCTCTCTGTGCTTGGCTTCCGTCAGTTTCTCCGGTATCATTTGGTGCATTGGCCGGGAAGCTCATCGTTCAACGGTAGCTGAGAGGCAGAGGCGTGAGACGGTCTATCTTTGCCCACGTTCTCTACGGCTGCACCCCTGAACTTCTGCGTGGACCTCCCTTCGTCTCGGCGCCACTGGGCCGTTGTCCAGGAGATCATCGGCCTCTACGTGAGAAGTGCTGGGGTGTCCCCGTCGATGAGTGTGAACTCAGGTTCAGGAACGAGGAGGTAAGATAACTGCTGTTTTAGACGGCAGGACCCACTAGGGGTATACCGATTGTGCGGTAGGCCCAAAGGGGTTTTGAATCTGTGTATCTGCCCCCTCTGTCGGAGGGAAGGAGCGAAGGCGCACCGCTCGATCGAACGCTCTTTAGTCAGACCGTTTGATTTGGTTAGTCAGGCGGGGTTCTGGTGTAAATAGCCCTAGCCGGACACCGGTGTCTTGTCTAGACTAGCGTTCTAGGGTGTATATTACGTTCGCTAGGTCGGAGGGACCGGGAGACTAAGCGGCGCCTGTGTAAATTCGGTTCGCTAGTTCTCATCCTATCTGGGCTAAGTGGGAAGGCGTGTAAATTTGGAACCCACTAGACTTTTGATAGTGCGACTAAGAGGCGCCTGTGTAAATTCGGTTCTCTAGCTCGCTATATATGTGGTGATTGGGCAGTGTGGCTAACCAAAACGGGTGTATATAGTTTTAGGTAGTCCATTCAAGGTACTGGCCAATAGTTTAGTTGGGAATTGTAAATGTGTTAACGATTGTTTTAGTAAAGTGTATATCTTGTTAGATAGCGCGAGCTCAGCCGTCTAGCGAGAGTGTTAATAGTGTGTTGCTGTATTATAGTGCACGGTACCATAACCCTGTATATTTACTGACACTGTATATAAGTACTAATCATTGTCGTCCATTGCATGTTTAACACCATAACCACTAATAATTGTATTGTGACCTTAACTTGTGCTTTGACCTATGCTAACCGTACTGTAACCGCTATTTGTAAAAGACGATGTTACTGGGGTGTGTTATAGACGGGTAATTCGTATATAGAGAATTATAGCGTGGGTGACTGTATAGTTACGCCAAAGGGCATAATATTGATTATATAGTGACTGGTGTAACAGCTGTGTGTGTACGGGAATTCCCTGAGTGTTTATTGTTATTGTGTACGTTTCACTTGGTAACCGTACCACGTGGTGCTGTTGCCAGAGGAAACGGGTGTGACTGTTGAATAGTACGCGTGTATAGTATTCGTTGTCGACGACGTTCCATTGTTAAGTATGGGTGCGTCGCAGTCAACGATTCCGGATCCCTTAGGTTGTATGGTGAAGAATTTTAAAAAGGGATTCAAAACTTGTGATTTTGGGGTTAAGATGTCTCCTGTACGTTTAGTTACTTTGTGCACTAGGGAGTGGCCTACTTTGGTTGCGGCATGGCCGCCACGTGGCAGTTTGGATCTAACTCTGGTACAGCGCTTACACGTGGCTGTATCAGGTAGGCCTGAACTTTACGGCCAGTTTCCTTATATTGACTGTTGGAGACAGGCCGTAAATGACTCGCCAAAATGGCTCCAGACATGCCACGAGGAGCAGTGTCGCCTCATGGTAGCTAGGACTTGTTCGTCCACTAGGACTGGTGTTAGGCCCATTTTGGACACGCCCCCTGAGTCCGAGATCCCTTTGCCGCCCCCTTACTTTCCGTTAAGAAGAAGTGACGCAAACGCAGGAAGCCCTGCACCCCTCCCCTCATTACCCTCATCCACTTCCGCTTCCTCCTCCAGTACAGGATCCACCCCCCCTCGTACTAAATCTCCCCTTCCGGAACCAGAACCCACCCCCATTAAAAACGAATATCCTGATTTGGCACCACTTCAGACTTCCGGTCAAGCTTCATCTAGCTCGGCTCGAAGTGTTTTATTTACGACCTTTTCCCAAAACCAACCTCCCACATCCCCATACCCTACCTCTCCCCGACCGGAACCCATGACTGACGCCTCTCTACGTAGCCCCATCCAAACCCGACAGTTGACTGGTGC
This sequence comes from Pelobates fuscus, assembly GCF_036172605.1. Classification (NCBI taxonomy): domain Eukaryota; kingdom Metazoa; phylum Chordata; class Amphibia; order Anura; family Pelobatidae; genus Pelobates; species Pelobates fuscus. The sequence continues at coordinate 177,945,326 of NC_086323.1, read as the reverse complement.
CCAACAATTAAAGCACTATCAGATGCCTCTTCGCCTAAATCCCGGGTCAGCTTATATCGATGCCGCAGGTCAAATGGCACACGCTGACCCAGTCTTCGTATATGTCCCATTTACCACTACCGACCTTTTAAACTGGAAGACCCATAATTCCTCGTATACTGAGAAACCACAAGCCATGACTGATCTGTTCACCTCAATAGTACAGACGCATAATCCGACATGGGCTGATTGCCAGCAGTTATTAATGACTTTATTTAACAATGAGGAAAGGACAAGAATAAATCAAGCAGCCATTAAAGCATTAGAAGATAGAGCCCGTGCTTTGAACCAAGCTAATCCAGCAGCATGGGCCGCAACACATTATCCCAACACTGATCCCGATTGGAACGTAAATGGTGCTGATATGGTTCAACTCAGAGCCTATAGAGACGCTATAATTGCTGGCATGAAAGCAGGAGGAAAGAAAGCCATTAACATGTCGAAGACAGTTGAGGTGATCCAGAAAAGCGATGAAGCCAACCGATTATTGGAGGCATACCGCTTGTATACCCCCTTTAATCCGGAAGACGCAGACAATTCCCGAATGGTTAACTCCGCCTTTGTCAGCCAAGCATACGGAGATATTAAGCGCAAGCTACAAAAGTTAGAAGGGTTTGCAGGTATGTCCATCACCCAACTAATGGAGGTAGCTAATAAGGTTTATATGAACAGGGATACAGAAAGTAAGAAAGAGGAAGAGCGCAAGATGCGTAAAAAGGCTGATATGCTAGCGGTAGCGATCGCAGGCGTAGATAAACGGGGCCCAGATAGAGGCAATCATAGATGGAGTAGGGAGCCTTTGAGTAGGGATCAGTGCGCGTATTGCAGGGAAGAAGGGCATTGGAGGAACGAATGTCCGCAAAGAGAGCAGTACGAGAGAGACCAACCCAGGGCAGGCTACGGAAACTTTAGAGGCAGAGCGAGAGGTAGAGGAGGCCCCGGAGGGAGTAATGGTTATAGAGGGAGTAATGGGAACAGAGGAAGTGTTAGGGAAGACAGGTATATTCCAGCAGCGCAAAGGTCCCGCGATAGAGAAGGTAGGGACTTCGTAGGATTGGCTGACACGGTCATGGAGGACTATTGATACCGACCGGGCTCCATCCCCCTTGGTCGAGCGGAGCCTATGGTCGATGTATCAATAGGGGGAAAAAGGAGTGCGTTCATGATCGACACTGGTGCTGAACATTCAGTGGTGACTAATCTAGTTGCTCCTCCATCTGGAAGGACTATTACTGTGATAGGAGCAACTGGAAGAAGTGCTGAAAGACCGGTTCTTAAAAGTCGACTCTGTACATTGGGAGGCCACGTAGTAAAACACCAATTCCTTTATATGCCTGAATGTCCAGTCCAATTGCTGGGACGTGATATGCTATCAAAATTACAAGCGCAGATTACGTTCCTACCAAATGGAACAACATCCTTAAAGTTTAATGGACCTTCAGGTATTATGACTTTATCCGTACCAAAGGAAGAAGAGTGGCGACTTTATACAGTGTTGACTAGCCAAAACCCTAGGAGTGATGAGACATTATTTAACATACCAGGAGTTTGGGCAGAGAACAACCCACCAGGACTGGCCCGCAATATTCCACCTATAAAAATTGAACTAAAACTTGGGGTTTATCCAGTGAGCCTAAGACAATACCACATCCCACAGAAGGCTAAGAAGAACATCCAATCCTATCTGGATAAGTTCATACGGTATGGTATCCTAAAATTCTGTACTTCCCCCTGGAACACCCCATTGCTGCCTGTTCAAAAGCCCGGTACAGATGAGTATCGACCTGTGCAGGACTTGAGAGCAGTCAATGATGCGGTTGTTAGTATACATCCAGTTGTACCCAATCCATATAACCTGCTTGCTTTAATTCCGGGCGGGGCTACTTACTTCACAGTCTTAGATCTCAAAGATGCCTTCTTTTGCCTCCGAATTGCCGCAGAAAGTCAATGTATTTTCGCTTTCCAATGGGAGAACGCTGTAACGGGCTCAAAACGCCAAATGACTTGGACAAGACTGCCCCAAGGGTTTAAAAATTCACCTACCCTATTTGGTTCAGCCCTAAGTCAAGATCTACTGGATTTCGAGTCTATCCCAGGAGAATGTGTATTGTTACAATATGTAGATGACTTGTTGATAGCAGCAGTTACAAAAGAAATCTGTCAGCAAGCAACGCACGATCTACTGCACATTCTCTGGAAGGCAGGATACAAGGTGTCCAGGAAGAAGGCTCAGTTGTGTTTGCCAACTGTCAAGTATCTGGGATTCCATATCTCTGAAGGTCAAAGGATTATGGGGCCAGAGAGAAAAGAAGCTGTCTGCCAAATACCAATACCCAAGAATAGAAGACAAGTGCGAGAATTCTTGGGGGCAGCAGGCTTCTGTAGGATATGGATTCCCAGCTATGCGATACTAGCAAAACCTCTGTACGCAGCTATCAAAGGTACAGAGCACGACCCCTTCTTATGGACCCAAGAACAGCAAACGGCATTTGAAGATGTGAAGAAGGCTTTGATGAGTGCCCCAGCATTAGGTCTACCTGATCACACACGACCATTCTACTTATATGTACACGAGCAAAGAAGAATGGCTGTGGGAGTATTGACACAGTACTTGGGATCATGGCAAAGACCTGTTGCCTACATGTCTAAGCAACTGGATGCAGTGGCCAGCGGACTTCCACCTTGTCTAAGAGCCGTAGCTGCAGCCGCCCTGCTAGTAGCTGAAGCCGATAAACTCACTCTGGGTCAAGAACTTTATGTACGAGTCCCACATGCAGTACAGACGTTGTTGGATTACAAAGGAAATCATTGGTTTAGTAACAGCCATATGACCAAGTATCAAGCAATGTTGTGTGAAAACCCAAGAGTGCATTTAGAGACTGTAAACACCTTAAATCCAGCTACCCTTTTGCCACAACCTACTGAAAGTCAACATGATTGTTTGGAAGTAATGGATGAAGTATTCTCAAGTAGACCAGATCTTCGTGATTTTCCCATCCAGAACCCCGATGTTCAATATTATACCGACGGCAGTAGTTATGTGAAAGAAGGGATCCGCTATGCAGGATATGCAGTAACAACAATAGACAAGGTGATAGAAGCTCGGCCACTGGCGAAAGGAACATCAGCACAAAAGGCAGAATTAATAGCACTAACACGAGCGTTACAATTGGCTGAAGGTTTAAGAGTGAATATCTATACGGACTCTAAGTATGCGTTTTTAACCACTCATGCCCACGGAGCTTTGTATAAAGAAAGAGGACTACTGAATTCAGAAGGCAAAGAAATCAAGTACGCAGCTGAAATCCTACAACTATTGGAAGCAGTGTGGGAGCCGAAAGAAGTCGGTATCATACATTGTCGAGCGCATCTGAGAGGAGATGGTGATGTAACCAAAGGAAATCGGATGGCAGATAGTGCAGCTAAGCGTGCTGCTGAATCAGGAAGACAGGAGTATGTGGGGCATATAGCTGCTCTAATACCAACCCCACTGTCTCAATGGACTCCAGTTTATACAACTCAAGAAGAGGAGTGGTTAAAGACTGAACCGGGAAAGTATTTGGAGAACAAGTGGTATCAGCTAGAAGATGGAAGAATAGTCATACCAGCATCACTAGCGGTAGAAATTGTCCAAAATTATCACAACGGGACACATTCTGGGAGAGACAGTACTGAAGAATCTCTCAGGAAACATTTCTACATACCAAGATTGTCCAACTTGACTCAGGCCATTGTACGCAGATGTGTAACGTGTGCTAAGAATAATGCAAGACAAGGACCAGTAAAGCCACCAGGAGTCCAGTTTATGGGGGGACTCCCCATGTCCGATCTACAAATAGACTTTACAGTGATGCCTAAATCGGGTGGACATCGTTACCTGCTGGTAATTGTGTGCACCTATTCAGGCTGGGTAGAAGCATGTCCTACTCGTACAGAGAAAGCAGGAGAAGTTGTGAGATTCCTGCTACGAGAAATAATACCCCGATATGGACTACCCTGTTCTATAGGATCGGACAATGGTCCAGCTTTTGTTCACCAGTGCCTACAACAACTGACTCATATGCTTGGTATAAAGTGGAGGCTTCATACTGCATATAGACCCCAGAGTTCTGGTAAGGTAGAGAGAATGAATAGAACTATTAAGAACCAGTTGGCTAAAATGTGTCAGGAAACCCAACTTAAGTGGAACGTTCTCTTACCTATAGCTCTATTGCGAATCCGCAGTACCCCTACCAGAAGGATGGGCCTCTCTCCTTTTGAAATTATGTATGGACGACCACCTCCCGTACTTGGTAACTTAAGGGGGGATTTGAGTCAGTTGGGAGAAGGAATTACTCGGCAGCAGGTTGTAGAGTTGGGTAAGACTATGGAGGAGGTACAGAAATGGGTACAAGATAGATTACCTGTGAATATTTATCCCCCTGTTCATAGTTATCATCCAGGAGACCAAGTGTGGATTAAAGAGTGGAATAATGTACCGTTAGGGCCCAAGTGGAGAGGTCCTTATGTTGTTCTTTTGTCTACCCCTACAGCGATAAAAGTAGCAGAAGTGACTCCGTGGATACATCACTCCAGGGTTAAACCAGCAGCAGTCGATTCTTGGCAAGTTACAGCAGATCCAGAGAATCCCTGCAAGATCCGGTTGAAACGCACTACTCAGTCGGAGTAACGAGGAATTATTGTGGATTACAAATTTTATTGTTACAGGTGTGAGTGAGATGGCCATAATAAAGCCTGTCCGCTTACCAACACATAGTGTATAAGCCAGGAAAGTCTCGAAGGGACACCTGTGAAGACGAGCAGAACTCCATTCCCTGCAGCCCTCACATCCTGGAAGCTGAGGTTCCATCGCACGGACGAAGACTGAGGATGACGGCGAAATATGTGCTTTTGATTGTGTTTATTTATATGTGTTTTTATATTCAGGAAGGTAGAGGTACCGACACTCCTAGCTGTGAGGTATGCATTAAGACTACGAGAACAGGTAACCATATTTCCCAAACCCTAATTTGGCATTCACAATACGAGTGTAAAGGAGATGTATCGAGATGTAGATACTTAAATATAGACTATAGTGTGTGCCATTTAGGAGTAGGAGAACCTAAGTGCTTCAGTCCGGAGTATCAACCTCGTACAATTTGGTTGACTCTCAGGAATGGAGATCCTCAGGGGACCCTAATTAATAAGACGGTGTTAGAATCCGTACATTCTTCGGGTGTTCTGCTATTTGATGCGTGTAAAGCGATATCGAGTGGTAGAAAGCCGTGGAATGTATGTGGGGATCTTAGATGGGAGAGGACGTATGGGTCTAATGATAAATATATTTGTCCCAGTAGTAAAAATAAATATGTAAGTCCTAGATGCCCAAATAAAGACTATAACTTTTGCCCATATTGGTCTTGTGTGGGGTGGGCGACTTGGGGACAGACAGTAGATAAAGACATGATAGTGACTAAGTTGCCGACTAGCCCTTATTGTAAGTCTATGGAATGCAACCCAGTCCATATACTTATTAATAACCCCGACAAGTTCCTAGATAAGTATGGCAATTTATTTGGGTTTCAGATATACGGGACGGGTTTAGATCCTGGGACATTATTGTTTATAGGAATAGAGACTGATACGGTATCCTCCCAGACTCATCAAGTATACCATTCCTTTTATGAAGAGATGAGTATAGATAATAAGATCCCCCATAACGCTAAAAACCTGTTCATTGACCTAGCTGAAAGTATTGCCGGTAGTCTTAATGTTACCAACTGCTATGTGTGTGGAGGTACTAACATGGGAGACCAATGGCCTTGGGAAGCAAAGGAGGTAATGTCCGGTTCTGAGGCAGTTGACCAACTAATATCTACACAAGCCGATTATCATTTGAGTGTTAGAGGTAAATCTGAGTGGAGATTAAAGACCTCCATCATAGGTTATGTTTGCATAGCAAGGAAAGGAATAATGTATAATACTTCTGTAGGAGAATTAACTTGTCTAGGGCAAAAAGCTTATGATGATGATACAAAGAATACAACTTGGTGGTCGGCTTCAAATGTCTCAGAACCATCTAACCCGTTTGCTAGATACGCCAATTTAAAGGATGTGTGGTTTGATCTATCCATCACATCTACCTGGAGAGCCCCAGCAAATTTGTACTGGATCTGTGGTAAGAAAGCCTATTCGGAGCTGCCACAGGACTGGGAAGGGGCATGTGTGTTGGGTATGCTCAAACCATCCTTCTTCTTGTTACCGATTGAAACAGGTGAGACTTTAGGTGTTAAAGTGTATGATGTGAATCATAGGAAGAAAAGGGGACCCATAGAGATAGGCACCTGGGAAGATAATGAATGGCCTCCTCAGCGTATCATAGATTATTATGGGCCAGCCACGTGGGCTGAGGATGGTACCTTTGGTTATAGAACCCCTATTTATATGCTCAACCGCATTATAAGATTACAGGCGGTGGTTGAGATTATCACTAACGAAACATCACAAGCGCTCAATCTTCTAGCGAAGCATAACACCAGGATGAGGACAGCAGTCTACCAAAATAGATTAGCCTTGGATTACCTTTTGGCAGTAGAGGGAGGTGTATGTGGGAAGTTTAACCTAAGCAATTGCTGTCTTCAAATAGACGACGAAGGGCAAGCAATAGCTGAGCTTACTAGCCATATGGTTAAACTAGCGCATGTGCCTACTCAGGTATGGAAAGGGTACAATCCAAGTAGTTGGTTTGGTAGCTGGTATGAGTGGTTTGGAGGGCTTAAGGCAGTGGTAGGTGGAGTCCTACTGATTTTACTGTTGTGTCTACTCCTACCGTGTCTTATACCCTTAGTAGTTAGGTCTGTGCAAAGCCTGATAGGAAGTATAGCAGAGAGGAAGGCTGCTGCACAGATAATGGCGATATATAAGTATAAGGCTCTAGATCAAGGAGAACCAATGCAGGAAGATGAGTGTTAAAAGATTCACATCATAAGATAAGTCTGGTCTGGTTCAAGGTAACTTGCGGTGTAAGCAAAACTAAGGTTATGTGATGCCTCAAGTAATTGTAAAATATCAAGAGGCATCAAAGGGGGGAATGTGGTGGAATCTCGGTAAAAATAAATTTAGTAGGCCGAGATTACCACGTGGCATGTGTACGTGCATATGCTGACGTATCGATCAGTTGGTTGCACGAGGCAAGATACGATCAGTAGTGTACGGAGCATGTGCAAGAATACAGGATATAGTATTCCCCCTCCTCCATTGTGCTGGACAAGCCATGCGGTCAAACAGGAAGTTAATTCTTATTTGTGTTGATTGGTTAAGAGAATGTGCGGGTGGAGCTTAATATGGGAGGAGTTATATGCCTATATAAGGAGCCTGCACTATTGTCCGGGGCTCAGAACTTGCTGTATTTTGGTGACATTAGTCCCTCTGAGTCCCGATCGGTGATCCAATAAAGAATCTCTTCCTTCCTGAAGAAACCTGTGTCCATCTCTCTGTGCTTGGCTTCCGTCAGTTTCTCCGGTATCAGAAGGGGTTAAACTCCATCATCCCCCGGCACAGGAAACATACATATATATAAGTGGGGACTTTGAAAATCTTTCAACCTGAAAAGTGGGGACTTAGAACTTTTTTTTGCCTGAAAAGTGGTGACTTAGAAAATATTTTGCACATTTAAAAACAGAAAAATAAATACATTTCAGCCCACAGCAGCCCCTCAAGTTGCATCCCCTGACAGCCCCCACCTGGGTGACCAACATATCCAAAAATCAGCCAGATCCCTGCAGGGATTCAGGAATTTCATGGAAGTCATAATTTTAGCGGTAACCGCCAGGCTCCCGTAAACAAAATTAGTTCCATAGAATCGCGGCCAAGTGCCGCTGGATAACAACCGGCAAAACGCAAGGTTTTCATGAAGAAAATAGTTCCAGGGATTTCGCGCCTATGTCCCCTGAAGTCTTTTCTCGGTTTTGGGCCACGCAGACGCCCGCCAGGGGTCTAGCTTTCGGTTCTACCGCTGGAGGGAGACAGGGCAGCCAGGCAGGCAGCCAGGCAGGCAGGCAGCCAGCCAGGCAGGCAGGCAGGCAGGCTGGCTGTACTGCCTACGTAGGTCTTTGAGCTTACATTCAGCAGCCTCCCCTGCCCTGTGGGACGACCAGGGTTAAGCCCCATCATTTCACGGCCTGCTCAACCGCCTCCCACCCCTCCCGTTCAGCCACCTCCGTGCCTTAAGCCCCCTCTGGTGACGGTCCCTTCCGCTCTGGTGACGGTCCCTCCCTTTGGTGATTGCTCCCCTCCGCTCGGGCCTTAAGCCCCCCGCCCCTGAGACCCTGGAGGCATGGAAGCCTAGTTCACGCACCCCAAGTGCGCAGTGGCGCCCATGTCAGAAGTCGCAGATGACTTATATGTCAAGTTGTCCCTCCAAGGCCCTGCTGCACTAGCTGACCGCCGTGCTGGATGTTTTTTTTTTTTATTCTTGGCAGTGTCAGCTTCACTCTCCTTCTCACTCTCTTGTGTGTGTGTGTGTGTGTGTGTGGGGGTGGAGGGGTGGGTTAAGTCCCTGGAGGACACCTCTACTTCCTTCTTGCAACACCCACCTATGCCCAACTCTGTATCTCCTGTCCGTGTGTTGTCTCCACACATGTTGGGTATCTTCCAAGGTGCCAAGTTGTCCAGGGAGGCGATAAAATGTGGAGTGAAAGAGGCCAGAAGACACCCCACCCACCACAGATGGCCCGTCCACCAGGGCCACTCTCCCCATTGCCAGGGAGGGAGCAGGCACAGAGAGCCAGACCACATGGGTAGGACGGCGGTGGTCGGGAGAGGAGAGCATCCCCAACCCAACACACCGCTTACCCCCTGGTACAACCTCCATGCCTACACTTCCCAGTGCCTGGCGGCAGGGAGGAAGCGTTCAAAGGGCAGCAAGACCACAGAGGTAAGGGCAGTGTGCAGGAGGAGAGAGCTTCTCCAACCCGTCACACCGCTTGTAACAAGGCCCGTCCACCAGGGCCACTCTCCCCATTGTAGGGTGCCAGGGAGGGAGCAGGCACAGAGAGCCAGACCACAGGGGTAGGACGGCGGTGGGCGGGAGAGGAGAGCATCCCCAACCCGACACACCGCTTACCCCCTGGTACAACCTCCATGCCTACACTTCCCAGTGCCTGGCGGCAGGGAGGAAGCGTTCAAAGGGCAGCAAGACCACAGAGGTAAGGGCAGTGTGCAGGAGGAGAGAGCTTCTCCAACCCGTCACACCGCTTGCAACAAGGCCCGTCCACCAGGGCCACTCTCCCCATTGTAGGGTGCCAGGGAGGGAGCAGGCACAGACAACCAGACCAAAGGGGTAGGACGGCGGTTGGCGGGAGGGGAGAGCATCCACAACCCGTCACACCGCTTACCCCCTGGCCCTGCCTCCATGCCTACACTCCACGGTGCCGGGTGGCAGGGAGAAAGCCTTCAAAGGGCAACCAGTACGCAGAGGAAGGGTAGTAGTGGAGCTCTTCTCCAAAGCATCACATCACTTGCATCAAGGCCCATCCACAAGTGACACTCTACACATTGTAGGGTGCCGGGGAGGGAGCAGGCACAGACAACCAGACCACAGGGGTAGGACGGCGGTGGGCGGGAGGGGAGAGCATCCACAACCCGTCACACCGCTTACCCCCTGGCCCAGCCTCCATGCCTACACTCCACGGTGCCGGTTGGCAGGGAGAAAGCCTTCAAAGGGCAACCAGTACACAGAGGAAGGGTAGTAGTGGAGCTCTTCTCCAAAGCATCATATCGCTTGCAACAAGGCCCATCCACCAGTGACACTCTCCCCGTTGTAGGGTGCTGGGGAGGGAGCAGGCACAGACAACCAGACCACAGGGGTAGGACGGCGGTGGGCGGGAGGGGAGAGCATCCACAACCCGTCACACCGCTTACCCCGTGGCCCAACCTCCATGCCTACACTCCCCAGTGCCTGGCAGCAGGGAGGAAGTGTTCAAAGGGCAGCAAGACCACACAGGTAGGGCGGTGGGCGGGAGGAGAGAGCTTCTCCAACCCGTCACACCGCTTCCAACCAGGCCCATCCACCAGGGCCACTCTCCCCATTGTAGGGTGCCGGGGAGGGAGCAGGCACAGACAACCAGACCACAGGGGTAGGACGGCAGTGGGCGGGAGGGGAGAGCATCCACGACTCGTCACACTGCTTACCCCCTGGCGTAAGACAACTTCGGAGCTGGTAAATAAAAAACGCTCTGTGCAGCCACGGGTGAATCGGAGGCATTAAAAGTCGTCCGCCTTTGTCCCCACCAGGGAAGGGGACCTCAGCAGGCCACGGGGCACCAGCCTCCTCCATGGCGCACACGGTATCGTACCTCTGCTTTTAGACGGGGCAGGGAGCAAACTCAGTTGGAGGTCACCAGACAGGGAGAGAAGCGCTTGGCTCGCAGACAGGTAGCGCCCTCACTGGCGGAGCCCGGTGTGAGTCCAGGGACCACGCCTGAGGCGGAGGAGAGAAGGACCATTTCGCCTGTTTGCAGGGGGCCACCAGGGACCGCCTCAGCGAAAGCCTCTTCCCAGCTCAGGCGCAGGGAGCCATATCGATTGGAGAAGGTAGTGGGGTAAACATGGAGGTCAAGAAGGTCCGATTCCAATAGAAGACAGGTAAGTGAGATAACCTCCTGTAAGTCTGGAACTCTGTGTAGGCATCAGAGAACTAGCCAGGGTCCCCTGACCACCAAAGGGGGTAAAACTTTCTGTCAGTCTGGAACTCTTCCTGGGCATAGGAGAACCGGCCAGACTCCCCTGCCTATTGTTCAAAATTTTCGCTCTGAGATAATCTCCTCAAGGGTGCCCCCAGCAGTTATCGTGCACTTTCTGCACGCCCGTCATTTAGGGGGACCGAACCAACAAAGTGTCCGACCTCATGGAAGTGGTGCCTGGACACAGCTAGGCAGATCCGACCTCATTTCTGTCAAAGGCCGGAGCTCATGGGACTTAGAAAATTTTTCGCTCTTTGCCGCCGTGCCCTTCCCGGCCACCAGAGGGTGCCACTAGGGTTGCAGGGTGACCGGGGCAGGCTCCCTTCCCCTGCCTGACCTGCCCCCCTGAAGTCCCGCAATGAAGGGAGGTCGTGGAGGGCAGATGAGGATTGCAGACAGGAAAGGGGGGAAACCGCCTGTCCGTCTGGAACTCTTCCTGGGCATAGGAGAACCAGCCAGAGTCCCCTGCCTGCTTGTGGGACTTTGAACATTTTTCAACCTGAAAAGTGGGGACTTTGAAAATATTTCACCATGTGTGAAGAAAAGAGACCTCAGCTAACCTTTTCTTCTATGTTTTGTGTATTTAATTTCCCTTTTCTGCCTATAGTATTTTATCCGTTCGGCAGTTTGCATCTACCGAACCACGACCTCCCTCCTTGCTTGTTGTGATTTGAAGCACCGACAATTAAGTGTTCCCTGGGTGGCCGTTGTTCGTATACCCGAACGCCACGAGGAAAAGAAAACGTCTTGTTCGCACGAGGCGAGTCAGCGGGACTTGGTCGTCGAGTGTCTGGAACTAAAATCGGACACTCGACCGTGCGAAGTACCGCTGAAAACTACCGAACGGCCGGTTCTCCCACTTGCCGAACACCCAGAAGAGCGGCATTCGGTAGTTATATCCGTATGAACCAGGGGAACAATCGCTCCTATGAGTCAGGAGGGTATTTTCGGTACTTTTGACCGCTTTCGCCTTTTTCCCCAATTGACCGACCCCACACACTGAATTCGTGGAACTGTTTTGGGCAGGAGCCTCGTGTGTGGTCGGTAAACTAAGACTTCCACACTTTTTAAGAACCCCTGAACCGATCTGGGTGAAATTTGGATATGTTTGCCTCCCAGATCGGGGCTATCAGGGGATATGTATTGTGATACCTGGTGGGGAAAGGGGTGTTCCAATGTTTGGGTAAAATGTGTGCCCTCTGCCTGGAGATAATTGATTTAACCTTTAACTTATCTCACTATCTTCCAGGCAGAGGAAGGGGCGTGTAGTAAGAAAATACTGTACAGTGATTGGTGATATGTTTGTTTGTTTTGGGAGGTCCTCTTGCATGAGGATCCCCATAAAAGCCAGCCTGTTTCAATAAAGCTTTAGTTCTGTTACACCCTTCATGAAGTCTTGGCTCATGTTTGGGGAAAGGATACTCTAACTACTGGGAAGGATTGTCGTGAAGCTGTATTCATCTCTACCCCCTGCTGGAGCTATGATAACCCCTGCTGGAGCTATGATACTCAGCAGCTGAAAAAGGAACAAGGGACCGCAGCAACATCTCCCCTGCAGGTCTTAACAACTGGTTGCAAGCGACGGGATTGAATGGAACGCAGAAAGACAACTGATGAATGGCCCAGCAGTACGAGAAACTAAAAAAGACGACGCTACAAGATCTACTGGAAGCCCGAGGCCAGGTGGCAAGCAACAAGAGAAAAGCTACCCTCATAGCAGAACTAATGGAGGGCGACCAAACCAACAGCGTGACGGACGTCAGCCGAGAGGAAGCGGAGTTCCAGCGGAAGGTGATGTGGAGGCTAAATTTATATGGGCCGAACCCACCACCGGAGGCGATAACGCAAATCCTGGCACAAGTGAATGCAGAACGCAGTGCCCTACAGGCCAGCTTGAACCAAGCAGACAATGCATCACTAACAGGATCTATAAATGGAGGACAGCGGAGAAAAATTAACTATGCTGCATTTAAAAGCTTTGCGGACGGAGAAACAGAGATTGACGCATATCTACAGGATTTCGAACGTCAATGCGCTTTGGAGGGTCTGGAATCAGAGCAATGGGCATCGATCTCAAGCAGTAAGCTCACGGGCCGTGCAGCCGAGGCCTACAGAGCAGTTCCTGACACAGCCATACATGACTATGCCAAGGTAAAGGAAATTCTGCTAGCTAGATATGCCGTGACCCCAGAGACTTACAGAAAGAAATTTCGGGCCTTACGGAAAGGGGGCCGAGACTCCTACACTGAGTGGGCTTTTCGGCTGTATCGAGCAGCCCAAAACTGGATACAAGGTACTACAGCTCTTCTTACTTGAACATTTTTTTGAGCACACCCCGACAGACACCAGGGATTGGGTCAGAGACCGAAAACCGGCTACCATCGAAGCCGCAGCCAAGCTGGCGGACGAGCATCATGAAGGCCGAAAGGGGGAAGCTGGTGGGAACCGTCCTCTGGTAAGGTCCAGTGCTCCACCACCAGGACCTGTGACCAACCCCAGACCACCCACACCCCAACCTGGTTTTGCCCGGAAACCTCCACCGGTATGTCACCAGTGCAATCAGCCCGGGCACTTCAAGATCCATTGCCCTCAGCGGAGCCGAACCAGCTGGGAACGGCCCCCACAAACCCCAAGGGCGGCCGCTCACCACTATCAGCACACCCAGGTGGGCGAGCCAGCACCCGACTCCGAACAGTGGGCTGTCCTACATGAGGTAGACCTAGCCCAAGCTGAAATAGACAATCGAGTCCACCACCGACAGTTGGTCACCGTAGACGGTCAAGAAGCAGAGGGGCTCCGAGACACGGGCGCCACCCTTACACTGGTACAACCACATACCGTAGCTGCCAAGGCCCGCACCAACAAGACTGTAGCAGTACGAGTGGCCGGGGGTGCCATCCACAAGATACCCACTGCTCGGGTACAGCTGAATTGGGGCCATGGTGACAGGCCGATGGAAGTAGGCATTATGGCGGGACTACCAGCAGAGGTTTTGTTGGGGAATGATTTAGGGTGCCTAACTTCAAAGCTGGTACAATCCGAACCTGCTGGAGCCTGCGCAGTGACCACTAGGGCGCAAGCCCGCCGAGCTGGACCAACACACTCCGAGGAACCACAGGTAGGAACTGAAAACCCCGTAGTCGCCCCTAACCCTATCCCATTCTGGGGTACCCCCCAAGATTTTGGCCAAACCCAACAAACAGACCCCACCTTAGCCGGTTACAGGAAGGCAGTAGGGACACCCAGAGAAGGGAATAACCACGAGGGATTCCAATGGGATAAGGGGTTGCTGTATAGGGTTACTGGGGGAGTGGGGAGGGGGGCAGCACAAGTGATAAAAAGGCAGCTGGTAGTACCCCGGAAATACAGGGCGGAGCTTCTAAGGCTCAGCCATGATATCCCGCTAGCCGGACATCTGGGTATCAAGAAAACTAAGGACCGCCTTACCCAGACGTTCTTCTGGCCAGGGATATCCACCGATGTGCAGTCTTACTGTAGAACCTGTGATACCTGTCAACGAATAGGGAAAAGGGGGGATCACCCTAGGGCCAAATTAAGACCCCTACCTATAATTGACGAGCCATTCTACCGGGTAGCAGTAGACCTGGTGGGGCCTCTCAGCAAACCCAGCTCCTCCGGAAAGCGCTACATACTCACGGTGGTGGACTATGCCACCAGATACCCTGAGGCGGTGGCGCTCTCCAACATTGAGGCGGAGACGGTGGCAGAGGCCCTAGTTAAGATCTTTTCCCGAGTAGGGTTCCCCCGGGAAATACTTTCCGACCAAGGGACCCAGTTCACGGCAACTGTAACGCAACAGTTGTGGCAGAGCTGCGGGGTTAAACCCTTATTCAGCTCCCCCTATCACCCACAGACCAATGGTCTCTGTGAACGATTTAACGGCACTCTTAAGCAAATGCTCACAGCGTTCACGGAGTCCTACGGTCAATGGGAGAAGTTTCTACCTCACCTCCTGTTTGCCTACCGGGAAGTGCCTCACTGGGTTCTCCCCCTTCGAACTCCTCTACGGGAGAAAAGTTTGGGGACCCCTGGACCTCATACGAGAGCACTGGGAGGGCAACACAGGAGAGGAGTGAGTCCCAGTCCTGCCATACGTGCTGGAGTTTCGGGACCGCCTGCAAGCTCTCACCGAGTCCGTTCGGGAGAACTTGCGGGCGGCCCAGAAGCGCCAGAAACAATGGTATGACCACGGGGCAAGAGAAAGGAACCTGGAAATAGGGCAAAGGGTGTTAGCCCTCAGACCATCCAAAAAGAACAAGCTCCAGGCAGCCTGGCAGGGGCTATTTAAAATAGTAGAGAAGATTAGTGACACCACGTATATCGTGGCTAAATGTTGAAGCCCTATCACGGACGCTCGGAAGATGTGGCTGCCATATGCGCCCCATCCACGGACGACAGTGAGGGACTCCCCTTTCCAGACCTACTAGCAGCTAACCCCGGGACGGTAGAACAAGTTGGGTTAGGAGACAAGCTAGACCCCCCTCAGCAGGCAGACGCTAAGCACCTGCTCCAGGAGTACGGTGGGCTATTCTCCTCTCTACCCGGATACACGTCCGCCGCAGTACACCGGGTAGAGACCCAGGGGGAAAACCCCTTGAGACAACAGCCCTATCGTATACCAGCAGCAGTACGCACGAGCATGTGGAAGGAACTCCAGGAAATGCTCGAACTAGGGGTTATTGAGGCTTCCCAAAGTCCATGGGCGTCTCCGGTAGTGTTAGTACCAAAGCGAGACGGCACCACTCGCTTCTGTATTGACTACCGGAAACTAAATGACAGGACAATCACGGATGCCTACCCTATGCCGCGGATCGACGAATTGCTCGATCGCATGGCTAGTGGACACTTCCTGACTACCCTAGATCTGTGTAAAGGCTATTGGCAAATTCCCCTAGACCCGGCTGCCATCCCTAAGTCAGCCTTCGTCACCCCATTCGGGCTATACCAATTTAAGGTTATGCCGTTTGGGATGAAGAATGCCCCGGCTACATTTCAACGGATGGCGGACCGACTTCTGGAAGGAATGCAGGACTTCGCATGTGCTTACTTGGATGACATCGCCATCTACAGCGGCACATGGGAAGCTCACCTGGGACACTTGGCTTTGGTATTTAACAAATTACAGGAAGCCGGCCTTACCCTGAAACCCGAGAAGTGCCATGTGGGCATGGCAGAAGTCCAGTATTTGGGGCATCGGGTAGGTTCGGGTAAACAGCGGCCCGAGCCCGCACTAAGACTCAGGTCCTAGCTTTCTTAGGTGCCTGGACACAGCTAGGCAGATCCAACCTCATTTCTGTCAAAGGCCGGAGCTCATGGGACTTAGAAATTTTTTCGCTCTTTGCCGCCGTGCCCTTCCCAGCCACCAGGGGGCGCCACTAGGGTTGCAGGGTGACCGGGGCAGGCTCCCTTCCCCTGCCTGACCTGCCCCCCTGAAGTCCCGCAATGAAGGGAGGTCGTGGAGGGCAGATGACGATTGCAGACAGGAAAGGGGGGAAACCGCCTGTCCGTCTGGAACTCTTCCTGGGCATAGGAGAACCAGCCAGAGTCCCCTGCCTGCTTGTGGGACTTTGAACATTTTTCAACCTGAAAAGTGGGGACTTTGAAAATATTTCACCATGTAAAGTGGGGAACTTGGATTATATGCTGCACAATCTCCTCGGGGGTGGCGCCACAGCTGACAGCGCGACCGACCCCATGGACGTTTAGACTGGACGCAGCAGGGCAGAACCGACCCCGTTTTTGCCTCACACCTGGAGCTCGCTGAAGGCTGCCCAACCCCTGCCTGCCTGCCTGGCCAGCCTAGCTGGGGACCTTGGTGTCCCTAATCATTTTCGCCAACCAGGGGGTGCTCCACTAGAGGTGCAGGGGACACAGGGCAGGCACCCTTCACCTGCCCAACCAATCCTGGGTGGCTGGGAGCGAGCAGAGGACCTTGGAAACTTTTATCATTTTTGTCCACCGGGGGGCGCCACTAGGGATGCAGGGTGCCCAGGGCAGGCTCCCTTCCCCTCCCCATCAAGGCTTGTGGGACTTTGAACATTTTTCAACCTGAAAAGTGGGGACTTAGAAAATATTTTGCACATTTAAAAATAAAAAAATATAAAAAAAAATACATTCCAGCACATAGAAGCCCCTCAATTTGCATCCCCTGACAGCCCCCACCTGGGTGACCAACATATCCAAAAATCAGCCAGATCCCTGCAGGGGTTCAGGAATTTCATGGAAGTCATAATTTTAGCGGTAACCGCCAGGCTCCCGTAACCGAAATTAGTTCCATAGAATCGCGGCCAAGTGCCGCTGGATAACAACCGGCAAAACGCAAGGTTTTCATGCCGAAAATAGTTCCAGGGATTTCGCGCCTATGTCCCCCTGAAGTCTTTTCTCGGTTTTGGGCCACGCAGACGCCCGCCAGGGGTCTAGCTTTCGGTTTTACTGCTGTAGGGAGGCAGGGAAGCAGGCAGGCAGGCAGGTGGCTAAGTGCCGCTGGACACCGATCGGCAACGTTTTCCAATTATAGTTTTTATTAATTCCAAAAAGAGTATTAACACGCAGTACAACACAGTTGAATAGCACATTTTCCCCATTGTATTATAACACTGCCTTTTATATCATTCATTAATATTGTAATCATTACATTATAACATTGCCTTAGTATTGTTCATTAACATTGTAATCATTTATATTCATCTTATATTCCTATTATAAAAAAAAAAAGAAGAAAAGAAGAGAAAAATGAATGCCTTCTTTCTGGTTTATCTTTTTCTCATCTATCTTACAATTGTAATATACTCCCTTTAATTTGTTGCAGTATCAATTACCAATTAATTTACATTTTTTTAATTTCCTTAACTAAACAACATCCAAGAAAAAACAAACAAACAAACAAACAAACACAAAAAAAAAAAAAAAAAAAAAAAAAAAAAAAAAAAACCCTCACCACCATTCCCCCCGCCCAACCCTGGTTAGTCACCCATTACCTTTATGTACTCTATTTAATCCCTCTATATCTATATAAAGAGCATAGTTCAGTCGTTTTTTATCCAACTGTACCATTCTTTTTTATACTTGTCGAGACATCCATTAACTTCACTGGCCATTTTTTCATATGAGCTAATCTTGTTCATTTTAGCATATACTGCCTCATCTGAAGGAATAGCTTTCTGCTTCCAGTTTCCTGCTAGGGCTATTTTTGCTGCCGTAAGGATATTTAAAATTACCTTTCTGTGAGCATGTGTATTAATCCCAGGAATAATATGAAGTACGAGTTTCTCCGCATGCAATGGAATCAAAAGCTTTGTTTTTTCATATCTTAAATTCTGAATTCGCTTCCAAAACTCTCTTAAATATAGACACTCCCAAAAAATATGCAGCATAGAACCATCTTCTTTCTCACACCTCCAACACAGCCTTGATGAGTCAGCATACATATGTGCTAATCTTTGCGGTACCAAGTACCACCTCATTGTCACCTTACAGTACGCCTCCCATAACGATAAGCTACGTGAGGCTTGCTTGGTGCTAAACATAGCTAAGTGCCAATCTCTCCTTGAAAATTGCTTTCCAATTTCATTCTCCCATTTAATCATATATTTTAATTTTTCTGGTGCCTCGCTTTCAATCAGTGCATTATAACACCAAGAAAATGGTTTAATAGACTTACGTGACAAAATAAATTCTGGTGAGGGTAAGATATTTGCCTCATTATCTGGATTATCCATAGCATATGCCTTTATCATATTCTTAATCCTTAAGTATACGAACATCTCTTTAGCATCTAAGTTAAATTCTTTTTGAAGATTAGGAAATAATTTTACTTGTGGCCCGATCATTAAATTGCCTATTTGTCTTACCCCCTTCTCTAGCCACCTTCTCATCTGAAGGTCCAAAGAAAGAGCTGCTAACGCCATTATTGGTGCAGCTTTAAACATCAAATTAAGATTTATTACACATGGACACCATTTTTTCCATATTCTTAGTAAGAGTTCTGTGCTTTGTAACATGGGTTTTAAAGGAGACTGGGGAACCGAGCCTATCCATAAGTAGTATGTTATATTATTTGCATCTAAGCATGCATTTTCAAATGTTAGCCAAATTGGGTATTGAGAGGTTTTTCTCATTCTAAGTAGTCTAAACCCTTCTGCTAAAAAGAATGCTCTATAATATATTTTAATGTCTGGCATTCCCAGGCCCCCTTTTACATATGGAAGACCTGAACTCCCTCGTGCCACTCTTGGGGGTTTCCTCTTCCAAATGTGAGCATTTATAGTGCTCTGAATCTGTTTAAGTAATTTGTTAGAGAGTGCTATGGGTAATGTTCTAAAGAGATATAGTATCTGAGGTAGTATCATCATTTTAATAAGATTTATTCGTCCCAGCCATGAAATCTCCAAACCAAAATATTTTGCACATTTAAAAATAAAAAAATATAAAAAAAAATACATTCCAGCACATAGAAGCCCCTCAACCCCCTGCAGGGGTTCAGGAATTTCATGGAAGTCATAATTTTAGCGGTAACCGCCAGGCTCCCGTAACCGAAATTAGCTCCATAGAATCGCGGCCAAGTGCCGCTGGATAACAACCGGCAAAACGCAAGGTTTTCATGCCGAAAATAGTTCCAGGGATTTCGCGCCTATGTCCCCCTGAAGTCTTTTCTCGGTTTTGGGCCACGCAGACGCCCGCCAGGGGTCTAGCTTTCGGTTTTACTGCTGTAGGGAGGCAGGGAAGCAGGCAGGCAGGCAGGCAGGCAGGTGGCTAAGTGCCGCTGGACACCGATCGGCAACGTTTTCATGCTGAAACTTGTTCCAGGGATTTTGTGGCCATGTCCCCCTGAAGTCTATTCTTGGTTTTGGGCCATGTGAATGGCTCGGTTCTGCTGCTGTACGCAGGGAGGGAAGGAGGCATGAGGGCAGGCAGACAGGGAAAGCGGGGACTTTGAAGGTGTTTTCTTTTTACCCTTCTGTAACCCCTTAGTGACCAGGCCATTTTTCAATTTTATTACCGTTAACCCCTTAGTGACCAGGCCATTTTTCAATTGTATTACCGTTAAGGACCAGGGCTCTTTTTACATTTCTGCAGTGGTTGTGTTTAGATGTAATTTGCCTCTTACACATTTACTGCACCCATACATATTATATACCATTTTTCTCGCTATTAAATGTTCATTCTAAAGATACCATCATTTTCATCATATCATATAATTTACTAGAATAAAAAAAGTAAAATATGATAAAAAAACAAACAAAAAAAAACACAGCTGGCCATCATGCACCCATGTCCCAGTTGGAACATGTCTGAAGCCGACCAATGTAATTCACCTCCGTCAAACTGTATGTTTTTGAAAAGTACACACCCTAGGGCATTTCACATGGTGGCATTTGAACACTTTACATGCACTAATTCTACCACCAGTCTCTGTCAAACGTTTTTGTGGTGTTATTTTTCACTCACACATTCTACTTTGTGCATAGATTCTAAGCTCCTGTTAGGTGTTACTGCCAAAGGACACCACAATATGTACTTGGCATCATCTCCCGAGTACAGCGATAACACTCATGTATACGTTTGTCGGGTTCACTGGGGGGGTGCAAAGCGAAATGTCTGATATGCGTTTTTCAAATTTTACCCCGAGGTATTGCATGTATGTGGAGTGCTTTGATGCAACTTTTTTTTTAGCCAGAAAAAAGATAAAACAAGTTGAAGAACGTGTGTGGAGGTAACTGTTCAATCCTCAATTTTACACTCGCACACCGCTTTTTGACTGTGATTTAGGAGAGCCCGCTGTTGGTTATTGCAAGAACACACCCCGGGTTGTTTTCTGCGAGGCCTCCTAAGGACACCCATGCCCCCCCCCCATGCATAGGTCTGCCAGGATTTGGGGAAGGTACGGTAACAATTGAATGACTTGCCATTTGAGTTGAAATTGAGAGTATGTCTTCTGATAGGCCTATCTTTAGCTTGGGGCTTATCACATACCCCAGTTTTATATATCGCCACAAAAGGGTACATACTTGAAACGTAGACACGCACACCGCTTTTTGACTGTGGAACACACCCCGGGTTTATCACGATTCCGGGAACCTAACACGCTAACAGACACACACACACACAGAAAAGGTGCCGTACCGGACCTTAGAGTGGCCGGGCTAAGCACACACAGAATAGTCAGGAGACAAGCCGAGTCAGGGGAACCAGAAAACAGAATAACGAGAAACAAGCCGAGGTCAAAGGGTAGGAGAAAGTCACAAAGTCAGTTTAACAAGCCAGAGTGTACGTAACCACAAATCACAAGTTCAGAATCAATACTATACAGCAAAGACCACAACAGGGCAGGGAGGAACAGGAAAGGTGAGTATAAATACCCTAGGTTGAATTCTGATTGGATAACTTCCAATCAGAATTAACAATCACATGTGGGAGATATCTAAGCCTCCCACTGTGATTGTGGTAATGTTGCTTTAACGCCGGGTCACTCACGTGACCCCGGCGTTTGCATAAATCAACGACCTTCCAGCGTGCAGCGTTATACATGCTGCCGCTGGGAGGCGTGACGGATGCGAGCGGCGAGCGGCGGAGAGGAGACGCCGCTCGCCGACAGGTAGGAGGAGGGGAGACCGCGGGCGGCGATGGACTGAGGGTGAGTGCTGCGAGTTGCGAGCAGCCTCCCCTACTAGCCGCCCGCGGACCCCTGACAGGGTTGTTTTCTGCGAGGCCTCCTAAGGACACCCATGCCCCCCATGCACGGGGTAAATGTAACAACCCCCCCCAAAGAAAAAGACACCCAAAAAAAAAAACTGAACGGCAAAAAATAAATTAAAAATGGGCCAGCGTGTGGTATCGTTTGAAACAGTCTCCAATGCAGAGTCCAGGCTGCCCAGGGCAGTCAGGACAGTAATATACACTGTCTTTTCTCTGCCCCTCTTAGAACAGACCCTGCATCTTTTTTGGGATTCTGTTTTGCCGCAGTAGGGGGAATTTTAAAAATAAAATGTGTAGCCCCAACTCTGCTCTCTCCCATCACCGCCCGGGGAGCAGGTGCATCACGGTACAAAATCCCCGAAATGATCTGGAGCTGAAACTAAAAATCTCAGTTGCTTCCCGGGGTTTGCTTTTTTTGAACAACAAGAAAGCGTTGTGGGTTGCAATCTGCATTAGGTAGATTGCAACCTTTTTGTACCAGGCCCTTGTCTTTCGTATAACTAGGTAGGGCTGCAGCAGCTGATCTGCCAGATCAACCCCACCCATATGACGGTTATAGGCCTTGATGCACACTGGCTTCCTCGTTCTCTCAGCTCTGCCACGTACAGGGACCTCCACAGTCCCCTCAGTGTGGATGGTGGTAAGAAGGTACACATCCTTCTTGTCTCTGTACTTAACTGCCAACAGCTCCTCTTGGCGCAAAGAGCTGAGGTCTCCCCCCTCCGTAGCCGGGTGCGTGCAAGTTGTCCTGGGAAACCTGTGCTGTTCTTTTTAATTGTGCCGCAAGCTACTGTATCAAAACAGTACAGTAGCTTGAACAAAGGGACACTTGTATAAAAAATGTCAGTATACAAGTGGTACCCTTTGTTCATCAGGGGGAATATCAGGTCCCAGACAATCTTGCCACTGGTTCCCATATGTTCTGGGCAACCTGGAGGGTCAAGGTGGCTATCCTTTCCCTCGTACACCCGGAAGGCCTGAGTATACCCAGTCTCGCTATCACAGAGCTTATACATCTTTACACCATACCTAGAGCGCTTGGAAGGAACATACTGCTTGAATCCCAGCCTTCCCTTATACTTCATCAGGGATTCATCCACGCATATATTCCTTCCAGGTGTATAAGCCTCTGCAAACCTGGCAGCAAAGTGGGTAATCAGGGGGCGGATTTTATACAGCCTGTCAAACTGGGGATGCTGTTGTCGCTGAAGTGCATGAAATGCAGAATCATTTCATACCTCTTCCTCGACATACATTGGGAGTAAATGGGGGTAGAGCAGATGGGGCTACTGCTCCAGTAGGAGCGGATGGAGGGCTTCTTTATGATGCCCATCAGCATAGTCAATGCCCAGAATCTTTTAAATTCTGGCACATCGATGGGGGCCCATTGCTGCTTTGCCAAAAAAGAGTCCGGTTTTGTAGCTCGGAATTGATGGGCATATAAATTAGTTTGGGCGACAATGTTCCCCAATACATCATCGCCCAGAAACACCTCCATAAACTGCTGAGGGCTAAATCCTGTGACATCCAAATTAATGCCAGGATTTGCAGTAAAGGATGGGATGTCTGGCCTCTGGTTATGAGGCACTACCCACTCCTCAGCAGTTCTGCCAGCTGGAGCAGCACGTCTCCTTCTGGCAGGGGGACTAGCAGGCACAGATACAACATCACCAGATACATCACTAGCAGTAGACACTGTATCGAGTGATGATGTATCTGAGCACCTGGCAGGGTCAAAATCAGGGTCAGAGTCTGACTTAGACGCGTCAGACTCTAGCGCAAGGGTGGCATATGACTGCTCAGCGCGGCTTGTCTTCCGTGACCCGTGTGCCATGATCACAATTGCTTTACTTAGTGACCTGTCACAAAAAAAATAAAAAATTAAAAATAACCCCTGAAAAAATGAACAGACAGCAAAATAAGTGATGCTGTGCAAGAGCTTGTGATCTGTATAGTGATCACTGGCAGGGCAGGGGTTAATCGTTCTGAAAAGAGCTTTTGGGTCTCAAAAAAATCACAAAAAAAATGAACCCCTAAAAAAAAAAAAAAGGCACAAACAGCAGAAAAGATCTGCTGTGCAAGAGCCAGTGATTATAGTGATCACTGGCAAGACAGGGGTTAATGGCTCTGAAAAGAGCCTTTGGGTCTCAAGATTTTACAAATCCCTACCTATAAATACCTAAATCTCTCTAGCTAAACCACAGATCTCTCTCTCTCACACTAAAACACAAGTGAAGAGAGGGAGGCAGATCCACACTAATCAGAGAAATGGGGAACACACTTGGGATGAAATTGCTAATGGGGCAAGCTGTGATTGTATGACTCCAGCCTGCCCCTTATGATGCGGCATGCTAGGGACGCCCCCAGAAGCCCCATGATTCACTGCCTTTCGAAAAAAAAAAGGGGGAGGGGGGGGGAGTTAATATTGATCATTTTCTTTATTTTATATTTATTTTTTTATATATATTATTTTATATGCACGGAGTGCCAGGACCCCTCAAGGCACTCATCACATGCAGTACATCACTGCTATACTATCAGAGCTTCCAGAGCTCAAAATAGGTGCAGACGTACCAGGTACGTCCAAGGTCAATATGGACTGTTTTCTGCCAGACGTACCTGATACGTCCGCAGTCAGGAAGGGGTTAAACTCCATCATCCCCCGGCACAGGAAACATACATATATATAAGTGGGGACTTTGAAAATCTTTCAACCTGAAAAGTGGGGACTTAGAACTTTTTTTTGCCTGAAAAGTGGTGACTTAGAAAATATTTTGCACATTTAAAAATAGAAAAATAAATACATTTCAGCACACAGCAGCCCCTCAAGTTGCATCCCCTGACAGCCCCCACCTGGGTGACCAACATATCCAAAAATCAGCCAGATCCCTGCAGGGATTCAGGAATTTCATGGAAGTCATAATTTTAGCGGTAACCGCCAGGCTCCCGTAAACGAAATTAGTTCCATAGAATCGCGGCCAAGTGCCGCTGGATAACAACCGGCAAAACGCAAGGTTTTCATGCCGAAAATAGTTCCAGGGATTTCGCGCCTATGTCCCCTGAAGTCTTTTCTCGGTTTTGGGCCACGCAGACGCCCGCCAGGGGTCTAGCTTTCGGTTCTACCGCTGGAGGGAGACAGGGCAGCCAGGCAGGCAGGCAGGCAGCCAGGCAGGCAGGCAGCCAGCCAGGCAGGCAGGCAGGCAGGCTGGCTGTACTGCCTACGTAGGTCTTTGAGCTTACATTCAGCAGCCTCCCCTGCCCTGTGGGACGACCAGGGTTAAGCCCCGTCATTTCACGGCCTGCTCAACCGCCTCCCACCCCTCCCGTTCGGCCACCTCCGTGCCTTAAGCCCCCTCTGGTGACGGTCCCTTCCGCTCGGGCCTTAAGCCCCCTTTGGTGATTGCTCCCCTCCGCTCGGGCCTTAAGCCCCTGAGACCCTGGAGGCATGGAAGCCTAGTTCACGCACCCCAAGTGCGCAGTGGCGCCCATGTCAGAAGTCGCAGATGACTTATATGTCAAGTTGTCCCTCCAAGGCCCTGCTGCACTAGCTGGCCGCAATGCTGGATGTTTTTTTTTTTTATTCTTGGCAGTGTCAGCTTCACTCTCCTTCTCACTCTCTTGTGTGTGTGTGTGTGGGGGTGGAGGGGTGGGTTACTTCCTTCTTGCAACACCCACCTATGCCCAACTCTGTATCTCCTGTCCGTGTGTTGTCTCCACACATGTTGGGTATCTTCCAAGGTGCCAAGTTGTCCAGGGAGGCGATAAAATGTGGAGTGAAAGAGGCCAAAAGACACCCCACCCACCACAGATGGCCCGTCCACCAGGGCCACTCTCCCCATTTCCAGGGAGGGAGCAGGCACAGAGAGCCAGACCACATGGGTAGGACGGCGGTGGTCGGGAGAGGAGAGAATCCCCAACCCAACACACCGCTTACCCCCTGGTACAACCTCCATGCCTACACTTCCCAGTGCCTGGCGGCAGGGAGGAAGCATTCAAAGGGCAGCAAGACCACAGAGGTAAGGGCAGTGTGCAGGAGGAGAGAGCTTCTCCAACCCGTCACACCGCTTGCAACAAGGCCCGTCCACCAGGGCCACTCTCCCCATTGTAGGGTTCCCGTGAGGGAGCAGGCACAGAGAGCCAGACCACAGGGGTAGGACGGCGGTGGGCGGGAAAGGAGAGCATCCCCAACCCGACACACCGCTTAGCCCCTGGTACAACCTCCATGCCTACACTTCCCAGTGCCTGGCGGCAGGGAGGAAGCATTCAAAGGGCAGCAAGACCACAGAGGTAAGGGCAGTGTGCAGGAGGAGAGAGCTTCTCCAACCCGTCACACCGCTTGCAACAAGGCCCGTCCACCAGGGCCACTCTCCCCATTGTAGGGTGCCAGGGAGGGAGCAGGCACAGACAACCAGACCACAGGGGTAGGACGGCGGTTGGCGGGAGGGGAGAGCATCCACAACCCGTCACACCGCTTACCCCCTGGCCCTGCCTCCATGCCTACACTCCACGGTGCCGGGTGGCAGGGAGAAAGCCTTCAAAGGGCAACCAGTACGCAGAGGAAGGGTAGTAGTGGAGCTCTACTCCAAAGCATCATATCGCTTGCAACAAGGCCCATCCACCAGTGACACTCTCCCCGTTGTAGGGTGCTGGGGAGGGAGCAGGCACAGACAACCAGACCACAGAGGTAGGACGGCAGTAGGCGGGAGGGGAGAGCATCCACAACCCGTCACACCGCTTACCCCCTGGCCCTGCCTCCATGCCTACAGTCCACAGTGCCGGGTGGCAGGGAGAAAGCCTTCAAAGGTCAACCAGTACACAGAGGAAGGGTAGTAGTGGAGCTCTTCTCCAAAGCATCACATCACTTGCATCAAGGCCCATCCACAAGTGACACTCTACACATTGTAGGGTGCTGGGGAGGGAGCAGGCACAGACAACCAGACCACAGGGGTAGGACGGCGGTGGGCGGGAGGGGAGAGCATCCACAACCCGTCACACCGCTTACCCCCTGGCCCAGCCTCCATGCCTACACTCCACGGTGCCGGTTGGCAGGGAGAAAGCCTTCAAAGGGCAACCAGTACACAGAGGAAGGGTAGTAGTGGAGCTCTTCTCCAAAGCATCATATCGCTTGCAACAAGGCCCATCCACCAGTGACACTCTCCCCGTTGTAGGGTGCTGGGGAGGGAGCAGGCACAGACAACCAGACCACAGGGGTAGGACGGCGGTGGGCGGGAGGGGAGAGCATCCACAACCCATCACACCGCTTACCCCGTGGCCCAACCTCCATGCCTACACTCCCCAGTGCCTGGCATCAGGGAGGAAGCGTTCAAAGGGCAGCAAGACCACACAGGTAGGGCGGTGGGCGGGAGGAGAGAGCTTCTCCAACCCGTCACACCGCTTCCAACCAGGCCCATCCACCAGGGCCACTCTCCCCATTGTAGGGTGCCGGGGAGGGATCAGGCACAGACAACCAGACCACAGGGGTAGGACGGCAGTGGGCGGGAGGGGAGAGCATCCACGACCCGTCACACTGCTTACCCCCTGGCGTAAGACAACTTCGGAGCTGGTAAATAAAAAACGCTCTGTGCGGCCACGGGTGAATCGGAGGCATTAAAAGTCGGCCGCCTTTGTCCCCACCAGGGAAGGGGACCTCAGCAGGCCACGGGGCACCAGCCTCCTCCATGGCGCACACGGTATCGTACCTCTGCTTTTAGATGGGGCAGGGAGCAAACTCAGTTGGAGGTCACCAGACAGGGAGAGAAGCGCTTGGCTCGCAGACAGGTAGCGCCCTCACTGGCGGAGCCCGGTGTGAGTCCAGGGACCACGCCTGAGGCGGAGGAGAGAAGGACCATTTTGCCTGTTTGCAGGGGGCCACCAGGGACCGCCTCAGCGAAAGCCTCTTCCCAGCTCAGGCGCAGGGAGCCATATCGATTGGAGAAGGTAGTGGGGTAAACATGGAGGTCAAGAAGGTCCGATTCCAATAGAAGACAGGTAAGTGAGATAACCTCCTGTAAGTCTGGAACTCTGTGTAGGCATCAGAGAACTAGCCAGGGTCCCCTGACCACCAAAGGGAGTAAAACTTTCTGTCAGTCTGGAACTCTTCCTGGGCATAGGAGAACCGGCCAGACTCCCCTGCCTATTGTTCAAAATTTTCGCTCCGAGATAATCTCCTCAAGGGTGCCCCCAGCAGTTATCGTGCACTTTCTGCACGCGCGTCATTTAGGGGGACCGAACCAACAAAGTGTCCGACCTCATGGAAGTGGTGCCTGGACACAGCTAGGCAGATCCGACCTCATTTCTGTCAAAGGCCGGAGCTCATGGGACTTAGAATTTTTTTCGCTCTTTGCCGCCGTGCCCTTCCCAGCCACCAGGGGGCGCCACTAGGGTTGCAGGGTGACCGGGGCAGGCTCCCTTCCCCTGCCTGACCTGCCCCCCTGAAGTCCCGCAATGAAGGGAGGTCGTGGAGGGCAGATGACGATTGCAGACAGGAAAGGGGGGAAACCGCCTGTCCGTCTGGAACTCTTCCTGGGCATAGGAGAACCAGCCAGAGTCCCCTGCCTGCTTGTGGGACTTTGAACATTTTTCAACCTGAAAAGTGGGGACTTTGAAAATATTTCACCATGTAAAGTGGGGAACTTGGATTATATGCTGCACAATCTCCTCGGGGGTGGCGCCACAGCTGACAGCGCGACCGACCCCATGGACGTTTAGACTGGACGCAGCAGGGCAGAACCGACCCCGTTTTTGCCTCACACCTGGAGCTCGCTGAAGGCTGCCCAACCCCTGCCTGCCTGGCCAGCCTAGCTGGGGACCTTGGTGTCCCTAATCATTTTCGCCAACCAGGGGGTGCTCCACTAGAGGTGCAGGGGACACAGGGCAGGCACCCTTCACCTGCCCAACCAATCCTGGGTGGCTGGGAGCGAGCAGAGGACCTTGGAAACTTTTATCATTTTTGTCCACCGGGGGGCGCCACTAGGGATGCAGGGTGCCCAGGGCAGGCTCCCTTCCCCTCCCCATCAAGCACCCTGAAGTCCCGCAACGAAGGGAGGTCGGGGAGGGCAGATGACGATTGCAGACAGGAAAGGGGGGAAACCGCCTGTCAGTCTGGAACTCTTCCTGGGCATACGAGAACCAGCCAGAGTCCCCTGCCTGCTTGTGGGACTTTAACAATTTTCAACCTGAAAAGTGGGGACTTTGAAAATATTTCACCATGTAAAGTGGGGAACTTGGATTATATGCTGCACAATCTCCTCGGGGGTGGCGCCAGAGCTGACAGCACGACCGACCCCATGGACGTTTAGCCTGGACACAGCAGGGCAGAACCGACCCCGTTTTTGCCTCATACCTGGAGCTCGATGAAGGCCTGCCTGCCTGCCTGGCCAGCCCAGCTGTGGACCTTGGTGTCCCTAATCATTTTTGCCAACCAGGGGGTGCTCCACTAGAGGTGCAGGGGACACAGGGCAGGCACCCTTCACCTGCCCAACCAATCCTGGGTGGCTGGGAGCAAGCAGAGGCCCCTGGAGCATTTTATCATTTTCGGCCACCGGGGGGCGCCACTAAGGGTGCAGGAGTCCCAGGGCAGGCACCCTTCCCCTGCCCGCCAAACCCTGGGAGGCTGGGAGCAAGCAGAGGCCCCTGGAGCATTTTATCATTTTCGGCCACCGGGGGCGCCACTAAGGGTGCAGGGGTCCCAGGGCAGGCACCCTTCCCCTGCCCGCCAAACCCTGGGAGGCTGGGAGCAAGCAGAGGCCCCTGGAGCATTTTATCATTTTCGGCCACCGGGGGGCGCCACTAAGGGTGCAGGCGTCCCAGGGCAGGCACCCTTCCCCTGCCCGCCAAACCCCGGGAGGCTGGGAGCAAGCAGAGGCCCCTGGAGCATTTTATCATTTTCTGCCACCGGGGGGCGCCACTAAGGGTGCAGGCGTCCCAGGGCAGGCACCCTTCCCCTGCCCGCCAAACCCCGGGAGGCTGGGAGCAAGCAGAGGCCCCTGGAGCATTTTATCATTTTCGGCCACCGGGGGGCGCCACTAAGGGTGCAGAGGTCCCAGGGCAGCCTCCCCATCCTGCCCCCTGAAGTCCCGCAACAAAGGAAGGTCGGGGTGGGCATATAACGATTGCAGACAGGTAAGGGGGAAAACCACCTGTCAGTGTGGAACTCTGGTTGGGCATAGGAGAACCAGCAAGAGTCCCCTGCTTGCTCTTCAAAATTTTTGCTCCTCAACAATCTCCTCGAGGGTGCCACCAGCTATTGTCGTGCACTTTCTGCACGCGCGTCATTTAGGGGGACCAACATGAAAGAGTGTCCGACCTCATGGAAGTGGTGCCTGGACGCGGCAGGGCAGATCCGACCTCATAGCCGACAGGCCTGGAGCTTGTGGGACTTAGAAAATATTTCACCCTGAAAACTGGAGAACTTGGATTATATGCTGCACAATCTCCTCGGGGGTGGCGCCAGAGCTGACAGTGTCCGACCGCATGGACGTTTAGCCTGGACGCAGCAGGGCAGATCCGACCTCATTTCTGTCAAATGCCTGGAGCTTGTGGAACTTTGAACATTTTTCAACCTGAAAAGTGGGGACTTAGAAAATATTTTGCACATTTAAAAATAAAAAAATATTAAAAAAAATACATTCCAGCACATAGAAGCCCCTCAATTTGCATCCCCTGACAGCCCCCACCTGGGTGACCAACATATCCAAAAATCAGCCAGATCCCTGCAGGGGTTCAGGAATTTCATGGAAGTCATAATTTTAGCGGTAACCGCCAGGCTCCCGTAAACGAAATTAGTTCCATAGAATCGCGGCCAAGTGCCGCTGGATAACAACCGGCAAAACGCAAGGTTTTCATGCCGAAAATAGTTCCAGGGATTTCGCGCCTATGTCCCCCTGAAGTCTTTTCTCGGTTTTGGGCCACGCAGACGCCCGCCAGGGGTCTAGCTTTCGGTTTTACTGCTGTAGGGAGGCAGGGAAGCAGGCAGGCAGGCAGGCAGGCAGGAAGGTGGCTAAGTGCCGCTGGACACCGATCGGCAACGTTTTCATGCTGAAACTTGTTCCAGGGATTTTGTGGCCATGTCCCCCTGAAGTCTATTCTCGGTTTTGGGCCATGTGAATGGCTCGGTTCTGCTGCTGTACGCAGGGAGGGAAGGAGGCATGAGGGCAGGCAGACAGGGAAAGCGGGGACTTTGAAGGTGTTTTCTTTTTACCCTTCTGTAACCCCTTAGTGACCAGGCCATTTTTCAATTTTATTACCGTTAACCCCTTAGTGACCAGGCCATTTTTCAATTGTATTACCGTTAAGGACCAGGGCTCTTTTTACATTTCTGCAGTGGTTGTGTTTAGATGTAATTTGCCTCTTACACATTTACTGCACCCATACATATTATATACCATTTTTCTCGCTATTAAATGTTCATTCTAAAGATACCATCATTTTCATCATATCATATAATTTACTAGAATAAAAAAAGTAAAATATGATAAAAAAACAAACAAAAAAAAACACAGCTGGCCATCATGCACCCATGTCCCAGTTGGAACATGTCTGAAGCCGACCAATGTAATTCACCTCCGTCAAACTGTATGTTTTTGAAAAGTACACACCCTAGGGCATTTCACATGGTGGCATTTGAACACTTTACATGCACTAATTCTACCACCAGTCTCTGTCAAACGTTTTTGTGGTGTTATTTTTCACTCACACATTCTACTTTGTGCATAGATTCTAAGCTCCTGTTAGGTGTTACTGCCAAAGGACACCACAATATGTACTTGGCATCATCTCCCGAGTACAGCGATAACACTCATGTATACGTTTGTCGGGTTCACTGGGGGGGTGCAAAGCAAAATGTCTGATATGCGTTTTTCAAATTTTATATATCTTGTTTGCCTATCTTGCTTTTGAGGGCCTTATCAGATATCCCAATGTATTTTCTTGCCATGAGCGTGCATATATTTGAAAAGTTTACACCCCACAGTAGTTGAAGAACGTGTGTGGAGGTAACTGTTCAATCCTCAATTTTACACACGCACACCGCTTTTTGACTGTGATTTAGGAGAGCCCGCTGTTGGTTATTGCAAGAACACACCCCGGGTTGTTTTCTGCGAGGCCTCCTAAGGATACCCATGCCCCCCCCATGCATAGGTCTGGCAGGATTTGGGGAAGGTACGGTAACAATTGAATGACTTGCCATTTGAGTTGAAATTGAGAGTATGTCTTCTGATAGGCCTATCTTTAGCTTGGGGCTTATCACATACCCCAGTTTTATATATCGCCACAAAAGGGTACATACTTGAAACGTAGACACCCCGAGGTATTGCATGTATGTGGAGTGCTTTGATGCAACTTTTTTTTTTAGCCAGAAAAAAGATAAAACAAGTTGAAGAACATGTGTGGAGGTAACTGTTCAATCCTCAATTTTACACACGCACACCGCTATTTGACTGTGATTTAGGAGAGCCCGCTGTTGGTTATTGCAAGAACACACCCCGGGTTGTTTTCTGCGAGGCCTCCTAAGGACACCCATGCCCCCCCCCCATGCATAGGTCTGCCAGGATTTGGGGAAGGTACGGTAACAATTGAATGACTTGCCATTTGAGTTGAAATTGAGAGTATGTCTTCTGATAGGCCTATCTTTAGCTTGGGGCTTATCACATACCCCAGTTTTATATATCGCCACAAAAGGGTACATACTTGAAACGTAGACACGCACACCGCTTTTTGACTGTGGAACACACCCCGGGTTTATCACGATTCCGGGAACCTAACACGCTAACAGACACACACACACACACACACAGAAAAGGTGCCGTACCGGACCTTAGAGTGGCCGGGCTAAGCACACACAGAATAGTCAGGAGACAAGCCGAGTCAGGGGAACCAGAAAACAGAATAACGAGAAACAAGCCGAGGTCAAAGGGTAGGAGAAAGTCACAAAGTCAGTTTAACAAGCCAGAGTGTACGTAACCACAAATCACAAGTTCAGAATCAATACTATACAGCAAAGACCACAACAGGGCAGGGAGGAACAGGAAAGGTGAGTATAAATACCCTAGGTTGAATTCTGATTGGATAACTTCCAATCAGAATTAACAATCACATGTGGGAGATATCTAAGCCTCCCACTGTGATTGTGGTACTGTTGCTTTAACGCCGGGTCACTCACGTGACCCCGGCGTTTGCATAAATCAACGACCTTCCAGCGTGCAGCGTTATACATGCTGCCGCTGGGAGGTGTGACGGATGCGAGCGGCGAGCGGCGGAGAGGAGACGCCGCTCGCCGACAGGTAGGAGGAGGGGAGACCGCGGGCGGCGATGGACTGAGGGTGAGTGCTGCGAGTTGCGAGCAGCCTCCCCTACTAGCCGCCCGCGGACCCCTGACAGGGTTGTTTTCTGCGAGGCCTCCTAAGGACACCCATGCCCCGCATGCACGGGGTAAATGTAACAACCCCCCCCAAAGAAAAAGACACCAAAAAAAAAAAACTGAACGGCAAAAAATAAATTAAAAATGGGCCAGCGTGTGGTATCGTTTGAAACAGTCTCCAATGCAGAGTCCAGGCTGCCCAGGGCAGTCAGGACAGTAATATACACTGTCTTTTCTCTGCCCCTCTTAGAACAGACCCTGCATCTTTTTTGGGGATTCTGTTTTGCCGCAGTAGGGGGAATTTTAAAAATAAAATGTGTAGCCCCAACTCTGCTCTCTCCCATCACCGCCCGGGGAGCAGGTGCATCACGGTACAAAATCCCCGAAATGATCTGGAGCTGAAACTAAAAATCTCAGTTGCTTCCCGGGGTTTGCTTTTTTGAACAACAAGAAAGCGTTATGGGTTGCAATCTGCATTAGGTAGATTGCAACCTTTTTGTACCAGGCCCTTGTCTTTCGTATAACTAGGTAGGGCTGCAGCAGCTTATCTGCCAGATCAACCCCACCCATATGACGGTTATAGGCCTTCTCTCAGCTCTGCCACGTACAGGGACCTCCACAGTCCCCTCAGTGTGGATGGTGGTAAGAAGGTACACATCCTTCTTGTCTCTGTACTTAACTGCCAACAGCTCCTCTTGGCGCAGAGCTGAGGTCTCCCCCCTCCGTAGCCGGGTGCGTGCAAGTTGTCCTGGGAAACCTGTGCTGTTCTTTTTAATTGTGCCGCAAGCTACTGTATCAAAACAGTACAGTAGCTTGAACAAAGGGACACTTGTATAAAAAATGTCAGTATACAAGTGGTACCCTTTGTTCATCAGGGGGAATATCAGGTCCCAGACAATCTTGCCACTGGTTCCCATATGTTCTGGGCAACCTGGAGGGTCAAGGTGGCTATCCTTTCCCTCGTACACCCGGAAGGCCTGAGTATACCCAGTCTCGCTATCACAGAGCTTATACATCTTTACACCATACCTAGAGCGCTTGGAAGGAACATACTGCTTGAATCCCAGCCTTCCCTTATACTTCATCAGGGATTCATCCACGCATATATTCCTTCCAGGTGTATAAGCCTCTGCAAACCTGGCAGCAAAGTGGGTAATCAGGGGGCGGATTTTATACAGCCTGTCAAACTGGGGATGCTGTTGTCGCTGAAGTGCATGAAATGCAGAATCATTTCATACCTCTTCCTCGACATACATTGGGAGTAAATGGGGGTAGAGCAGATGGGGCTACTGCTCCAGTAGGAGCGGATGGAGGGCTTCTTTATGATGCCCATCAGCATAGTCAATGCCCAGAATCTTTTAAATTCTGGCACATCGATGGGGGCCTATTGCTGCTTTGCCAAAAAAGAGTCCGGTTTTGTAGCTCGGAATTGATGGGCATATAAATTAGTTTGGGCGACAATGTTCCCCAATACATCATCGCCCAGAAACACCTCCATAAACTGCTGAGGGCTAAATCCTGTGACATCCAAATTAATGCCAGGATTTGCAGTAAAGGATGGGATGTCTGGCTTCTGGTTATGAGGCACTACCCACTCCTCAGCAGTTCTGCCAGCTGGAGCAGCACATCTCCTTCTGGCAGGGGGACTAGCAGGCACAGATACAACATCACCAGATACATCACTAGCAGTAGACACTGTATCGAGTGATGATGTATCTGAGCACCTGGCAGGGTCAAAATCAGGGTCAGAGTCTGACTTAGACGCGTCAGACTCTAGCGCAAGGGTGGCATATGACTGCTCAGCGCGGGTTGTCTTCCGTGACCCGTGTGCCATGATCACAATTGCTTTACTTAGTGACCTGTCACAAAAAAAATAAAAAATAAAAAATAACCCCTGAAAAAATGAACAGACAGCAAAATAAGTGATGCTGTGCAAGAGCCTGTGATCTGTATAGTGATCACTGGCAGGGCAGGGGTTAATCGTTCTGAAAAGAGCTTTTGGGTCTCAAAAAAATCACAAAAAAAATGAACCCCTAAAAAAAAAAAAAAGGCACAAACAGCAGAAAAGATCTGCTGTGCAAGAGCCAGTGATCAGAGGCGGCTCTCTAATTAGGCGGTTTAGGCGGCCGCCTAAGGCCTCGCGCTGGCGGGGGCCTCGCGGCCGCCTAAACCGCCTGTTAGCAGAGTGTGTCAGGTCCTCGGTCAGTGACCGAAGACCTGACACCAGGAGGGGGCCCGGCGGCTTGCCCAGTATGCCGCCGGGTGCGAGGGCCCTCCTTGCTGCCAGGCCGGCCACCGCAGACACTGGTCTGCAGCTCCGCAGTGTGCAGAGCTGCAGACCATGTGACTCGCGAGAATTGGCCAATCAGAGCGTTGCCGCGGGTTACCACGGCAACGCTCTGAATCTCGCGAGATTACACGGTCTGCAGCTCTGTGGAGCTGCAGACCGGGAGCAGGGGCCACCGGACCACCAGGGAGCCCACTGGACCACCAGGGAAAGGTAGGCTCACCCACCACCACCACCATCACCCCCACCACCCTTAGCTTCACCACCATCACCCCCACCACCCTTAGCTTCACCCCCCACCACCATCACCCCCAACACCCTCAGCCTCACCCCCACCACCCTCAGCTTCACCCCCCCACCACCACCATCACCCCCCACCACCCTCAGCTTCACCCCCACCACCACCATCACCCCCAACACCCTCAGCCTCACCCCCACCACCATCACCCCCCACCAACCTCAGCTTCAACCCCCACCACCATCACCCCCACCACCCTCAGCCTCACCCCCACCACCCCACCCTCAGCCTCACCACCACCATCACCCTCACCACCCTCAGCTTCACCCCCCACCACCATCAGCCTCACCCCCACCCTCACCATCACCCCCCACCACCCTCAGCCTCACCCCCCACCACCATCACCCCCCACCACCCTCAGCTTCATCCCCCACCACCATCAACCCCACCACCCTCAGCCTCACCCCCACCACCCCACCCTCAGCCTCACCACCACCATCACCCTCAACCCCACCACCATCACCCCCACCACCCTCAGCTTCACCCCCCACCACCATCAGCCTCACCCCCACCCTCACCATCACCCCCCACCACCCTCAGCCTCACCCCCCACCACCATCACCCCCACCACCCTCAGCTTCACCCCCCACCACCATCAGCCTCACCCCCACCCTCACCATCACCCCCCACCACCCTCAGCCTCACCCTTCACCACCCTCAGCTTCACCCCCCACCACCCTCAGCCTCACCCCCACCACCATCACCCCCACCACCCTCAGGTACACCCCCACCACCCTCAGCTACACCCACCACCACCGTCACCATCACCCCACCACCATCACCCCCCACCACCCTCAGCTTCACCCCCCACCACCCTCAGCTTCACCAACCTCAGCCTCATTCCCCACCACCATCACCCACCATCACCACCCTCAGCCTCACCCCACCACCATCACCCCACCCTCAGCCTCACCCCCACCACCATCTCCCCACCCTCAGCCTCACCCCCCACCACCCTCAGCCTCACCACCCACCACCATCACCCCCACCACCCTCAGCATCACCCCTCCCTACCATCACCCCCACCACCCTCAGCCTCACCCCCACCACCCTCAGCTACACCCACCACCACCAGCTTCACCCCCCCACCACCGTCACCATCACCCCCCACCAACCTCAGCCTCATTCCCCACCACCATCATCCACCATCACCACCCTCAGCCTCACCCCTCACCACCCTCAGCTTAACCCCCACCACCATCACCCCCCACCACCATCACCCCTCACCACCCTCACCATCACCCCTCCCCACCATCACCCCCACCACCCTCAGCCTCACCCCCACCACCCTCAGCTACACCCACCACCACCGTCACCATCACCCCACCACCATCACCCCCACCACCCTCAGCTTCACCCCCACCACCCTCAGCTTCACCCCCCACCACCCTCAGCTTCACCCCTGCCCACCCTCAGCTTCACCCCTGCCCACCCTCAGCTTCACCCCTGCCCACCCTCAGCCTCACCCCCACCACCCTCACCATTACCCCTTCACCCTCAGCCTCACCCCCACCACCCTCAGCCTCACCCCACCCTCAGCTTCACCACCCCTCAGCATCACTCCCCCCACCACCTTCAGCATCACCCCCCTCAGCATCACCCCCCACCACCCTCAGCTTCATCCCCCACCACCATCAACCCCACCACCCTCAGCCTCACCCCCACCACCCCACCCTCAGCCTCACCACCACCATCACCCTCACCACCCTCAGCCTCACCCCCACCACCATCACCCCCACCACCCTCAGCTTCACCCCCCACCACCATCAGCCTCACCCCCACCCTCACCATCACCCCCCACCACCCTCAGCCTCACCCCCCACCACCATCACCCCCACCACCCTCAGCTTCACCCCCCACCACCATCAGCCTCACCCCCACCCTCACCATCACCCCCCACCACCCTCAGCCT
The DNA here is from genome assembly GCF_036172605.1 of Pelobates fuscus. Lineage (NCBI taxonomy): Eukaryota > Metazoa > Chordata > Amphibia > Anura > Pelobatidae > Pelobates > Pelobates fuscus. The sequence goes on along the minus strand of NC_086323.1, from coordinate 177,907,997 downwards.
CACCCCCCACCACCATCACCCCCCACCACCCTCAGCTTCACCCCCCACCACCATCAACCCCACCACCCTCAGCCTCACCCCCACCACCATCACCCCCACCACCCTCAGGTACACCCACCACCACCATCAGCTTCACCCCCCCCCACCATCACCCCCACCAACCTCAGCCTCATTCCCCACCACCATCACCCACCATCACCACCCTCAGCCTCACCCCACCACCATCACCCCACCCTCAGCCTCACCCCCACCACCTCTCCCCACCCTCAGCCTCACCCCCCACCACCCTCAGCCTCACCACCCACCACCATCACCCCCACCACCCTCACCATCACCCCTCCCTACCATCACCCCCACCACCCTCAGCTACACCCACCACCACCATCAGCTTCACCCCCCCACCACCGTCACCATCACCCCCCACCAACCTCAGCCTCATTCCCCACCACCATCATCCACCATCACCACCCTCAGCCTCACCCCCCACCACCCTCAGCTTAACCCCCACCACCATCACCCCTCACCACCCTCACCATCACCCCTCCCCACCATCACCCCCACCACCCTCAGCCTCACCCCCACCACCCTCAGCTACACCCACCACAACCGTCACCATCACCCCACCACCATCACCCCCCACCACCCTCAGCTTCACCCCCCACCACCCTCAGCTTCACCCCCCACCACCCTCAGCTTCACCCCTGCCCACCCTCAGCTTCACCCCTGCCCACCCTCAGCTTCACCCCTGCCCACCCTCAGCTTCACCCCTGCCCACCCTCAGCTTCACCCCTGCCCACCCTCAGCCTCACCCCCACCACCCTCACCATTACCCCTTCACCCTCAGCCTCACCCTCAGCCTCACCCCACCCTCAGCTTCACCACCCCTCAGCATCACTCCCCCCACAACCTTCAGCATCACCCCCCTCAGCATCACCCCCCACCACCCTCAGCATCACCACCCTCAGCATCACCCCTCACCACCCTCAGCATTACCCCCCACCACCCTCAGCATCACCACCCTTAGCATAACCCTCCGTCACCACCCTCAGCTTCCCCCCACTCACCATCACCCCCTCCTTCTCACATCACCCCCTTCTCACTCTCACATTACCCCCTCTCACTCTCACATTACCCCCCCACTCTCACATTACCCCCCCACTCTCACATTACCCCCCCACTCTCACATTATCCCCTCTCACTCTCACATTACCCCCCTCTCACTCTCACATTACCCCCCTCTCACTCTCACATTACCCCCTCTCACTCTCACATTACCCCCCTCTCACTCTCACATTACCCCCCCTCTCACTCTCACATTACCCCCCTCTCACTCTCACATTACCCCCTCTCACTCTCACATTAACCCCCTCACTCTCACATTAACCCCCTCACTCTCACATTAACCCCCTCACTCTCACATTACCCCCTCTCACTCTCACATTACTATCACCCCCTGCTCCCTCTCACATTACCATCAACCCCCCGCTCCCTTTCACCATCACCGTCCACTCCCTCTCACCATCACACCCCCCGCTCCCTCTCACCATCAGCTACCCCATACACATAGGGTCTCAGACAAAAACGCAAACATGCTCACAGAGACATACATTCGCACACACAAGGATACTCTCTGTCAGACACACTCTCAGGCACATACACAGGTAGACAGTGCGTCAATGTGTATATGTGACACTTTTTTGTTAGTGGGGCCTCATGTTTGCGTTTCGCCTAAGGCCTCATAAAGTCTAGAGCCGCCTCTGCCAGTGATTATAGTGATCACTGGCAAGACAGGGGTTAATGGCTCTGAAAAGAGCCTTTGGGTCTCAAGATTTTACAAATCCCTACCTATAAATACCTAAATCTCTCTAGCTAAACCACAGATCTCTCTCTCTCACACTAAAACACAAGTGAAGAGAGGGAGGCAGATCCACACTAATCAGAGAAATGGGGAACACACTTGGGATGAAATTGCTAATGGGGCAAGCTGTGATTGTATGACTCCAGCCTGCCCCTTATGATGCGGCATGCTAGGGACGCCCCCAGAAGCCCCATGATTCACTGCCTTTCGAAAAAAAAAGGGGGGGGGAGTTAATATTGATCATTTTCTTTATTTTATATTTATTTTTTTATATATATTATTTTATATGCACGGAGTGCCAGGACCCCTCAAGGCACTCATCACATGCAGTACATCACTGCTATACTATCAGAGCTTCCAGAGCTCAAAATAGGTGCAGACGTACCAGGTACGTCCAAGGTCATTATGGACTGTTTTCTGCCAGACGTACCTGATACGTCCGCAGTCAGGAAGGGGTTAAACTCCATCATCCCCCGGCACAGGAAACATACATATATATAAGTGGGGACTTTGAAAATCTTTCAACCTGAAAAGTGGGGACTTAGAACTTTTTTTTGCCTGAAAAGTGGTGACTTAGAAAATATTTTGCACATTTAAAAATAGAAAAATAAATACATTTCAGCACACAGCAGCCCCTCAAGTTGCATCCCCTGACAGCCACCACCTGGGTGACCAACATATCCAAAAATCAGCCAGATCCCTGCAGGGATTCAGGAATTTCATGGAAGTCATAATTTTAGCGGTAACCGCCAGGCTCCCGTAAACGAAATTAGTTCCATAGAATCGCGGCCAAGTGCCGCTGGATAACAACCGGCAAAACGCAAGGTTTTCATGCCGAAAATAGTTCCAGGGATTTCGCGCCTATGTCCCCTGAAGTCTTTTCTCGGTTTTGGGCCACGCAGACGCCCGCCAGGGGTCTAGCTTTCGGTTCTACCGCTGGAGGGAGACAGGGCAGCCAGGCAGACAGGGCAGCCAGGCAGGCAGGCAGCCAGGCAGGCAGGCAGCCAGGCAGGCAGGCAGCCAGGCAGGCAGGCAGCCAGCCAGGCAGGCAGGCAGGCAGGCTGGCTGTACTGCCTACGTAGGTCTTTGAGCTTACATTCAGCAGCCTCCCCTGCCCTGTGGGACGACCAGGGTTAAGCCCCGTCATTTCACGGCCAGCTCAACCGCCTCCCACCCCTCCCGTTCGGCCACCTCCGTGCCTTAAGCCCCCTCTGGTGACGGTCCCTTCCGCTCGGGCCTTAAGCCCCCTTTGGTGATTGCTCCCCTCCGCTCGGGCCTTAAGCCCCCCGCCCCTGAGACCCTGGAGGCATGGAAGCCTAGTTCACGCACCCCAAGTGCGCAGTGGCGCCCATGTCAGAAGTCGCAGATGACTTATATGTCAAGTTGTCTTGACATATATATCAAGTTATATCAAGTTATATGTCAAGTTGTCTTCTTGGCAGTGTCAGCTTCACTCTCCTTCTCACTCTCTTGTGTGTGTGTGTGTGGGGGTGGAGGGGTGGGTTAAGTCCCTGGAGGACACCTCTACTTCCTTCTTGCAACACCCACCTATGCCCAACTCTGTATCTCCTGTCCGTGTGTTGTCTCCACACATGTTGGGTATCTTCCAAGGTGCCAAGTTGTCCAGGGAGGCGATAAAATGTGGAGTGAAAGAGGCCAGAAGACACCCCACCCACCACAGATGGCCCGTCCACCAGGGCCACTCTCCCCATTGCCAGGGAGGGAGCAGGCACAGAGAGCCAGACCACATGGGTAAGACGGCGGTGGTCGGGAGAGGAGAGAATCCCCAACCCAACACACCGCTTACCCCCTGGTACAACCTCCATGCCTACACTTCCCAGTGCCTGGCGGCAGGGAGGAAGCGTTCAAAGGGCAGCAAGACCACAGAGGTAAGGGCAGTGTGCAGGAGGAGAGAGCTTCTCCAACCCGTCACACCGCTTGCAACAAGGCCCGTCCACCAGGGCCACTCTCCCCATTGTAGGGTGCCAGGGAGGGAGCAGGCACAGAGAGCCAGACCACAGGGGTAGGACGGCGGTGGGCGGGAGAGGAGAGCATCCCCAACCCGACACACCGCTTACCCCCTGGTACAACCTCCATGCCTACACTTCCCAGTGCCTGGCGGCAGGGAGGAAGCGTTCAAAGGGCAGCAAGACCACAGAGGTAAGGGCAGTGTGCAGGAGGAGAGAGCTTCTCCAACCCGTCACACCGCTTGCAACAAGGCCCCTCTCCCCATTGTAGGGTGCCAGGGAGGGAGCAGGCACAGACAACCAGACCACAGGGGTAGGACGGCGGTTGGCGGGAGGGGAGAGCATCCACAACCCGTCACACCGCTTACCCCCTGGCCCTGCCTCCATGCCTACACTCCACGGTGCCGGGTGGCAGGGAGAAAGCCTTCAAAGGGCAACCAGTACGCAGAGGAAGGGTAGTAGTGGAGCTCTTCTCCAAAGCATCATATCGCTTGCAACAAGGCCCATCCACCAGTGACACTCTCCCCATTGTAGGGTGATGGGGAGGGAGCAGGCACAGACAACCAGACCACAGGGGTAGGACGGCGGTAGGCGGGAGGGGAGAGCATCCACAACCCGTCACACCGCTTACCCCCTGGCCCAGCCTCCATGCCTACACTCCACGGTGCCGGTTGGCAGGGAGAAAGCATTCAAAGGGCAACCAGTACACAGAGGAAGGGTAGTAGTGGTGCTCTTCTCCAAAGCATCATATCGCTTGCAACAAGGCCCATCCACCAGTGACACTCTCCCCGTTGTAGGGTGCTGGGGAGGGAGCAGGCACAGACAACCAGACCACAGGGGTAGGACGGCGGTGGGCGGGAGGGGAGAGCATCCACAACCCGTCACACCGCTTACCCCGTGGCCCAACCTCCATGCCTACACTCCCCAGTGCCTGGCAGCAGGGAGGAAGCGTTCAAAGGGCAGCAAGACCACACAGGTAGGGCGGTGGGCGGGAGGAGAGAGCTTCTCCAACCCGTCACACCGCTTCCAACCAGGCCCATCCACCAGGGCCACTCTCCCCATTGTAGGGTGCCGGGGAGGGAGCAGGCACAGACAACCAGACCACAGGGGTAGGACGGCAGTGGGCGGGAGGGGAGAGCATCCACGACCCGTCACACTGCTTACCCCCTGGCGTAAGACAACTTCGGAGCTGGTAAATAAAAAACGCTCTGTGCGGCCACGGGTGAATCGGAGGCATTAAAAGTCGGCCGCCTTTGTCCCCACCAGGGAAGGGGACCTCAGCAGGCCACGGGGCACCAGCCTCCTCCACGGCGCACACGGTATCGTACCTCTGCTTTTAGATGGGGCAGGGAGCAAACTCAGTTGGAGGTCACCAGACAGGGAGAGAAGCGCTTGGCTCGCAGACAGGTAGCGCCCTCACTGGCGGAGCCCGGTGTGAGTCCAGGGACCACGCCTGAGGCGGAGGAGAGAAGGACCATTTCGCCTGTTTGCAGGGGGCCACCAGGGACCGCCTCAGCGAAAGCCTCTTCCCAGCTCAGGCGCAGGGAGCCATATCGATTGGAGAAGGTAGTGGGGTAAACATGGAGGTCAAGAAGGTCCGATTCCAATAGAAGACAGGTAAGTGAGATAACCTCCTGTAAGTCTGGAACTCTGTGTAGGCATCAGAGAACTAGCCAGGGACCCCTGACCACCAAAGGGAGTAAAACTTTCTGTCAGTCTGGAACTCTTCCTGGGCATAGGAGAACCGGCCAGACTCCCCTGCCTATTGTTCAAAATTTTCGCTCCGAGATAATCTCCTCAAGGGTGCCCCCAGCAGTTATCGTGCACTTTCTGCACGCGCGTCATTTAGGGGGACCGAACCAACAAAGTGTCCGACCTCATGGAAGTGGTGCCTGGACACAGCTAGGCAGATCCGACCTCATTTCTGTCAAAGGCCGGAGCTCATGGGACTTAGAATTTTTTTCGCTCTTTGCCGCCGTGCCCTTCCCAGCCACCAGGGGGCGCCACTAGGGTTGCAGGGTGACCGGGGCAGGCTCCCTTCCCCTGCCTGACCTGCCCCCCTGAAGTCCCGCAATGAAGGGAGGTCGTGGAGGGCAGATGACGATTGCAGACAGGAAAGGGGGGAAACCGCCTGTCCGTCTGGAACTCTTCCTGGGCATAGGAGAACCAGCCAGAGTCCCCTGCCTGCTTGTGGGACTTTGAACATTTTTCAACCTGAAAAGTGGGGACTTTGAAAATATTTCACCATGTAAAGTGGGGAACTTGGATTATATGCTGCACAATCTCCTCGGGGGTGGCGCCACAGCTGACAGCGCGACCGACCCCATGGACGTTTAGACTGGACGCAGCAGGGCAGAACCGACCCCGTTTTTGCCTCACACCTGGAGCTCGCTGAAGGCTGCCCAACCCCTGCCTGCCTGCCTGCCTGGCCAGCCTAGCTGGGGACCTTGGTGTCCCTAATCATTTTCGCCAACCAGGGGGTGCACCACTAGAGGTGCAGGGGACACAGGGCAGGCACCCTTTACCTGCCCAACCAATCCTGGGTGGCTGGGAGCGAGCAGAGGACCTTGGAAACTTTTATCATTTTTGTCCACCGGGGGGCGCCACTAGGGATGCAGGGTGCCCAGGGCAGGCTCCCTTCCCCTCCCCATCAAGCACCCTGAAGTCCCGCAACGAAGGGAGGTCGGGGAGGGCAGATGACGATTGCAGACAGGAAAGGGGGGAAACCGCCTGTCAGTCTGGAACTCTTCCTGGGCATAGGAGAACCAGCCAGAGTCCCCTGCCTGCTTGTGGGACTTTGAACAATTTTCAACCTGAAAAGTGGGGACTTTGAAAATATTTCACCATGTAAAGTGGGGAACTTGGATTATATGCTGCACAATCTCCTCGGGGGTGGCGCCAGAGCTGACAGCACGACCGACCCCATGGACGTTTAGCCTGGACGCAGCAGGGCAGAACCGACCCCGTTTTTGCCTCATACCTGGAGCTCGCTGAAGGCCTGCCTGCCTGGCCAGCCCAGCTGTGGACCTTGCAGAGGCCCCTGGAGCATTTTATCATTTTCGGCCACCGGGGGGCGCCACTAAGGGTGCAGGCGTCCCAGGGCAGGCACCCTTCCCCTGCCCGCCAAACCCCGGGAGGCTGGGAGCAAGCAGAGGCCCCTGGAGCATTTTATCATTTTCTGCCACCGGGGGGCGCCACTAAGGGTGCAGGCGTCCCAGGGCAGGCACCCTTCCCCTGCCCGCCAAACCCCGGGAGACTGGGAGCAAGCAGAGGCCCCTGGAGCATTTTATCATTTTCGGCCACCGGGGGGCGCCACTAAGGGTGCAGGGGTCCCAGGGCAGCCTCCCCATCCTGCCCCCTGAAGTCCCGCAACAAAGGAAGGTCGGGGTGGGCATATAACGATTGCAGACAGGTAAGGGGGAAAACCACCTGTCAGTGTGGAACTCTGGTTGGGCATAGGAGAACCAGCAAGAGTCCCCTGCTTGCTCTTCAAAATTTTTGCTCCTCAACAATCTCCTCGAGGGTGCCACCAGCTATTGTCGTGCACTTTCTGCACGCGCGTCATTTAGGGGGACCAACATGAAAGAGTGTCCGACCTCATGGAAGTGGTGCCTGGACGCGGCAGGGCAGATCCGACCTCATAGCCGACAGGCCTGGAGCTTGTGGGACTTAGAAAATATTTCACCCTGAAAACTGGAGAACTTGGATTATATGCTGCACAATCTCCTCGGGGGTGGCGCCAGAGCTGACAGTGTCCGACCGCATGGACGTTTAGCCTGGACGCAGCAGGGCAGATCCGACCTCATTTCTGTCAAATGCCTGGAGCTTGTGGGACTTTGAACATTTTTCAACCTGAAAAGTGGGGACTTAGAAAATATTTTGCACATTTAAAAATAAAAAAATATAAAAAAAAATACATTCCAGCACATAGAAGCCCCTCAATTTGCATCCCCTGACAGCCCCCACCTGGGTGACCAACATATCCAAAAATCAGCCAGATCCCTGCAGGGGTTCAGGAATTTCATGGAAGTCATAATTTTAGCGGTAACCGCCAGGCTCCCGTAAACGAAATTAGTTCCATAGAATCGCGGCCAAGTGCCGCTGGATAACAACCGGCAAAACGCAAGGTTTTCATGCCGAAAATAGTTCCAGGGATTTCGCGCCTATGTCCCCCTGAAGTCTTTTCTCGGTTTTGGGCCACGCAGACGCCCGCCAGGGGTCTAGCTTTCGGTTTTACTGCTGTAGGGAGGCAGGGAAGCAGGCAGGCAGGCAGGCAGGCAGGTGGCTAAGTGCCGCTGGACACCGATCGGCAACGTTTTCATGCTGAAACTTGTTCCAGGGATTTTGTGGCCATGTCCCCCTGAAGTCTATTCTCGGTTTTGGGCCATGTGAATGGCTCGGTTCTGCTGCTGTACGCAGGGAGGGAAGGAGGCATGAGGGCAGGCAGACAGGGAAAGCGGGGACTTTGAAGGTGTTTTCTTTTTACCCTTCTGTAACCCCTTAGTGACCAGGCCATTTTTCAATTTTATTACCGTTAACCCCTTAGTGACCAGGCCATTTTTCAATTGTATTACCGTTAAGGACCAGGGCTCTTTTTACATTTCTGCAGTGGTTGTGTTTAGATGTAATTTGCCTCTTACACATTTACTGCACCCATACATATTATATACAATTTTTCTCGCTATTAAATGTTCATTCTAAAGATACCATCATTTTCATCATATCATATAATTTACTAGAATAAAAAAAGTAAAATATGATAAAAAAAACAAACAAAAAAAAACACAGCTGGCCATCATGCACCCATGTCCCAGTTGGAACATGTCTGAAGCCGACCAATGTAATTCACCTCCGTCAAACTGTATGTTTTTGAAAAGTACACACCCTAGGGCATTTCACATGGTGGCATTTGAACACTTTACATGCACTAATTCTACCACCAGTCTCTGTCAAACGTTTTTGTGGTGTTATTTTTCACTCACACATTCTACTTTGTGCATAGATTCTAAGCTCCTGTTAGGTGTTACTGCCAAAGGACACCACAATATGTACTTGGCATCATCTCCCGAGTACAGCGATAACACTCATGTATACGTTTGTCGGGTTCACTGGGGGGGTGCAAAGCGAAATGTCTGATATGCGTTTTTCAAATTTTATATATCTTGTTTGCCTATCTTGCTTTTGAGGGCCTTATCAGATATCCCAATGTATTTTCTTGCCATGAGCGTGCATATATTTGAAAAGTTTACACCCCACAGTAGTTGAAGAACGTGTGTGGAGGTAACTGTTCAATCCTCAATTTTACACACGCACACCGCTTTTTGACTGTGATTTAGGAGAGCCCGCTGTTGGTTATTGCAAGAACACACCCCGGGTTGTTTTCTGCGAGGCCTCCTAAGGACACCCATGCCCCCCCATGCATAGGTCTGGCAGGATTTGGGGAAGGTACGGTAACAATTGAATGACTTGCCATTTGAGTTGAAATTGAGAGTATGTCTTCTGATAGGCCTATCTTTAGCTTGGGGCTTATCACATACCCCAGTTTTATATATCGCCACAAAAGGGTACATACTTGAAACGTAGACACCCCGAGGTATTGCATGTATGTGGAGTGCTTTGATGCAACTTTTTTTTTTAGCCAGAAAAAAGATAAAACAAGTTGAAGAACATGTGTGGAGGTAACTGTTCAATCCTCAATTTTACACACGCACACCGCTATTTGACTGTGATTTAGGAGAGCCCGCTGTTGGTTATTGCAAGAACACACCCCGGGTTGTTTTCTGCGAGGCCTCCTAAGGACACCCATGCCCCCCCCCCCATGCATAGGTCTGCCAGGATTTGGGGAAGGTACGGTAACAATTGAATGACTTGCCATTTGAGTTGAAATTGAGAGTATGTCTTCTGATAGGCCTATCTTTAGCTTGGGGCTTATCACATACCCCAGTTTTATATATCGCCACAAAAGGGTACATACTTGAAACGTAGACACGCACACCGCTTTTTGACTGTGGAACACACCCCGGGTTTATCACGATTCCGGGAACCTAACACGCTAACAGACACACACACACACACACACAGAAAAGGTGCCGTACCGGACCTTAGAGTGGCCGGGCTAAGCACACACAGAATAATCAGGAGACAAGCCGAGTCAGGGGAACCAGAAAACAGAATAACGAGAAACAAGCCGAGGTCAAAGGGTAGGAGAAAGTCACAAAGTCAGTTTAACAAGCCAGAGTGTACGTAACCACAAATCACAAGTTCAGAATCAATACTATACAGCAAAGACCACAACAGGGCAGGGAGGAACAGGAAAGGTGAGTATAAATACCCTAGGTTGAATTCTGATTGGATAACTTCCAATCAGAATTAACAATCACATGTGGGAGATATCTAAGCCTCCCACTGTGATTGTGGTACTGTTGCTTTAACGCCGGGTCACTCACGTGACCCCGGCGTTTGCATAAATCAACGACCTTCCAGCGTGCAGCGTTATACATGCTGCCGCTGGGAGGCGTGACGGATGCGAGCGGCGAGCGGCGGAGAGGAGACGCCGCTCGCCGACAGGTAGGAGGAGGGGAGACCGCGGGCGGCGATGGACTGAGGGTGAGTGCTGCGAGTTGCGAGCAGCCTCCCCTACTAGCCGCCCGCGGACCCCTGACAGGGTTGTTTTCTGCAAGGCCTCCTAAGGACACCCATGCCCCCCATGCACGGGGTAAATGTAACAACCCCCCCCCCCCCAAAGAAAAAGACACCAAAAAAAAAAAACTGAACGGCAAAAAATAAATTAAAAATGGGCCAGCGTGTGGTATCGTTTGAAACAGTCTCCAATGCAGAGTCCAGGCTGCCCAGGGCAGTCAGGACAGTAATATACACTGTCTTTTCTCTGGCCCTCTTAGAACAGACCCTGCATCTTTTTTGGGGATTCTGTTTTGCCGCAGTAGGGGGAATTTTAAAAATAAAATGTGTAGCCCCAACTCTGCTCTCTCCCATCACCGCCCGGGGAGCAGGTGCATCACGGTACAAAATCCCCGAAATGATCTGGAGCTGAAACTAAAAATCTCAGTTGCTTCCCGGGGTTTGCTTTTTTGAACAACAAGAAAGCGTTGTGGGTTGCAATCTGCATTAGGTAGATTGCAACCTTTTTGTACCAGGCCCTTGTCTTTCGTATAACTAGGTAGGGCTGCAGCAGCTGATCTGCCAGATCAACCCCACCCATATGACGGTTATAGGCCTTGATGCACACTGGCTTCCTCGTTCTCTCAGCTCTGCCACGTACAGGGACCTCCACAGTCCCCTCAGTGTGGATGGTGGTAAGAAGGTACACATCCTTCTTGTCTCTGTACTTAACTGCCAACAGCTCCTCTTGGCGCAGAGCTGAGGTCTCCCCCCTCCGTAGCCGGGTGCGTGCAAGTTGTCCTGGGAAACCTGTGCTGTTCTTTTTAATTGTGCCGCAAGCTACTGTATCAAAACAGTACAGTAGCTTGAACAAAGGGACACTTGTATAAAAAATGTCAGTATACAAGTGGTACCCTTTGTTCATCAGGGGGAATATCAGGTCCCAGACAATCTTGCCACTGGTTCCCATATGTTCTGGGCAACCTGGAGGGTCAAGGTGGCTATCCTTTCCCTCGTACACCCGGAAGGCCTGAGTATACCCAGTCTCGCTATCACAGAGCTTATACATCTTTACACCATACCTAGAGCGCTTGGAAGGAACATACTGCTTGAATCCCAGCCTTCCCTTATACTTCATCAGGGATTCATCCACGCATATATTCCTTCCAGGTGTATAAGCCTCTGCAAACCTGGCAGCAAAGTGGGTAATCAGGGGGCGGGTTTTATACAGCCTGTCAAACTGGGGATGCTGTTGTCGCTGAAGTGCATGAAATGCAGAATCATTTCATACCTCTTCCTCGACATACATTGGGAGTAAATGGGGGTAGAGCAGATGGGGCTACTGCTCCAGTAGGAGCGGATGGAGGGCTTCTTTATGATGCCCATCAGCATAGTCAATGCCCAGAATCTTTTAAATTCTGGCACATCGATGGGGGCCCATTGCTGCTTTGCCAAAAAAAGAGTCCGGTTTTGTAGCTCGGAATTGATGGGCATATAAATTAGTTTGGGCGACAATGTTCCCCAATACATCATCGCCCAGAAACACCTCCATAAACTGCTGAGGGCTAAATCCTGTGACATCCAAATTAATGCCAGGATTTGCAGTAAAGGATGGGATGTCTGGCCTCTGGTTATGAGGCACTACCCACTCCTCAGCAGTTCTGCCAGCTGGAGCAGCACGTCTCCTTCTGGCAGGGGGACTAGCAGGCACAGATACAACATCACCAGATACATCACTAGCAGTAGACACTGTATCGAGTGATGATGTATCTGAGCACCTGGCAGGGTCAAAATCAGGGTCAGAGTCTGACTTAGACGCGTCAGACTCTAGCGCAAGGGTGGCATATGACTGCTCAGCGCGGGTTGTCTTCCGTGACCCGTGTGCCATGATCACAATTGCTTTACTTAGTGACCTGTCACAAAAAAAATAAAAAATAAAAAATAACCCCTGAAAAAATGAACAGACAGCAAAATAAGTGATGCTGTGCAAGAGCCTGTGATCTGTATAGTGATCACTGGCAGGGCAGGGGTTAATCGTTCTGAAAAGAGCTTTTGGGTCTCAAAAAAATCACAAAAAAAATGAACCCCTAAAAAAAAAAAAAAGGCACAAACAGCAGAAAAGATCTGCTGTGCAAGAGCCAGTGATTATAGTGATCACTGGCAAGACAGGGGTTAATGGCTCTGAAAAGAGCCTTTGGGTCTCAAGATTTTACAAATCCCTACCTATAAATACCTAAATCTCTCTAGCTAAACCACAGATCTCTCTCTCTCACACTAAAACACAAGTGAAGAGAGGGAGGCAGATCCACACTAATCAGAGAAATGGGGAACACACTTGGGATGAAATTGCTAATGGGGCAAGCTGTGATTGTATGACTCCAGCCTGCCCCTTATGATGCGGCATGCTAGGGACGCCCCCAGAAGCCCCATGATTCACTGCCTTTCGAAAAAAAAAAGGGGGGGGGGAGTTAATATTGATCATTTTCTTTATTTTATATTTATTTTTTTATATATATTATTTTATATGCACGGAGTGCCAGGACCAGTACATCACTGCTATACTATCAGAGCTTCCAGAGCTCAAAATAGGTGCAGACGTACCAGGTACGTCCAAGGTCATTATGGACTGTTTTCTGCCAGACGTACCTGATACGTCCGCAGTCAGGAAGGGGTTAAACTCCATCATCCCCCGGCACAGGAAACATACATATATATAAGTGGGGACTTTGAAAATCTTTCAACCTGAAAAGTGGGGACTTAGAACTTTTTTTTGCCTGAAAAGTGGTGACTTCGAAAATATTTTGCACATTTAAAAATAGAAAAATAAATACATTTCAGCACACAGCAGCCCCTCAAGTTGCATCCCCTGACAGCCCCCACCTGGGTGACCAACATATCCAAAAATCAGCCAGATCCCTGCAGGGATTCAGGAATTTCATGGAAGTCATAATTTTAGCGGTAACCGCCAGGCTCCCGTAACCGAAATTAGTTCCATAGAATCGCGGCCAAGTGCCGCTGGATAACAACCGGCAAAACGCAAGGTTTTCATGCCGAAAATAGTTCCAGGGATTTCGCGCCTATGTCCCCCTGAAATCTTTTCTCGGTTTTGGGCCACGCAGACGCCCGCCAGGGGTCTAGCTTTCGGTTCTACCGCTGGAGGGAGACAGGGCAGCCAGGCAGGCAGGCAGGCAGCCAGGCAGGCAGGCAGCCAGCCAGGCAGGCAGGCAGGCTGGCTGTACTGCCTACGTAGGTCTTTGAGCTTACATTCAGCAGCCTCCCCTGCCCTGTGGGACGACCAGGGTTAAGCCCCGTCATTTCACGGCCTGCTCAACCGCCTCCCACCCCTCCCGTTCGGCCACCTCCGTGCCTTAAGCCCCCTCTGGTGACGGTCCCTTCCGCTCGGGCCTTAAGCCCCCTTTGGTGATTGCTCCCCTCCGCTCGGGCCTTAAGCCCCCCGCCCCTGAGACCCTGGAGGCATGGAAGCCTAGTTCACGCACCCCAAGTGCGCAGTGGCGCCCATGTCAGAAGTCGCAGATGACTTATATGTCAAGTTGTCCCTCCAAGGCCCTGCTGCACTAGCTGGCCGCAATGCTGTTTTTTTTTTTTTTATTCTTGGCAGTGTCAGCTTCACTCTCCTTCTCACTCTCTTGTGTGTGTGTGTGTGGGGGTGGAGGGGTGGGTTAAGTCCCTGGAGGACACCTCTACTTCCTTCTTGCAACACCCACCTATGCCCAACTCTGTATCTCCTGTCCGTGTGTTGTCTCCACACATGTTGGGTATCTTCCAAGGTGCCAAGTTGTCCAGGGAGGCGATAAAATGTGGAGTGAAAGAGGCCAGAAGACACCCCACCCACCACAGATGGCCCGTCCACCAGGGCCACTCTCCCCATTGCCAGGGAGGGAGCAGGCACAGAGAGCCAGACCACATGGGTAGGACGGCGGTGGTCGGGAGAGGAGAGCATCCCCAACCCAACACACCGCTTACCCCCTGGTACAACCTCCATGCCTACACTTCCCAGTGCCTGGCGGCAGGGAGGAAGCGTTCAAAGGGCAGCAAGACCACAGAGGTAAGGGCAGTGTGCAGGAGGAGAGAGCTTCTCCAACCCGTCACACCGCTTGCAACAAGGCCCGTCCACCAGGGCCACTCTCCCCATTGTAGGGTGCCAGGGAGGGAGCAGGCACAGAGAGCCAGACCACAGGGGTAGGACGGCGGTGGGCGGGAGAGGAGAGCATCCCCAACCCGACACACTGCTTACCCCCTGGTACAACCTCCATGCCTACACTTCCCAGTGCCTGGCGGCAGGGAGGAAGCGTTCAAAGGGCAGCAAGACCACAGAGGTAAGGGCAGTGTGCAGGAGGAGAGAGCTTCTCCAACCCGTCACACCGCTTGCAACAAGGCCCGTCCACCAGGGCCACTCTCCCCATTGTAGGGTGCCAGGGAGGGAGCAGGCACAGACAACCAGACCACAGGGGTAGGACGGCGGTTGGCGGGAGGGGAGAGCATCCACAACCCGTCACACCGCTTACCCCCTGGCCCTGCCTCCATGCTTATACTCCACGGTGCCGGGTGGCAGGGAGAAAGCCTTCAAAGGGCAACCAGTACGCAGAGGAAGGGTAGTAGTGGAGCTCTTCTCCAAAGCATCATATCGCTTGCAACAAGGCCCATCCACCAGTGACACTCTCCCCGTTGTAGGGTGCTGGGGAGGGAGCAGGCACAGACAACCAGACCACAGGGGTAGGACGGCGGTAGGCGGGAGGGGAGAGCATCCACAACCCGTCACACCGCTTACCCCCTGGCCCTGCCTCCATGCCTACAGTCCACAATGCCGGGTGGCAGGGAGAAAGCCTTCAAAGGTCAACCAGTACACAGAGGAAGGGTAGTAGTGGAGCTCTTCTCCAAAGCATCACATCACTTGCATCAAGGCCCATCCACAAGTGACACTCTACACATTGTAGGGTGCCGGGGAGGGAGCAGGCACAGACAACCAGACCACAGGGGTAGGACGGCGGTGGGCGGGAGGGGAGAGCATCCACAACCCGTCACACCGCTTACCCCCTGGCCCAGCCTCCATGCCTACACTCCACGGTGCCGGTTGGCAGGGAGAAAGCCTTCAAAGGGCAACCAGTACACAGAGGAAGGGTAGTAGTGGAGCTCTTCTCCAAAGCATCATATCGCTTGCAACAAGGCCCATCCACCAGTGACACTCTCCCCGTTGTAGGGTGCTGGGGAGGGAGCAGGCACAGACAACCAGACCACAGGGGTAGGACGGCGGTGGGCGGGAGGGGAGAGCATCCACGACCCGTCACACTGCTTACCCCCTGGCGTAAGACAACTTCGGAGCTGGTAAATAAAAAACGCTCTGTGCGGCCACGGGTGAATCGGAGGCATTAAAAGTCGGCCGCCTTTGTCCCCACCAGGGAAGGGGACCTCAGCAGGCCACGGGGCACCAGCCTCCTCCACGGCGCACACGGTATCGTACCTCTGCTTTTAGATGGGGCAGGGAGCAAACTCAGTTGGAGGTCACCAGACAGGGAGAGAAGCGCTTGGCTCGCAGACAGGTAGCGCCCTCACTGGCGGAGCCCGGTGTGAGTCCAGGGACCACGCCTGAGGCGGAGGAGAGAAGGACCATTTCGCCTGTTTGCAGGGGGCCACCAGGGACCGCCTCAGCGAAAGCCTCTTCCCAGCTCAGGCGCAGGGAGCCATATCGATTGGAGAAGGTAGTGGGGTAAACATGGAGGTCAAGAAGGTCCGATTCCAATAGAAGACAGGTAAGTGAGATAACCTCCTGTAAGTCTGGAACTCTGTGTAGGCATCAGAGAACTAGCCAGGGTCCCCTGACCACCAAAGGGAGTAAAACTTTCTGTCAGTCTGGAACTCTTCCTGGGCATAGGAGAACCGGCCAGACTCCCCTGCCTATTGTTCAAAATTTTCGCTCCGAGATAATCTCCTCAAGGGTGCCCCCAGCAGTTATCGTGCACTTTCTGCACGCGCGTCATTTAGGGGGACCGAACCAACAAAGTGTACGACCTCATGGAAGTGGTGCCTGGACACAGCTAGGCAGATCCGACCTCATTTCTGTCAAAGGCCGGAGCTCATGGGACTTAGAAATGTTTTCGCTCTTTGCCGCCATGCCCTTCCCAGCCACCAGGGGGCGCCACTAGGGTTGCAGGGTGACCGGGGCAGGCTCCCTTCCCCTGCCTGACCTGCCCCCCTGAAGTCCCGCAATGAAGGGAGGTCGTGGAGGGCAGATGACGATTGCAGACAGGAAAGGGGGGAAACCGCCTGTCCGTCTGGAACTCTTCCTGGGCATAGGAGAACCAGCCAGAGTCCCCTGCCTGCTTGTGGGACTTTGAACAATTTTCAACCTGAAAAGTGGGGACTTGGATTATATGCTGCACAATCTCCTCAGGGGTGGCGCCAGAGCTGACAGCACGACCGACCCCATGGACGTTTAGCCTGGACGCAGCAGGGCAGAACCGACCCCGTTTTTGCCTCATACCTGGAGCTCGCTGAAGGCCTGCCTGCCTGCCTGGCCAGCCCAGCTGTGGACCTTGGTGTCCCTAATCATTTTTGCCAACCAGGGGGTGCTCCACTAGAGGTGCAGGGGACACAGGGCAGGCACCCTTCACCTGCCCAACCAATCCTGGGTGGCTGGGAGCAAGCAGAGGCCCCTGGAGCATTTTATCATTTTCGGCCACCGGGGGGCGCCACTAAGGGTGCAGGAGTCCCAGGGCAGGCACCCTTCCCCTGCCCGCCAAACCCTGGGAGGCTGGGAGCAAGCAGAGGCCCCTGGAGCATTTTATCAATTTCGGCCACCGGGGGCGCCACTAAGGGTGCAGGGGTCCCAGGGCAGGCACCCTTCCCCTGCCCGCCAAACCCTGGGAGGCTGGGAGCAAGCAGAGGCCCCTGGAGCATTTTATCATTTTCGGCCACCGGGGGGCGCCACTAAGGGTGCAGGGGTCCCAGGGCAGCCTCCCCATCCTGCCCCCTGAAGTCCCGCAACAAAGGAAGGTCGGGGTGGGCATATAACGATTGCAGACAGGTAAGGGGGAAAACCACCTGTCAGTGTGGAACTCTGGTTGGGCATAGGAGAACCAGCAAGAGTCCCCTGCTTGCTCTTCAAAATTTTTGCTCCTCAACAATCTCCTCGAGGGTGCCACCAGCTATTGTCGTGCACTTTCTGCACGCGCGTCATTTAGGGGGACCAACATGAAAGAGTGTCCGACCTCATGGAAGTGGTGCCTGGACGCGGCAGGGCAGATCCGACCTCATAGCCGACAGGCCTGGAGCTTGTGGGACTTAGAAAATATTTCACCCTGAAAACTGGAGAACTTGGATAATATGCTGCACAATCTCCTCGGGGGTGGCGCCAGAGCTGACAGTGTCCGACCGCATGGACGTTTAGCCTGGACGCAGCAGGGCAGATCCGACCTCATTTCTGTCAAATGCCTGGAGCTTGTGGGACTTTGAACATTTTTCAACCTGAAAAGTGGGGACTTAGAAAATATTTTGCACATTTAAAAATAAAAAAATATTAAAAAAAATACATTCCAGCACATAGAAGCCCCTCAATTTGCATCCCCTGACAGCCCCCACCTGGGTGACCAACATATCCAAAAATCAGCCAGATCCCTGCAGGGGTTCAGGAATTTCATGGAAGTCATAATTTTAGCGGTAACCGCCAGGCTCCCGTAAACGAAATTAGTTCCATAGAATCGCGGCCAAGTGCCGCTGGATAACAACCGGCAAAACGCAAGGTTTTCATGCCGAAAATAGTTCCAGGGATTTCGCGCCTTTGTCCCCCTGAAGTCTTTTCTCGGTTTTGGGCCACGCAGACGCCCGCCAGGGGTCTAGCTTTCGGTTTTACTGCTGTAGGGAGGCAGGGAAGCAGGCAGGCAGGCAGGCAGGCAGGTGGCTAAGTGCCGCTGGACACCGATCGGCAACGTTTTCATGCTGAAACTTGTTCCAGGGATTTTGTGGCCATGTCCCCCTGAAGTCTATTCTCGGTTTTGGGCCATGTGAATGGCTCGGTTCTGCTGCTGTACGCAGGGAGGGAAGGAGGCATGAGGGCAGGCAGACAGGGAAAGCGGGGACTTTGAAGGTGTTTTCTTTTTACCCTTCTGTAACCCCTTAGTGACCAGGCCATTTTTCAATTTTATTACCGTTAACCCCTTAGTGACCAGGCCATTTTTCAATTGTATTACCGTTAAGGACCAGGGCTCTTTTTACATTTCTGCAGTGGTTGTGTTTAGATGTAATTTGCCTCTTACACATTTACTGCACCCATACATATTATATACCATTTTTCTCGCTATTAAATGTTCATTCTAAAGATACCATCATTTTCATCATATCATATAATTTACTAGAATAAAAAAAGTAAAATATGATAAAAAAACAAACAAAAAAAAACACAGCTGGCCATCATGCACCCATGTCCTAGTTGGAACATGTCTGAAGCCGACCAATGTAATTCACCTCCGTCAAACTGTATGTTTTTGAAAAGTACACACCCTAGGGCATTTCACATGGTGGCATTTGAACACTTTACATGCACTAATTCTACCACCAGTCTCTGTCAAACGTTTTTGTGGTGTTATTTTTCACTCACACATTCTACTTTGTGCATAGATTCTAAGCTCCTGTTAGGTGTTACTGCCAAAGGACACCACAATATGTACTTGGCATCATCTCCCGAGTACAGCGATAACACTCATGTATACGTTTGTCGGGTTCACTGGGGGGGTGCAAAGCGAAATGTCTGATATGCGTTTTTCAAATTTTATATATCTTGTTTGCCGATCTTGCTTTTGAGGGCCTTATCAGATATCCCAATGTATTTTCTTGCCATGAGCGTGCATATATTTGAAAAGTTTACACCCCACAGTAGTTGAAGAACGTGTGTGGAGGTAACTGTTCAATCCTCAATTTTACACACGCACACCGCTTTTTGACTGTGATTTAGGAGAGCCCGCTGTTGGTTATTGCAAGAACACACCCCGGGTTGTTTTCTGCGAGGCCTCCTAAGGACACCCATGCCCCCCCATGCATAGGTCTGGCAGGATTTGGGGAAGGTACGGTAACAATTGAATGACTTGCCATTTGAGTTGAAATTGAGAGTATGTCTTCTGATAGGCCTATCTTTAGCTTGGGGCTTATCACATACCCCAGTTTTATATATCGCCACAAAAGGGTACATACTTGAAACGTAGACACCCCGAGGTATTGCATGTATGTGGAGTGCTTTGATGCAACTTTTTTTTTAGCCAGAAAAAAGATAAAACAAGTTGAAGAACGTGTGTGGAGGTAACTGTTCAATCCTCAATTTTACACACGCACACCGCTATTTGACTGTGATTTAGGAGGCCCCCGGGTTGTTTTCTGCGAGGCCTCCTAAGGACACCCATGCCCCCCCCCATGCATAGGTCTGCCAGGATTTGGGGAAGGTACGGTAACAATTGAATGACTTGCCATTTGAGTTGAAATTGAGAGTATGTCTTCTGATAGGCCTATCTTTAGCTTGGGGCTTATCACATACCCCAGTTTTATATATCGCCACAAAAGGGTACATACTTGAAACGTATACACGCACACCGCTTTTTGACTGTGGAACACACCCCGGGTTTATCACGATTCCGGGAACCTAACACGCTAACAGACACACACACACACACACACAGAAAAGGTGCCGTACCGGACCTTAGAGTGGCCGGGCTAAGCACACACAGAATAGTCAGGAGACAAGCCGAGTCAGGGGAACCAGAAAACAGAATAACGAGAAACAAGCCGAGGTCAAAGGGTAGGAGAAAGTCACAAAGTCAGTTTAACAAGCCAGAGTGTACGTAACCACAAATCACAAGTTCAGAATCAATACTATACAGCAAAGACCACAACAGGGCAGGGAGGAACAGGAAAGGTGAGTATAAATACCCTAGGTTGAATTCTGATTGGATAACTTCCAATCAGAATTAACAATCACATGTGGGAGATATCTAAGCCTCCCACTGTGATTGTGGTACTGTTGCTTTAACGCCGGGTCACTCACGTGACCCCGGCGTTTGCATAAATCAACGACCTTCCAGCGTGCAGCGTTATACATGCTGCCGCTGGGAGGCGTGACGGATGCGAGCGGCGAGCGGCGGAGAGGAGACGCCGCTCGCCGACAGGTAGGAGGAGGGGAGACCGCGGGCGGCGATGGACTGAGGGTGAGTGCTGCGAGTTGCGAGCAGCCTCCCCTACTAGCCGCCCGCGGACCCCTGACAGGGTTGTTTTCTGCGAGGCCTCCTAAGGACACCCATGCCCCCCATGCACGTGGTAAATGTAACAACCCCCCCCCCAAAGAAAAAGACACCAAAAAAAAAAAACTGAACGGCAAAAAATAAATTAAAAATGGGCCAGCGTGTGGTATCGTTTGAAACAGTCTCCAATGCAGAGTCCAGGCTGCCCAGGGCAGTCAGGACAGTAATATACACTGTCTTTTCTCTGCCCCTCTTAGAACAGACCCTGCATCTTTTTTGGGGATTCTGTTTTGCCGCAGTAGGGGGAATTTTAAAAATAAAATGTGTAGCCCCAACTCTGCTCTCTCCCATCACCGCCCGGGGAGCAGGTGCATCACGGTACAAAATCCCCGAAATGATCTGGAGCTGAAACTAAAAATCTCAGTTGCTTCCCGGGGTTTGCTTTTTTGAACAACAAGAAAGCGTTGTGGGTTGCAATCTGCATTAGGTAGATTGCAACCTTTTTGTACCAGGCCCTTGTCTTTCGTATAACTAGGTAGGGCTGCAGCAGCTGATCTGCCAGATCAACCCCACCCATATGACGGTTATAGGCCTTGATGCACACTGGCTTCCTCGTTCTCTCAGCTCTGCCACGTACAGGGACCTCCACAGTCCCCTCAGTGTGGATGGTGGTAAGAAGGTACACATCCTTCTTGTCTCTGTACTTAACTGCCAACAGCTCCTCTTGGCGCAGAGCTGAGGTCTCCCCCCTCCGTAGCCGGGTGCGTGCAAGTTGTCCTGGGAAACCTGTGCTGTTCTTTTTAATTGTGCCGCAAGCTACTGTATCAAAACAGTACAGTAGCTTGAACAAAGGGACACTTGTATAAAAAATGTCAGTATACAAGTGGTACCCTTTGTTCATCAGGGGGGATATCAGGTCCCAGACAATCTTGCCACTGGTTCCCATATGTTCTGGGCAACCTGGAGGGTCAAGGTGGCTATCCTTTCCCTCGTACACCCGGAAGGCCTGAGTATACCCAGTCTCGCTATCACAGAGCTTATACATCTTTACACCATACCTAGAGCGCTTGGAAGGAACATACTGCTTGAATCCCAGCCTTCCCTTATACTTCATCAGGGATTCATCCACGCATATATTCCTTCCAGGTGTATAAGCCTCTGCAAACCTGGCAGCAAAGTGGGTAATCAGGGGGCGGATTTTATACAGCCTGTCAAACTGGGGATGCTGTTGTCGCTGAAGTGCATGAAATGCAGAATCATTTCATACCTCTTCCTCGACATACATTGGGAGTAAATGGGGGTAGAGCAGATGGGGCTACTGCTCCAGTAGGAGTGGATGGAGGGCTTCTTTATGATGCCCATCAGCATAGTCAATGCCCAGAATCTTTTAAATACTGGCACATCGATGGGGGCCCATTGCTGCTTTGCCAAAAAAAGAGTCCGGTTTTGTAGCTCGGAATTGATGGGCATATAAATTAGTTTGGGCGACAATGTTCCCCAATACATCATCGCCCAGAAACACCTCCATAAACTGCTGAGGGCTAAATCCTGTGACATCCAAATTAATGCCAGGATTTGCAGTAAAGGATGGGATGTCTGGCCTCTGGTTATGAGGCACTACCCACTCCTCAGCAGTTCTGCCAGCTGGAGCAGCACGTCTCCTTCTGGCAGGGGGACTAGCAGGCACAGATACAACATCACCAGATACATCACTAGCAGTAGACACTGTATCGAGTGATGATGTATCTGAGCACCTGGCAGGGTCAAAATCAGGGTCAGAGTCTGACTTAGACGCGTCAGACTCTAGCGCAAGGGTGGCATATGACTGCTCAGCGCGGGTTGTCTTCCGTGACCCGTGTGCCATGATCACAATTGCTTTACTTAGTGACCTGTCACAAAAAAAATAAAAAATAAAAAATAACCCCTGAAAAAATGAACAGACAGCAAAATAAGTGATGCTGTGCAAGAGCCTGTGATCTGTATAGTGATCACTGGCAGGGCAGGGGTTAATCGTTTTGAAAAGAGCTTTTGGGTCTCAAAAAAATCACAAAAAAAATGAACCCCTAAAAAAAAAAAAAAGGCACAAACAGCAGAAAAGATCTGCTGTGCAAGAGCCAGTGATTATAGTGATCACTGGCAAGACAGGGGTTAATGGCTCTGAAAAGAGCCTTTGGGTCTCAAGATTTTACAAATCCCTACCTATAAATACCTAAATCTCTCTAGCTAAACCACAGATCTCTCTCTCTCACACTAAAACACAAGTGAAGAGAGGGAGGCAGATCCACACTAATCAGAGAAATGGGGAACACACTTGGGATGAAATTGCTAATGGGGCAAGCTGTGATTGTATGACTCCAGCCTGCCCCTTATGATGCGGCATGCTAGGGACGCCCCCAGAAGCCCCATGATTCACTGCCTTTCGAAAAAAAAGGGGGGGGGGGGGAGTTAATATTGATCATTTTCTTTATTTTATATTTATTTTTTTATATATATTATTTTATATGCACGGAGTGCCAGGACCCCTCAAGGCACTCATCACATGCAGTACATCACTGCTATACTATCAGAGCTTCCAGAGCTCAAAATAGGTGCAGACGTACCAGGTACGTCCAAGGTCATTATGGACTGTTTTCTGCCAGACGTACCTGATACGTCCGCAGTCAGGAAGGGGTTAAACTCCATCATCCCCCGGCACAGGAAACATACATATATATATAAGTGGGGACTTTGAAAATCTTTCAACCTGAAAAGTGGGGACTTAGAACTTTTTTTTGCCTGAAAAGTGGTGACTTAGAAAATATTTTGCACATTTAAAAATAGAAAAATAAATACATTTCAGCACACAGCAGCCCCTCAAGTTGCATCCCCTGACAGCCCCCACCTGGGTGACCAACATATCCAAAAATCAGCCAGATCCCTGCAGGGATTCAGGAATTTCATGGAAGTCATAATTTTAGCGGTAACCGCCAGGCTCCCGTAACCGAAATTAGTTCCATAGAATCGCGGCCAAGAGCCGCTGGATAACAACCGGCAAAACGCAAGGTTTTCATGCCGAAAATAGTTCCAGGGATTTCGCGCCTATGTCCCCTGAAGTCTTTTCTCGGTTTTGGGCCACGCAGACGCCCGCCAGGGGTCTAGCTTTCGGTTCTACCGCTGGAGGGAGACAGGGCAGCCAGGCAGGCAGGCAGCCAGGCAGGCAGGCAGCCAGCCAGGCAGGCAGGCAGGCAGGCTGGCTGTACTGCCTACGTAGGTCTTTGAGCTTACATTCAGCAGCCTCCCCTGCCCTGTGGGACGACCAGGGTTAAGCCCCGTCATTTCACGGCCTGCTCAACCGCCTCCCACCCCTCCCGTTCGGCCACCTCCGTGCCTTAAGCCCCCTCTGGTGACGGTCCCTTCCGCTCGGGCCTTAAGCCCCCTTTGGTGATTGCTCCCCTCCGCTCGGGCCTTAAGCCCCCCGCCCCTGAGACCCTGGAGGCATGGAAGCCTAGTTCACGCACCCCAAGTGCGCAGTGGCGCCCATGTCAGAAGTCGCAGATGACTTATATGTCAAGTTGTCCCTCCAAGGCCCTGCTGCACTAGCTGGCCGCAATGCTGTTTTTTTTTTTTTTTTATTCTTGGCAGTGTCAGCTTCACTCTCCTTCTCACTCTCTTGTGTGTGTGTGTGTGACAATCTTGCCACTGGTTCCCATATGTTCTGGGCAACCTGGAGGGTCAAGGTGGCTATCCTTTCCCTCGTACACCCGGAAGGCCTGAGTATACCCAGTCTCGCTATCACAGAGCTTA
The DNA here is from genome assembly GCF_036172605.1 of Pelobates fuscus. Taxonomy (NCBI): domain Eukaryota; kingdom Metazoa; phylum Chordata; class Amphibia; order Anura; family Pelobatidae; genus Pelobates; species Pelobates fuscus. Next base: position 177,883,533 of record NC_086323.1, on the reverse strand, counting down.
TACATCTTTACACCATACCTAGAGCGCTTGGAAGGAACATACTGCTTGAATCCCAGCCTTCCCTTATACTTCATCAGGGATTCATCCACGCATATATTCCTTCCAGGTGTATAAGCCTCTGCAAACCTGGCAGCAAAGTGGGTAATCAGGGGGCGGGTTTTATACAGCCTGTCAAACTGGGGATGCTGTTGTCGCTGAAGTGCATGAAATGCAGAATCATTTCATACCTCTTCCTCGACATACATTGGGAGTAAATGGGGGTAGAGCAGATGGGGCTACTGCTCCAGTAGGAGCGGATGGAGGGCTTCTTTATGATGCCCATCAGCATAGTCAATGCCCAGAATCTTTTAAATTCTGGCACATCGATGGGGGCCCATTGCTGCTTTGCCAAAAAAAGAGTCCGGTTTTGTAGCTCGGAATTGATGGGCATATAAATTAGTTTGGGCGACAATGTTCCCCAATACATCATCGCCCAGAAACACCTCCATAAACTGCTGAGGGCTAAATCCTGTGACATCCAAATTAATGCCAGGATTTGCAGTAAAGGATGGGATGTCTGGCCTCTGGTTATGAGGCACTACCCACTCCTCAGCAGTTCTGCCAGCTGGAGCAGCACGTCTCCTTCTGGCAGGGGGACTAGCAGGCACAGATACAACATCACCAGATACATCACTAGCAGTAGACACTGTATCGAGTGATGATGTATCTGAGCACCTGGCAGGGTCAAAATCAGGGTCAGAGTCTGACTTAGACGCGTCAGACTCTAGCGCAAGGGTGGCATATGACTGCTCAGCGCGGGTTGTCTTCCGTGACCCGTGTGCCATGATCACAATTGCTTTACTTAGTGACCTGTCACAAAAAAAATAAAAAATAAAAAATAACCCCTGAAAAAATGAACAGACAGCAAAATAAGTGATGCTGTGCAAGAGCCTGTGATCTGTATAGTGATCACTGGCAGGGCAGGGGTTAATCGTTCTGAAAAGAGCTTTTGGGTCTCAAAAAAATCACAAAAAAAATGAACCCCTAAAAAAAAAAAAAAGGCACAAACAGCAGAAAAGATCTGCTGTGCAAGAGCCAGTGATTATAGTGATCACTGGCAAGACAGGGGTTAATGGCTCTGAAAAGAGCCTTTGGGTCTCAAGATTTTACAAATCCCTACCTATAAATACCTAAATCTCTCTAGCTAAACCACAGATCTCTCTCTCTCACACTAAAACACAAGTGAAGAGAGGGAGGCAGATCCACACTAATCAGAGAAATGGGGAACACACTTGGGATGAAATTGCTAATGGGGCAAGCTGTGATTGTATGACTCCAGCCTGCCCCTTATGATGCGGCATGCTAGGGACGCCCCCAGAAGCCCCATGATTCACTGCCTTTCGAAAAAAAAAAGGGGGGGGGGAGTTAATATTGATCATTTTCTTTATTTTATATTTATTTTTTTATATATATTATTTTATATGCACGGAGTGCCAGGACCAGTACATCACTGCTATACTATCAGAGCTTCCAGAGCTCAAAATAGGTGCAGACGTACCAGGTACGTCCAAGGTCATTATGGACTGTTTTCTGCCAGACGTACCTGATACGTCCGCAGTCAGGAAGGGGTTAAACTCCATCATCCCCCGGCACAGGAAACATACATATATATAAGTGGGGACTTTGAAAATCTTTCAACCTGAAAAGTGGGGACTTAGAACTTTTTTTTGCCTGAAAAGTGGTGACTTCGAAAATATTTTGCACATTTAAAAATAGAAAAATAAATACATTTCAGCACACAGCAGCCCCTCAAGTTGCATCCCCTGACAGCCCCCACCTGGGTGACCAACATATCCAAAAATCAGCCAGATCCCTGCAGGGATTCAGGAATTTCATGGAAGTCATAATTTTAGCGGTAACCGCCAGGCTCCCGTAACCGAAATTAGTTCCATAGAATCGCGGCCAAGTGCCGCTGGATAACAACCGGCAAAACGCAAGGTTTTCATGCCGAAAATAGTTCCAGGGATTTCGCGCCTATGTCCCCCTGAAATCTTTTCTCGGTTTTGGGCCACGCAGACGCCCGCCAGGGGTCTAGCTTTCGGTTCTACCGCTGGAGGGAGACAGGGCAGCCAGGCAGGCAGGCAGGCAGCCAGGCAGGCAGGCAGCCAGCCAGGCAGGCAGGCAGGCTGGCTGTACTGCCTACGTAGGTCTTTGAGCTTACATTCAGCAGCCTCCCCTGCCCTGTGGGACGACCAGGGTTAAGCCCCGTCATTTCACGGCCTGCTCAACCGCCTCCCACCCCTCCCGTTCGGCCACCTCCGTGCCTTAAGCCCCCTCTGGTGACGGTCCCTTCCGCTCGGGCCTTAAGCCCCCTTTGGTGATTGCTCCCCTCCGCTCGGGCCTTAAGCCCCCCGCCCCTGAGACCCTGGAGGCATGGAAGCCTAGTTCACGCACCCCAAGTGCGCAGTGGCGCCCATGTCAGAAGTCGCAGATGACTTATATGTCAAGTTGTCCCTCCAAGGCCCTGCTGCACTAGCTGGCCGCAATGCTGTTTTTTTTTTTTTTATTCTTGGCAGTGTCAGCTTCACTCTCCTTCTCACTCTCTTGTGTGTGTGTGTGTGGGGGTGGAGGGGTGGGTTAAGTCCCTGGAGGACACCTCTACTTCCTTCTTGCAACACCCACCTATGCCCAACTCTGTATCTCCTGTCCGTGTGTTGTCTCCACACATGTTGGGTATCTTCCAAGGTGCCAAGTTGTCCAGGGAGGCGATAAAATGTGGAGTGAAAGAGGCCAGAAGACACCCCACCCACCACAGATGGCCCGTCCACCAGGGCCACTCTCCCCATTGCCAGGGAGGGAGCAGGCACAGAGAGCCAGACCACATGGGTAGGACGGCGGTGGTCGGGAGAGGAGAGCATCCCCAACCCAACACACCGCTTACCCCCTGGTACAACCTCCATGCCTACACTTCCCAGTGCCTGGCGGCAGGGAGGAAGCGTTCAAAGGGCAGCAAGACCACAGAGGTAAGGGCAGTGTGCAGGAGGAGAGAGCTTCTCCAACCCGTCACACCGCTTGCAACAAGGCCCGTCCACCAGGGCCACTCTCCCCATTGTAGGGTGCCAGGGAGGGAGCAGGCACAGAGAGCCAGACCACAGGGGTAGGACGGCGGTGGGCGGGAGAGGAGAGCATCCCCAACCCGACACACTGCTTACCCCCTGGTACAACCTCCATGCCTACACTTCCCAGTGCCTGGCGGCAGGGAGGAAGCGTTCAAAGGGCAGCAAGACCACAGAGGTAAGGGCAGTGTGCAGGAGGAGAGAGCTTCTCCAACCCGTCACACCGCTTGCAACAAGGCCCGTCCACCAGGGCCACTCTCCCCATTGTAGGGTGCCAGGGAGGGAGCAGGCACAGACAACCAGACCACAGGGGTAGGACGGCGGTTGGCGGGAGGGGAGAGCATCCACAACCCGTCACACCGCTTACCCCCTGGCCCTGCCTCCATGCTTATACTCCACGGTGCCGGGTGGCAGGGAGAAAGCCTTCAAAGGGCAACCAGTACGCAGAGGAAGGGTAGTAGTGGAGCTCTTCTCCAAAGCATCATATCGCTTGCAACAAGGCCCATCCACCAGTGACACTCTCCCCGTTGTAGGGTGCTGGGGAGGGAGCAGGCACAGACAACCAGACCACAGGGGTAGGACGGCGGTAGGCGGGAGGGGAGAGCATCCACAACCCGTCACACCGCTTACCCCCTGGCCCTGCCTCCATGCCTACAGTCCACAATGCCGGGTGGCAGGGAGAAAGCCTTCAAAGGTCAACCAGTACACAGAGGAAGGGTAGTAGTGGAGCTCTTCTCCAAAGCATCACATCACTTGCATCAAGGCCCATCCACAAGTGACACTCTACACATTGTAGGGTGCCGGGGAGGGAGCAGGCACAGACAACCAGACCACAGGGGTAGGACGGCGGTGGGCGGGAGGGGAGAGCATCCACAACCCGTCACACCGCTTACCCCCTGGCCCAGCCTCCATGCCTACACTCCACGGTGCCGGTTGGCAGGGAGAAAGCCTTCAAAGGGCAACCAGTACACAGAGGAAGGGTAGTAGTGGAGCTCTTCTCCAAAGCATCATATCGCTTGCAACAAGGCCCATCCACCAGTGACACTCTCCCCGTTGTAGGGTGCTGGGGAGGGAGCAGGCACAGACAACCAGACCACAGGGGTAGGACGGCGGTGGGCGGGAGGGGAGAGCATCCACGACCCGTCACACTGCTTACCCCCTGGCGTAAGACAACTTCGGAGCTGGTAAATAAAAAACGCTCTGTGCGGCCACGGGTGAATCGGAGGCATTAAAAGTCGGCCGCCTTTGTCCCCACCAGGGAAGGGGACCTCAGCAGGCCACGGGGCACCAGCCTCCTCCACGGCGCACACGGTATCGTACCTCTGCTTTTAGATGGGGCAGGGAGCAAACTCAGTTGGAGGTCACCAGACAGGGAGAGAAGCGCTTGGCTCGCAGACAGGTAGCGCCCTCACTGGCGGAGCCCGGTGTGAGTCCAGGGACCACGCCTGAGGCGGAGGAGAGAAGGACCATTTCGCCTGTTTGCAGGGGGCCACCAGGGACCGCCTCAGCGAAAGCCTCTTCCCAGCTCAGGCGCAGGGAGCCATATCGATTGGAGAAGGTAGTGGGGTAAACATGGAGGTCAAGAAGGTCCGATTCCAATAGAAGACAGGTAAGTGAGATAACCTCCTGTAAGTCTGGAACTCTGTGTAGGCATCAGAGAACTAGCCAGGGTCCCCTGACCACCAAAGGGAGTAAAACTTTCTGTCAGTCTGGAACTCTTCCTGGGCATAGGAGAACCGGCCAGACTCCCCTGCCTATTGTTCAAAATTTTCGCTCCGAGATAATCTCCTCAAGGGTGCCCCCAGCAGTTATCGTGCACTTTCTGCACGCGCGTCATTTAGGGGGACCGAACCAACAAAGTGTACGACCTCATGGAAGTGGTGCCTGGACACAGCTAGGCAGATCCGACCTCATTTCTGTCAAAGGCCGGAGCTCATGGGACTTAGAAATGTTTTCGCTCTTTGCCGCCATGCCCTTCCCAGCCACCAGGGGGCGCCACTAGGGTTGCAGGGTGACCGGGGCAGGCTCCCTTCCCCTGCCTGACCTGCCCCCCTGAAGTCCCGCAATGAAGGGAGGTCGTGGAGGGCAGATGACGATTGCAGACAGGAAAGGGGGGAAACCGCCTGTCCGTCTGGAACTCTTCCTGGGCATAGGAGAACCAGCCAGAGTCCCCTGCCTGCTTGTGGGACTTTGAACAATTTTCAACCTGAAAAGTGGGGACTTGGATTATATGCTGCACAATCTCCTCAGGGGTGGCGCCAGAGCTGACAGCACGACCGACCCCATGGACGTTTAGCCTGGACGCAGCAGGGCAGAACCGACCCCGTTTTTGCCTCATACCTGGAGCTCGCTGAAGGCCTGCCTGCCTGCCTGGCCAGCCCAGCTGTGGACCTTGGTGTCCCTAATCATTTTTGCCAACCAGGGGGTGCTCCACTAGAGGTGCAGGGGACACAGGGCAGGCACCCTTCACCTGCCCAACCAATCCTGGGTGGCTGGGAGCAAGCAGAGGCCCCTGGAGCATTTTATCATTTTCGGCCACCGGGGGGCGCCACTAAGGGTGCAGGAGTCCCAGGGCAGGCACCCTTCCCCTGCCCGCCAAACCCTGGGAGGCTGGGAGCAAGCAGAGGCCCCTGGAGCATTTTATCAATTTCGGCCACCGGGGGCGCCACTAAGGGTGCAGGGGTCCCAGGGCAGGCACCCTTCCCCTGCCCGCCAAACCCTGGGAGGCTGGGAGCAAGCAGAGGCCCCTGGAGCATTTTATCATTTTCGGCCACCGGGGGGCGCCACTAAGGGTGCAGGGGTCCCAGGGCAGCCTCCCCATCCTGCCCCCTGAAGTCCCGCAACAAAGGAAGGTCGGGGTGGGCATATAACGATTGCAGACAGGTAAGGGGGAAAACCACCTGTCAGTGTGGAACTCTGGTTGGGCATAGGAGAACCAGCAAGAGTCCCCTGCTTGCTCTTCAAAATTTTTGCTCCTCAACAATCTCCTCGAGGGTGCCACCAGCTATTGTCGTGCACTTTCTGCACGCGCGTCATTTAGGGGGACCAACATGAAAGAGTGTCCGACCTCATGGAAGTGGTGCCTGGACGCGGCAGGGCAGATCCGACCTCATAGCCGACAGGCCTGGAGCTTGTGGGACTTAGAAAATATTTCACCCTGAAAACTGGAGAACTTGGATAATATGCTGCACAATCTCCTCGGGGGTGGCGCCAGAGCTGACAGTGTCCGACCGCATGGACGTTTAGCCTGGACGCAGCAGGGCAGATCCGACCTCATTTCTGTCAAATGCCTGGAGCTTGTGGGACTTTGAACATTTTTCAACCTGAAAAGTGGGGACTTAGAAAATATTTTGCACATTTAAAAATAAAAAAATATTAAAAAAAATACATTCCAGCACATAGAAGCCCCTCAATTTGCATCCCCTGACAGCCCCCACCTGGGTGACCAACATATCCAAAAATCAGCCAGATCCCTGCAGGGGTTCAGGAATTTCATGGAAGTCATAATTTTAGCGGTAACCGCCAGGCTCCCGTAAACGAAATTAGTTCCATAGAATCGCGGCCAAGTGCCGCTGGATAACAACCGGCAAAACGCAAGGTTTTCATGCCGAAAATAGTTCCAGGGATTTCGCGCCTTTGTCCCCCTGAAGTCTTTTCTCGGTTTTGGGCCACGCAGACGCCCGCCAGGGGTCTAGCTTTCGGTTTTACTGCTGTAGGGAGGCAGGGAAGCAGGCAGGCAGGCAGGCAGGCAGGTGGCTAAGTGCCGCTGGACACCGATCGGCAACGTTTTCATGCTGAAACTTGTTCCAGGGATTTTGTGGCCATGTCCCCCTGAAGTCTATTCTCGGTTTTGGGCCATGTGAATGGCTCGGTTCTGCTGCTGTACGCAGGGAGGGAAGGAGGCATGAGGGCAGGCAGACAGGGAAAGCGGGGACTTTGAAGGTGTTTTCTTTTTACCCTTCTGTAACCCCTTAGTGACCAGGCCATTTTTCAATTTTATTACCGTTAACCCCTTAGTGACCAGGCCATTTTTCAATTGTATTACCGTTAAGGACCAGGGCTCTTTTTACATTTCTGCAGTGGTTGTGTTTAGATGTAATTTGCCTCTTACACATTTACTGCACCCATACATATTATATACCATTTTTCTCGCTATTAAATGTTCATTCTAAAGATACCATCATTTTCATCATATCATATAATTTACTAGAATAAAAAAAGTAAAATATGATAAAAAAACAAACAAAAAAAAACACAGCTGGCCATCATGCACCCATGTCCTAGTTGGAACATGTCTGAAGCCGACCAATGTAATTCACCTCCGTCAAACTGTATGTTTTTGAAAAGTACACACCCTAGGGCATTTCACATGGTGGCATTTGAACACTTTACATGCACTAATTCTACCACCAGTCTCTGTCAAACGTTTTTGTGGTGTTATTTTTCACTCACACATTCTACTTTGTGCATAGATTCTAAGCTCCTGTTAGGTGTTACTGCCAAAGGACACCACAATATGTACTTGGCATCATCTCCCGAGTACAGCGATAACACTCATGTATACGTTTGTCGGGTTCACTGGGGGGGTGCAAAGCGAAATGTCTGATATGCGTTTTTCAAATTTTATATATCTTGTTTGCCGATCTTGCTTTTGAGGGCCTTATCAGATATCCCAATGTATTTTCTTGCCATGAGCGTGCATATATTTGAAAAGTTTACACCCCACAGTAGTTGAAGAACGTGTGTGGAGGTAACTGTTCAATCCTCAATTTTACACACGCACACCGCTTTTTGACTGTGATTTAGGAGAGCCCGCTGTTGGTTATTGCAAGAACACACCCCGGGTTGTTTTCTGCGAGGCCTCCTAAGGACACCCATGCCCCCCCATGCATAGGTCTGGCAGGATTTGGGGAAGGTACGGTAACAATTGAATGACTTGCCATTTGAGTTGAAATTGAGAGTATGTCTTCTGATAGGCCTATCTTTAGCTTGGGGCTTATCACATACCCCAGTTTTATATATCGCCACAAAAGGGTACATACTTGAAACGTAGACACCCCGAGGTATTGCATGTATGTGGAGTGCTTTGATGCAACTTTTTTTTTAGCCAGAAAAAAGATAAAACAAGTTGAAGAACGTGTGTGGAGGTAACTGTTCAATCCTCAATTTTACACACGCACACCGCTATTTGACTGTGATTTAGGAGGCCCCCGGGTTGTTTTCTGCGAGGCCTCCTAAGGACACCCATGCCCCCCCCCATGCATAGGTCTGCCAGGATTTGGGGAAGGTACGGTAACAATTGAATGACTTGCCATTTGAGTTGAAATTGAGAGTATGTCTTCTGATAGGCCTATCTTTAGCTTGGGGCTTATCACATACCCCAGTTTTATATATCGCCACAAAAGGGTACATACTTGAAACGTATACACGCACACCGCTTTTTGACTGTGGAACACACCCCGGGTTTATCACGATTCCGGGAACCTAACACGCTAACAGACACACACACACACACACACAGAAAAGGTGCCGTACCGGACCTTAGAGTGGCCGGGCTAAGCACACACAGAATAGTCAGGAGACAAGCCGAGTCAGGGGAACCAGAAAACAGAATAACGAGAAACAAGCCGAGGTCAAAGGGTAGGAGAAAGTCACAAAGTCAGTTTAACAAGCCAGAGTGTACGTAACCACAAATCACAAGTTCAGAATCAATACTATACAGCAAAGACCACAACAGGGCAGGGAGGAACAGGAAAGGTGAGTATAAATACCCTAGGTTGAATTCTGATTGGATAACTTCCAATCAGAATTAACAATCACATGTGGGAGATATCTAAGCCTCCCACTGTGATTGTGGTACTGTTGCTTTAACGCCGGGTCACTCACGTGACCCCGGCGTTTGCATAAATCAACGACCTTCCAGCGTGCAGCGTTATACATGCTGCCGCTGGGAGGCGTGACGGATGCGAGCGGCGAGCGGCGGAGAGGAGACGCCGCTCGCCGACAGGTAGGAGGAGGGGAGACCGCGGGCGGCGATGGACTGAGGGTGAGTGCTGCGAGTTGCGAGCAGCCTCCCCTACTAGCCGCCCGCGGACCCCTGACAGGGTTGTTTTCTGCGAGGCCTCCTAAGGACACCCATGCCCCCCATGCACGTGGTAAATGTAACAACCCCCCCCCCAAAGAAAAAGACACCAAAAAAAAAAAACTGAACGGCAAAAAATAAATTAAAAATGGGCCAGCGTGTGGTATCGTTTGAAACAGTCTCCAATGCAGAGTCCAGGCTGCCCAGGGCAGTCAGGACAGTAATATACACTGTCTTTTCTCTGCCCCTCTTAGAACAGACCCTGCATCTTTTTTGGGGATTCTGTTTTGCCGCAGTAGGGGGAATTTTAAAAATAAAATGTGTAGCCCCAACTCTGCTCTCTCCCATCACCGCCCGGGGAGCAGGTGCATCACGGTACAAAATCCCCGAAATGATCTGGAGCTGAAACTAAAAATCTCAGTTGCTTCCCGGGGTTTGCTTTTTTGAACAACAAGAAAGCGTTGTTGTAACAGATCCCTAACAACCTCTGGTGGATGTGAAACAAACCAGGGAATTACAATTTACACATCCATTCGCTCCATTCCTCTGTTCGTCTGGTTCCGTGCGAATTTCACGTGTAATGCAGAGGTGGCCGCCATTTCGGGACTTTCCACGTGTTCGCGGCCATCTTGTGTGCGAACAGCGGTGTTTGCCTGCAATCGCATGGAACTGAAAACGGATACGCAAACAGGCGAACACCGCTGAATCCTCCAGACCTCCATAAGTTCGTACGGAAACTACCGAACGTCCCCTCGTTCGGTAGTTATATGCAATCATCTATGGGGATTCCAGCGAACCCCGCGATTCGCATGGATGGCCAGAATATCATACCCTTTTACCGTGCGAACGGAGACCGACCGCAAGGCCAAAACTCATGGAACTAATTTCGGCTAGTTGGTCTGTGCGGTCGGTCAAAACTTTGGAACGTTATATCTCCCGAACTGTACATCCGAATGGGGTGATTTTTGGATATATTGTCCCCCTGAAGGAGAGCTATCCAGCGCTACCGGATTTAAAGCTGTACCCCCTGTTTTTGGGGTACATCCAGAACTGGTGGAAAAATGTGGACATTTTAATTGGGTTATGTAGTTATCTGAGGGGAGGAGACGTGGGGGTGTTACCATCTGTATTATTGGTTGTTTTCATCCTCCCCCTGGGAGTGTTCTGTGTGTATCTATTTCTAATAAAAAGCAGGCTGGGTGTTCCAGTCCTCAGTTCATCTTGACCCTTCAAAACGTAGCCTCGTCTCGTTCTTGGAAGGGGATTATTTGGGAATAGTATTCTGCTCCTGTTTACAGCTGAACCTGCTCCTCACTCTGGATATCGTGGATGGGATTACATCAGCCTACTTCTCCACAGCAGCTTGCAGGGAAAAAGGACGTCCTCAACGGCAGAAACCCTCTCTCTATCTGGGTAGCCGTTACATTGGTTGGCAGCGGTGGGATGGTTCTTTTTGCCCAAGGAGCAAGTGCTGAATGGAGTCTCAGTATGCCAAGCTGAAAAGACCCACACTGAAAGATCTATTGGAAAATCGTGGTAGGAGTGCTAGTAACAGACCAAGGAGAGAGCTGATAGCTGACCTACTGGAGCTGGACGAAATGGATAGATCCATGGAGGTAACTGAACCTATTGCACCGGTCAGCGAGAACGATGTACTCACTGCTATTGTACAGCGAAGATTAGCATTATATCCGGAAAAGACCACGGAGCTAGTAGACAGACTGTTCAAGAACGCAAAAGAGGAGATCGAGACTAAGAGGAGGCAAGACACGGAACATGTATTGGCGCAACAAGCTAGTACACATATAGTTCCTACTCCTCCTCCCGTTGCTGCAGGGAGGAAAATACCATTTACTGCATTTAAAGCGTTTGCAGAAAATGAGGAAGAGATTGATGGGTATTTGGCAGATTTTGAGCGGCAGTGCTCACTGCACCAGATACCCCCAGACCAATGGGTTACTATTCTGGCTGGAAAACTTTCAGGAAAAGCAAATGAGGCTTTTCGGGCACTCACGGCCGAAGATATCACACAATATCAGCGGGTGAAAGCCGCACTACTCACCCGATACGCAGTCACCCCAGAGGCATATCGCCGTCGCTTCCGGGAGTCCAAAAAGAAGGCAGCGGACTCCCACATGGAATGGGCAAACAAGCTACAAAGGGTGGCATCACATTGGATGCAAGGGTGCAATGCTAACACCGGAGAAGAAGTGCTACAATTGTTCTTGATGGAACATTTCTTCCAAGATTTGGCGGCAGATACACAGGATTGGGTGAGAGATCGCCGCCCAGCCAACTTAAATGAGGCAGCACGACTAGCGGACGAATATGTGGAAACGAGAAAAGTGAGCCAAGGTACTACACGACCAGCACCTAGAACAGAGGCCCGCACCCCAACATACGCTGCACGCACAGAATTCCGGGCCCCGGTACCCCCAGGACCTCCACGTCCTCAAGGGTCTAACAACCAGCCCCGGGAATCCTACAGAGTGACGTGTCATCGCTGCGGCAACCTGGGACATATTGCCCGTGTTTGCCCGTTGGGATCAGCCAATAATAATTGGAGGCGCACATCTAACAACGAAAGCCCATCTTCACGCCCCGCTGCTGCTCACTGCCTGGAAATTGAAGGGAGCCCTGAGGAATGCCTGGGAATATTATATGAGGCCAACCCCATACAAGCGGCTTCCCCAGATAATCGCCAGCACCACCGTCAGGAGGTGCGTGTAAATGGACAGATAGCACAAGGCCTAAGGGACACTGGCGCTACCATCACGTTAATACAAAAGCATCTGGTGAAACCAGAACTTGTGTCTAACCGTACTGTTGCTGTTCGGGTCGCAGGGGGGGCTGTTTTTCGCTTACCCACCGCCCGGGTACACTTGGATTGGGGAGTCGGGTCAGGAAAGACCACGGTGGGCATTATGGACAACCTACCCGCTGAGGTCGTGTTGGGCAATGATATTGGCCCTCTAGCCTCGGCCTTTTTACCCACTACTGCTGCGGCTTGCCCCGTGACCACCCGCTCACAGACCCGTATCGAGGACGATCCGCCAACAGGTCGGGAGACCCAGGTAAGCCACCGACAGACACCTAGCAATGACACTACAGATAGACCGCTAGCTTGGGACACCCCAGAGGAGTTTGGGAGGGAAACTAGACAGGACCCCACCCTCCGAAAGTACCGAGAACTAGCTGACAATAGAGGGGATGAGCGGGAACGTTTTATATGGGAAGGGGACCGATTATACAGATTAACCGAAGGCAGGAAGAGAGGCTGTGCTCCTTCGCAGAAGCGCCAATTAGTGGTACCTAGAAAGTACCGATTGGAGCTTCTCCGAATTGGCCACGACATTCCGTTAGCAGGACATCTAGGGGGTAACCGCACAACATACAGAATCACTCAGACCTTCTTTTGGCCAGGAATCTCGAAGGACGTGCGCCGTTACTGTAGCACGTGTGATGTATGCCAGAGGGTGGGGAAGAGAGGGGATCATCCGAAAGCTCGACTGTCCCCTATGCCTGTGATCGAGGAACCATTTAGCAGGGTGGCAGTCGATCTAGTAGGACCCCTACCTAACCCCAGTCCCTCTGGTAAGAAATACATTCTTACCGTGGTGGACTATGCCACCCGCTACCCAGAAGCCGTCGCTCTGACGAATATCCAGGCTGACACTGTCGCTAGTGCGCTAGTCGGGATATTCACCAGAGTAGGATTTCCCCAGGAAATCTTGTCGGACAGAGGGACCCAGTTTACCGCAGACTTAACCCAGCAGTTGTGGAAGGTCTGTGGTATTAAGCCCCTACTTAGTTCACCGTACCACCCCCAGACTAACGGTCTCTGTGAACGCTTTAATGGTACCCTAAAGCAATTGCTACGGACCTTTACGGCGGAATACAGAGACTGGGAGCGATTTTTGCCACACCTCCTGTTTGCTTATCGGGAGGTGCCGCAGGAGTCCACTGGGTTCTCTCCCTTTGAACTGCTCTATGGACGGAGGGTGCGAGGCCCTCTCGACCTCATCCGAGAGCACTGGGAGGGAGAGACGGAACACGAAGGTGTCCCCATCGTACCATATGTGCTAGAAATGCGGGACCGTATGGAACAGTTATCCCGGATGGCCCGGGATCATCTCCATGCGGCCCAGGGTCGGCAGAAACATTGGTACGATCGGAACGCTAGGCTGAGAACATTCCAGGTAGGACAGAAAGTTCTAGTGCTTAAACCCGTTCGAGGAAATAAATTGCAGACCTCCTGGCAAGGCCCCTACAAAGTAGTAGCCCAGGTCTGTGACACCACCTATATCATTGCCAGTAGCAAGGACGAAAAGATACAGAAGTCCTTTCATATAAACCTATTAAAGGAATACCAAGAACGGCCCGAAGACATAGCCGCCATATGCATCCCCGCCACTGAGGACCCTGACAGTCTCCCCATCCCTGATCTATTAGCCAACCCCGAGTCCAAAACTCTGCTTAATACAGTACAGCTAGGGGAGCGATTAACTCCCACAGAACGAGAACAACTCCAGCAACTACTAGTTGAAAAGAGATTAACCTTTTCCCAGGAGCCAGGCTACACACCTGTAGCGACCCATTACGTAGAAACCCCAGGACAAGCCCCGCTCCGACAAACTCCCTATAGAATTCCCGAGGCTGTAAAAGAAGAGATGAGGAAGGAGATTCAGGAAATGTTAAAACTAGGGGTTATAGAGCCATCCGACAGTCCCTGGGCATCTCCCGTCGTCCTAGTCCCCAAAAAGGACGGGACGACCCGGTTCTGTGTCGATTACCGACGCCTCAACGACCGAACTGTGACAGACGCATACCCCATGCCCCGAGTAGACGAGCTATTGGATCGCATTGCCAGGGGACGCTATTTGACCACCATTGACTTGTGCAAGGGGTACTGGCAGATTCCCCTGGCCAAGGACGCTATCCCTAAGTCGGCGTTTGTCACCCCGTTTGGCCTATACCAGTTTAAGGTCATGCCTTTCGGGATGAAAAACGCCCCAGCTACTTTTCAGCGCTTAGTGGACCGCCTCCTTGATGGCTTCCAGGACTTCGCTTGCGCATACCTGGATGACATTGCGATCTATAGCGAGACTTGGGGGGAACACCTACAACACATAGAGACTGTGTTGGATCAGATTAGGGCCGCCGGCCTAACTCTAAAGCCGGAGAAGTGTAACTTTGGCATGGCTGAAGTCCAGTATTTGGGACACCGGGTGGGTTGTGGGAAACAACGACCAGAACCCGCTAAAATAGAGGCCGTAGCCAATTGGCCCACACCCCACACTAAGACACAAGTGTTAGCTTTTTTAGGGACAGCAGGGTACTACAGGAGATTTGTCCCTGACTACAGCGCCATCGCCAAACCCTTGACAGATTTGACAAAGAAGAATTTACCTAGAGTAGTCCTGTGGTCTCCCGCCTGTGAAACAGCCTTCCAAACCTTGAAACAAGCCTTGATCAATGCACCTGTTTTATCTGCCCCCGTCCCTAACAAAAGATTTGTCGTCCACACAGATGCGTCCATGTACGGACTGGGGGCAGTGCTAAGCCAGGTCGGCGAAGACGGGGGCGAACACCCTGTCGCGTATCTCAGCAGAAAACTCTTACCTAGAGAAGTGAGTTACGCGGCAGTGGAAAAAGAGTGCTTAGCCCTGGTCTGGGCCCTAAAGAAATTAACCCCATATCTGTATGGTCAAGAATTCACCTTAATTACTGATCATAACCCCCTTGTATGGCTGAACAGAGTAGCTGGAGATAATGGACGCTTACTGAGATGGAGTCTCGCCCTACAGCCATACAATTTCTCCATCCAATATCGCCCTGGCAAGTTTAATGGGAACGCGGACGGTCTGTCCAGACAAACAGAACTATTGCCCTAACAAAGGACCGGACAGCCCCAAGTTGACCCGAAAAGGATCAATCCGGGTCTGCCGGAGTGTTCCACAAAAGGGGAGCAGTGTAACAGATCCCTAACAACCTCTGGTGGATGTGAAACAAACCAGGGAATTACAATTTACACATCCATTCGCTCCATTCCTCTGTTCGTCTGGTTCCGTGCGAATTTCACGTGTAATGCAGAGGTGGCCGCCATTTCGGGACTTTCCACGTGTTCGCGGCCATCTTGTGTGCGAACAGCGGTGTTTGCCTGCAATCGCATGGAACTGAAAACGGATACGCAAACAGGCGAACACCGCTGAATCCTCCAGACCTCCATAAGTTCGTACGGAAACTACCGAACGTCCCCTCGTTCGGTAGTTATATGCAATCATCTATGGGGATTCCAGCGAACCCCGCGATTCGCATGGATGGCCAGAATATCATACCCTTTTACCGTGCGAACGGAGACCGACCGCAAGGCCAAAACTCATGGAACTAATTTCGGCTAGTTGGTCTGTGCGGTCGGTCAAAACTTTGGAACGTTATATCTCCCGAACTGTACATCCGAATGGGGTGATTTTTGGATATATTGTCCCCCTGAAGGAGAGCTATCCAGCGCTACCGGATTTAAAGCTGTACCCCCTGTTTTTGGGGTACATCCAGAACTGGTGGAAAAATGTGGACATTTTAATTGGGTTATGTAGTTATCTGAGGGGAGGAGACGTGGGGGTGTTACCATCTGTATTATTGGTTGTTTTCATCCTCCCCCTGGGAGTGTTCTGTGTGTATCTATTTCTAATAAAAAGCAGGCTGGGTGTTCCAGTCCTCAGTTCATCTTGACCCTTCAAAACGTAGCCTCGTCTCGTTCTTGGAAGGGGATTATTTGGGAATAGTATTCTGCTCCTGTTTACAGCTGAACCTGCTCCTCACTCTGGATATCGTGGATGGGATTACATCAGCCTACTTCTCCACAGCAGCTTGCAGGGAAAAAGGACGTCCTCAACGGCAGAAACCCTCTCTCTATCTGGGTAGCCGTTACAGTTGTGGGTTGCAATCTGCATTAGGTAGATTGCAACCTTTTTGTACCAGGCCCTTGTCTTTCGTATAACTAGGTAGGGCTGCAGCAGCTGATCTGCCAGATCAACCCCACCCATATGACGGTTATAGGCCTTGATGCACACTGGCTTCCTCGTTCTCTCAGCTCTGCCACGTACAGGGACCTCCACAGTCCCCTCAGTGTGGATGGTGGTAAGAAGGTACACATCCTTCTTGTCTCTGTACTTAACTGCCAACAGCTCCTCTTGGCGCAGAGCTGAGGTCTCCCCCCTCCGTAGCCGGGTGCGTGCAAGTTGTCCTGGGAAACCTGTGCTGTTCTTTTTAATTGTGCCGCAAGCTACTGTATCAAAACAGTACAGTAGCTTGAACAAAGGGACACTTGTATAAAAAATGTCAGTATACAAGTGGTACCCTTTGTTCATCAGGGGGGATATCAGGTCCCAGACAATCTTGCCACTGGTTCCCATATGTTCTGGGCAACCTGGAGGGTCAAGGTGGCTATCCTTTCCCTCGTACACCCGGAAGGCCTGAGTATACCCAGTCTCGCTATCACAGAGCTTATACATCTTTACACCATACCTAGAGCGCTTGGAAGGAACATACTGCTTGAATCCCAGCCTTCCCTTATACTTCATCAGGGATTCATCCACGCATATATTCCTTCCAGGTGTATAAGCCTCTGCAAACCTGGCAGCAAAGTGGGTAATCAGGGGGCGGATTTTATACAGCCTGTCAAACTGGGGATGCTGTTGTCGCTGAAGTGCATGAAATGCAGAATCATTTCATACCTCTTCCTCGACATACATTGGGAGTAAATGGGGGTAGAGCAGATGGGGCTACTGCTCCAGTAGGAGCGGATGGAGGGCTTCTTTATGATGCCCATCAGCATAGTCAATGCCCAGAATCTTTTAAATACTGGCACATCGATGGGGGCCCATTGCTGCTTTGCCAAAAAAAGAGTCCGGTTTTGTAGCTCGGAATTGATGGGCATATAAATTAGTTTGGGCGACAATGTTCCCCAATACATCATCGCCCAGAAACACCTCCATAAACTGCTGAGGGCTAAATCCTGTGACATCCAAATTAATGCCAGGATTTGCAGTAAAGGATGGGATGTCTGGCCTCTGGTTATGAGGCACTACCCACTCCTCAGCAGTTCTGCCAGCTGGAGCAGCACGTCTCCTTCTGGCAGGGGGACTAGCAGGCACAGATACAACATCACCAGATACATCACTAGCAGTAGACACTGTATCGAGTGATGATGTATCTGAGCACCTGGCAGGGTCAAAATCAGGGTCAGAGTCTGACTTAGACGCGTCAGACTCTAGCGCAAGGGTGGCATATGACTGCTCAGCGCGGGTTGTCTTCCGTGACCCGTGTGCCATGATCACAATTGCTTTACTTAGTGACCTGTCACAAAAAAAATAAAAAATAAAAAATAACCCCTGAAAAAATGAACAGACAGCAAAATAAGTGATGCTGTGCAAGAGCCTGTGATCTGTATAGTGATCACTGGCAGGGCAGGGGTTAATCGTTTTGAAAAGAGCTTTTGGGTCTCAAAAAAATCACAAAAAAAATGAACCCCTAAAAAAAAAAAAAAGGCACAAACAGCAGAAAAGATCTGCTGTGCAAGAGCCAGTGATTATAGTGATCACTGGCAAGACAGGGGTTAATGGCTCTGAAAAGAGCCTTTGGGTCTCAAGATTTTACAAATCCCTACCTATAAATACCTAAATCTCTCTAGCTAAACCACAGATCTCTCTCTCTCACACTAAAACACAAGTGAAGAGAGGGAGGCAGATCCACACTAATCAGAGAAATGGGGAACACACTTGGGATGAAATTGCTAATGGGGCAAGCTGTGATTGTATGACTCCAGCCTGCCCCTTATGATGCGGCATGCTAGGGACGCCCCCAGAAGCCCCATGATTCACTGCCTTTCGAAAAAAAAGGGGGGGGGGGGAGTTAATATTGATCATTTTCTTTATTTTATATTTATTTTTTTATATATATTATTTTATATGCACGGAGTGCCAGGACCCCTCAAGGCACTCATCACATGCAGTACATCACTGCTATACTATCAGAGCTTCCAGAGCTCAAAATAGGTGCAGACGTACCAGGTACGTCCAAGGTCATTATGGACTGTTTTCTGCCAGACGTACCTGATACGTCCGCAGTCAGGAAGGGGTTAAACTCCATCATCCCCCGGCACAGGAAACATACATATATATATAAGTGGGGACTTTGAAAATCTTTCAACCTGAAAAGTGGGGACTTAGAACTTTTTTTTGCCTGAAAAGTGGTGACTTAGAAAATATTTTGCACATTTAAAAATAGAAAAATAAATACATTTCAGCACACAGCAGCCCCTCAAGTTGCATCCCCTGACAGCCCCCACCTGGGTGACCAACATATCCAAAAATCAGCCAGATCCCTGCAGGGATTCAGGAATTTCATGGAAGTCATAATTTTAGCGGTAACCGCCAGGCTCCCGTAACCGAAATTAGTTCCATAGAATCGCGGCCAAGAGCCGCTGGATAACAACCGGCAAAACGCAAGGTTTTCATGCCGAAAATAGTTCCAGGGATTTCGCGCCTATGTCCCCTGAAGTCTTTTCTCGGTTTTGGGCCACGCAGACGCCCGCCAGGGGTCTAGCTTTCGGTTCTACCGCTGGAGGGAGACAGGGCAGCCAGGCAGGCAGGCAGCCAGGCAGGCAGGCAGCCAGCCAGGCAGGCAGGCAGGCAGGCTGGCTGTACTGCCTACGTAGGTCTTTGAGCTTACATTCAGCAGCCTCCCCTGCCCTGTGGGACGACCAGGGTTAAGCCCCGTCATTTCACGGCCTGCTCAACCGCCTCCCACCCCTCCCGTTCGGCCACCTCCGTGCCTTAAGCCCCCTCTGGTGACGGTCCCTTCCGCTCGGGCCTTAAGCCCCCTTTGGTGATTGCTCCCCTCCGCTCGGGCCTTAAGCCCCCCGCCCCTGAGACCCTGGAGGCATGGAAGCCTAGTTCACGCACCCCAAGTGCGCAGTGGCGCCCATGTCAGAAGTCGCAGATGACTTATATGTCAAGTTGTCCCTCCAAGGCCCTGCTGCACTAGCTGGCCGCAATGCTGTTTTTTTTTTTTTTTTATTCTTGGCAGTGTCAGCTTCACTCTCCTTCTCACTCTCTTGTGTGTGTGTGTGTGGGGGTGGAGGGGTGGGTTAAGTCCCTGGAGGACACCTCTACTTCCTTCTTGCAACACCCACCTATGCCCAACTCTGTATCTCCTGTCCGTGTGTTGTCTCCACACATGTTGGGTATCTTCCAAGGTGCCAAGTTGTCCAGGGAGGCGATAAAATGTGGAGTGAAAGAGGCAAGAAGACACCCCACCCACCACAGATGGCCTGTCCACCAGGGCCACTCTCCCCATTGCAAGGGAGGGAGCAGGCACAGAGAGCCAGACCACATGGGTAGGACGGCGGTGGTCGGGAGAGGAGAGAATCCCCAACCCAACACACCGCTTACCCCCTGGTACAACCTCCATGCCTACACTTCCCAGTGCCTGGCGGCAGGGAGGATGCGTTCAAAGGGCAGCAAGACCACAGAGGTAAGGGCAGTGTGCAGGAGGAGAGAGCTTCTCCAACCCGTCACACCGCTTGCAACAAGGCCCGTCCACCAGGGCCACTCTCCCCATTGTACGGTGCCAGGGAGGGAGCAGGCACAGAGAGCCAGACCACAGGGGTAGGACGGCGGTGGGCGGGAGAGGAGAGCATCCCCAACCCGACACACCGCTTACCCCCTGGTACAACCTCCATGCCTACACTTCCCAGTGCCTGGCGGCAGGGAGGAAGCGTTCAAAGGGCAGCAAGACCACAGAGGTAAGGGCAGTGTGCAGGAGGAGAGAGCTTCTCCAACCCGTCACACCGCTTGCAACAAGGCCCGTCCACCAGGGCCACTCTCCCCATTGTAGGGTGCCAGGGAGGGAGCAGGCACAGACAACCAGACCACAGGGGTAGGACGGCGGTTGGCGGGAGGGGAGAGCATCCACAACCCGTCACACCGCTTACCCCCTGGCCCTGCCTCCATGCTTACACTCCACGGTGCCGGGTGGCAGGGAGAAAGCCTTCAAAGGGCAACCAGTACGCAGAGGAAGGGTAGTAGTGGAGCTCTTCTCCAAAGCATCATATCGCTTGCAACAAGGCCCATCCACCAGTGACACTCTCCCCGTTGTAGGGTGCTGGGGAGGGAGCAGGCACAGACAACCAGACCACAGGGGTAGGACGGCGGTAGGCGGGAGGGGAGAGCATCCACAACCCGTCACACCGCTTACCCCCTGGCCCTGCCTCCATGCCTACAGACAGTCCACAGTGCCGGGTGGCAGGGAGAAAGCCTTCAAAGGTCAACCAGTACACAGAGGAAGGGTAGTAGTGGAGCTCTTCTCCAAAGCATCACATCACTTGCATCAAGGCCCATCCACAAGTGACACTCTACACATTGTAGGGTGCCGGGGAGGGAGCAGGCACAGACAACCAGACCACAGGGGTAGGACGGCGGTGGGCGGGAGGGGAGAGCATCCACAACCCGTCACACCGCTTACCCCCTGGCCCAGCCTCCATGCCTACACTCCACGGTGCCGGTTGGCAGGGAGAAAGCCTTCAAAGGGCAACCAGTACACAGAGGAAGGGTAGTAGTGGAGCTCTTCTCCAAAGCATCATATCGCTTGCAACAAGGCCCATCCACCGGTGACACTCTCCCCGTTGTAGGGTGCTGGGGAGGGAGCAGGCACAGACAACCAGACCACAGGGGTAGGACGGCGGTGGGCGGGAGGGGAGAGCATCCACGACCCGTCACACTGCTTACCCCCTGGCGTAAGACAACTTCGGAGCTGGTAAATAAAAAACGCTCTGTGCGGCCACGGGTGAATCGGAGGCATTAAAAGTCGGCCGCCTTTGTCCCCACCAGGGAAGGGGACCTCAGCAGGCCACGGGGCACCAGCCTCCTCCACGGCGCACACGGTATCGTACCTCTGCTTTTAGATGGGGCAGGGAGCAAACTCAGTTGGAGGTCACCAGACAGGGAGAGAAGCGCTTGGCTCGCAGACAGGTAGCGCCCTCACTGGCGGAGCCCGGTGTGAGTCCAGGGACCACGCCTGAGGCGGAGGAGAGAAGGACCATTTCGCCTGTTTGCAGGGGGCCACCAGGGACCGCCTCAGCGAAAGCCTCTTCCCAGCTCAGGCGCAGGGAGCCATATCGATTGGAGAAGGTAGTGGGGTAAACATGGAGGTCAAGAAGGTCCGATTCCAATAGAAGACAGGTAAGTGAGATAACCTCCTGTAAGTCTGGAACTCTGTGTAGGCATCAGAGAACTAGCCAGGGTCCCCTGACCACCAAAGGGAGTAAAACTTTCTGTCAGTCTGGAACTCTTCCTGGGCATAGGAGAACCGGCCAGACTCCCCTGCCTATTGTTCAAAATTTTCGCTCCGAGATAATCTCCTCAAGGGTGCCCCCAGCAGTTATCGTGCACTTTCTGCACGCGCGTCATTTAGGGGGACCGAACCAACAAAGTGTACGACCTCATGGAAGTGGTGCCTGGACACAGCTAGGCAGATCCGACCTCATTTCTGTCAAAGGCCGGAGCTCATGGGACTTAGAAATATTTTCGCTCTTTGCCGCCATGCCCTTCCCAGCCACCAGGGGGCGCCACTAGGGTTGCAGGGTGACCGGGGCAGGCTCCCTTCCCCTGCCTGACCTGCCCCCCTGAAGTCCCGCAATGAAGGGAGGTCGTGGAGGGCAGATGACGATTGCAGACAGGAAAGGGGGGAAACCGCCTGTCCGTCTGGAACTCTTCCTGGGCATAGGAGAACCAGCCAGAGTCCCCTGCCTGCTTGTGGGACTTTGAACATTTTTCAACCTGAAAAGTGGGGACTTTGAAAATATTTCACCATGTAAAGTGGGGAACTTGGATTATATGCTGCACAATCTCCTCGGGGGTGGCGCCACAGCTGACAGCGCGACCGACCCCATGGAGTTTAGACTGGACGCAGCAGGGCAGAACCGACCCCGTTTTTGCCTCACACCTGGAGCTCGCTGAAGGCTGCCCAACCCCTGCCTGCCTGCCTGGCCAGCCTAGCTGTGGACCTTGGTGTCCCTAATCATTTTTGCCAACCAGGGGGTGCTCCACTAGAGGTGCAGGGGACACAGGGCAGGCACCCTTCACCTGCCCAACCAATCCTGGGTGGCTGGGAGCGAGCAGAGGACCTTGGAAACTTTTATCATTTTTGTCCACCGGGGTGCGCCACTAGGGATGCAGGGTGCCCAGGGCAGGCTCCCTTCCCCTCCCCATCAAGCACCCTGAAGTCCCGCAACGAAGGGAGGTCAGGGAGGGCAGATGACGATTGCAGACAGGAAAGGGGGGAAACCGCCTGTCAGTCTGGAACTCTTCCTGGGCATAGGAGAACCAGCCAGAGTCCCCTGCCTGCTTGTGGGACTTTGAACAATTTTCAACCTGAAAAGTGGGGACTTGGATTATATGCTGCACAATCTCCTCAGGGGTGGCGCCAGAGCTGACAGCACGACCGACCCCATGGACGTTTAGCCTGGACGCAGCAGGGCAGAACCGACCCCGTTTTTGCCTCATACCTGGAGCTCGCTGAAGGCCTGCCTGCCTGCCTGGCCAGCCCAGCTGTGGACCTTGGTGTCCCTAATCATTTTTGCCAACCAGGGGGTGCTCCACTAGAGGTGCAGGGGACACAGGGCAGGCACCCTTCACCTGCCCAACCAATCCTGGGTGGCTGGGAGCAAGCAGAGGCCCCTGGAGCATTTTATCATTTTCGGCCACCGGGGGGCGCCACTAAGGGTGCAAGAGTCCCAGGGCAGGCACCCTTCCCCTGCCCGCCAAACCCTGGGAGGCTGGGAGCAAGCAGAGGCCCCTGGAGCATTTTATCAATTTCGGCCACTGGGGGCGCCACTAAGGGTGCAGGGGTCCCAGGGCAGGCACCCTTCCCCTGCCCGCCAAACCCTGGGAGGCTGGGAGCAAGCAGAGGCCCCTGGAGCATTTTATCATTTTCGGCCACCGGGGGGCGCCACTAAGGGTGCAGGGGTCCCAGGGCAGCCTCCCCATCCTGCCCCCTGAAGTCCCGCAACAAAGGAAGGTCGGGGTGGGCATATAACGATTGCAGACAGGTAAGGGGGAAAACCACCTGTCAGTGTGGAACTCTGGTTGGGCATAGGAGAACCAGCAAGAGTCCCCTGCTTGCTCTTCAAAATTTTTGCTCCTCAACAATCTCCTCGAGGGTGCCACCAGCTATTGTCGTGCACTTTCTGCACGCGCGTCATTTAGGGGGACCAACATGAAAGAGTGTCCGACCTCATGGAAGTGGTGCCTGGACGCGGCAGGGCAGATCCGACCTCATAGCCGACAGGCCTGGAGCTTGTGGGACTTAGAAAATATTTCACCCTGAAAACTGGAGAACTTGGATAATATGCTGCACAATCTCCTCGGGGGTGGCGCCAGAGCTGACAGTGTCCGACCGCATGGACGTTTAGCCTGGACGCAGCAGGGCAGATCCGACCTCATTTCTGTCAAATGCCTGGAGCTTGTGGGACTTTGAACATTTTTCAACCTGAAAAGTGGGGACTTAGAAAATATTTTGCACATTTAAAAATAAAAAAATATTAAAAAAAATACATTTCAGCACATAGAAGCCCCTCAATTTGCATCCCCTGACAGCCCCCACCTGGGTGACCAACATATCCAAAAATCAGCCAGATCCCTGCAGGGGTTCAGGAATTTCATGGAAGTCATAATTTTAGCGGTAACCGCCAGGCTCCCGTAAACGAAATTAGTTCCATAGAATCGCGGCCAAGTGCCGCTGGATAACAACCGGCAAAACGCAAGGTTTTCATGCCGAAAATAGTTCCAGGGATTTTGCGCCTTTGTCCCCCTGAAGTCTTTTCTCGGTTTTGGGCCACGCAGACGCCCGCCAGGGGTCTAGCTTTCGGTTTTACTGCTGTAGGGAGGCAGGGAAGCAGGCAGGCAGGCAGGCAGGCAGGCAGGCAGGTGGCTAAGTGCCGCTGGACACCGATCGGCAACGTTTTCATGCTGAAACTTGTTCCAGGGATTTTGTGGCCATGTCCCCCTGAAGTCTATTCTCGGTTTTGGGCCATGTGAATGGCTCGGTTCTGCTGCTGTACGCAGGGAGGGAAGGAGGCATGAGGGCAGGCAGACAGGGAAAGCGGGGACTTTGAAGGTGTTTTCTTTTTACCCTTCTGTAACCCCTTAGTGACCAGGCCATTTTTCAATTTTATTACCGTGAACCCCTTAGTGACCAGGCCATTTTTCAATTGTATTACCGTTAAGGACCAGGGCTCTTTTTACATTTCTGCAGTGGTTGTGTTTAGATGTAATTTGCCTCTTACACATTTACTGCACCCATACATATTATATACCATTTTTCTCGCTATTAAATGTTCATTCTAAAGATACCATCATTTTCATCATATCATATAATTTACTAGAATAAAAAAAGTAAAATATGATAAAAAAACAAACAAAAAAAAACACAGCTGGCCATCATGCACCCATGTCCTAGTTGGAACATGTCTGAAGCCGACCAATGTAATTCACCTCCGTCAAACTGTATGTTTTTGAAAAGTACACACCCTAGGGCATTTCACATGGTGGCATTTGAACACTTTACATGCACTAATTCTACCACCAGTCTCTGTCAAACGTTTTTGTGGTGTTATTTTTCACTCACACATTCTACTTTGTGCATAGATTCTAAGCTCCTGTTAGGTGTTACTGCCAAAGGACACCACAATATGTACTTGGCATCATCTCCCGAGTACAGCGATAATATACTGCTTTTAGATGGGGCAGGGAGCAAACTCAGTTGGAGGTCACCAGACAGGGAGAGAAGCGCTTGGCTCGCAGACAGGTAGCGCCCTCACTGGCGGAGCCCGGTGTGAGTCCAGGGACCACGCCTGAGGCGGAGGAGAGAAGGACCATTTCGCCTGTTTGCAGGGGGCCACCAGGGACCGCCTCAGCGAAAGCCTCTTCCCAGCTCAGGCGCAGGGAGCCATATCGATTGGAGAAGGTAGTGGGGTAAACATGGAGGTCAAGAAGGTCCGATTCCAATAGAAGACAGGTAAGTGAGATAACCTCCTGTAAGTCTGGAACTCTGTGTAGGCATCAGAGAACTAGCCAGGGTCCCCTGACCACCAAAGGGAGTAAAACTTTCTGTCAGTCTGGAACTCTTCCTGGGCATAGGAGAACCGGCCAGACTCCCCTGCCTATTGTTCAAAATTTTCGCTCCGAGATAATCTCCTCAAGGGTGCCCCCAGCAGTTATCGTGCACTTTCTGCACGCGCGTCATTTAGGGGGACCGAACCAACAAAGTGTACGACCTCATGGAAGTGGTGCCTGGACACAGCTAGGCAGATCCGACCTCATTTCTGTCAAAGGCCGGAGCTCATGGGACTTAGAAATATTTTCGCTCTTTGCCGCCATGCCCTTCCCAGCCACCAGGGGGCGCCACTAGGGTTGCAGGGTGACCGGGGCAGGCTCCCTTCCCCTGCCTGACCTGCCCCCCTGAAGTCCCGCAATGAAGGGAGGTCGTGGAGGGCAGATGACGATTGCAGACAGGAAAGGGGGGAAACCGCCTGTCCGTCTGGAACTCTTCCTGGGCATAGGAGAACCAGCCAGAGTCCCCTGCCTGCTTGTGGGACTTTGAACATTTTTCAACCTGAAAAGTGGGGACTTTGAAAATATTTCACCATGTAAAGTGGGGAACTTGGATTATATGCTGCACAATCTCCTCGGGGGTGGCGCCACAGCTGACAGCGCGACCGACCCCATGGAGTTTAGACTGGACGCAGCAGGGCAGAACCGACCCCGTTTTTGCCTCACACCTGGAGCTCGCTGAAGGCTGCCCAACCCCTGCCTGCCTGCCTGGCCAGCCTAGCTGTGGACCTTGGTGTCCCTAATCATTTTTGCCAACCAGGGGGTGCTCCACTAGAGGTGCAGGGGACACAGGGCAGGCACCCTTCACCTGCCCAACCAATCCTGGGTGGCTGGGAGCGAGCAGAGGACCTTGGAAACTTTTATCATTTTTGTCCACCGGGGTGCGCCACTAGGGATGCAGGGTGCCCAGGGCAGGCTCCCTTCCCCTCCCCATCAAGCACCCTGAAGTCCCGCAACGAAGGGAGGTCAGGGAGGGCAGATGACGATTGCAGACAGGAAAGGGGGGAAACCGCCTGTCAGTCTGGAACTCTTCCTGGGCATAGGAGAACCAGCCAGAGTCCCCTGCCTGCTTGTGGGACTTTGAACAATTTTCAACCTGAAAAGTGGGGACTTGGATTATATGCTGCACAATCTCCTCAGGGGTGGCGCCAGAGCTGACAGCACGACCGACCCCATGGACGTTTAGCCTGGACGCAGCAGGGCAGAACCGACCCCGTTTTTGCCTCATACCTGGAGCTCGCTGAAGGCCTGCCTGCCTGCCTGGTCAGCCCAGCTGTGGACCTTGGTGTCCCTAATCATTTTTGCCAACCAGGGGGTGCTCCACTAGAGGTGCAGGGGACACAGGGCAGGCACCCTTCACCTGCCCAACCAATCCTGGGTGGCTGGGAGCAAGCAGAGGCCCCTGGAGCATTTTATCATTTTCGGCCACCGGGGGGCGCCACTAAGGGTGCAGGAGTCCCAGGGCAGGCACCCTTCCCCTGCCCGCCAAACCCTGGGAGGCTGGGAGCAAGCAGAGGCCCCTGGAGCATTTTATCAATTTCGGCCACCGGGGGCGCCACTAAGGGTGCAGGGGTCCCAGGGCAGGCACCCTTCCCCTGCCCGCCAAACCCTGGGAGGCTGGGAGCAAGCAGAGGCCCCTGGAGCATTTTATCATTTTCGGCCACCGGGGGGCGCCACTAAGGGTGCAGGGGTCCCAGGGCAGCCTCCCCATCCTGCCCCCTGAAGTCCCGCAACAAAGGAAGGTCGGGGTGGGCATATAACGATTGCAGACAGGTAAGGGGGAAAACCACCTGTCAGTGTGGAACTCTGGTTGGGCATAGGAGAACCAGCAAGAGTCCCCTGCTTGCTCTTCAAAATTTTTGCTCCTCAACAATCTCCTCGAGGGTGCCACCAGCTATTGTCGTGCACTTTCTGCACGCGCGTCATTTAGGGGGACCAACATGAAAGAGTGTCCGACCTCATGGAAGTGGTGCCTGGACGCGGCAGGGCAGATCCGACCTCATAGCCGACAGGCCTGGAGCTTGTGGGACTTAGAAAATATTTCACCCTGAAAACTGGAGAACTTGGATAATATGCTGCACAATCTCCTCGGGGGTGGCGCCAGAGCTGACAGTGTCCGACCGCATGGACGTTTAGCCTGGACGCAGCAGGGCAGATCCGACCTCATTTCTGTCAAATGCCTGGAGCTTGTGGGACTTTGAACATTTTTCAACCTGAAAAGTGGGGACTTAGAAAATATTTTGCACATTTAAAAATAAAAAAATATTAAAAAAAATACATTTCAGCACATAGAAGCCCCTCAATTTGCATCCCCTGACAGCCCCCACCTGGGTGACCAACATATCCAAAAATCAGCCAGATCCCTGCAGGGGTTCAGGAATTTCATGGAAGTCATAATTTTAGCGGTAACCGCCAGGCTCCCGTAAACGAAATTAGTTCCATAGAATCGCGGCCAAGTGCCGCTGGATAACAACCGGCAAAACGCAAGGTTTTCATGCCGAAAATAGTTCCAGGGATTTCGCGCCTTTGTCCCCCTGAAGTCTTTTCTCGGTTTTGGGCCACGCAGACGCCCGCCAGGGGTCTAGCTTTCGGTTTTACTGCTGTAGGGAGGCAGGGAAGCAGGCAGGCAGGCAGGCAGGCAGGCAGGTGGCTAAGTGCCGCTGGACACCGATCGGCAACGTTTTCATGCTGAAACTTGTTCCAGGGATTTTGTGGCCATGTCCCCCTGAAGTCTATTCTCGGTTTTGGGCCATGTGAATGGCTCGGTTCTGCTGCTGTACGCAGGGAGGGAAGGAGGCATGAGGGCAGGCAGACAGGGAAAGCGGGGACTTTGAAGGTGTTTTCTTTTTACCCTTCTGTAACCCCTTAGTGACCAGGCCATTTTTCAATTTTATTACCGTGAACCCCTTAGTGACCAGGCCATTTTTCAATTGTATTACCGTTAAGGACCAGGGCTCTTTTTACATTTCTGCAGTGGTTGTGTTTAGATGTAATTTGCCTCTTACACATTTACTGCACCCATACATATTATATACCATTTTTCTCGCTATTAAATGTTCATTCTAAAGATACCATCATTTTCATCATATCATAT
The DNA here is from genome assembly GCF_036172605.1 of Pelobates fuscus. Taxonomy (NCBI): domain Eukaryota; kingdom Metazoa; phylum Chordata; class Amphibia; order Anura; family Pelobatidae; genus Pelobates; species Pelobates fuscus. Next base: position 177,855,090 of record NC_086323.1, on the reverse strand, counting down.
AATTTACTAGAATAAAAAAAGTAAAATATGATAAAAAAACAAACCAAAAAAAACACAGCTGGCCATCATGCACCCATGTCCTAGTTGGAACATGTCTGAAGCCGACCAATGTAATTCACCTCCGTCAAACTGTATGTTTTTGAAAAGTACACACCCTAGGGCATTTCACATGGTGGCATTTGAACACTTTACATGCACTAATTCTACCACCAGTCTCTGTCAAACGTTTTTGTGGTGTTATTTTTCACTCACACATTCTACTTTGTGCATAGATTCTAAGCTCCTGTTAGGTGTTACTGCCAAAGGACACCACAATATGTACTTGGCATCATCTCCCGAGTACAGCGATAACACTCATGTATACGTTTGTCGGGTTCACTGGGGGGGTGCAAAGCGAAATGTCTGATATGCGTTTTTCAAATTTTATATATCTTGTTTGCCGATCTTGCTTTTGAGGGCCTTATCAGATATCCCAATGTATTTTCTTGCCATGAGCGTGCATATATTTGAAAAGTTTACACCCCACAGTAGTTGAAGAACGTGTGTGGAGGTAACTGTTCAATCCTCAATTTTACACACGCACACCGCTTTTTGACTGTGATTTAGGAGAGCCCGCTGTTGGTTATTGCAAGAACACACCCCGGGTTGTTTTCTGCGAGGCCTCCTAAGGACACCCATGCCCCCCCATGCATAGGTCTGGCAGGATTTGGGGAAGGTACGGTAACAATTGAATGACTTGCCATTTGAGTTGAAATTGAGAGTATGTCTTCTGATAGGCCTATCTTTAGCTTGGGGCTTATCACATACCCCAGTTTTATATATCGCCACAAAAGGGTACATACTTGAAACGTAGACACCCCGAGGTATTGCATGTATGTGGAGTGCTTTGATGCAACTTTTTTTTTAGCCAGAAAAAAGATAAAACAAGTTGAAGAACGTGTGTGGAGGTAACTGTTCAATCCTCAATTTTACACACGCACACCGCTATTTGACTGTGATTTAGGAGAGCCCGCTGTTGGTTATTGCAAGAACACACCCCGGGTTGTTTTCTGCGAGGCCTCCTAAGGACACCCATGCCCCCCCCCATGCATAGGTCTGCCAGGATTTGGGGAAGGTACGGTAACAATTGAATGACTTGCCATTTGAGTTGAAATTGAGAGTATGTCTTCTGATAGGCCTATCTTTAGCTTGGGGCTTATCACATACCCCAGTTTTATATATCGCCACAAAAGGGTACATACTTGAAACGTAGACACGCACACCGCTTTTTGACTGTGGAACACACCCCGGGTTTATCACGATTCCGGGAACCTAACACGCTAACAGACACACACACACACAGAAAAGGTGCCGTACCGGACCTTAGAGTGGCCTGGCTAAGCACACACAGAATAGTCAGGAGACAAGCCGAGTCAGGGGAACCAGAAAACAGAATAACGAGAAACAAGCCGAGGTCAAAGGGTAGGAGAAAGTCACAAAGTCAGTTTAACAAGCCAGAGTGTACGTAACCACAAATCACAAGTTCAGAATCAATACTATACAGCAAAGACCACAACAGGGCAGGGAGGAACAGGAAAGGTGAGTATAAATACCCTAGGTTGAATTCTGATTGGATAACTTCCAATCAGAATTAACAATCACATGTGGGAGATATCTAAGCCTCCCACTGTGATTGTGGTACTGTTGCTTTAACGCCGGGTCACTCACGTGACCCCGGCGTTTGCATAAATCAACAACCTTCCAGCGTGCAGCGTTATACATGCTGCCGCTGGGAGGCGTGACGGATGCGAGCGGCGAGCGGCGGAGAGGAGACGCCGCTCGCCGACAGGTAGGAGGAGGGGAGACCGCGGGCGGCGATGGACTGAGGGTGAGTGCTGCGAGTTGCGAGCAGCCTCCCCTACTAGCCGCCCGCTGACCCCTGACAGGGTTGTTTTCTGCGAGGCCTCCTAAGGACACCCATGCCCCCCATGCACGGGGTAAATGTAACAACCCCCCCCAAAGAAAAAGACACCAAAAAAAAAAAACTGAACGGCAAAAAATAAATTAAAAATGGGCCAGCGTGTGGTATCGTTTGAAACAGTCTCCAATGCAGAGTCCAGGCTGCCCAGGGCAGTCAGGACAGTAATATACACTGTCTTTTCTCTGCCCCTCTTAGAACAGACCCTGCATCTTTTTTGGGGATTCTGTTTTGCCGCAGTAGGGGGAATTTTAAAAATAAAATGTGTAGCCCCAACTCTGCTCTCTCCCATCACCGCCCGGGGAGCAGGTGCATCACGGTACAAAATCCCCGAAATGATCTGGAGCTGAAACTAAAAATCTCAGTTGCTTCCCGGGGTTTGCTTTTTTGAACAACAAGAAAGCGTTGTGGGTTGCAATCTGCATTAGGTAGATTGCAACCTTTTTGTACCAGGCCCTTGTCTTTCGTATAACTAGGTAGGGCTGCAGCAGCTGATCTGCCAGATCAACCCCACCCATATGACGGTTATAGGCCTTGATGCACACTGGCTTCCTCGTTCTCTCAGCTCTGCCACGTACAGGGACCTCCACAGTCCCCTCAGTGTGGATGGTGGTAAGAAGGTACACATCCTTCTTGTCTCTGTACTTAACTGCCAACAGCTCCTCTTGGCGCAGAGCTGAGGTCTCCCCCCTCCGTAGCCGGGTGCGTGCAAGTTGTCCTGGGAAACCTGTGCTGTTCTTTTTAATTGTGCCGCAAGCTACTGTATCAAAACAGTACAGTAGCTTGAACAAAGGGACACTTGTATAAAAAATGTCAGTATACAAGTGGTACCCTTTGTTCATCAGGGGGAATATCAGGTCCCAGACAATCTTGCCACTGGTTCCCATATGTTCTGGGCAACCTGGAGGGTCAAGGTGGCTATCCTTTCCCTCGTACACCCGGAAGGCCTGAGTATACCCAGTCTCGCTATCACAGAGCTTATACATCTTTACACCATACCTAGAGCGCTTGGAAGGAACATACTGCTTGAATCCCAGCCTTCCCTTATACTTCATCAGGGATTCATCCACGCATATATTCCTTCCAGGTGTATAAGCCTCTGCAAACCTGGCAGCAAAGTGGGTAATCAGGGGGCGGATTTTATACAGCCTGTCAAACTGGGGATGCTGTTGTCGCTGAAGTGCATGAAATGCAGAATCCTTTCATACCTCTTCCTCGACATACATTGGGAGTAAATGGGGGTAGAGCAGATGGGGCTACTGCTCCAGTAGGAGCGGATGGAGGGCTTCTTTATGATGCCCATCAGCATAGTCAATGCCCAGAATCTTTTAAATTCTGGCACATCGATGGGGGCCCATCGATGGGGGCCCATTGCTGCTTTGCCAAAAAAAGAGTCCGGTTTTGTAGCTCGGAATTGATGGGCATATAAATTAGTTTGGGCGACAATGTTCCCCAATACATCATCGCCCAGAAACACCTCCATAAACTGCTGAGGGCTAAATCCTGTGACATCCAAATTAATGCCAGGATTTGCAGTAAAGGATGGGATGTCTGGCCTCTGGTTATGAGGCACTACCCACTCCTCAGCAGTTCTGCCAGCTGGAGCAGCACGTCTCCTTCTGGCAGGGGGACTAGCAGGCACAGATACAACATCACCAGATACATCACTAGCAGTAGACACTGTATCGAGTGATGATGTATCTGAGCACCTGGCAGGGTCAAAATCAGGGTCAGAGTCTGACTTAGACGCGTCAGACTCTAGCGCAAGGGTGGCATATGACTGCTCAGCGCGGGTTGTCTTCCGTGACCCGTGTGCCATGATCACAATTGCTTTACTTAGTGACCTGTCACAAAAAAAATAAAAAATAAAAAATAACCCCTGAAAAAATGAACAGACAGCAAAATAAGTGATGCTGTGCAAGAGCCTGTGATCTGTATAGTGATCACTGGCAGGGCAGGGGTTAATCGTTCTGAAAAGAGCTTTTGGGTCTCAAAAAAATCACAAAAAAAATGAACCCCTAAAAAAAAAAAAAAGGCACAAACAGCAGAAAAGATCTGCTGTGCAAGAGCCAGTGATTATAGTGATCACTGGCAAGACAGGGGTTAATGGCTCTGAAAAGAGCCTTTGGGTCTCAAGATTTTACAAATCCCTACCTATAAATACCTAAATCTCTCTAGCTAAACCACAGATCTCTCTCTCTCACACTAAAACACAAGTGAAGAGAGGGAGGCAGATCCACACTAATCAGAGAAATGGGGAACACACTTGGGATGAAATTGCTAATGGGGCAAGCTGTGATTGTATGACTCCAGCCTGCCCCTTATGATGCGGCATGCTAGGGACGCCCCCAGAAGCCCCATGATTCACTGCCTTTTGAAAAAAAAAGGGGGGGGGGAGTTAATATTGATCATTTTCTTTATTTTATATTTATTTTTTTATATATATTATTTTATATGCACGGAGTGCCAGGACCCCTCAAGGCACTCATCACATGCAGTACATCACTGCTATACTATCAGAGCTTCCAGAGCTCAAAATAGGTGCAGACGTACCAGGTACGTCCAAGGTCATTATGGACTGTTTTCTGCCAGACGTACCTGATACGTCCGCAGTCAGGAAGGGGTTAAACTCCATCATCCCCCGGCACAGGAAACATACATATATATAAGTGGGGACTTTGAAAATCTTTCAACCTGAAAAGTGGGGACTTAGAACTTTTTTTTGCCTGAAAAGTGGTGACTTAGAAAATATTTTGCACATTTAAAAATAGAAAAATAAATACATTTCAGCACACAGCAGCCCCTCAAGTTGCATCCCCTGACAGCCCCCACCTGGGTGACCAACATATCCAAAAATCAGCCAGATCCCTGCAGGGATTCAGGAATTTCATGGAAGTCATAATTTTAGCGGTAACCGCCAGGCTCCCGTAACCGAAATTAGTTCCATAGAATCGCGGCCAAGAGCCGCTGGATAACAACCGGCAAAACGCAAGGTTTTCATGCCGAAAATAGTTCCAGGGATTTCGCGCCTATGTCCCCTGAAGTCTTTTCTCGGTTTTGGGCCACGCAGACGCCCGCCAGGGGTCTAGCTTTCGGTTCTACCGCTGGAGGGAGACAGGGCAGCCAGGCAGGCAGGCAGGCAGCCAGGCAGGCAGGCAGCCAGCCAGGCAGGCAGGCAGGCAGGCTGGCTGTACTGCCTACGTAGGTCTTTGAGCTTACATTCAGCAGCCTCCCCTGCCCTGTGGGACGACCAGGGTTAAGCCCCGTCATTTCACGGCCTGCTCAACCGCCTCCCACCCCTCCCGTTCGGCCACCTCCGTGCCTTAAGCCCCCTCTGGTGACGGTCCCTTCCGCTCGGGCCTTAAGCCCCCTTTGGTGATTGCTCCCCTCCGCTCGGGCCTTAAGCCCCCCGCCCCTGAGACCCTGGAGGCATGGAAGCCTAGTTCACGCACCCCAAGTGCGCAGTGGCGCCCATGTCAGAAGTCGCAGATGACTTATATGTCAAGTTGTCCCTCCAAGGCCCTGCTGCACTAGCTGGCCGCAATGCTGGTTTTTTTTTTTTTATTCTTGGCAGTGTCAGCTTCACTCTCCTTCTCACTCTCTTGTGTGTGTGTGTGTGGGGGTGGAGGGGTGGGTTAAGTCCCTGGAGGACACCTCTACTTCCTTCTTGCAACACCCACCTATGCCCAACTCTGTATCTCCTGTCCGTGTGTTGTCTCCACACATGTTGGGTATCTTCCAAGGTGCCAAGTTGTCCAGGGAGGCGATAAAATGTGGAGTGAAAGAGGCCAGAAGACACCCCACCCACCACAGATGGCCCGTCCACCAGGGCCACTCTCCCCATTGCCAGGGAGGGAGCAGGCACAGAGAGCCAGACCACATGGGTAGGACGGCGGTGGTCGGGAGAGGAGAGAATCCCCAACCCAACACACCGCTTACCCCCTGGTACAACCTCCATGCCTACACTTCCCAGTGCCTGGCGGGAGGGAGGAAGCGTTCAAAGGGCAGCAAGACCACAGAGGTAAGGGCAGTGTGCAGGAGGAGAGAGCTTCTCCAACCCGTCACACCGCTTGCAACAAGGCCCGTCCACCAGGGCCACTCTCCCCATTGTACGGTGCCAGGGAGGGAGCAGGCACAGAGAGCCAGACCACAGGGGTAGGACGGCGGTGGGCGGGAGAGGAGAGCATCCCCAACCCGACACACCGCTTACCCCCTGGTACAACCTCCATGCCTACACTTCCCAGTGCCTGGCGGCAGGGAGGAAGCGTTCAAAGGGCAGCAAGACCACAGAGGTAAGGGCAGTGTGCAGGAGGAGAGAGCTTCTCCAACCCGTCACACCGCTTGCAACAAGGCCCATCCACCAGGGCCACTCTCCCCATTGTAGGGTGCCAGGGAGGGAGCAGGCACAGACAACCAGACGGCGGTTGGCGGGAGGGGAGAGCATCCACAACCCGTCACACCGCTTACCCCCTGGCCCTGCCTCCATGCTTACACTCCACGGTGCCGGGTGGCAGGGAGAAAGCCTTCAAAGGGCAACCAGTACGCAGAGGAAGGGTAGTAGTGGAGCTCTTCTCCAAAGCATCATATCGCTTGCAACAAGGCCCATCCACCAGTGACACTCTCCCCGTTGTAGGGTGCTGGGGAGGGAGCAGGCACAGACAACCAGACCACAGGGGTAGGACGGCGGTAGGCGGGAGGGGAGAGCATTCACAACCCGTCACATCGCTTACCCCCTGGCCCTGCCTCCATGCCTACAGACAGTCCACAGTGCCGGGTGGCAGGGAGAAAGCCTTCAAAGGTCAACCAGTACACAGAGGAAGGGTAGTAGTGGAGCTCTTCTCCAAAGCATCACATCACTTGCATCAAGGCCCATCCACAAGTGACACTCTACACATTGTAGGGTGCCGGGGAGGGAGCAGGCACAGACAACCAGACCACAGGGGTAGGACGGCGGTGGGCGGGAGGGGAGAGCATCCACAACCCGTCACACCGCTTACCCCCTGGCCCAGCCTCCATGCCTACACTCCACGGTGCCGGTTGGCAGGGAGAAAGCCTTCAAAGGGCAACCAGTACACAGAGGAAGGGTAGTAGTGGAGCTCTTCTCCAAAGCATCATATCGCTTGCAACAAGGCCCATCCACCAGTGACACTCTCCCCGTTGTAGGGTGCTGGGGAGGGAGCAGGCACAGACAACCAGACAACAGGGGTAGGACGGCGGTGGGCGGGAGGGGAGAGCATCCACAACCCGTCACACCGCTTACCCCGTGGCCCAACCTCCATGCCTACACTCCCCAGTGCCTGGCAGCAGGGAGGAAGCGTTCAAAGGGCAGCAAGACCACACAGGTAGGGCGGTGGGCGGGAGGAGAGAGCTTCTCCAACCCGTCACACCGCTTCCAACCAGGCCCATCCACCAGGGCCACTCTCCCCATTGTAGGGTGCCGGGGAGGGAGCAGGCACAGACAACCAGACCACAGGGGTAGGACGGCAGTGGGCGGGAGGGGAGAGCATCCACGACCCGTCACACTGCTTACCCCCTGGCGTAAGACAACTTTGGAGCTGGTAAATAAAAAACGCTCTGTGCGGCCACGGGTGAATCGGAGGCATTAAAAGTCGGCCGCCTTTGTCCCCACCAGGGAAGGGGACCTCAGCAGGCCACGGGGCACCAGCCTCCTCCACGGCGCACACGGTATCGTACCTCTGCTTTTAGATGGGGCAGGGAGCAAACTCAGTTGGAGGTCACCAGACAGGGAGAGAAGCGCTTGGCTCGCAGACAGGTAGCGCCCTCACTGGCGGAGCCCGGTGTGAGTCCAGGGACCACGCCTGAGGCGGAGGAGAGAAGGACCATTTCGCCTGTTTGCAGGGGGCCACCAGGGACCGCCTCAGCGAAAGCCTCTTCCCAGCTCAGGCGCAGGGAGCCATATCGATTGGAGAAGGTAGTGGGGTAAACATGGAGGTCAAGAAGGTCCGATTCCAATAGAAGACAGGTAAGTGAGATAACCTCCTGTAAGTCTGGAACTCTGTGTAGGCATCAGAGAACTAGCCAGGGTCCCCTGACCACCAAAGGGAGTAAAACTTTTTGTCAATCTGGAACTCTTCCTGGGCATAGGAGAACCGGCCAGACTCCCCTGCCTATTGTTCAAAATTTTCGCTCCGAGATAATCTCCTCAAGGGTGCCCCCAGCAGTTATCGTGCACTTTCTGCACGCGCGTCATTTAGGGGGACCGAAAAAACAAAGTGTCCGACCTCATGGAAGTGGTGCCTGGACACAGCTAGGCAGATCCGACCTCATTTCTGTCAAAGGCCGGAGCTCATGGGACTTAGAAATTTTTTCGCTCTTTGCCGCCATGCCCTTCCCAGCCACCAGGGGGCGCCACTAGGGTTGCAGGGTGACCGGGGCAGGCTCCCTTCCCCTGCCTGACCTGCCCCCCTGAAGTCCCGCAATGAAGGGTGGTCGTGGAGGGCAGATGACGATTGCAGACAGGAAAGGGGGGAAACCGCCTGTCCGTCTGGAACTCTTCCTGGGCATAGGAGAACCAGCCAGAGTCCCCTGCCTGCTTGTGAACATTTTTCAACCTGAAAAGTGGGGACTTTGAAAATATTTCACCATGTAAAGTGGGGAACTTGGATTATATGCTGCACAATCTCCTCGGGGGTGGCGCCACAGCTGACAGCGCGACCGACCCCATGGACGTTTAGACTGGACGCAGCAGGGCAGAACCGACCCCGTTTTTGCCTCACACCTGGAGCTCGCTGAAGGCTGCTGTAACAGATCCCTAACAACCTCTGGTGGATGTGAAACAAACCAGGGAATTACAATTTACACATCCATTCGCTCCATTCCTCTGTTCGTCTGGTTCCGTGTGAATTTCACGTGTAATGCAGAGGTGGCCGCCATTTCGGGACTTTCCACGTGTTCGCGGCCATCTTGTGTGCGAACAGCGGTGTTTGCCTGCAATCGCATGGAACTGAAAACGGATACGCAAACAGGCGAACACCGCTGAATCCTCCAGACCTCCATAAGTTCGTACGGAAACTACCGAACGTCCCCTCGTTCGGTAGTTATATGCAATCATCTATGGGGATTCCAGCGAACCCCGCGATTCGCATGGATGGCCAGAATATCATACCCTTTTACCGTGCGAACGGAGACCGACCGCAAGGCCAAAACTCATGGAACTAATTTCGGCTAGTTGGTCTGTGCGGTCGGTCAAAACTTTGGAACGTTATATCTCCCGAACTGTACATCCGAATGGGGTGATTTTTGGATATATTGTCCCCCTGAAGGAGAGCTATCCAGCGCTACCGGATTTAAAGCTGTACCCCCTGTTTTTGGGGTACATCCAGAACTGGTGGAAAAATGTGGACATTTTAATTGGGTTATGTAGTTATCTGAGGGGAGGAGACGTGGGGGTGTTACCATCTGTATTATTGGTTGTTTTCATCCTCCCCCTGGGAGTGTTCTGTGTGTATCTATTTCTAATAAAAAGCAGGCTGGGTGTTCCAGTCCTCAGTTCATCTTGACCCTTCAAAACGTAGCCTCGTCTCGTTCTTGGAAGGGGATTATTTGGGAATAGTATTCTGCTCCTGTTTACAGCTGAACCTGCTCCTCACTCTGGATATCGTGGATGGGATTACATCAGCCTACTTCTCCACAGCAGCTTGCAGGGAAAAAGGACGTCCTCAACGGCAGAAACCCTCTCTCTATCTGGGTAGCCGTTACATTGGTTGGCAGCGGTGGGATGGTTCTTTTTGCCCAAGGAGCAAGTGCTGAATGGAGTCTCAGTATGCCAAGCTGAAAAGACCCACACTGAAAGATCTATTGGAAAATCGTGGTAGGAGTGCTAGTAACAGACCAAGGAGAGAGCTGATAGCTGACCTACTGGAGCTGGACGAAATGGATAGATCCATGGAGGTAACTGAACCTATTGCACCGGTCAGCGAGAACGATGTACTCACTGCTATTGTACAGCGAAGATTAGCATTATATCCGGAAAAGACCACGGAGCTAGTAGACAGACTGTTCAAGAACGCAAAAGAGGAGATCGAGACTAAGAGGAGGCAAGACACGGAACATGTATTGGCGCAACAAGCTAGTACACATATAGTTCCTACTCCTCCTCCCGTTGCTGCAGGGAGGAAAATACCATTTACTGCATTTAAAGCGTTTGCAGAAAATGAGGAAGAGATTGATGGGTATTTGGCAGATTTTGAGCGGCAGTGCTCACTGCACCAGATACCCCCAGACCAATGGGTTACTATTCTGGCTGGAAAACTTTCAGGAAAAGCAAATGAGGCTTTTCGGGCACTCACGGCCGAAGATATCACACAATATCAGCGGGTGAAAGCCGCACTACTCACCCGATACGCAGTCACCCCAGAGGCATATCGCCGTCGCTTCCGGGAGTCCAAAAAGAAGGCAGCGGACTCCCACATGGAATGGGCAAACAAGCTACAAAGGGTGGCATCACATTGGATGCAAGGGTGCAATGCTAACACCGGAGAAGAAGTGCTACAATTGTTCTTGATGGAACATTTCTTCCAAGATTTGGCGGCAGATACACAGGATTGGGTGAGAGATCGCCGCCCAGCCAACTTAAATGAGGCAGCACGACTAGCGGACGAATATGTGGAAACGAGAAAAGTGAGCCAAGGTACTACACGACCAGCACCTAGAACAGAGGCCCGCACCCCAACATACGCTGCACGCACAGAATTCCGGGCCCCGGTACCCCCAGGACCTCCACGTCCTCAAGGGTCTAACAACCAGCCCCGGGAATCCTACAGAGTGACGTGTCATCGCTGCGGCAACCTGGGACATATTGCCCGTGTTTGCCCGTTGGGATCAGCCAATAATAATTGGAGGCGCACATCTAACAACGAAAGCCCATCTTCACGCCCCGCTGCTGCTCACTGCCTGGAAATTGAAGGGAGCCCTGAGGAATGCCTGGGAATATTATATGAGGCCAACCCCATACAAGCGGCTTCCCCAGATAATCGCCAGCACCACCGTCAGGAGGTGCGTGTAAATGGACAGATAGCACAAGGCCTAAGGGACACTGGCGCTACCATCACGTTAATACAAAAGCATCTGGTGAAACCAGAACTTGTGTCTAACCGTACTGTTGCTGTTCGGGTCGCAGGGGGGGCTGTTTTTCGCTTACCCACCGCCCGGGTACACTTGGATTGGGGAGTCGGGTCAGGAAAGACCACGGTGGGCATTATGGACAACCTACCCGCTGAGGTCGTGTTGGGCAATGATATTGGCCCTCTAGCCTCGGCCTTTTTACCCACTACTGCTGCGGCTTGCCCCGTGACCACCCGCTCACAGACCCGTATCGAGGACGATCCGCCAACAGGTCGGGAGACCCAGGTAAGCCACCGACAGACACCTAGCAATGACACTACAGATAGACCGCTAGCTTGGGACACCCCAGAGGAGTTTGGGAGGGAAACTAGACAGGACCCCACCCTCCGAAAGTACCGAGAACTAGCTGACAATAGAGGGGATGAGCGGGAACGTTTTATATGGGAAGGGGACCGATTATACAGATTAACCGAAGGCAGGAAGAGAGGCTGTGCTCCTTCGCAGAAGCGCCAATTAGTGGTACCTAGAAAGTACCGATTGGAGCTTCTCCGAATTGGCCACGACATTCCGTTAGCAGGACATCTAGGGGGTAACCGCACAACATACAGAATCACTCAGACCTTCTTTTGGCCAGGAATCTCGAAGGACGTGCGCCGTTACTGTAGCACGTGTGATGTATGCCAGAGGGTGGGGAAGAGAGGGGATCATCCGAAAGCTCGACTGTCCCCTATGCCTGTGATCGAGGAACCATTTAGCAGGGTGGCAGTCGATCTAGTAGGACCCCTACCTAACCCCAGTCCCTCTGGTAAGAAATACATTCTTACCGTGGTGGACTATGCCACCCGCTACCCAGAAGCCGTCGCTCTGACGAATATCCAGGCTGACACTGTCGCTAGTGCGCTAGTCGGGATATTCACCTCCATGCCTACACTCCCCAGTGCCTGGCAGCAGGGAGGAAGCGTTCAAAGGGCAGCAAGACCACACAGGTAGGGCGGTGGGCGGGAGGAGAGAGCTTCTCCAACCCGTCACACCGCTTCCAACCAGGCCCATCCACCAGGGCCACTCTCCCCATTGTAGGGTGCCGGGGAGGGAGCAGGCACAGACAACCAGACCACAGGGGTAGGACGGCAGTGGGCGGGAGGGGAGAGCATCCACGACCCGTCACACTGCTTACCCCCTGGCGTAAGACAACTTTGGAGCTGGTAAATAAAAAACGCTCTGTGCGGCCACGGGTGAATCGGAGGCATTAAAAGTCGGCCGCCTTTGTCCCCACCAGGGAAGGGGACCTCAGCAGGCCACGGGGCACCAGCCTCCTCCACGGCGCACACGGTATCGTACCTCTGCTTTTAGATGGGGCAGGGAGCAAACTCAGTTGGAGGTCACCAGACAGGGAGAGAAGCGCTTGGCTCGCAGACAGGTAGCGCCCTCACTGGCGGAGCCCGGTGTGAGTCCAGGGACCACGCCTGAGGCGGAGGAGAGAAGGACCATTTCGCCTGTTTGCAGGGGGCCACCAGGGACCGCCTCAGCGAAAGCCTCTTCCCAGCTCAGGCGCAGGGAGCCATATCGATTGGAGAAGGTAGTGGGGTAAACATGGAGGTCAAGAAGGTCCGATTCCAATAGAAGACAGGTAAGTGAGATAACCTCCTGTAAGTCTGGAACTCTGTGTAGGCATCAGAGAACTAGCCAGGGTCCCCTGACCACCAAAGGGAGTAAAACTTTTTGTCAATCTGGAACTCTTCCTGGGCATAGGAGAACCGGCCAGACTCCCCTGCCTATTGTTCAAAATTTTCGCTCCGAGATAATCTCCTCAAGGGTGCCCCCAGCAGTTATCGTGCACTTTCTGCACGCGCGTCATTTAGGGGGACCGAAAAAACAAAGTGTCCGACCTCATGGAAGTGGTGCCTGGACACAGCTAGGCAGATCCGACCTCATTTCTGTCAAAGGCCGGAGCTCATGGGACTTAGAAATTTTTTCGCTCTTTGCCGCCATGCCCTTCCCAGCCACCAGGGGGCGCCACTAGGGTTGCAGGGTGACCGGGGCAGGCTCCCTTCCCCTGCCTGACCTGCCCCCCTGAAGTCCCGCAATGAAGGGTGGTCGTGGAGGGCAGATGACGATTGCAGACAGGAAAGGGGGGAAACCGCCTGTCCGTCTGGAACTCTTCCTGGGCATAGGAGAACCAGCCAGAGTCCCCTGCCTGCTTGTGAACATTTTTCAACCTGAAAAGTGGGGACTTTGAAAATATTTCACCATGTAAAGTGGGGAACTTGGATTATATGCTGCACAATCTCCTCGGGGGTGGCGCCACAGCTGACAGCGCGACCGACCCCATGGACGTTTAGACTGGACGCAGCAGGGCAGAACCGACCCCGTTTTTGCCTCACACCTGGAGCTCGCTGAAGGCTGCTGTAACAGATCCCTAACAACCTCTGGTGGATGTGAAACAAACCAGGGAATTACAATTTACACATCCATTCGCTCCATTCCTCTGTTCGTCTGGTTCCGTGTGAATTTCACGTGTAATGCAGAGGTGGCCGCCATTTCGGGACTTTCCACGTGTTCGCGGCCATCTTGTGTGCGAACAGCGGTGTTTGCCTGCAATCGCATGGAACTGAAAACGGATACGCAAACAGGCGAACACCGCTGAATCCTCCAGACCTCCATAAGTTCGTACGGAAACTACCGAACGTCCCCTCGTTCGGTAGTTATATGCAATCATCTATGGGGATTCCAGCGAACCCCGCGATTCGCATGGATGGCCAGAATATCATACCCTTTTACCGTGCGAACGGAGACCGACCGCAAGGCCAAAACTCATGGAACTAATTTCGGCTAGTTGGTCTGTGCGGTCGGTCAAAACTTTGGAACGTTATATCTCCCGAACTGTACATCCGAATGGGGTGATTTTTGGATATATTGTCCCCCTGAAGGAGAGCTATCCAGCGCTACCGGATTTAAAGCTGTACCCCCTGTTTTTGGGGTACATCCAGAACTGGTGGAAAAATGTGGACATTTTAATTGGGTTATGTAGTTATCTGAGGGGAGGAGACGTGGGGGTGTTACCATCTGTATTATTGGTTGTTTTCATCCTCCCCCTGGGAGTGTTCTGTGTGTATCTATTTCTAATAAAAAGCAGGCTGGGTGTTCCAGTCCTCAGTTCATCTTGACCCTTCAAAACGTAGCCTCGTCTCGTTCTTGGAAGGGGATTATTTGGGAATAGTATTCTGCTCCTGTTTACAGCTGAACCTGCTCCTCACTCTGGATATCGTGGATGGGATTACATCAGCCTACTTCTCCACAGCAGCTTGCAGGGAAAAAGGACGTCCTCAACGGCAGAAACCCTCTCTCTATCTGGGTAGCCGTTACATTGGTTGGCAGCGGTGGGATGGTTCTTTTTGCCCAAGGAGCAAGTGCTGAATGGAGTCTCAGTATGCCAAGCTGAAAAGACCCACACTGAAAGATCTATTGGAAAATCGTGGTAGGAGTGCTAGTAACAGACCAAGGAGAGAGCTGATAGCTGACCTACTGGAGCTGGACGAAATGGATAGATCCATGGAGGTAACTGAACCTATTGCACCGGTCAGCGAGAACGATGTACTCACTGCTATTGTACAGCGAAGATTAGCATTATATCCGGAAAAGACCACGGAGCTAGTAGACAGACTGTTCAAGAACGCAAAAGAGGAGATCGAGACTAAGAGGAGGCAAGACACGGAACATGTATTGGCGCAACAAGCTAGTACACATATAGTTCCTACTCCTCCTCCCGTTGCTGCAGGGAGGAAAATACCATTTACTGCATTTAAAGCGTTTGCAGAAAATGAGGAAGAGATTGATGGGTATTTGGCAGATTTTGAGCGGCAGTGCTCACTGCACCAGATACCCCCAGACCAATGGGTTACTATTCTGGCTGGAAAACTTTCAGGAAAAGCAAATGAGGCTTTTCGGGCACTCACGGCCGAAGATATCACACAATATCAGCGGGTGAAAGCCGCACTACTCACCCGATACGCAGTCACCCCAGAGGCATATCGCCGTCGCTTCCGGGAGTCCAAAAAGAAGGCAGCGGACTCCCACATGGAATGGGCAAACAAGCTACAAAGGGTGGCATCACATTGGATGCAAGGGTGCAATGCTAACACCGGAGAAGAAGTGCTACAATTGTTCTTGATGGAACATTTCTTCCAAGATTTGGCGGCAGATACACAGGATTGGGTGAGAGATCGCCGCCCAGCCAACTTAAATGAGGCAGCACGACTAGCGGACGAATATGTGGAAACGAGAAAAGTGAGCCAAGGTACTACACGACCAGCACCTAGAACAGAGGCCCGCACCCCAACATACGCTGCACGCACAGAATTCCGGGCCCCGGTACCCCCAGGACCTCCACGTCCTCAAGGGTCTAACAACCAGCCCCGGGAATCCTACAGAGTGACGTGTCATCGCTGCGGCAACCTGGGACATATTGCCCGTGTTTGCCCGTTGGGATCAGCCAATAATAATTGGAGGCGCACATCTAACAACGAAAGCCCATCTTCACGCCCCGCTGCTGCTCACTGCCTGGAAATTGAAGGGAGCCCTGAGGAATGCCTGGGAATATTATATGAGGCCAACCCCATACAAGCGGCTTCCCCAGATAATCGCCAGCACCACCGTCAGGAGGTGCGTGTAAATGGACAGATAGCACAAGGCCTAAGGGACACTGGCGCTACCATCACGTTAATACAAAAGCATCTGGTGAAACCAGAACTTGTGTCTAACCGTACTGTTGCTGTTCGGGTCGCAGGGGGGGCTGTTTTTCGCTTACCCACCGCCCGGGTACACTTGGATTGGGGAGTCGGGTCAGGAAAGACCACGGTGGGCATTATGGACAACCTACCCGCTGAGGTCGTGTTGGGCAATGATATTGGCCCTCTAGCCTCGGCCTTTTTACCCACTACTGCTGCGGCTTGCCCCGTGACCACCCGCTCACAGACCCGTATCGAGGACGATCCGCCAACAGGTCGGGAGACCCAGGTAAGCCACCGACAGACACCTAGCAATGACACTACAGATAGACCGCTAGCTTGGGACACCCCAGAGGAGTTTGGGAGGGAAACTAGACAGGACCCCACCCTCCGAAAGTACCGAGAACTAGCTGACAATAGAGGGGATGAGCGGGAACGTTTTATATGGGAAGGGGACCGATTATACAGATTAACCGAAGGCAGGAAGAGAGGCTGTGCTCCTTCGCAGAAGCGCCAATTAGTGGTACCTAGAAAGTACCGATTGGAGCTTCTCCGAATTGGCCACGACATTCCGTTAGCAGGACATCTAGGGGGTAACCGCACAACATACAGAATCACTCAGACCTTCTTTTGGCCAGGAATCTCGAAGGACGTGCGCCGTTACTGTAGCACGTGTGATGTATGCCAGAGGGTGGGGAAGAGAGGGGATCATCCGAAAGCTCGACTGTCCCCTATGCCTGTGATCGAGGAACCATTTAGCAGGGTGGCAGTCGATCTAGTAGGACCCCTACCTAACCCCAGTCCCTCTGGTAAGAAATACATTCTTACCGTGGTGGACTATGCCACCCGCTACCCAGAAGCCGTCGCTCTGACGAATATCCAGGCTGACACTGTCGCTAGTGCGCTAGTCGGGATATTCACCAGAGTAGGATTTCCCCAGGAAATCTTGTCGGACAGGGGGACCCAGTTTACCGCAGACTTAACCCAGCAGTTGTGGAAGGTCTGTGGTATTAAGCCCCTACTTAGTTCACCGTACCACCCCCAGACTAACGGTCTCTGTGAACGCTTTAATGGTACCCTAAAGCAATTGCTACGGACCTTTACGGCGGAATACAGAGACTGGGAGCGATTTTTGCCACACCTCCTGTTTGCTTATCGGGAGGTGCCGCAGGAGTCCACTGGGTTCTCTCCCTTTGAACTGCTCTATGGACGGAGGGTGCGAGGCCCTCTCGACCTCATCCGAGAGCACTGGGAGGGAGAGACGGAACACGAAGGTGTCCCCATCGTACCATATGTGCTAGAAATGCGGGACCGTATGGAACAGTTATCCCGGATGACCCGGGATCATCTCCATGCGGCCCAGGGTCGGCAGAAACATTGGTACGATCGGAACGCTAGGCTGAGAACATTCCAGGTAGGACAGAAAGTTCTAGTGCTTAAACCCGTTCGAGGAAATAAATTGCAGACCTCCTGGCAAGGCCCCTACAAAGTAGTAGCCCAGGTCTGTGACACCACCTATATCATTGCCAGTAGCAAGGACGAAAAGATACAGAAGTCCTTTCATATAAACCTATTAAAGGAATACCAAGAACGGCCCGAAGACATAGCCGCCATATGCATCCCCGCCACTGAGGACCCTGACAGTCTCCCCATCCCTGATCTATTAGCCAACCCCGAGTCCAAAACTCTGCTTAATACAGTACAGCTAGGGGAGCGATTAACTCCCACAGAACGAGAACAACTCCAGCAACTACTAGTTGAAAAGAGATTAACCTTTTCCCAGGAGCCAGGCTACACACCTGTAGCGACCCATTACGTAGAAACCCCAGGACAAGCCCCGCTCCGACAAACTCCCTATAGAATTCCCGAGGCTGTAAAAGAAGAGATGAGGAAGGAGATTCAGGAAATGTTAAAACTAGGGGTTATAGAGCCATCCGACAGTCCCTGGGCATCTCCCGTCGTCCTAGTCCCCAAAAAGGACGGGACGACCCGGTTCTGTGTCGATTACCGACGCCTCAACGACCGAACTGTGACAGACGCATACCCCATGCCCCGAGTAGACGAGCTATTGGATCGCATTGCCAGGGGACGCTATTTGACCACCATTGACTTGTGCAAGGGGTACTGGCAGATTCCCCTGGCCAAGGACGCTATCCCTAAGTCGGCGTTTGTCACCCCGTTTGGCCTATACCAGTTTAAGGTCATGCCTTTCGGGATGAAAAACGCCCCAGCTACTTTTCAGCGCTTAGTGGACCGCCTCCTTGATGGCTTCCAGGACTTCGCTTGCGCATACCTGGATGACATTGCGATCTATAGCGAGACTTGGGGGGAACACCTACAACACATAGAGACTGTGTTGGATCAGATTAGGGCCGCCGGCCTAACTCTAAAGCCGGAGAAGTGTAACTTTGGCATGGCTGAAGTCCAGTATTTGGGACACCGGGTGGGTTGTGGGAAACAACGACCAGAACCCGCTAAAATAGAGGCCGTAGCCAATTGGCCCACACCCCACACTAAGACACAAGTGTTAGCTTTTTTAGGGACAGCAGGGTACTACAGGAGATTTGTCCCTGACTACAGCGCCATCGCCAAACCCTTGACAGATTTGACAAAGAAGAATTTACCTAGAGTAGTCCTGTGGTCTCCCGCCTGTGAAACAGCCTTCCAAACCTTGAAACAAGCCTTGATCAATGCACCTGTTTTATCTGCCCCCGTCCCTAACAAAAGATTTGTCGTCCACACAGATGCGTCCATGTACGGACTGGGGGCAGTGCTAAGCCAGGTCGGCGAAGACGGGGGCGAACACCCTGTCGCGTATCTCAGCAGAAAACTCTTACCTAGAGAAGTGAGTTACGCGGCAGTGGAAAAAGAGTGCTTAGCCCTGGTCTGGGCCCTAAAGAAATTAACCCCATATCTGTATGGTCAAGAATTCACCTTAATTACTGATCATAACCCCCTTGTATGGCTGAACAGAGTAGCTGGAGATAATGGACGCTTACTGAGATGGAGTCTCGCCCTACAGCCATACAATTTCTCCATCCAATATCGCCCTGGCAAGTTTAATGGGAACGCGGACGGTCTGTCCAGACAAACAGAACTATTGCCCTAACAAAGGACCGGACAGCCCCAAGTTGACCCGAAAAGGATCAATCCGGGTCTGCCGGAGTGTTCCACAAAAGGGGAGCAGTGTAACAGATCCCTAACAACCTCTGGTGGATGTGAAACAAACCAGGGAATTACAATTTACACATCCATTCGCTCCATTCCTCTGTTCGTCTGGTTCCGTGCGAATTTCACGTGTAATGCAGAGGTGGCCGCCATTTCGGGACTTTCCACGTGTTCGCGGCCATCTTGTGTGCGAACAGCGGTGTTTGCCTGCAATCGCATGGAACTGAAAACGGATACGCAAACAGGCGAACACCGCTGAATCCTCCAGACCTCCATAAGTTCGTACGGAAACTACCGAACGTCCCCTCGTTCGGTAGTTATATGCAATCATCTATGGGGATTCCAGCGAACCCCGCGATTCGCATGGATGGCCAGAATATCATACCCTTTTACCGTGCGAACGGAGACCGACCGCAAGGCCAAAACTCATGGAACTAATTTCGGCTAGTTGGTCTGTGCGGTCGGTCAAAACTTTGGAACGTTATATCTCCCGAACTGTACATCCGAATGGGGTGATTTTTGGATATATTGTCCCCCTGAAGGAGAGCTATCCAGCGCTACCGGATTTAAAGCTGTACCCCCTGTTTTTGGGGTACATCCAGAACTGGTGGAAAAATGTGGACATTTTAATTGGGTTATGTAGTTATCTGAGGGGAGGAGACGTGGGGGTGTTACCATCTGTATTATTGGTTGTTTTCATCCTCCCCCTGGGAGTGTTCTGTGTGTATCTATTTCTAATAAAAAGCAGGCTGGGTGTTCCAGTCCTCAGTTCATCTTGACCCTTCAAAACGTAGCCTCGTCTCGTTCTTGGAAGGGGATTATTTGGGAATAGTATTCTGCTCCTGTTTACAGCTGAACCTGCTCCTCACTCTGGATATCGTGGATGGGATTACATCAGCCTACTTCTCCACAGCAGCTTGCAGGGAAAAAGGACGTCCTCAACGGCAGAAACCCTCTCTCTATCTGGGTAGCCGTTACAGCTGCCCAACCCCTGCCTGCCTGGCCAGCCTAGCTGGGGACCTTGGTGTCCCTAATCATTTTCGCCAACCAGGGGGTGCTCCACTAGAGGTGCAGGGGACACAGGGCAGGCACCCTTCACCTGCCCAACCAATCCTGGGTGGCTGGGAGCGAGCAGAGGACCTTGGAAACTTTTATCATTTTTGTCCACCGGGGGGCGCCACTAGGGATGCAGGGTGCCCAGGGCAGGCTCCCTTCCCCTCCCCATCAAGCACCCTGAAGTCCCGCAACGAAGGGAGGTCGGGGAGGGCAGATGACGATTGCAGACAGGAAAGGGGGGAAACCGCCTGTCAGTCTGGAACTCTTCCTGGGCATAGGAGAACCAGCCAGAGTCCCCTGCCTGCTTGTGGGACTTTGAACAATTTTCAACCTGAAAAGTGGGGACTTTGAAAATATTTCACCATGTAAAGTGGGGAACTTGGATTATATGCTGCACAATCTCCTCGGGGGTGGCGCCAGAGCTGACAGCACGACCGACCCCATGGACATTTAGCCTGGACGCAGCAGGGCAGAACCGACCCCGTTTTTGCCTCATACCTGGAGCTCGCTGAAGGCCTGCCTGCCTGCCTGGCCAGCCCAGCTGTGGACCTTGGTGTCCCTAATCATTTTTGCCAACCAGGGGGTGCTCCACTAGAGGTGCAGGGGACACAGGGCAGGCACCCTTCACCTGCCCAACCAATCCTGGGTGGCTGGGAGCAAGCAGAGGCCCCTGGAGCATTTTATCATTTTCGGCCACCGGGGGGCGCCACTAAGGGTGCAGGAGTCCCAGGGCAGGCACCCTTCCCCTGCCCGCCAAACCCTGGGAGGCTGGGAGCAAGCAGAGGCCCCTGGAGCATTTTATCATTTTCGGCCACCGGGGGCGCCACTAAGGGTGCAGGGGTCCCAGGGCAGGCACCCTTCCCCTGCCCGCCAAACCCTGGGAGGCTGGGAGCAAGCAGAGGCCCCTGGAGCATTTTATCATTTCTCGGCCACCGGGGGGCGCCACTAAGGGTGCAGGCGTCCCAGGGCAGGCACCCTTCCCCTGCCCGCCAAACCCCGGGAGGCTGGGAGCAAGCAGAGGCCCCTGGAGCATTTTATCATTTTCGGCCACCGGGGGGCGCCACTAAGGGTGCAGGCGTCCCAGGGCAGGCACCCTTCCCCTGCCCGCCAAACCCCGGGAGGCTGGGAGCAAGCAGAGGCCCCTGGAGCATTTTATCATTTTCGGCCACCGGGGGGCGCCACTAAGGGTGCAGGGGTCCCAGGGCAGCCTCCCCATCCTGCCCCCTGAAGTCCCGCAACAAAGGAAGGTCGGGGTGGGCATATAACGATTGCAGACAGGTAAGGGGGAAAACCACCTGTCAGTGTGGAACTCTGGTTGGGCATAGGAGAACCAGCAAGAGTCCCCTGCTTGCTCTTCAAAATTTTTGCTCCTCAACAATCTCCTCGAGGGTGCCACCAGCTATTGTCGTGCACTTTCTGCACGCGCGTCATTTAGGGGGACCAACATGAAAGAGTGTCCGACCTCATGGAAGTGGTGCCTGGACGCGGCAGGGCAGATCCGACCTCATAGCCGACAGGCCTGGAGCTTGTGGGACTTAGAAAATATTTCACCCTGAAAACTGGAGAACTTGGATTATATGCTGCACAATCTCCTCGGGGGTGGCGCCAGAGCTGACAGTGTCCGACCGCATGGACGTTTAGCCTGGACGCAGCAGGGCAGATCCGACCTCATTTCTGTCAAATGCCTGGAGCTTGTGGGACTTTGAACATTTTTCAACCTGAAAAGTGGGGACTTAGAAAATATTTTGCACATTTAAAAATAAAAAAATATAAAAAAAAAATACATTCCAGCACATAGTGATACCGGAGAAACTGACGGAAGCCAAGCACAGAGAGATGGACACAGGTTTCTTCAGGAAGGAAGAGATTCTTTATTGGATCACCGATCGGGACTCAGAGGGACTAGCGTCACCAAAATACAGCAAAGTCTGAGTACTGAATACATAGAGTACATTCCTTATATAGCACTGTAGCTCCTCCCACAATTAACTACACCCACACATACCCTTAACCTATTTAATGAATAGAGTCTAAACTCATCCATCCGGTCTAACCACGTGGCTCATCTGATACAAAGGAGAGGGACGCGTAATTCCAGTTCTTACATTCCTGCACCTGGTCAGTACAGTGATAACAGTATCTTAGCTACGTGTAATTAACTAACTGATACTACAAACACATATACATACATATGCCTTGTGGCAATCTTAGCCTGCTAAACTTGTATTTTACTGGAATTACATCACATTCCCCCCTTTGATGCCTCTGATATTTCACAATTACTTGAGGCATCACTTAACCTTGGTTTGCATATACCTCAGGTTACCATGAACCAGACCAGACTTATCTTATGATGTGAATCTTTTAACACTCATCTTCCTGCATTGGTTCTCCTTGATCTAGAGCCTTATACTTATATATCGCCATTATCTGTGCAGCAGCCTTCCTCTCTGCTATACTTCCTATCAGGCTTTGCACAGACCTAACTACTAAGGGTATAAGACACGGTAGGAGTAGACACAACAGTAAAATCAGTAGGACTCCACCTACCACTGCCTTAAGCCCTCCAAATCACTCATACCAGCTACCAAACCAACTACTTGGATTGTACCCTTTCCATACCTGAGTAGGCACATGCACTAGTTTAACCATATGGCTAGTAAGCTCAGCTATTGCTTGCCCTTCGTCATCTATTTGAAGACAGCAATTACTTAGGTTAAACTTCCCACATACACCTCCCTCTACTGCCAAAAGGTAATCCAAGGCTAATCTATTTTGGTAGACTGCTGTCCTCATCCTGGTGTTATGCTTCGCTAGAAGATTGAGCGCTTGTGATGTCTCATTTGTGATAATCTCAACCACCGCCTGTAATCTTATAATACGGTTGAGCATATAAATAGGGGTTCTATAACCAAAGGTACCATCCTCAGCCCACGTGGCTGGCCCATAATAATCTATGATACGCTGGGGAGGCCATTCATTATCTTCCCAGGTGCCTATCTCTATGGGTCCCCTTTTCTTCCTATGATTCACATCATACACTTTAACACCTAAAGTCTCACCTGTTTCGATAGGTAACAAGAAGAAGGATGGTTTGAGCATACCCAACACACATGCCCCTTCCCAGTCCTGTGGCAGCTCCGAATAGGCTTTCTTACCACAGATCCAGTACAAATTTGCTGGGGCTCTCCAAATAGATGTGATGGATAGATCAAACCACACATCCTTTAAATTGGCATATCTAGCAAACGGGTTAGATGGTTCTGAGACATTTGAAGCCGACCACCAAGTTGTATTCTTTGTATCATCATCATAAGCTTTTTGCCCTAGACAAGTTAATTCTCCTACAGAAGTATTATACATCATTCCTTTCCTTGCTATGCAAACATAACCTATGATGGAGGTCTTTAATCTCCACTCAGATTTACCTCTAACACTCAAATGATAATCGGCTTGTGTAGATATTAGTTGGTCAACTGCCTCAGAACCGGACATTACCTCCTTTGCTTCCCAAGGCCATTGGTCTCCCATGTTAGTACCTCCACACACATAGCAGTTGGTAACATTAAGACTACCGGCAATACTTTCAGCTAGGTCAATGAACAGGTTTTTAGCGTTATGGGGGATCTTATTATCTATACTCATCTCTTCATAAAAGGAATGGTATACTTGATGAGTCTGGGAGGATACCGTATCAGTCTCTATTCCTATAAACAATAATGTCCCAGGATCTAAACCCGTCCCGTATATCTGAAACCCAAATAAATTTCCATACTTATCTAGGAACTTGTCGGGGTTATTAATAAGTATATGGACTGGGTTGCATT